>NW_011645772.1:1287431-1931147 GCF_000225545.1 Orbilia oligospora ATCC 24927
AAGAAGAGCAGCGCCTCAAACGGGAGGCAGAAAAGAAGGTTGCTGACGAAGAGCGCTTAAGAAAAGAGGAGGAGAAGAAGAAGCGGCTCCAAGAGGAGCGTGAACGAGAACAGGAGAGAGAACGGAAACGAAAGGAACAGCTAGAGCAAGAGAAGAAGAAGAAGGCGGAAGTGGCCCGCAAACAGAAGGAAGAAAAGGACTTGCGAGACAAGGAGAAGAGGGAGAAGGACGAGAAGGACCGGAAAGACCGTGAGATTAGGAAAAAAGTCGCGGAAGAGAAGGAGCGTGCCAGGAAGGAGGCCGAGGGCAATGTTGCTATTCCCAAAATTGCGACGACTCCCATCCTATCGCCAGCCAGCAAAGCTTCGATAACTCCATCCCACTCCCTTCACCCCCCTACTATTGTCCCAGCTGTTGTATCTCCTCGATTAGCAGTTGCAACACCAGCCCTGCCCAAGCAAACATCGCCAGGGAAGGCCAAATCTTCAGCCAGAGGGTCCGTCGCTTCATCACCACAGACTCCGAAAGTGCAAGCACGCTCGAGCATCGGAAGCTCCACAGCTCTACCTCAGCCATCCACGCCGGCTGCTCTCTCGACATCTTCAACTCCATCCCTAGCTTCTATTGTACCTGCCGGCCCAATTGGGCCCCTTAAGCAGAGCCAACTCCCAGCTGGTCCTCCTGGCCTCCCGCTACCAGGAACACCAGCTCCACCAGGTCTCTCGCCCCAAGGCACCACCCCGATTGGCCATATCCCTCCAATTGGTGCACCGCATGGTTTCCCTTCCCACCTTTCCCCTCCTCCTGGTGTACCACCGCCGGATAGCTTCCCCATGCTCCCAGGGCAGGGATCATTCATGCCACCAGGGCATAGACCACACCCTATCCCCCTTTCGATGCTCCCCCCACCTAGTCAGTTGGGCTTTGGAATGAACATCTTCCGGGGCTTTCCAATTCCAACAGGAAATCCACCTCTGCCTCTGGGCCCACCATCCGCAGGTCTTCGTGGCTTCCCACCATCCAATACACGCCCGTTCATGGGGAACGACTTCAGTGGCCTCCCACAGCAGCTTTCTGCGCCAGGATTTCCACAGGCACCTGGTTCACCTTTCATGCGCCCAGAAAGTATTCAGCCAGGGCATCAGAGACAACCATCAGGGGACCATATCGAAAGCAATTCGGTTTCAACCCCAAAGCCAATTCATCGACCGACCCCAATTCAACGCCCTGCAAATGCTGCTCCTGGGGGTGCGCTTTTAAAGGCTAATATTGACGAGCTAAGCACATCTCTCGGGAGTAGCGCATTACTAGGAGATGACGAGCCAGAAGAACCATCCCTCAATAAGGCTGACGGCGCATCCCCCGCACGTCGCGGGAGTAACGTTCCTGGCGGAAGGGGTGTTTTCGGTGGAATGATGCCCGGGAGTTCACCGTTCTTTCTAGGCCACGATGCCGGTTTTGGGGGGTTTCCAAGCCCGAGTAATACATGGGGGGCACCAAGTCCCTTATTTAATCCCAGCGGACCTTGGGGGCCTCCCGCACTAAGTCCAGCTTCTACGGGTACGTCTCCTTTATGGAGGTGGTAATTTGTTGACATTTGCTAACGAGGGATGTGTAGGATGGATGCCCAACCCCTCTACCCCCTTCGGTGCGAATCAACGTCGAACGGGCCGTGTAGACCTTATCCGTGTGCTAGCAATTTCAAATTACAAGCAAACACCAAAAGAGAACAAGAGCTCTGAAGGTTTCATGCCTCTTAAACTTCTCATGAAGCAACTGAACGAACACGAGCAGCTTGCCCAACCAAACGATGTTGGCGAAGAGGAGTTATTAACAATCACCGAAGTCGAAGGTGATTGGCAAAATGGTGGTGGTGTATTCCTCCGTCATGTTGACGAGCATGGAATTTCTCTGAAATTTCTTAATGACCCCGATGATCTCAGGCGAAGGGTCTCTAGTTCGGCAGGATTGGTTGGCACACCGATTGGTGGGCCAGGAGAAATTGGCTCGCCAGTCGTCAGTGCTTCTAATACAACCCTACCATTCGCAACCCGCCCTGGGCCCACTGGCACTGGGGCCGGCGTCGTTGGTTCGCCGCACTTCTAATGACTGTTTAAGCTTTCCGTCCTGTTCCCCTTCCGTCAAGCCTCATAGCCCCGACCCACATATGGGTGCTCCCTTGTCTTCGAACTTTCTTGCCATACCATGATTTTCGCTCTTCGTGCTTGCTTGCCTTCATTGCTATGCTGCATTGTGTTTTTCCTGGTTGTCATCTATCTGCCTCCAACCCTTTACCTCTTTTCTTCGTTTTCATTATCATTTTATGTTTCATTACGGGAAATCACGTAGCTCATAGCATTGGACTGGGGTTTCTTTCTTTTTTTTTTTTTCCGCTTGTTTTTTCCGGCCACTACAATGTTCTACTGTTCGAGAGCTACTTACAGCGGCCAAACTGTGGCAACTTTTCTTAAAGTCTACTACTTAGTCCAGGTCACCTATCTATAACACATATAGGGAAGTGTTCTAGAATAGGGCGAGGGGGAATGAAGAACTAGGGGGTGAATAGATGATCGTCTCGAAGTTAACAAAGCAACATCCATACGTGGTTACGTAGGTGGCCCATGAGATCTGATCTAGGAACCATGGATCCGAGTGTGCCGTAAGGAATCCTGTTGGTTTCACATCCACTGGTACCTAGCAGAAAACTTTTGGAACTTTAGAACTATCGCAAGAGATGCGTAATACGAAACCAGAGCTCTGGAAGATTGTGACGGGACCGGGAAGCTCTTGCATAATAATTGCACATGGCGCTAGTTTCACCCAGAAAAGCTTTTGTGCGCCATTCTTCAAAAAAAAAAAAAAAAAAAACGTGGGAAGCAAGCATTGTTCGGTGGGGACACCGACTGAGACTGGCGCAATCTCTCCATTTAAGCTATCACATCACAATCATGCGGCGTGACACACTTTGGCGATGAGAATATGCGGCACTCGATGGGTCCCTTCTCATGCCTCATGCCGCTAAAACCACACCACCTTCAAGAAGGAAAAACCCCACCATGCGGCGCGGCTATGCGAAATATGTGGCGCTCACCCTCATATACGCTAAAACCAACTCTACCAATGATATATTACCTTTCTAACCGGTACAGGCAATCGCATTCATTTTCGGCTGGTGCATCATGTACCCGATTTACGGAGTGCTTCGTACCTTAACCAACAGAACCAAATCTCCACCGCATCGCATGAATAGCCCCAGCGCTCCCTACCCCTAGGTGCAGTAGTTAGCAGCAAGCAAGCAAGCAAGCAAGCAGCAACGAGGGTTTTCGCCATTAGTACGAAATCCAATCGAGTTTGGTATATGTAAACCCACCCCCATTCTAGCTTAATGATATATATTTGCATGATACTATTGACAGGTCGAAACTAGTTCGAATGCGTGGGGATCCGACCGAGTGCGCGAGCTCTCGCAATTTTTCCCCTACTGCTAATTACTACTTTCTTTCTGGATCCAACCGTTGATTTTTGGAATCTCATGCGGAATTAAATTCTATAGAATAAAATAGGCTGGCGAAACAAGTTGCCCTGGACTTGTTTAGCCACAGGAAGGTTTTGTCGGGTGGTCCATTAGTATGTTTTGAACAAACACCAATTTCCTATATGTGGTAGACGCCTAGCTATAGCTCGTGATATATACCTACGGAGCAAACCTACAAATGCGTACGTATGAAGAAGGAATGACGACCCGGCTGGGTTCTTTTAAGCTTAATTTTCTCAGTTTATTCCTTTTTTTATTTATTTTATTGTCGGGTCACATACCTTAACATATGTCATAACACTGCCCCTCACATGGACTTTTGACACAGCTATTGTCGCACATTATCGATCACGGAGGATCCCGTCGAAGACATTCCATTGGGGCGCTAGGAGAATGTGTCTCCGGGGACCCAGCTTCTAGAAGATATATGATAGGTATATACTTAATACATCTTAATGACTTATGTGTGTAAGTGTGCAAAGTACATATGTAAGTACTTCTATACAGGTAAATATGTACATACATAGTACGTACATACACCTTACATCATGTTGTGTTCAGACTACAGTAGGAAACTCGACGCATGGGAATTTCGCAAAAATGGAGTCCGAAACACTGGGAAATCGCGGGTATACAAAATAAGATACCAATCATTTGCCATGTAATGTATTGTATATATGTACCTCTCTCTGTCTGCAAGTATGCAAGTCTGTACGCCCTGCTTGCTGCTGCTGCTTGCTGCTGCTGGATCTGGGGTACAATGGAGAGACCATAGCAGGCAGGTCGAGTTGTCTCATGTGAAAATGAACGAACAAACGAACGAATTATATTTATCGATTGGTGAAATTTCAAAATCCTAAGGACTTTACATTACCATACGTAGCATACGGGCGACAGCTGCTACATTTATGTATGGTGTATGTATGTAGGTGTATGTAATGTACTGTGCTTGCCCGCTTGCCTTGAATATTCCACTCTATTGAGTACACAGTATGTCTGTCTGTATGTAAAGTGATGTTCGAAGAGGCAATCCACAGAAAACAAAAGAAACAAAAGAAACGACCAAGAGAAGAAAAAAAAAAAAAAACTTCCCGTTTCTTTTTCATTTCCCGATGGCCGGGCCAGTATCGTGTGCAGGAATACCAGGGTTGGCATTAAACCCTCCAACGGCGGCAAGCTATAGAAAGCCAGGCCAGGGCTCTCGCAGAAGGAGCGCCTCCAGAAAGAAAAAAAAAAAAGTTAAAAGTTTAAACATAGGCAAGAAATCCAAACATCTTCAAACCACCACCGCCAACGTACCATCCCGCACGATATTTTATTAGACATAGATATATCGCTAACTCTAACTTGGCTCTTACACCCCCGGCAGATACAATGGTAATTGGGGTAAAAGAAAAGAAAGGAAAGGAAAGGAAAAGAAAAGAAAAAATCCCCACCAGTCTTGTTCGGGTAGGACCCTTTTCTTAAGGGAACTTCGTTTTCCTTTCCAGCATAGCAACGACAAAGGAACTGTTCCGATTCTCCGTAGCTCTCTGGCGGCGGGGGGCGCAATTTTAACCATTTCGTGCAGGTGATGCTTAAGATTGATATTTTAAGATGAAGGTAGAATTCAAATAGACGAAAAAAAGATACGTATACACCGTAGCTTTAAGAAGTGAAGAGCTCTACGGGTTTCTTTAGCCGGTATCAGATTATAACCCCAACCTTTTCAGGAAGAGAAGAGGAAGGCAGCGCGCTTCAAGAAGATAAATTATAAAACTCCAACAGAAAACAAAAAACTGGATATAGGTTTCAATTCCACTTAGCTAATGAATCCAACGGGGTATATTCGAATATTCATGGGTTCTTTGGCTGCCTTTTGATAATAACAATTATCATTTTGGGGGGGCGGTTTTTTTTCCTTCCCTTACCCTGGATTAGGACCCTCTTTTTTGCAGATTGGAAACGGCAGGCAACGGAAAAACATTTTTTCTCGGTCTTTCAGACGAATTTAACCATGCGAGCGAGTGAAATAATTAAACGGAATACAACGGAGTGACTTTGGGGGGCTTTTCCCTTTGACATAGCAGTTATTGTATGGACAAGGCTTAAGGTATGTAGGGGGAGTACTATGTGGTAGATCATGTCGAGTCGACGGAACAGGTATTGTAGCTCTTGTAACTCGTAAGTACTCCGTACTCTACAGAATATAGAAAAAAACGGGACATTGCAGGGGGGACATCTTGCTATCGATAATCGTCATGAATCTCGAATTAGAACTATGATTATTGGTCCAGCCCCTCCAAACCCTTAAGCTTTTTTGCTCCGCACACGGAAAGAAGAAACGAAGGTGTCAGAAATAAGCGAAACGCAGTTAACGAACGAAAATAATAAAAATAAAAAATAAAAATAAAATAAGTTCACGGACAAACATGATTGATCGATTGCATCGTGGAGAAAAGAGGGAAAGAAGAAGAAGTTCACATGCCACATGGGAAAAAAAAGAGGTAAAAAAAGGAAATGCAAAGACAGAATGCAGCTAAGGACGTAGATTCCCCAATGCTGTTTCAGGCATTTACGATGCAAGTATGTCTCGCTCGCTCTCGTCTCGTTGGCTTTTTCGTCAACTCTAAATCTCTCTCTTCTCTCTCTCTCGCTCCCCTCCCTTCTCTAGCTCTTGCTTTAGCTCTCCAAGTTTGTTCATTCGCATTGCCTTGACTTTTTAGAGATAGCCTTGCATGCATTCGTCCAAAGATTTGAGAATTTGACTTCCTGTTTTTGGAAACAAGCTGATGGTTTTGTCAACGTTACCGTCTACCGAACTAAGCTACGGTTTTTAATTTCAAAGCCATGCATATTTTAGATCGTGTGGCGTGAGCAAGAAAAGAAGATAGAAAAGTCTCCTGCTGGTCGGGTGCAGCAGATAAACGAGCTCTGCGAAAGCAGAGGGGGGAAAAGGGCCTTGGGCCATGCCAGCTTTCGAATTCGGTAGATCGCGATGATTGTTTGACGAGGAAGGAAGTGAGAATCGAGTATAGACGTATACACTATTGCGTGACATAACCGCCCGCAAGTACGCTTTATTGCTGGAATCTTGACTTTTATAATTAATTAATTAAAAAAAAGAAAAGAAAAGAAAAAAAAACTAACATCTTATTTGAGCTCTAAATCAAGGGATCGAAAGGTATTCAGATAATTGTTTTTCATTTTGCTAAGTTTCTATAAAATTTCTATATATATATATTTTAGAATCTTTTTGAGAGTGAGCAGAGATGTATGTAATCTATCGACAAAGAAAGATCGTTCCCATACACAGGTCCAATTTTGTTATAGTTTCCCGAACCAAGAAAAGAACAAACATCAAGCAAGATAGGAAATTAAAAGGAAATATAAAAAGGAAAGAGGTGTGGAAAAAGGGTATATAACGACCACAAGGAAAATCGTTCGGTGATACTGTTAGTAACTATGTATCACCTGAATATAAAAAAATGATAGTAAAAGAAAAAAAGGCATCCACTGGTATCAATTTTAGATCTCCAACTCCAAATAAACAAAAAAAAAAAAAAAAAGACAAAATAGCCTTCCCCCGGAATCCCAGATATAAGAAAAGTCATAAAAAGTCATACTCCAAAAGACGCACTTTTAATAAAAGAGATCTAGAGATCCTCGCAGACCCGTAACTTTTCGAAGATAGGAAAAGAAATATTGTAAAAAAATAAAGTATGAAATGAAAGTAATATGGCCCATTTAGAAGGCTCCAAAGAGAGCATCGAGCTCTTGGAGATTGACTGTCTCAGGGCTCTTCAAATCACTCCAGCTCTCGTAGTTGTAGTTCTCGGCAGGCTCTCCAAGCTTGAAATTTGTGATAATTTCAAGGTTCTTGCGAGTTCCGGTAACTTCAGTTTTAGGAGAAACTGGCCTAACAATGGGGCTCGGGTGGGGGGCCGCGGGTGCACTGGCATTGTATGGGCCCAAAAAGTGGACGTGATGATCGTGCTCAAGCGTCGCCTCATCCATGGCGAGAGTTGGAGCAGGCACACCTTCTTTTAGGTCCCGAGAGGCGGACCTATGCTTGATAGATAGCGAAATAGCGTTGTCCGAAAATTCCTGTTCATCACCCTCAAGAGGTGGCGAATTGCGCGAGGAAGGAGATCCAGAACGGTCTCTGGAGAAAATGGAGGTAGTATCGTCAAGGTCATCCTGTTCCTCCTCATGTTCGTTATCGAAAAATTCGATTTCCGGACTAGGCGACGGAATTCTGCGTCGTCGTCGGTCCTCCTCTTCTTCCTCGGCGTCATCGGTTGGAGCTGGGGATACAACAATCCTCGCCGGCATTGGTAGCTCGAATTCTGGGATTGGTTGATGCTCGGTATTGGTCAGGAAGAAGTATGTTCGTTTCGGATGGGTAGTGATCAATTCTTTGTCAAGGACGCATGGCTTGTCTTCACTGAAGTCCTTTCGCTTCAAATACAGATTTAGACGGGATGATATTATAGCATGTGGATTGGCCGAACTGTAGTATCAGATGTTAGAAAACCAAGGATATTTCCTTAGGAGGAAGCTCCAAGACTACTCACTTGTCAATTAAGGAAACACCACTAGTATTGCCGAATCCATTTACAAGCTCTCTCACGGTATGCGGTCTATTTCCAGAACGTTCAAGTACTCTGACTACGATGCTTACAATTTCGTCGTCAATTTCCTCATAGTTGATTGGTTGTTCTTGGTGTGATGGTGGCGATGGTGGTGGCGTGGGCCCCAATTCCGGTCTTATAATGGTGGATTCATGGTGGACCCTTTTTACTCGCTTCGAAGGCGGTTGATCCGTGGTATCTGCTGGTGGCGATGGTCTGTGGTGCTTCACGGCAGCGGGCACCGAAATTCCAAGGGAGGCGAGCGAGACTGATTTTCTTCTTGTATTATAAACCATATTGAAATATCTTTTTCAAATAAAAATTGAACGATTATTTGTTAAGAGAATAGAATGTAATGGGGAGATATGTTTTTTTTTTTTTTTGTCTTGTTGTAAAGCTACCGCGGGGTTGGTCAAAATGGTATGACTGGTATATATCTTTGTACGACGAGAGGGTTTCGAGAAATAACTCTTAGAGGTAAAAAAAAAAAAAATGCGGCGGGGCGATGATAAGATCGAGATGAAATGAGAATCGTTGGCTTTGTGAACGAACTCAGTCAACTCTGCAAATCCTAATTAAAGGCAGCAACTCTATCGAGGCCTTGAAGTGAAAACAGCTTTGGTTTTCGATTGAGATCTGTCTATCAAGAGATGGTTCTCTTCGGAAACGTCGATTTCGTTGTGATCCCGACAGGAGGATTAATCCGAATTGCTGGGTATCGGATAACTTTGGGGTGCGTACGTTTTCGTTTGCACCAATGGAGAAAAAAATGGTTGGATATAAAGAAAAACGGTTGCTAATGAAAATAAAAAGATCCAATCGGTGGCAACAACAGCTCAACGTTGGAGACCTGATTGAACGATGAGAAAGACAAGAAAATACTGGATGAGGGAAAGAGGTCAGTCTATCTATGAAAGCAAGAGAGGAGGGCAACAAAGGAAAAAGATGGGGAAGTTGGGTATAATAGGTGGTGGGTAGGGGAATAGCGGAGGGGAGGAATTCGTCGAATGCAGATAGCAGCAATCTCTCGTGTGTATACTCTTCCTCCAGGCGGGAAACTTTTTTTTTTTTTTTTAGACTCCACCCCAGAAAAATAAAATATGATTCGCACCTTGTAGCGGTGAACTCTTTTAGCAGTATTCCTGCTCTTCTCTCACAACTTTTTTGTCCTGCGACACAACGATCCAAACTTAACTGACTGGGGTTAGGATGGATGCATGACGCTCGCTGCACTCTTCTCTTTTGCTCCCTGCTAAGCTGCTTTGTTCACCCTCATCGCCATTGGTCGAACATGGGTCAACACCCGAGTGGAGATGCTGGTTCTTCCTTCTGACTTTCTTCCGTTACTCTTCTGTCAAGAGTGGGGAGACCTGTTGCTGCATCTGGAGGAAGACGAGAAGTCAAACGCTAAAGCGCTCTGTCAGGGTAGAGGACTGCTTTAGCGTTGGCCACAACGGGTCGAATCCTTGCAGGTAAACCTCGCAAAAAATGTCGACCCCAAAAAAAAATTTTGCCAAAAAATAACAATTATGGATTGTGCGTGCCGTTTCCCACCCTAAAACAAAGCCCACACCCACACACCCACATGCTAATGCTATCTGCAATGCTTCTTGCAGGTCATAATTCAGCATCGGGCACAGCAAGGAGCTCGAAAATGTGATCTGGTGGGTAATGATGTTGGATAGGCTTTATCTGCACGGTTAAATGTTGGTAAATCTTTTTTTCCCCTTCCTTCTGCCCAAATGATTGATCTTTGTCCACTCTGCCCGTTCGTCAGATCTTGTGAATATTCTTGAGACAAAGTAGTCTACTAGCCATCGATTTAGTGGATGCAGATCCCCTATCTAGGTGACGATGGGGGCGACGCTTCCGGTCTATTATCGCGGAGGGGAAGGGAGGAGTGGGCAAGCCAAAAAAAAAAAAAAAAGCCGCCGTAAGGCTGTGTTATTAAAGTTGTGATGTAACTGATAGTTAGTTGAGCTCCTGTTTGGGAAGTTTCTGTGGCTTTGAACCGGTCCAATCAAAACCCCTGTTGATATCTTGGTGCGGGGCCGCTAGAATGCCGCATCAAAATTCCAGAACTGGTGTTCCCGAGTTCCCTACCACAACGGGTTCCTGTTGGTTATTAAAACGAACGCGCATCCTGTGAGTTTCCGCCAGCGTTACAGAGTTTCGGAGCTCGTTCCGTGCCTGAAATAAGTTTATCCTTCATCTTCCTGCTGTGCGTGTCAATCAGGAACGAACTATTTACTCTCAGAACCAGGTTCAGCAGTTCGATCCTGCTTCCGGGGGCGTGGAGAAGCTTCAATTAGCCAGGTGGTTCCGAGATGGAATCTCGAAATTTTAGTGACCACGAGGCCACTTTCCTCGAGCAACCCGCCAATATCCCGGTTCCAGAAGCAACCCCAGTTTCTAGCGTGATCCAGAACGTAAGCGTCTAGAATATTGTTTAACCATTCATAATGGGATCTTCCATGTTCCAAGAGTAATATTTTACCGCCAGGTTTGCAGTGTTGTTCGAGATTTCGGAGTGTCTCAACGGGGCACTTTTGAGAGCAAAGACCCATAGTCTGAATAACCCGGTCGAAGCCTTCCCCGGAAGGTGACTTGATCGGTTGACCGGCATCCTGCGGGGCAAACGAGATGTGACCGTAACGTGGATATCGGCCTGCAGACATGTGAACATCAGACTGGGTCACAAAGAGTACCGAGGCAAGAACGCATACGCTCAAAATCATCTTTAGCGATCTTTAACATGTTTGGACTGCTATCTACCATCGTAACCGAGTTGCAATTTCGGACGGGGTAATAAGAATTGTTGCGCCCGGTACCAGCCGAAGCCTCAAGGACGTCCCCCTATAAGATCTACAGTTAGTATATCCATTGGGGCCGCAAAGGCCCGTCGCATAAGTTTACACCGACAACTTGTGATTGAAATTGACTCGAAAGGTTATTTCATTCAGATATTTGCCCCGTGCTGGTCTCTCGCGCACAAGCTGGTAAATTGAAACATAATTCACTCACCTGCAATCCCAACATCATCCACCTTCTTAACAACGGCATCCCCATGAAGAATTCACTCCACCTGACATTCGAGTCATATTTCCCTGAAATATTCTCATAAACTTTGTTTGTGTCAATCTCAGGTTTGATCTTCATTCCAAGCCTGTACTGCTTCTCATTCTCTTCATTCAGCTTGACAGCCTTTCCATACTGGATGTAAAGATAGACACCATAAGATGATAAAGCGTAAACACCGATTCCTGTGATCCAGTATATGCCCTTGACTCGTTTGACCTTTTGGGCTGCAGTCAGTGTTGTAGAAGGCCGCTCCTCAAGAACTATATTCGAGTATTTTTGTTTTGGCACAGGAGGTCGAAGAGGTCCTCGGGAAGCTCCAGACCCTTGGGTGAGTACTCGTGGTGGCTGAGCTCTACACGACGAGAAAGCTTAGCACAGCTCATGCGTACGACTGTATCTTAGGCAAACAGTGTGTGTGTGTCTACCTTTCCACCTTTGGAAACTGGGGCTTGGGATTTAGGGACTGCTGTTTCGAAGTGGTTGAATTCGAGCTTCGTCGAGAGCCACCTCGTGGGCTTTGCTGCTTCTCAGGTGCTGGATTAGGCTTGCTATCTTCCTTCGGCGCTGCAGGCACTTCCTTTTGAAGCGGTGTCGGGTCCCATTCACCAAAGCCCTTGAAACCCTTCTTTGGGGGTGCCATGTCGAATCTTAAGAAACCGTCTATCGAATCGAATATTCCTCCCTATGCTATACGATGTCGCAGTCGGAAATGATTGAGTTCATAGATCAATAAGGTCGAGTTGACAAAGCATCTTCACTCCAAAGTCAAATAAGTTCAAATTCAGTCGATTGAGTCGGATTTCCAAGTTCAATTGTCGAATGCCATGGTGAAGAATACTGAAAATAGGTGATTGAGGCTTGAAGAGATTTTATATGCAAGGAATGAGCAATTGGAACAAGCCTGGCTAGTTTGGGCTCCAATCAGCAGTCCTGGTGGAACCATGAAAATCCCAGCGCCAACGACATGCAACAAGGTCAACGCATGATTTTTGAGTCAACACCTTTTCACCCTTTGGTGAGGCGCTGCTATTGGCCAGTTGTTTCATAGCTAGAATAAAACATGTACCATATGGGTTTTTAAGCTTAATACCGCATACGTATATACGTACATATACTACTACAGTATTAATCAAAGTATAATCTCCATAGTAGATTTATACAAAGACCTTGACCTGTAAACTAACTTCTTGATAGATATATAATCATTAACATATAAAATCTCTCTGAAGTTGACCTCGTAGAGCAGATTCCATGCTGTTCTGACGTGATATCCTGAAGAACAGTGTTTAATTGAAGCCTGTTGGAAAACATCACTCACTCCTTGCATACCCAGCATGTCATAATTATATAATTAAATATATTACGTGCATTTTTTGACAACAAATGGGATGTCTCAGTCGGCTGGGAATGATGCAAGGGGTACCTAGGATATTTCTCTATACGTAACAGGGTATACATAATCATATGCGGTATCATGATCCTATGCATCTATTCTTAAAACACCGCTCAATTCGGCCCTCTCAGCCCCGTTCCTGCTTCCATCATGAGTGACGACTGGGCCCTCAACCGGGTCTCTTATATTCCACAATTTTACGAGATCTGTCTCTAACTTCCCTTCGATTCCATCTGCGATCTTCTCCCCGAGTACTGGCAAGAACTTGAATGCATGTCCACTTCCTCCGGTAGCTAGGAATAAACGATCGATTGTTGGGTGATAGGACACCATGAAATCACCGGTAGGGCTAATGTACTATTTAGCGCGGAAACTTTTGTGGCTAAATTTGGGGGACAGTGAACTGTAACTCACGTATCAGTATACCAGCATAGTCTCGTCTTCTTGAATTCCCTTCCCTTCAAGCTTGGTACCATCTCCGCAAGACCTTTTGCTAGCATATCCTCATCGTCTTTCGGAATCCTCACACCCGGTAGACTCACACCAGTCACTGGCCTACTAACTACTACCCCTTCACCGGCCTTCTCCCAACCGTCCCCTTCCACACTATTCACATACCCAAATGCATGCCTTGCGATCTTCATCACCCCTGCTTTTGGTGGAAAGATAAACATCCCGTTTGATAAATCCAACGTCACTGGAATATCCTTTAACTGGGCTTCTTCTTCTTCGCTAACTTCCACATACGCCATAACTTGACCGGTAGCCACTGCTCTCCCCGCTAGATCCAGCAACCCTGGACTCCAGGCCCCCGCTGATAGTACTGTAATATCTGCGGATAACATATTCCCATTTTTCATAACCACCCCTTCGACTTTCTTTTCCCCAACTTTTAGTCCTTCATCACCGGTTTCGGAATTCTTCTTAACCCAGAGCATTTCCACTTCCCCTTCCAAAAACTTTATATTCTCCCGCTTTTCACACTGCTCTCTGACCCATACCATAGCAGCTTGTGCATCCGCCCATCCACTAAAAGGATTGATATACCCTCTACTCCCCGTAACACCACCTGTCTTCATGGCATCTTTGATATCATCTTTCCCATCCAAATATTTTACGCTTTCCCCGACCCCCAAGATATCTGCCTGCGCTTTCATATTTTTATAGGACTCCGTGACATATTCAACATCACCATCGCCGACGAGGACGAGACCGGATTCAGAATATCTATTTTCAGCGCCAACACCGGCGTATATTCTAGCACCCGAGCCATTAGCGCCTCGAGCTGGGGGGCCATCATCGTCGTGGTTTCCTGGTAATCTCCATATCTCCAACGCTTCGGCCGCAAGTCGTGCGTATACGGGGTCTTTATAATCTGCCCTTATGATCCGCGAGGAATCGATTGATGAACCGTCGGCTGCAGGGAAGGGTGATTTATCGATTACGGTAATGGTGGTGGA
This sequence comes from Orbilia oligospora ATCC 24927, assembly GCF_000225545.1. Classification (NCBI taxonomy): domain Eukaryota; kingdom Fungi; phylum Ascomycota; class Orbiliomycetes; order Orbiliales; family Orbiliaceae; genus Orbilia; species Orbilia oligospora. Next base: position 1,301,514 of record NW_011645772.1, read on the forward strand.
AGCATATGCGGGACGGTGAGAAAGCGAAAGTGCAGTCGTGACTGGAACATGTTAGACTGAACGAACTCGTCGACTATTGTCCTTCTCTCCCTCTTTTCTTTCCGAAGGGAGCAATAATGGGTTTGGTTAAAGCTACAAGGGGAGCCTAGTATCTTTTTTTATCCTTTTTTATTTTATTTTATTTTTAAACGGGTAAGGGATATAAGGACATAAGAATCACGTACGTCCAAATACTCCAGACCCGACAATAATAATCGAAGATGGTGGTCCATTGCCGGACCGTGGTTCCTCGACAATGGAAGGATTTGGCGGGATAAGTGGCATGGGTAATGGCGGGATTGAGATATAAAATGTTGAGATTCGGTTCTTGTTACAAGGGGAGACGAAAGGGCGTTCGTATCGATATCGATAAGAGAAGTGGGGGGATATTTGCCTTATCACGAAAACAAAGAAGAAAAAAGTCTTTTCCTTTTCATCCGAAAATCTTAAATCTTAAAATTGCAAACCAGGGAAGTTCTGTTTCGGTTCAAAAATAAAATAAAAAAATAAAACAAAAGAGAGTTCCCTTTGACCCAGACTTTCAGCCGCGAGTGGTGACACGAACGACCCAAGGGCTGCCGTGGCTAGCCACAGAGGTCATGGATGGAGGAAAGTCTAATGATCACGGGATCTTAACATCTCTGGTTCAATGTTCATACATACTATCGCGTGGCAGAAAGACAAGTCTCAAAATAGATCTTTGCTTCTTTCTCATATTGATAGGAATTTATTACATATTATCTCGTCTTTTGCCGTGTTAGAACTCCCCACGCGTCAGCTTATGTAGAGCCCTGCATGGGAACTCTCGAACCCATGTTTATCGTCCCACGCCAGACGGCACAACAAAAAATCCACGAAAAGAAGCTTTGGTTTAAATGCACGATCTGGAGCTGATGCACGCCAATATAGGCGGATAATCCCAGTATCCCCAATCTGGATAAATCTCATCTCGAATCGAGGAAAATGCACGAGAAACAAAAGGCGAGGGCGAAAAAAGACCAGGGGAGGATTGAGGTGTGAGTGGGCCAGGGCGCCACGAACGAAACAGACGGGTTGGGAGGGTTTCATCGTCACAAGCCAGAAAAAAGGGATCCAACCGCTGAATAACAAATATCAACAAGGCAACCAAACCGCCCAACAGCACAAACCATACCAACTTTGCAAGGGGCGTGCAGTCTGCAACTGAAGAACGCGTCCTGCAAGTTTGGATAAAAAGTTACGGTTCACGGTTGGTGCCAGAATTGTATTACATCACGACGATATCACGTTTCATGGGTCGCGGCAGACAGCTTCTTGCAAAATGACGAGGGGATGTTGGATGGCCTCGGTAACTGGCGGTCCCGACAATAATTTCTCGTATCCGATCTGCTTTCTTCCTTCGCTCTCTCCCCTTTTCTTCCATCCCAAGCTGAAACCCAAACCGACCATCACTCAACCACAACCTCAAAACCGACCAACCGCAACCTCCAGGTAGGCCTCAAAGCTGTGGAAGAGTACACAGCATGACGTTGGAAGCAAACTGCATACGTAACCCCTTCTCCTTGCGATCAACCACAGAAAAATAAAGGGCTTTCTCGCACAAACCAACAGGCTGGACTTCCTTCCAGAAGCAACAAACCACGAACAAACCAAACGCAGAACAAACCACACAAACCTGAAAGTGACCGGAAAAAGCGTGAGCCTTCGGTCGATGTCTCGGAAATTGGACTAGTGTATTTGCACTGTGCGTTATATTGATGTTTGTTCGTGTCGTTATGCCGAAAATGGGAGAGAGCCAACATCCCTCACCAAAAGGCCAGCAAATCAAATCAAACAAAAATTGCAAATTTGCAGGCTCGAAAAAGCAAGTGCGTGGGAAGGAAAAAGGAGGCAGACAGGGGTTATACCAATCAGAATGCCGTATGGCGTTGGTCCATTTCAATGACTCATTTCCCGCCCCGACCTGAAATCGCAGTACGAATGGGGGGCAAGCAAGAAAGAAAAAAAAAAAAATGTGGAACTGAACCAGGTCAACTGTCGGGGGAGTTCCCAGCAACGGTTGGTTGGTGTGAGGTCCGTTCGGTGAACACTAAAATAGTTTCCCTCAGCTTGGTGTTTTTGGCCAATATTATCCAAATCCGTGAGCTCTTGGTGGTGTTGAAAACTAGTAGCCGTCAGAGGATGCATTTGGTTTTTCACTTTTGCATTTTGCCCTGCTCAGAGTCAAGGCAAGGGCAAAAGCGGGGAAGGAAGTGTATGTGTGTGTGTGTGTGTATTTTTTCTTGTTGGTGGAGAGGAGGCAGGAGGATTTCATCCAGCGGGGCTCCTGCATTTTTGATGCTCTTTTTAGGCATTTGGAAGAGGAGAAAGGATATGACAGCCTTCCGGTTGGAAGAAAGTCGGGGAGGGAGGGAAGGAGAGAATGCTCTGAGCCTTGTTGAAAGGAACGAGATTTGGGGGGTTTCCGGCGAGAAAAGGGACGGAAAGGGGGGGGGATTTAAAAGATAATAATCAAAATTTCATCGACGAGATCAGGAGAGTGATATGTCAAAGAATTAATGACCGACGGTAGAAGGATTCCGATTTGATGTTGTGCAAAAGGGAATGCTCCTAACCGTCTTGTGAGATACTGTACCTTCCTGCAGCAAGGCAGGCCATCGATGCATCTCTTGGTTGACAAGAGATGTGACTGGGAAGTCGCGGTGATGACCAGCAAGCAAGCCTTTTAAATAACGCGTCACAAACACAAGAAATAAAGAAAGAAAAAAAACAGATAGCCTTCCAGATAGACTCATGCCGTGGATGAGAGATAAACCAGTATTTTGATGTCGATGATCCTGTGATTAGTTCTTTTCACCGTCGATGAGTATCCAAGCCACAAGGTCGTAAGTATGTTTTTGAACCAGTCTAGAGTGTTTGGAAGAAGAGTCGGAAGGAGTCAGTGCTTGCTTAGTGTCGAATAAATGTCTACAAAAAGTCGAGTGAAATGACCGAACGTATGAATGAATGAGTGAATGAATGAACAGATGAATCAGCCGGGAGAAGGAGAGGTCGGACGGGAGAGAAAGAAAGCGCCTCGGAGGTGAGACTCGACTCGAAAGAAGGATGGTACCAAAACAGACCATCAAAGGTGCCAAGAAACCGACTCTTTTGGAGCACTCCACCAGCACTGCGCCGCCAATCCACGCAATGTGATTTGACCAGGCTGGCCAGAATCAAGGATTTCTGCTCGATCGTCTTCTGCAACGTTCCTTTGGTGTGCAGCAGGATTGAATTGAAGAACTGGGCGAGAAGGCTTGTCCCCCTTGATGCCGGTCTCTGTCAGGGGGGGTTAGGAGGAGCATCAGAAATATGAGAACGAGAGACCAAGAGCCACAGTGGAGCTGAAAAAGCAAGGCCCAGGGAGACGATGATAAGGCGGTGGAGGTTCCAGGTCTGGCCGGGAGCCAATTATTTTCTTCTTCCAGCTGAAGTTTCTTTTTCCGATAGGCCATTTTCGTAACCGGAGCTAATGCAGAGGCCAGCGCTGGTGTGGGAGCGAGGATCTGAGCTGGTAAATGACTGTGCCTTTGTATGGCCAAAGACCGGGAGTATAAATAGTCCAGCTCTTCCCCCTTCAAAAAAATACCATTTTTCCTGTCCGAACGAAGAAAAGGGAGGCCCTTCCTTAAGAAAACAACACAACACACACAACACATCCACATCCACACAACACATCTACTCCAGGAGATCAAGTGACTGACAATCCGTTTGTCAGTTTTGTATCTTGTTCTCAACAACACATCACGCTGAACCTCAGGTCTATTGCTATTGCTAGCTAGTACCAGTACCAGGTCACGTGGGTGTATATAAAACATACAGCTCCAGACGACAACCTTCACTCCTTTTCTTTTTTATATTTATTATTTTATTTTATATTTACTATTTAGAAACATTATACTACTTACTCCCTCTAACCAATAGTAGGCTTGATTGAGGCTTGCCTGCCTAACTGGACACGAATCATCACGATCCTTCCATCGTCGACTGATTTGTCATATTCAATTCATTGATACCACTTTTGCTACTGTTCAGTACTGTTTTATTCCTTTCTTTGCGATACCTCCAGATAGAAGAATCCTGTTGCTGCATTTCGCAAGCAAATTCGTTATATTTCCTTTGCAGATAGAGAAAAAACAAAAAGAAACCAAATAAGGATATCCTCCCAGACTTTCCACGTCCTGTCCTCTCAATCGTCTTCCATTATCGTCAAAGTCCTCGTCCTCTTCCCTCTATTACTACTTCCGTCTGTCGTCGCCTTCGAAAAGGGTTTCTTGAGAAAAAAGTGTGATTTGAATCCGCCCATTTTCGCCCAGCCATTTGGTACCTGTCTGCCGCGTGACGAACTATCAAGGGGAACCATTTAGTTGTTCTTTCTCCTCTAGGTAAGCATTCATTCACACATACCTCTCCCCTAGATCCCTTTATACCATTTTTTCATACACTTTCAGAATCTCGACTGCGATTCTGCATCTGCGTTGCGGTTGTTGCAGTTGCAGTTGTTAGGAAGAAGATGTGTGGTGCCCTGATGTCATAGCAATTGGCTGTGTCAGTGTGTTGTCGCGACTTTCAAGTGCTAATTATTTAATCAACAGCTCGTTCACGGAATCTTCTTTCCCTCACCACCAACCATCTCCGTATTCTGACGTCTCTATTGCCCAGCATGGAGAGCCTCACTACACATCCCGCAACCCCCTTGCAAGCTAAGGCCTTCACTGGCCCTTCTTCTCTCTCCTTCCCCGGCGGTGCTGGTGATCTCACTCCGCCGTCGAACGAGACTGAACGCTCCAACCAGAAGTCTGATTCAAACTTGGACCCTTCGGCTGGTGGAAACAATGTTCAAACTCCCGCTACGCCTGCTGCCACACCATCCAACGGTAACGGCAATGGTGTCAGTGGCATTGTCCCGACTTTGCAGTAAGTATTATCCTGCTCATAGCCCAGGGGTTGTGGACTGGGAGATGGTGGTTGCTTTGAAAGACATATACTTAAATTTATTTTCATCGCGAAGAAATATCGTTGCCACTGTCAACTTAGACTGCCGTCTGGACCTGAAGACTATTGCTCTTCATGCTCGAAATGCTGAGTACAATCCAAAGGTACATATTTTGAACTCTCACAGGCTCTTCGTGGGCCCAGCATGAATTATTTTTACTCCAAATTCATGCTTACACTTATACCATTAGCGTTTCGCCGCTGTTATCATGCGTATCCGCGAGCCTAAAACCACAGCTCTTATCTTTGCCTCTGGAAAAATGGTTGTTACTGGCGCCAAATCAGAGGACGATTCCAAACTCGCTTCTCGAAAATACGCTCGAATCATCCAGAAGCTTGGCTTCAATGCCAAATTCACGGATTTCAAGATTCAAAATATCGTCGGGTCCTGCGATATCAAGTTCCCTATTCGCTTGGAGGGTTTGGCTAGTCGCCATCACCACTTCAGCTCGTACGAACCTGAGCTGTTCCCTGGTCTCATCTACCGTATGATCAAGCCGAAGATTGTTCTTCTTATCTTCGTCTCCGGTAAGATCGTCTTGACAGGTGCCAAGGTCAGAGAAGAAATTTATCAGGCCTTCGAGATGATCTATCCTGTGTTGTCGGGTATGCTTTATATTCCTTCTGCTTCATCATCAAGTCTCAAAATGTCTAACATTTCCAATAGATTTCCGAAAGGTTTAAAAAAAGACAACCACGATGGGTCTTGCGGTGGAGGAGCATCGCAGTCATTTACTGTGTCCAACCTTTGGACTCGGTTGTATTTTTATTATGAATTCATGACATCACCCTTCCCTCTCCCACTTCCCCATCACAAACAAACAAAAAGCTTCATATACAGAGGCACTGAAAATAATACATTCAGGGCCCGATAATGGAATTGTGGTTCATGAGCCATATCTTTTCCTTTAGTGCGGTTCGCGCCGTACTGTCCCATGCATTCCTGGTGTTATCTGGTTTTTCCTTCCGTTCGCACTTAACGGCGTTCTGATTTACACCTTTCCTATCTTCAGGGGCGGTTCTTGTTTTTCTGGGTTTATACACTTTTCTCAATACACCCAAACCTTCTCACTCTTATAATCTCACATCATTCTCCTTCTGTTCACTTTTTTTTTCTTTTTTTTCTTCCTGGTTAAACGGAGGGCTGCTTTTTCTCTTCAAGGACGGGCATTCTATACTCCTTCTAGACTGATCCTAAGAAATGCAAGTTCCGTAATTTTCCTTTTCCTTTTCTTCTAATCTGTATTTCTCTTTACCACACCTCTCGACCACCACACGCGAAACAAACCCTTCATTCGACAATATCTGGACGTAGCCACCCCCCTTTGTCCACCCCTCCATTTTACAAATATGATACCCGTCCCTAGACCCTTTTTATCCTCATCTCTCCGCTGTTACGGAAGAGCAGACCGAGGAGAAGAGATAAAAAGACAGTCGAGATTGAAGCTCAGGCGAGGAAAATTGTGTACAATATCTTTTTTTTCCTTTTTTTTTTTTCCTTTTAGTATTCTTAGCGTGAATGGCGAGAAAGACTTTCGTGGACCCAAACCCCTCATTTTAATCGGGTGGTTCGCTGAAAAAATCAGAAATGAAATATGAATACAAAAAACATTTGAAAATTCTTTTTCAAGCCTCAGTTCTCTTTATAATTATTCGTAAAACCGAAATTCCGAAGTGACTTTTTGATATCAATATAACATTTATGTAGTTTGAACCCTTCAGATTTTACTCGGATTCAATCACTGGCTTGGAGGTCTTGTATATTCGTAAATCTTTCTAAGTGCAGTGGACGAATGTATCGATATCAGCACCAGAGGATGCTAAAATACCCATATTCTAACTACTATACCTCCGCGACCTCGAGTTCATGGAGTTTCTAAGCCGAAGTCTAGTATTGGTGGAGGATATTAACTAATCGGTTCCCCGCTCCCACGTTTCTATAAGGTCTAAATTTGTGATCGTCAATATATTCCCAACTGTATCATAATAATCACTTCTATGATGTTCTTTCACCCACATCTCGTTCAATAAAGCCCCAGTGCCTGCTGTATACCGAACCGGTGGAACATAAAATTCTGTTCTTCATAGTGATTCCTTGGGGCCTCGAGTCGTGTACAGCAACCTTTGCCCCGAACCTACTACTCCAACGAGAAACTTGAGTCACCACTAACAAGATTTATAATACGTATACCAGCCAAGTCGCCCCTACGTCTAGTCTAAAGGATACGAGCTCGATCTTGTTTCCCGGATTTCTCCTGCTTGTTGTTCTTCTGTAGGGTGGTAGATAGCATCGTATGAGACTTGAATCCTTGTTAGGTATATGAATATCGTGTTTGAATGACTTTTTGGTTTTAGTGTAAGTTTTACTATATCTACCATTGATATTTTATCTCGTTCAGTAACGATATACGGTCCGAGAGGATATATGTATTAGGTCGATATGGTTCCTAGTGATCGATGATTTGTTTTGTTGTGTATGCGTAGTGCTGCAGCGCTGAAGGCCATCTCTCGTTATTCGTATATGAATATTGTTCATGATGTAGACGCCTACCTTTCTTTTCCTTTCAGGTTTTAGGTAGGGTTATCGGGGGTAGATTCCATCAGATCCGAGGAAGATAGCGACCAGTAAAACAAAGTAAGTGGTTGTGGAGCTGGCTGTCTTTGATCCCAGTTGTTTCATGGGCATGGGATCCTTAGGAAACATAAACCAGGTGTAACCTAACTCGGCTCCTATAATTCTTGGTAACAAAATGGCGGTATCTGGAACCCATGGATTTATCCAGAATGCAGTCTTGCGTTCTAGAATGATAAGTAATCCGTTTCTAGACTAGTAATACATGTCTAAGCACCGCTCCTAGGCTACCTAAGCACGTTTGTTGTATTTCTCAGCGTCAACACCACCACCTAGCTGCAGGATCAGTCTCGGCATGTGCGCTAGGACTGCAGGATCTAGTTGCATGGCCAGGTGTCAAGGCTTCTTCAAAAATCGCACTATTCAACCCTCCCTGTTGGTGTTGTCGTGTAACCAATGGTGGGGCCTCTGTGGGTTCAATGTTAGTATTTGGTAAGGTCGGCTTCAGCGGGAGAGTTACTTTTATGTCCGAATGGTGGTACCCGTAAGGGGGGTGCATAGTTATCTTAACCATGATATGGGGTATACCGATGTGTATATACAACGATATCGTCGACTTGCTCTCTCTCGCTTGGCTACGGGATATCGATGGTGTGATACCTCGTTGTGCTCAGTTCAACGTAAGTGCGCCCAGATCGATAATTCATATTGATAAATTAATTATATAGAACCTACATTCACCTAGCCACCTCCATGTTAATCGGGCTTCCTAGGCAGATTATAATAACTTATGAGTGTATTGATATACCAGCTTATTTTACGCCCTAGTGAAAAAATAAAAATAACCAAGCTCCAATATCAGGTTTATCTTATGAGTTTTCGGTCATAGTAATAATTTGGTGTCTGCGTGGGCAATGTTAGGTATCACGTACAGTCCGTTGGCTCGCCCACTAGATTCAACGTCAAACAAGCGAGGACCCATGTTTTATGAAGTATAGCGTTCTAGATCTGCTGGAGTGGAGGTGGAAACTTGGGAAACGGAAACGGAATGGAATATCAAAGAAAGGAAATGATGCAAAGGCGGGGGAAGAGAACTGAAAACGATTCCTACCTTCACCGAGGTATCTATAATAATAGAGCCTCATAGACTTGCAAGGTGTACAACCACTTTAACTCCTGAACAAGAGATAAAATGTAAATTAATTAGTTGCGAGTACGTATACCCAAGTGAATAAGACTAAATGAGCGCATGGCGAAGTTTGTCTCGTCGCCGGACTCCTCGGCTTGTGAATCGGAATTGCCATTCTTATTATAACAAAATATTATTATTTAAATCCAATGGTCTGATCATCACCGTTAAAAAGATCCATATCTACAGATTGAGCTTTAAATCGTAGCTACGTAGGGAATGTGACTCAAGAATGCGGGACCTTACATACCAACCCTGCACTGTGTGGCATGCATATATCTAGAACAGTTCGTATGGTATACGCGTTGAAGACGTGGTATTTTTGAATCCGGCGTCGGCTAGAAAAGGCTCAGGAACTTCAAGGCGGAAGCTCTTCATTTTAAGGATGGTATGGCAGGCGCATGGCGGCCATAGTGGTGTTTGGCAAGAACGATATTCCGTGGTCGGGGTGGTATACATATTGTCACAATGTGATAGAAACTATCGCTGCCGTATACACGTAATCGTGTTCGTGATTGATAATTGTATGCGAATGCCCAAATACTTATATATTATCTTCCAGTACAGCCAGTCCAATGCAATAAAATGTCGAATTTCTATAACATTAGACATCGGACACCAGCTGATATCAGTCAGACCGCGGGTCGTTGAAGTCATTCCCCACAAATCAGATCCGAAGCCAAGGTTATCTGTTAAGCTTAAGCCGAAACGATGTCATTGCTGTAAGCTACCGGTCGGTTGTTCGCCGAATCGCAGGCCAGATATTACTACGGCTACAACGATCCAACCCTGCCCTGGGCGCACATGTCTCTTTTTTTCCCAGCTTAATTCTTCACATGGTCAGGCCCAGGCCAGCGCAAGGAATTCGAACTTGGAATGACCAATTAATTGGTACTCTTCTAGCTTCTTTTCTCTTCTAATTTTTTCCCTCTATATCTTCTGACAGTAGGGTGACTCTTATTACGATCTGTTCACCGTTTTGCTTTAATTTAATTAATTTAATCCCTATAGTACTGTTCGATCAAATACAATATGGCTTCGAAACGGGCAGTTCGCATTGTCTGCAGGGACATCCGTCCTCCAAGCTCCACCCTGACGTCCCGAGTCACAGTCCTCTCCACAACTTCAACAACATCACCATTGCTCACCCGACCAACACACTCGACACTTTCTCGCCATAGCATACCATCAAATTTTTCACAATGTCCGCAACGTCGGTTATTCACCACTTCTCCGCGCCGGCAATTCCCTGAACAAGAGGAAGAAGATTCAGAACTCGCCGAGTACCTTTCACAACCTCGAGAATCCGATGTTGTTGACGTTTGCATTGTCGGCGGTGGTCCTGCAGGTCTTGCTGCTGCCATTCGTCTAAAACAATTGGCCAATGAGGCTGGAAATGAGGACTTCCGTGTGCTTCTGCTTGAAAAAGCGGGCGATATGGGTGCACATACGGTCTCTGGGGCTGTTATTGAACCACATGTTCTCGACGAACTCTTCCCGGATTGGCTGTCTGAGGATAACCCGAATAAGTTTACTTGGGCGACGAAGTGCACGGGAGATAAGATGAGATTTCTGACAAAGACTATGGCAATTCCACTACCTGAACCGCCACAGATGAGGAATCATGGGAATTATATCGTCAGTTTAAACGAATTGGTCAAATGGCTAGCGGAGCGTGCAGAAGAATTGGGCGTGGAAGTATTCCCAGGCTTTGCAGCTTCGGAGGTTCTTTATAATGAGGATGGATCGGTGAAGGGCGTTGCTACTAATGATTTGGGTATTGGGAGAGATGGGAAACCGAAGGATTCTTTCGAGCGAGGGATGGAGTTTCACGCTAGAGTTACACTCTTCGGAGAAGGCTGTCATGGAAGTTTAACGAAGAAGCTGTGCAAGAAATTTGATTTGAGGAAGGATTCAGATCCACAGACGTATGGTTTGGGTGTGAAGGAAGTATGGGAGATCCAACCAGAGAAATTCAAGAAGGGAGAAGTGGTTCATAGCATGGGATGGCCTTTACCGAAAGATACGTACGGTGGAGCTTGGATGTATCATTTCGGGGAGAACATGGTCAGTATAGGGTTGGTGGTAGGCTTGGATTATCCAAATCCATATCTTTCGCCGTTTCAAGAGTTCCAACGGATGAAGCACCACCCTTTGTTTAAGAATGTACTTGAGGGCGGTACATGCATCTCTTACGCTGCGAGGGCACTCAACGAAGGTGGCTTTCAGGTATGTTACTCATGACAGTCCCCTTATTACAATTCAGTAGTGAATTTCTAAACTGGAATATAGTCTATACCCGAACTTATCTTCCCTGGTGGCGCTTTAATCGGTGACACGGCTGGCTTTTTAAATCTTCCAAAGATTAAAGGGACGCATACATCCATGAAATCTGGCGTTCTCGCCGCTGAAGCAGCATACTCCGCTCTTACCGAGTCAAATGACTCAGAAGGTGCCGTAATGCTTTACTCGTACAAAGAAGCCATCAAGAACTCTTCGATATACAAAGAACTCAAGGAGGTTAGAAACATGCGTCCGGCCTTCCACACACCGCTCGGTCTGTATGGTGGAGTAATGTACTCCGGAATCGAAGCATTTGTCTTCAGAGGCAAAGTCCCATGGACTTTTCACCACCCCGGGCCCGACTGGGCAGGGACTAAACCCGCCGCTGATTGCAAGAAGATTGAGTACCCTAAGCCTGATGGGAAAATCAGCTTTGATATCTTGACGTCTGTCAGCCGAACTGGAACAAATCACGAAGAAGACCAACCAGTTCATTTACAAGTAAAGAACTGGGATAAGCATGCAGAAAAAGAATGGCCGAAGTTCAAAGGTGTAGAAAATAGGTTCTGTCCAGCAGGTGTATACGAATATGTTGAGGATGAGACAAAGGACATCGGAGTCCGATTTCAAATTGTAAGCTTCATCTCCTCTTGCATTTTTATTACTGGGTATCGTGAATCTGACGTCTAGAACTTAGAACGCACAAAATTGCATTCACTGCAAAACCTGTGATATCAAGGCACCTTCCCAAGATATCAACTGGCAAACTCCTCAGGGTGGCGAAGGACCTAAATACTCGCTCACATAAACCTAACGGCGAACCGAAACACTTCCAAGCTAAGCAAAGCAATTATTTTCAGATACCACTAATATCCTTTCTCAATGTTTTTACCAAACCTTCTAGCAACGCTGTACAAAACACCTGTAAATATGCAACGACTCTATAAAACGCAAACATTAGCCTTGCTAGTAATTTTTCTTTCAATTCCAACCGCGTGAATGTCTTCAAGTTTTTATAACCGCATATTATTTGAAACGAATTTCAGGCATTGTTTGTAGGCACAGTAACCACTGGTTCCCGCAGGATGTTCATGCAGGCATCAAATCTCGCAGCCAATATAAAAAGAATGGATTGCCTGATCGCATGCGCGCATGTGCTTCGTCACCTTCTCACGTTCACATACCCTTTATATTTAGAATCAAGCGCGGCACGATTCCTGCAATCCTTTCTACTGAGTCAGAAAAAAAAAAAAAGCATGCCATATTCCGGAATGCCTGAACTTCCCACATCGCGATCCGCGAAAAAGCGGCGGCTTCGAAAGGATCTCCAAATCGTTTCCCCGCCATCGGTGAATCGTAAGTCCCTTTTTGCTGCCAACGATTTGGAAAAAATTACCACAAGGTCAACACATCCGACCCGGTCTTCAGGGCACGCAAAAAAATAATTCTGACAATTTGTGGGTACCTCGTTTTTTTAAGGCACAATGAAGAATAATTACGATCATCCGAAAATACCGTACGTTGAGTCTTCTGTGTCGCCCTCACGCCCATCTACTACGGCTAGCTCCGCACACGACATCCTTTCTACCCAAATATACGATTTATTCAACCAATTAGATGAATTCCGTGACTCGCTGTCAAAAGCTTATGATGCGGAAAGAAAGGCGAGACAAGAGGCACATGAGGCTACACAAAGACAACTGGCGGGGATGCAGGATTTTCTACAGGGAATGGCACAAGATTATGTTCGGATGAAGAGGCGGGAAAGGATGGGTATACTAGAATTGGGTTTATTTGGAGCAAGTGGAGTTGTTAGTTCTGGGAAGCGTGAATTGAGTGGTGAGCTTGAGGACAGTATGGTGGATGATGATATTGGTGGGGCTGGAGATGTGTATATGGAGGATATCGATGATTCGCAGCAAAGCGTAGAGCTTGGGTTGGATGAGAGCTCGACTACTTTGGGCAGAAGAGTACAGCTGTCAGTATCTGTTGAGACGGGTGCGGAGGGTGAGAGAGAAGAGGCTGGACTAGTAGAAGAGGAGGAGGAGGAGGAGCTCGAGACAGAAGATGACTCGCTACCTATTGCGAGGGCTCGACAGCGAAGGCATGTATCTCAAACAATCAGCCCGACAATACCGCCCCAACACCCGCACGACGGCAGCACAACAGAAAGCGACACTCCTGTTGACGATGCTGAATCCGAATCAGAACCAATCTCAGTGGAAGCATTAAAACGGTCGTTACAGCTTGGGACAAGGGTGAAAAAGATACAGAAGCAATATACAGCGGACTCAAGATCAAGCGAGGGAATTTCCCGGCGAGGAGCTCAACAACGAGGTGTGACTGATGCTAACCAGTTCAGCCAGTATTCGGTTCCTCCGAATCAGGAGGAAGAAGACGACGAGACCTATAGGGAATCTCCTATTACTACCCCAGAGAGGGAGGCCCAGCCTACTGAACAGCAGCTGCGGGAAACATCTTTGGAGCTTGAATATGGGATAACGTCGCCAAGGAAGCAACGTCCACAGAGAAAAACAGCTCAGGTGGGCAACTATTATGACTGGGACAGGTATGTTACTGGCGGAGTTGTGTCAACGCCCGCACAAAATAAGGACAAAGGAAAAGAACCTCTTAATGGTTCGCCAACAAAACAGACGAGAAAAGGAGGAAGAAGCAGCGATTCATCACCAGGCTTAGAAATAGTGGAGAGTAGAGTCGTAGGTGGGAGGGGCAAGCACGGAAAGCGGCTGTCCGTTGATCTCGGAGAAAGTTCCGGGGAGGTAATTATCGTGAAGTCAAGCTCGAGGCGGTTATGATTCGAGTTGATTTTCTTGCTCATGGAATGAATACATATCGTATAGGTAACTAAACTAAGCATAACATATTGCGTGCGGATCAAATCATGTCTGAATACTACACAGTACATAAATTAAGGCCTTAAGGGTATGATTTTCTTCTTCTTCAATAGAAATAAAGATCAAATCATTCAGCATGATGCTGCTTGCCAGAAGGTTCGAAATCAAAATTAGATAGTCCAATTTAAATTTCTTAAAATTTGATGTCCCTATAGCCCGCAGCAGCAATTAATTCTGGTTTACGAGATAACTATAGCCTAACTATGGGTAGGCCCGGCTTAGATATCTAGATTCTTGCGTAATAAATCGTCCGGATTAAATATATCGTGACATAGTTTTTCATGCATCTCGCACCAAATTGGACCGATAATTACCGTACTATTTGCAAGATGAATTACTTGGCAAAGCTTTTGAGAGCCGCTTACCGGTATACCGTTTGATTGATATTCCTTTTTAATCAGACGAGTCAAGAAGTCGTTTTTTAGTTTCAAGACTAATTTAGTCCAAAAAAAATGGGAGGAAAGTCGAAACGAATCGCAGACTCCTACAGCATTTTTTGTAAGAGATTTCCAGAAGGAAAATCTTGATTCACCGATAAATTCTCGAAAGCCGGGTAACCGGCATTTTCTGGATGCCCTAAGTTTCAAGCCTTTTCTTAGGGGAAAAGTAAAAAAACGCTTGTATCATAAGATCCGTAGATACGCTCTGTTTGATTCTCAGACAATAACTCGCCTCTGGGGGCCTCAGGTTACGTGTTTCGGCATGCCGAGGCCGGCTGCGACTTCTCAGTCAGGCCTGGCTCCCGAATAACCAGGATTGGCACCCAGCCCTTCCCGTATCAAGTCGGAGGCGTTCGAGTATGGAACGAGGGAGGCGCTGCTATTTTTGCTGTTACAAGCTAAGCACGAGAAGTGCTTGCGTACGCAATACAAAGAAAACATTGAAAATTATATGCACAATGTCGTAGATGGACGCCGAGATGGAGAGTATTGGAGCAGAGTATTGGTTAGAATCTCGACTTTATGGTAAGAACTTTGGGAACAAGCGAAGATTCTAAGCCCAGGAGCCCCAGCTTTCCTCAGAAATCCCTGCGAAAATTCCAACGTCTGGCAACGCAAAGCGAAAGCGAGTCAAGGTCTTGAGACCATTCCTGGGAAAGCTTGACTCGCTCATGCATAATGCATGGCTTTTTTTGATCGTGGCTCAAGATACTGTGTCCCGGATCATATTTCCATGTATTAAGACATGCACTGTGATAACTGGTCTAACTAATTTGATATGAAGTCACGATTTGGAAAAACTTTATAAAAAGGATCGATAGTCCTCCCTCCTCGATAGTTTTTCTTCTAACATCATCACTACCGCAATCAACAATCCTCATCTATCTCAAAACCTTTCCGTGGCCGGTCCACCCAAGTTTCTTTTCTTACAATTTCGAGGCAGGTTCCTCTTTACGACACTTTAACGTCTTTTAACGTATACCGTATTACACGACCATTCCCTTTACAACTTACATTTTTCGTATAATCTTTTTATAATATCAGTCAAAATGAAGTTCACTCTCTTCGCTCCTATTGCTATGCTCGCTGCCAGCGTTGCTGCTATCCCAATGAGCTCTTCGGGCTCCTCCCTCGCCGCTTCTGGCCAAGAAGCTGTTCCTCAAAACTTCTATGAGCAGTTTACCAAGCGTCAGGCTAAGATGTCTCCTAAGGACTTCGCCATCCGCCGTGCCGAGCGCTTCAATGCCACCACCGAGCGTATCGACTTCCTCAAGTCCATCCCAGATGATACCTTCCAGAAGATGGCAGACAACGACAGGAAGCTTCACCAGGCTACCCGCGCCCTCTGGAACGGAACTATTCCAGATATGGCCGCCCTCCCCACAGCATTCACTCCACCACCCGGTGGCTTCCCCAGGGGCAATGGTACTAGACGCGGTGGCCCACGTGGTAGATTCGGACGCTTCGGACCTGGTGGTCCGGGAGGTCCAGGAGGTCCAGGAGGTCCAGATGGCCCAGCTCGAACCGGCGAGCGCCCATCCATGCGCGACTTCTTCGTTCGCATGGCTGAATTCCGTGGTGCCTCTGCCGAAACCATCGAAAAGCTCAAGACCACCGACGAGTCTGAATTCACTGGCTTGAGGGATTTGAACACTAAGGACAAGTTCGTTAAGGAAGCTACTCTTATGGGACTCGATGACAAGGTTACCTTCTTCGGTACTGTTCCCCAGGCTATCTACGATGAACTTGATACCCTCAAGACCAAGACCCGCGCTGCTCACGAGGACCTCCGCAATGGCAAGGTCCCGACTTTGTAAGAGATCTTAATTGATTGATCTTACTCGGGATCCTTATGTATGCATGCAATGAAAAGGTTGAGGAAATACAATATTAGAAAAAAGATTTACGGAATTAATGGTTATGTAATGACAACTTAATGAGTTCTATTTTTTTGCACCTCATAGATAGATCGAATATATACGTTAATTACGTTAATTAAAAATTTTTTTTTTTTGCCAAATAAATCTATATAAATCATGCCTTGGAAATCATGAGGGTGAAAACGCGGTATGTTACGCCCAGGTAAACTAAATTTATAAATAAGGAATGCTCGGAAATGCCGTAAACTTTTTAGATCTATAGAAATGGATGAATCCACAGAAATGATTTACTATATATATACAGAATGAATTGAAGGTTTCTAAGGAGTGATAAGGATCGCTGTTGATCGTCATGGGAATCATAGAAGAGCGGGTGAACGTTGAAAGGTACTTTTCATGGTCAAGGAGGGGTGGGAGTGAGCTCGAGAAGTAAAAGGGGTCATAAGGTTTGGGGGGAAATATCCGCAGTTCGGAAAAAAGGGAAAGAATATCTTGGAGTTGGACGAAGAGTAGACGTGCTGATTTCAATTAAGAGGGTCCGCTACTTTCGTTTGTAGGCTATCCTTGGTAATCATTGTGGGACTAGTGATGTATAAGGGCTTGAGGGGTAGGGTGATATGAGAAGAAAAAAACTAGCGGGGGGTTCGGAAGAGGATTCAAGATGATATACAGGAGAAGACTAGCTAGTAAGGTATTAAGACAACTGGATTGGACAAGTTGACCCTGATAGGATTTTTCGAGGCTATAGAGCCTTGAAGTGGGACGTCTTGGAAACAAATATACAAGAAGGAATATTAAAAAGCTTAATGACTATGACTTTTGGACACCATCGATGATATACCGCAAAAAAGAACACATAAGTAAAAAAAGTATCCCTACTCATGGAGATGAGAAGCAGATATGGGAAAGGAAATCATGAATGCTTCCAGGATTGAAGGATGAAGAGGGGGAAGCTGGGGTTCTTGTTTTGGATATGTGGATGCGGTGACGCTGGGGAATAAAGACCTCTAATAACGAAGACCCTAGAAACAAAAAGAGTGCCGTAAACTCATACCCATATAACCGTGAACGTCGCAAAACTCCGGGATATAGTTTTGGTCATCAATAAAACGACAAGCAAAGGGAAATTTGAATAGTTTGGACTTCTAGGAGATGGAATATAGGGGATATTCAACAGCTGACTTATATATTATCGGCGAAGAGGAAAACCCATGATGGATTGGATTTCTTGCATTGAATTCATTGGAATTAAAGCTGGGGGCTGTGGTTGACATGAGCGAACAGTGCGTCGAAGAGTTTCTCAATCTGTTCTGAGTTAGTGATATTTTTGGTCTTCGGGATTTCTGGGTTGATGTTTACCTCGGGTGCTGCCTTAATGAAGCTTAGGTTCCAGAACTCATAGCTTGGGTTTTTGAGGAGCTCAAGAAGTGTGATGATTAGTCCCCATGGGTGTGGCCTATGGACTATGAGGCGCTCGAGGAGAACACGAGTAATCTGTTGACGAATATCTAGTTCGTGCGGAGTGCCCTTAACATGCCCGAATAGAGAAAGGAGAGTGCAGCTAAAGAAGTGTGTGTGGCTATTGGGGTAACGCAGTTGGTTGGCCATAGCGCCTAAGAAGAAGTATCGAGCTATTATGATGTTAGCCAGGCAATTTCACAAATAAGACCTAGGTGGGATCGCGAACCTTCTGGGTTGAAGACCTGTGCAAGTTCGAATAAGAAGGTGGTGTGTGGTGAATGTGGTATGAATGCTGCTGTGTTCCGTTTCTCTCCAACCGATATCGCGTGCATAACAACATAAATGACAAGACTATTAAGCGAGAAGTCGTCCACATTAACTTTGTCGAAGCCAGGAGACTTGAGGGTCATCTTGGATGCAATAAGTGCGATATCTGCCTCCTTCGGCCCTTCGTTTAGGCACCTGTCGACAGCCTCTCTGATCTCGAGCTGGGCGAGACGTTCACCAAAGGTATGGGGCAAAGCGATCTTAGGCGGTTTGCGAATCTCTGGTAGTCTATCAACTTTGAGACCATGTGTGAAGGGGTCGGGTAATTCCTTAGATCCAATTGGGAATGCACTCAAAATAAGATTGCGTAGCTGAGTGCAGTTGGTTGGGATTGATGCGCATATTGAGTTATGATATTCCGCCAGGAAGTCGGGGAAATCGTGGTGGAGGACAAGGAGGAACCGAAGAATGCCACGGTAGAAGTGAAGGATTTCATCGATGAGTTCGGGAGACTTGACAAGGCCACCGAGATAGCGGAGGAGCCTTTCTAGTACTCGCTCATATAGATTCCACCCGTCGTCATCAGTCAAAGCAATCATTTTAGGGACAAATAGACGATGCGCAACAAGACTAGCCCAAGCGAACGCAAATGCAGGATAGTACACTGGCTGCAGGGCCATAATCAAGTCGCTAAACTGTTGTCAGAATCATAAATTTCAATTTATTGGTCTAGGGGACTTACTAGAAAGCCAGCATTATTGGCCGTTGATATTCACCAAGTTGTCCCTCAACCTCGTGCCACTCGCATAATAGACTAGAGAACAACCTGTAAAAGACCTTTTGGTTGAAAACCGCTCCGTTCATAACTTCATGTTGGTGATTAAAAACAAGAATAATGACGGAGAAAATGGCCTTGAGATATTCTGCTTTGTTTGCGCTTTCTCCTTCAGTTTCAAGATGGTACTTCGCAAGTAAAACTATTAACTTTGCCAAGCTATCAACCTGATTGTAAACGCTATTAAAAGTAGGATCTTCAGCGGTCGTGATCTCTTTCTCATGATGCTCGATGGCTGTTTCAACGCAAGTTCTGAAGAATAGTGCTGATGTAGATTGATCTTCAAGGGTTTTTTCGTTGTATAGTTGCGAAATAAATGCGGCGAAGTTTTTCTCGGTAGTGGTGGGGTGATCGCAAAGCTGAACCCATTCTTCAAATATATAAGCTAACTGATCGCGAATTGTGACTTCTTCTGGTGGCTGCTCTTCTTCTGGTGGTGCCGGAGGCATCTCGAACTTCTGAAGTTCTTGTAGAAGAGAGCGGCCAACAGTATTTTGGGGATCCTGTTGAACAAAGTGAAACAGCTTATCGAGACTACCAGCGAAATCGGACCTGAGGGCAACGGGGTCCGGTCCAAGGACTATTTCTCTGATGAGACCGGAAAGAAACTCGATTGCACCTGGCTTCCTGCCTTCGATGGCACGGGCGATTGTGACATCCAGCATGCTGAGGGTGATGAGGCGGCTGCGGATGAGAAGGTTTGTAAAAGGGAGATTGAATAACTGTTCATTTTCCGGGGAAACGAGTGTTGCCATAACCTCCTGTGCAGTATTTTGGGATAGTTGACATAGCTTTTCCAACAAGAAGACGAAGGTCTCAGCCTCGACCGCCGTTTCAGCCCGTTCGTATAATATTTTATACAAGTAACTTGCTAAGGTAAGGCAGAGGTTGTCCATAAAAGGGGAGCCGGCAGCGATGCGGACAAAGTCGTTCATCAAAGCCTTAAGGTGACTACTTTCAGGAACGTCGGCAAGAGAATCCGCCGCAACTTCCTTCAATACCACCCCTATCTCGTTGAGCAATTCCTGGGAAAGTGTTAATGGTGACCGTGGGGGTATATAGAATTAATAAGGGTTTACTTACGAACATACGGTCCCTTGTCGACTTGAACATCTCGCCTGGGCTTTGAGCAGGGCGAGATACAATAGATGGTGGGGGTAGTAGGGCTTGTCGCTGTTGAGGTTGTTGCTGTTGCTGGGCGAGGGCAAGGTTTTGGTGGGTAAGTGGGACAGGCGATGGTCCCTCACTTGGTTGGCCGATTGGAGCAAAGTCGCTGATAACTTCCTGGGACATACGAGCGGTGGCGATGACCTCGCTAGAAGCTCGTGGCATGCGCGAGAAGTCATCATAAACATTAAGCTGGGTTGGGGAAAGCCCTCCGGGTTTAAGGCGGAAGGGTTCTGGCAAAGACACCATATATCGCGATATGGCCGGATCGGTGAAAGGTTGGCCACCATTTTGTCTACCGCGTTCGCGGTGTAACCGACGGACTGCATAGGCTTGCTGGAGGTTGTCATCGATTTCCGGCATAGCCTTCTCTTGGGCGGCCCTTTCGATCACAGCGGAAGCGAGTTCCAAATTGTCGTTGACAATGACTAAGATAGCTTGATCCGCGAAGGTTTGCTCAGGGTAACCATTGCTGGCCAGGAGTTGGCGTATATGATTAGACATGCTCATCCGTAAAGGTTCCTTGCAAGTAACAAGAGCAAGGCTACCGGCCATTGTTTGTACCATACTATGAGCGGCCTTACGCATTTTCTCTTCGTTGGGCTCGGTAGCAAAGTCTTTGAGAATTAGTTGACTTGTTGATATAGCAGCGATGGTAACCGACCGCTCAACAACAGGCGACATTATTTCCCTAATCGCGCGTTCTATCGCCGCAGTGAGGATGCTCCTGACTTTAGGATGCTGCCCGAAACCGTTGAGAGTGGTGTTGATGACGATCTGGTTATGGAGGTCGGGAAGGAGGGAGTTAATGGCATTTTCTGAGAAGCGGTCAGCACGATCGTCCCTTGGAAACATCAATCCTCCGAAGTCCGCCAGTCCATCAACTAGCGTATCACTCTCTTCCTGGAGTGGGGGGCGATCCCGAAGGTCTGTAGATGCTTCTACATTCTTTATATCGGTTCCAAGGGCCTTGCAAAGGACTTCAATTTCGAATTTAAGGTTAAGCTTTAGCTCCGCGAATCTATACAGTTCTGCTAGGAGCCGAAGTATAGCCATTGTCCAAGGGTTTGGAGGCCTGAAAATCGTGGATCTAGCGGCTTGCTCTAATACCTTACAGGTGAAGGGTAGTGCGATGAGGAGGCGCTGTGTATCGTACGCTTCGATCAAAAACTCCTTGAATCCAATGATTTTGTGCTTGATAGGCTTATCTTTGGCGAGGGTCATACTTCCGAGCCAGATAGCGAGGTGTTTAAGATGTGTGCGTTCATTGATCAAAAGAGCAGTGTTTTCATTGTTAAGGAGGTTGAAAGCATTCCGGTATGTTTCGTGTAAGACCTCAGCATGGAGAATTCGACTCCCGAGACCTTCGATAAAATCGATATAAAGTTTGTGGTTGTTAGGCTCGAGACGGGCGCGCTGGACAACGAGGTAGTCGGCAAACCAACGGTACGATTTTTCGTTGAGAGTGCTTTGCAGTTCTTTTAACTTGACATCGAGATTTGAGGCGGTAAGGTTGTTCACGATGAAAAGGACTTTGTCTCGGACACGCTCAACGGGCTCTTCGTAAGAATCCTCGTCTTGAGGGGACCGATCGAGCCTAAGAGCCCTGAACTCAACTGCTGGTTGTGGTGTCAATGTGGGCTCGACTGCCCCATTGGTTAGACCTGGAGCTGGGAAAGCTATGCGTTCCGGTTCCGGTTCCGGTTCGCTTAATGTGTTTTGTCCATCCCCAGACGAAACCACTCGCATCGCAATTTCCATAATATCGGTATCATGAAGTCCAGGTATTGTAGTTAGATGCTGACAAAACCCCCTCCATTCCTGTAGTCTTGTTTGGAAATGCTTCAAAGCCTGGAGACCAAACTTATACATGTTGTCCCTTGGAGGGTGTTTCTTGACAGCGTCCAAGACCATACCAAGGGCAACGTTCAAGGCGAGCCCTTCCAACAAGTGATACTCTATCAAGCTACCGAAAAGGACAGAAGTAGTGGCCAACGGTTCGATAGGGTAGGACGGATAACAGGTGTACTCGTCGAAAAGACTGTGTATCATGCACGCGAAGAGGTCCTGATCTTGAACAGTGTCGGATTTTTTTAGATGTTGCAAGTCTTTAACCATCGTTGTTATCGTGATTTCACCGCTGTACATCTTCTGATAGTAATCCTGCATTTTCTTATCGACATCAGGGGAGAAGGTATTTTTGTTTCTGTTCGCAGAAAGTATGATGTGGTCGTGGCCTTGTCGAAGATTTATTAGTCGTGGGTATGATTGGATGCATTTTCGTTGGACCGACACCATAAACTCTCTTTGCTCTGCGGTTGCAAGAGCCGAGTGTTCGCTGAGGGACAGAGATATTAGCTATTGGGAGTATATTAGATTGGGGGGTAAAACTTACGACTGTTCACAAGCCTCGAGAATTTGGCTAACTTCAGCAGCATGAAGATTGACTTGACTCTTTTGCTTCTCAGTTTCAGAAGGTTGGAATTCATAGTCTGCTATGCTTCTTGTCTCGAGAAAAATTAGAGTCTCACTGATAAAATCTTTCCCATTCTCAGCAAACATTTCGGTAAGCCATTTTTCGAGGTTTAGAGCGTCTGAAACCGCAGCTAGGCAGGCAATATCAAGAGCTAGCTCGTAATACGCGATCGACTTGGTCAAGTCCCATAGAATTTGGATCTCCTTAGCAATTTCCAATATTCGTGTAACCTTGAGCTTATCGCCTCTGTATATTTCGATGAAGCGCTCCATGACACCGAGCCTATCATAGCTCCACAGAAGGTAGAAGACTAGCTGACGGGAGGGCGAGCCTTCAAAAAACGAACTAAAAAGTCGTTTGACTATACCCTCATGCTCCTGGGCCCAAGGTTTATCCGCAATAAATGCCCCGACGAGAAGAAGTTCGGGAACGAGTTTCCATTGCCTTTCTACAAGAGCGCCGGCCTCTGTTTTAACATCCTTCGGGACGGACCGATCGACAGCCAAATAAAGGAGAGATTGCACAGCACCAAGAGAGTTCAGCTTTTGGTTTTCGTAGGTTGTAGCCAATGCAGAAAGCTTAGCTGGCGCATCTTGGAACTGGTCGTTGATAGAAACAATTTTTTGAAGATTAGGAACCTTGGCCAAGTTGAAGCTCTCGAATCTGCGGCTCAGAAGAGCCTTCATTATCGACAACTGTGACCTCGGATTGTTCTTCCGTCCGGACCAAAGCCTAGAAATCTCGAGGTCTGGGTTTTTCTGGGTTGCCACGAGGAGTCCCTTAATAAGAAGAGAAAGACCATCGGGGTCTTCGATGATGAACTCTGGTTTATCGAGGACATCGATTAACAAATTCCAATCAAACGCTGGTCCAATGTTGTTTTCCAAGATTGCTTTAACGAAAACCTCCGGGTTCCAGTCAGTTGGATGTAGGCCAGTAGCCATAGTTATAAGCATCTCGGCTACCTCTTCTTCACTTAGTTCGACTTTCCACTTCCTTTTGAGGACCTCCCGACAAGCATCGAGAGAATTTGTGCTATTGGAGCCAGCCATTGTGAAGAGACGCCTTAAAGACTCCTGCCCTCTCAACTTTTCAACAGAGTCCGTGACCACTTGGATTTCTTCAGGTATGGTGGAAGAACTAAACCTGACGCGTGCGGCGTACGACAAGTTTAGCTTAGCGTTTAGGTCGAAGAAAGATGGGAGGGGTTCCGAGAGGTAGTCGGTGAGATATTGTGCAATTAGAGCCGGGTCCCAGTTCTCGTGCTTGGCAGAGTTACCGAGGATCTCTAGCATTGCACCGAAAGCATTGGTGATGATATCATGAGCTAACCAAACCGAAGAGTGTTAGAATGTCTCTTTATGCGAAATACGTGTTAAATTATGAGGATTCACCTTTGTTTCGAAGGTCTGCCTTCGGACTGTTTTTGAAACCAAGTGCGAACACGCTTCGACCGAGTGCGTCTAAGTTGAAATGCCGCATAAAACCAGCCAAGTCGAAGTCTTTAAATAGGTCCGTGTCATTACCCGCAATCGCTTCGGCGATATCTTTAGCGGAATTTGTGCTCTCGGAGGCTTTGTGAACCTCTTCGACTAATAGCTTGTAATTATGGGGGTTTTCGATCTGTCTGTTGATATTTGGGAAGATAGTGGGGGCATTTCCAGTGATCAGTCTACGTATAAGTTTGGTGTAAACCTCCATACCGTTTTGCTCGCAAAGCTAAATTTTATGAGTGGTTAGTATGCCAACTACTAGCGTAACGTGGAGGACGATGGGGATCGGCATGCGACCTGAAAGCCTTACCTGTCTGATTTGATTGGCCTGTGATTCATATTTATCTTCCTTCATGGTACTAACAAGAAGGAACACCTGAGCCACGACAATCTTTGACAGATTGGCACCGCCAGCCGCCCCTCCACCGGCCGTCGACGCCGAGGTCGACGACCCGGCAGGTCCTGCACTAGGTGACTGCGTCGTGGCGGTTCGAGACAGCAGCTATGAGGTTAAACCCTGCTGCTGCTACTATTGGTAAGATTTGATGGGTGGATATAGAGGTAAGGGTGGAGGAAAGAGCGGTGTCGAGATGGATATCTGCTGTTGAGATGTTGGACCTTAATTTTTGACGAGGTGGTCGGAGGTTTTATATTGGCTGGGTGAGCGAGAGCTGTTGATACTTATGATACCTAGGGCTAAGAGGATGGGGGATTCAGCGAGCTGAAGGGAGCGAGCGAGACTCGAGATTGGTTCTAACGGCCGTGAGAAGGGAGGAAAGGGGAGAGATGGGGTAAGATTGGATGGAGGTGATGATGATGATGATGGTGAGAGGGTGTGTGGGGAGCAGAGGTCGTTAGAAGTTTGGTGAGGAGAAGTGTATTTTGCGTGTTCGATTGTTTCTTATTAATTTTGGAGAGGCGAAAAGCAAATACAAAAAGCTCCAGCGAAGGTGCGTGGTGTTGCGGCACACAAACCGCAACCACTGTCACTATGTATAGACTCCAGCGACAATCTGCTAAACGACAACGGCGATCATATGTCTACGATATCAATATTATAGAAAAGTGTATTCAGCATGGCAGAAGGGATCAAGTCGAAGTAAGTTTGTATTTGAATCAGTAAAATACGAGGCGAAGTTGTTTTATTGATCTAGATTGGATCGTGCACGATGTAGGACATGTACAAGGGCTACAAACTACCTTGCGGCACCCGATTCATGCCTATTAGGTACTTGCTATACCTCACAGGATATATACTTATATATATATATTCCTCAGAAAATACACGGTCTACAGCAGTCCCGTGAAACTGGCACGGATTTCCGAGGGCTTGATGATACTCTGAAATCGATCTCTACCTTTGGTGCTTTATGTGCACATTAGGACTTCAAGCAAGCAAGCAAATGGCGTATCAACAACATACGGCTCAAACCCAAAAGTCAAACCAAAGAGAATCATCAAGATACAGATTTCAGGGCATCCTAGTCGGTTACACTGGTGGCCATCCATGATATGGGGTACTCTCAGCCAAATCAGCCTACGTTCTGGTTGGTGGTAGACTGTAGCCAATTCTAGAACGACAGATGTCGGTATGAGTTTGCCGATGGAAATGTTGATCGGGAAACCCACAATGGTGCAATCTTTCCTATCACTCGCAGAATAATAAGATAATGATTCCTCTTGAGCAATCATATCGAGGGATAAGATAGGAAAGTCTGGGAAGTATACATATGATGCATGAAACGCCTGTTGTATACATATCGCCACCATCAACCAGCCACGCCGGTCACGGTAGCTTCTTTCCTCCTCCCGTTAACATAAATTCTCCACCAGGACCAATGCTATACTTCACTTGGCTCCGCAGATTTGGCTACATATTTCCGCCGCAGCTAAAGGTGATAGACAACCGGGTGCTCAGCGATGGGCCGAATGCCGAATCCAAGTGCATTCTGCAGGGCTTCGGCTGCACCAACTGCAACAAGCAAGTCTCCGTCTGCGGCTCTGCTCTAGATCAGATGCCTGGAACGCTGTTGTTAACGTCAAAGCGACCATTCAATCTCTGCTCCATGCCATCACGAGATTTGTCATTCCAGTCTGAAGCTAGCCCTGGGGTTTTCAGGAAACCTAATGCTGTATGGACATAGGTGCCAAGAGCTTCACTCATGGTATTGGCCATCCCGTTTATATGCAAGTCAACGTGTCCCGTGGGACCTATCCAAATCAAATTTCTTCCAACTTTCGCAAGCTCATCAAGCTAAAAACAATTATCATCTCGTGATGGGGGCTTTTATTTCTCTGTGATGTGTGTGATATTGATGTGATTTGACCGAGACTGTGAGAGCAAGTAGGCGCCCCAAACGGTTGTTGTGGAGACGACCCATGCTTGGCTTGTTGAACAACAAATCCGCCTCACCGCCGAACTAACCAAACCCAAGACGACTAGCCATAGACGATAGATTGATATAGCACCCCCAGCTCCCTCCGACCTAGTCCTCGATCGATTCCTGCAAGGGAATCTCGACACTTCACACCGCATACCCTTGAGCTTCAGAAATTTTGTTCTTTGAATTCTTTCTTTTCGCTCTCTCTTATCGTCATATCATTGAAATTGCGCCCTGGTATTAAACATATTTGGCACCTGCGTTACCCTTGGATCCTTGTTGTTTTTGGCGATGCCACGAGCAGCTTCTTCCGGCTACCTGACATTCCACTAGCCCCTTTAACTGCTCAAACCTGGTTTCTATTCTTAAATTGAAAACTTCTTCCGATACATGTTCCGTGCTTGGTCGCCCTACCCTCAGTGGCATCGCTACCCCTCAGTTTGATTCACATTATCAGCGCCGACAGCCCATCCGCCGGCGAGCGGGAACTTGGGATCTCGAGTTACAAACCAAGATTCACATCGCTCTGGAAGGAGCTTCATAGGCGACCATGCCTGCCGTAGTCGGGGTATCCGGCGGCCCTGGCGTGCCTTTGTCTTGTACGTCATCGTTCTCGAATCTATACCGGCCAATTGCATGAGCTAATCTGCCTACTGTTGTAGTCGCCAACAACTTTTGGGGAAAGGATGACGCTGGTGTCGTGCCTCTACTCGAGCGTATGCACTGTGCCAAGACAACTTGCGAGGAGCTTAAATCTTTTTATTCAAGTAGGCATCCTGCAGACCTTCATATTGTGATATACTAACTCGTTTTTCTTATAAAGCCCGAGCGAATATTGAAGATGAATACGCCAAGAAACTTCTCGCCCTTTCACGCAAAAACCTCGGATCGCAAGAAACAGGATCTTTAAAAGCAAGCTTGGATGTTGTCAAACTGGAGCTGGAATCCATCGGGAAGCAACATGCTAATGTCGCTGCCCAAATGAAAAATGAATTGGACGATGCATTGACCGCTTTTACCGGCGCCATGAGAGAGAGACGGAAAATCGTCCAGCTTGGCGTTGAGAAGTTACTAAAATCGAAAATGTCTCAAACGAATAGTGTCAATAAGGTAACGAATATAGCGCCGTTTGAATATAAGCTGCATGAGCTGACATAGTGTAGACAAGAGACCGCTACGAAAAAGACTGTCTTCTCATCAAGAACTATTTAGCACAAGGTCATATGGTTATGGGGCAAGAGGAGCGAAAGAACAAGGCAAAACTCGAAAAGACCCAAGTCCAACTTACCGCCTCGAACAATGAGTACGAAAACGCGATCAAGACCCTCGAAGAAACAACCGCACGCTGGAATAGGGATTGGAAGGCAGCCTGCGACAAATTCCAGGACCTTGAGGAGGAAAGGTTAGACTTCATTAAAGCTAGCCTGTGGTCTTTTGCCAACATTTCTTCAACCGTTTGCGTTACCGATGATGCATCTTGCGAAAAGATTCGTGTCTCGCTCGAGGATTGTGAAGTGGAGAAAGACATAGTTCATTTCATTCAGTCAAAAGGAACGGGTGGAGAGATACCAGATCCTCCAAAGTACATAAATTTCTGCAGAGGAGATGTATCTGATGACGGCCAGTCCATGGATGAAGCAGGACATAGTCTTGCGCAGTTCCCTCGTGAAGGAAATCCATCTTTTCGTTCGGCTTCCCCAATCCCACCGCCGATGAGTCTCGACCAAACCGTTGAAGATGTTGAAGACGAATCTGTGGGTATTCCCGAAACAGTCACGACCTCTGCTCGTAGCCGGCGAAGCCAAAGCCGCGAGGCTCCGGCTAAAGCTAAGAGAAAGTCAGACACTCTTGTCGCTAAACTGAAGAAGTCGAGGTCTAAACCAGACATTTCAGAAGCGAAGGAAGAGAAGAGGAGAGCAAAGGAAGAGAAAGAAGCCAGAAGGAAGTCACGCAGCACGCCAGAATTTAGAGACGAGGAACCCTATAGTCCCGGCGGAACAAGTGATAGAACTCCGAATAAATCGCATCGAGAGAGAGAACGGGAGAGGGAGAGAGAAAGAGAACGCGAGCTCGAGCGTGAGCGTGAGCGTGAAAGAGAAAGGGAACGTGAAATGGAGTTGGAGATGGAGAGGCAGAGAGAACTAGAGAGACATAGGGAAATGGAAAGGCACAGGGAGATGGAGAGACAGAGAGAGAGGGAAAGGGACCACGGGGCATCTTCAAGAGGGAGCAGGCATTACGACGGTTCTAGAGACCATGCAGAGTCATATTCCCATGGAGGAAGAGATAATAGAGATCAGCAAAGACAAGATCCTTACGCAAATGGCCCTTCATATTCACAGGCTCCAAGTCGACAATCTGCCTATAGCGATTATCCCGGGGACGGGAGGTATTCCCGCCGACAACCATCTGACCTTGGTTCGGCCGGTAGTCCAGAGCCCCGACCTCTAAGCAGTTATGGTGGTAGCGAGTACTCCAACCCCACTAGCATTTCTTCTGGAGACGCCTTCGACCATGTGCAACAGCAATTAGCATACGAGCGGCAGCAAGCAGAGTCGAAGAGCCCCACCAAGAAGAAAGGCTTTTTATCTCATACCCCGTTTAGGAGACGGAGTAAGGACAAGGAACGTGATCGTGGACGAAATGGCTATTCCCAATCACCGCAATACCATGACCCCCAAATGATGGCGATGAACCAGCAGCAGTATCATCAACAGCCTCCTCAAAATCAGTGGCAACAGTCACACCCGCAACAACCTCCCCCCCCTCAAACTCAGCAACAATACTACCAACAGCAACCCCAGCCGCAGCCTCAAGCACGACAGCAGCAATCTACTGCACCAGTATCCCACAGGCAAACATGGTCTCCGCATACTGCTCAACAGCAGACCCAACAAGCTCACCAATACGGCCAACCTCAGCAATCTACGCGGGCACTGCCAAACCAACCACCACAGTCTGCACCTCGCGCAGCGCCCAACTATCATTTTGAGACTACACCAGAGCCCGAACCAATTGACCCGAGAGCCAGTGTTATGTTGAATATCGGGGGCAACATGTTTGACGTTACTGCTAGCCAGGCAAAAAACGAGCAGAGCTCTCGCATTCCCACAAGGGCGGAGGAACCCCCTCCCCCAATAGACGATGATATTGATCTTGACCCCATCGCACAAGCTCTTGCAGAGCTGAAGGGGGTTCACAAAAGGGTCAATACGAATGCGAGAGCTACTGCAGATAGGTTCTATGGACTCCAGACACCCGCCCCACCTGCGACCCCCGGACTTGGAGGGAGAGAAGCCCGTGCCCCTCAGCTTCAAAGAACACAAAGTGATTTGAGCTATATGGCTCCGCCTCCAGGGAATCCACCGCCACGAAATCCAACACCCCAAGCCAGAGCTCCAAGCCCCGCTCCGGTTGCAGCTCCCCAACAGCAAGCCCCCCCACCTCAGCAATCCGCTCCTCTTCCTATTCGCCAAGAGCCTCCTAAACAAAGTGCATTAGGCTTACCCCCCCCTGCTTTCACATCAGCTCAAATGCAAAAAACAACCCAACGATATGTGAATAAAGCTCAAAACCTTCTTAACAATGAACAAATCATCCCCCCAGCTCAGCCTCAGGTAAATCTCCGTCAAAGGTCTAATACAGATGATAGACCACTTAGTCGGCAAAGCCAACGTGCTCTCCCAACCCCTTCATCTGCAAATGAAACGCTACAGCGAGCTGCTAGTCCTGCTATTCAACAACGTAGCCAGTCTCCTCACCCGGGCCTTGTGGTGGCGGACCCAATGACCGCGCTTGTACCAATAAGCGCTGCCCCGCCACCCCCGCCACCTTCAGCATCATCCCGCCAGGCCCAATATCTCGCCACCCAAAGAGGACAGCAGAATTCTTTTTTAGGCCAGCAACAGCTGCAGCAACAACAGCTGCAGCAGCAGGAAGAAGCGCGGAGACAAGCACAGGCACAAGCGGAGCTACAAGCCCAGCAAGAGGCCCAAGCTAGAGCCAGGGCTGAATCTGAGGCCCGAGCTCGAGAAGCCCAAGCACGTGCTCAAGCTGAGGCCAGAGCTCAAGCTGAAGCACGAGAAAAAGCTGAAGCTGAAGCCAAGGCTAGAAACCAGGCGGAAGCGCAAGCTAAAGCAGAGGCACAGGCTAGGGCCCAGGCTGAAGCACAAGCTCGCGCGAAAGCAGAGGCTCAAGCAAAAGCAGAAGCGGAGGCTCGTGCACTTGCTGAAGCAGAGACCCTCGAAAACCAGCGTCGAGAACAGCAACAAGCTCAGGCCCAGGCCCAGGCGCAAGCTAGAGCCCACGCAGAAGCCCAGAGGCAGCAGGAGTTGTTACTCGAGCAGCAGAGGAAGATGGATGAGCAACGGAAAGCCGCTGAGCAAAAACGACAACAGTTGGAGATGCAAAAGCAGCAGGAGCAACATGAGGCCCAGCTTAGAGAGCAACAGGCTCGTGAACAGCAGCTCCAAGAGCAGCAAATGCGTGAACAGCAACTCAAAGAGCAAGAAGAGCAGCTTAGAGAGCAACAGCTTAGAGAGCAGCAACTCAAGGAGCAGCAATTCAAGGAGCAGCAATTCAAGGAACAACAATTAAGAGAACAGCAGATGAGAGAGCAGCAAATAAGAGAGCAGCAAATGAAGGAGCAGCAAATCAAGGAACAGCAAGCCCGTGAGCAGCAGATCCGGGAGCAACAAGCCCGAGAGCAACAAGCCCGAGAGCAACAAGCCCGAGAGCAGCAACTTAGAGAGGAAGAAGCTCGAGAGCAACAACTCAAGGAAGAGCAGCTTCGGGAACAGCATGCTCGAGAACAACAACAACAGCGGGAGCAGCAAATGAGAGAACAACAGGCCCGCGAGCAGCAGCTTAGGGAGCAGCAGCAGCAGGAACAGCAGATGAAAGAACAGAGGCTAAGGGAACAGCAGCTAAGAGAGCAAAAGCTTCGTGAACAGCAAATTAGGGACCAGCAACTTCGCGAACAGCAACTTAAAGAGCAGCAGTTGAAGGAGCAGCAATTGCGGGAGCAACAATTGCGAGAACAACAGCTCCGTGAACAAAAGGAACAGCAGCTTAAAGAACAACAGCTTAGGGAGCAGCAACTAAAGCGGGAGCGGGAAGAGCAAGCCGCCCGAGAACTCCAAATGAAGGAAAAACAACGGCAGCGCGAACTCCAAGAGCAACAACGTCAAAGGGAGATGCAGAGGCAACAGGAGGAGCAGCGGCAAAGGGAGTTACAAGCACAGCAGCAAAGGCAGCGCGAACTGCAAATGCAGCAGCAGCAGCAACAAGCCCAGATGCAGAGGCCTCAAATGCCAGCCGCTCAGATGAGTCGCCCTGTATCACCTGCTATGCAAAATCAAATGAGAACTTCCTCACCAGCTCCGATGAGAGCGAAATCCCCAGTCCCGCCCGCTATGCAGCATTCACCCCATATGGGTTTTCGTGGGACATCTCCATCGCCGGTCCCTACGGGAATGATGAACGATAATCGACCTGTCAGTCAGCAGAGTAGTAACACCTTTGTTAGTGCCAACATGGAAGCCGACATGCGACCTGGAAGTAGGATGACGATGAATGAAAGGCCAAGAAGCTCATACGGGTTGAATGCCGAGACTGGGGCCGTCGTCTTACCCGGCGGACCGGAGCAGGAAACTGGAATCGAGCTAAGAGATCCAACTAGACAATATAGCAGGGACGGGAGGCCGGTTCTTCAATATGGTGTGTACCCCTAATCGTGAAAATACAAGTTCTACGAATCTTGATGCTAATATAATGAATATAGCCCGCGCGAGATATACTTTCACTGCAACGATTCCTATTGAGCTATCGTTCGAAAAGATGGATATTTTGGCAATCTTGAGAACACAGGATGATGGGTGGTGGGAAGCCGAGATTGTGGGCGATCTACCGCCTAGTGCTCAAGCAAGGGACTTTATAGGTAGGCATACAATCACTCGTATAGCGGAACCATTACCAGTTGCTAACATGTCGTGTCTAGGATTGGTGCCTTCGAATTACCTTGCCCCGTTGTAACCGAATTACAACGACGGCTCAGAGCATACACGAAACGAATTTTAAATCCCCCATTCACCATGACCTTCTATGTGACCATCTCAAACTTTAAATACCATGTATTGTTTTTGGAACCTTTTTTTTTGTTATTTCGGTGTCCTTGTATTGCATAGCGTTGTATTTCCACCCTTTACTCAGTACCATTCTATTGTTTTTGAATATGAGTCAATACTTTTGGAGAAGAAAGTGCTGTAAATATTGGATAAAGATACACAGATGCACACGTGGGACACCTTTTGGCCTCTGAAGATAACCACCTTTGTTTTATGCTGCCTCTTCGCGTATTTCTGTCCAAACTCTTTAGATATTAACAGAATTTAACTTTCCGTCCCATAACATTCGACCTTGCGAGCTATATATACACTTATATACTCAAGTTATATTAAAAAAAAATTAAAAAATTTCATCTTGTTTGCGATCAAGGGACGGCACTTATCAGCTCATAATAGTTATATAAGTGTTAAATCTATTAATATACCTAGTGTATATTAATAACTTATCCACTATAGTACTGCCATTATTAATATTGTCTAATCATGGGCTGTAAATCCGGTATCAAGCCGCTCACACAGCTATCGTGGTAGTGTAGGATCGCTGAACGATCAACCCCATTTCAACCGAAAATATTAGTGACTTGCAAGGCTGATCCGCGAAATTTTTTAGACCACATGACTAATGTAGGCTCAATATAATGCACCCATTTCCTAGTACTAAGTAAATAGCAGCCCTTCTCGACCGTGAATTTCCACCAGTTACGACCCATAGCCAAGCAGAAAACCCGTAGCCGATTGATATATACTTAATCCGAAAGCACTATATATATACGACTAGTCAATAATGAAGCCAATACCATTGTCTCATACCCAGAAGTGGAAGCCAATACCCCCACTACTTCCGGAACGGCAGCCATCTATAACATTTTCTGATATGCCCCTCGATCTAAAATACCAGATTATCGAAAGTTGTGATGCTGTCTCTTTCCTTTCTCTTTCGAAAACCTGTAAATTGTTCCACGAAGCACTCACTTGTCAGTATGGTAAGACTATTTACCTCAAACTTCTTATGCGCGGAATGTGTAAGCAGTCGTGGTTAATTTATAAAATCCAAAAAATTCGAGAGAAACAACGTAAATGGGAAGAGGAGCAGGAACGGGAGAGACAGTTTCTATATCGACATTTATTGGCACCGGGAGCCGACGTATTTTTTGATCAAATGCTACCGGAAAAAATATTTCCTGCTCGAGAAATCCTTAGAAACTATAAGATATCTGCAGAATGCCCAGTGGCTCTGAGCAAGGAGCTATATAAAATACAAGAGACCGCTCAATATTTCACGAAACTCTTTCGGTCCTCAAGCTTCGATATCAGCGAGCCACAGGTATGGCTCAACAAAGAGAGGAACCTATGGGACCCGGCATTGCCTCCATTATCGGTCCTGAGCGACGAAGACCTCGATGAGGCCTTTTACGAATTTTGGCTGGTTTTGATGTTATTCAAACATCCATGCCTCGTTCGACGCTGGAGGCTTTATTTGGAGGGTGACGATCGCATCTGGCTTTCAGAATGCAAAGCCATATTTGGCTATAAGATAACTTACGATAAAGCAAAGGAAATGAAGCTAACGACAATACGGATATTTGTGGAGAAGTTGGTCAGGGACTTCGTGTCATCCTGTCATGAATTTGCACACTCTAAAAGTCCATGTTCGGGGCTTTTAGATATCGATACCGGCCCATTTTATATTACACCGCACTCAAACTGCCTATATTTACCGTGCAGTCAAGATAGTAAGTTCACCTTTGTTTAGGTTATTGCTTTAATTTAAGAACTTTTGCTAACGATGGCCATCTAGTGGAGAACTATCACCTGTATATTAAGGCATTTATGCTCCGATATAGTTTACCAGGAATAATGCTTTTCTTGAAAGATGAGATTTTGAGTGGCTACCATACGCTTAAACATGATGCAGAGACCTTTCTAGAAGATGAGAGACGGAAGGGCAGAGGTGCGCAATGGGAACATTTGACTAGGAGCTAATCCGTAAACGACACCGAAAGTTCTTCGAGCTGGTAGCTGGTTATTCGTCGACCACTGACGGAATATTATCCTTATTTACGCGCGTATACGAGACTGCTATTTTTTTTTTACAATATTGACTTCGTTTACATGGACGTTTGAGGGCATTGATTCACCATCAACCGCTATCAAACGGTAACGTTAAGATAGATAGAAAAAAAAGAAACAGAAAAAAAGAAGAAGAAAGGATAAACTAGTAGTTAGGTGTCCATATATAATGGATTAGACTGTCACTGATCATGATGAGCTGATGTATATATATCCTTAATCTACACCAAGTCATACTGTGTGTTTAAGACGTACATGTCTTATGCCGAGGCTAATAACTTGGACGTAATAACGATAGCGTGAAAAACGTCAATTAATGATCAGTCCATAATCTGAATATCCTCAACTGTAGATGTATAACTAGGAAGGAGAGACCAGTCATCTTCAAAGTATCAACGCTTGAAAACGCCATATGTTTGATCATGACCACGTGTAAGTAAAGGACGGCTTCCTAAAACACCAAACTTCTGGTTGGTTAACCCTTAAACCCGTGGGTTGATATGCTTAATATATTATTCTGCCGAACTTATAACATGGCTTCGTCATTCAAGCTAGGTCTAGATCTGGAAACCTCTCAATTACCAAGTAAGAATCCCATATATGCCACGAATTTCTGCTATCAAAGGTTTTGTACCTATCCTAGCTGCACATGCGAGAAGCTACCAACATTACCTCTGCTCACTTTAAAAACACGGACAACTTGCTAGTTATACTACCACTAAGCCCCATACATTGTTGGGGCTCTGTGGAAAGTAGTATATCCAATAGTAGCTATACTGGGCCACGCTCGATTTTATATATACTTACTATTTGATCTAGATTCCGAAACTAAATTTTGGATTATATAATTGTTATGCCTTAAAAACGACCAAACAACTTCCAGAAGCTTCAAAGAGTAATATATAATATTATATAATATAATGCTAGTTACCATTCCAACAATGAATCTCTTCCAATCTCTTTGGTAGGTCCTTTGCCCAGGGCGCCAGTCGATGCGTTTATAGTAACAAAGTACTGCATAGCTACGCAAGTTGTAGCTCAGACCTATCGTATATGCATATATGTAGGCCTAGGCATTTTACTGCCGGCTGCCCCAGTCGACTAGTCTTGGCACGAACCGATGTGTTTGTATTCCCCGATTTGAAAAATACAACATAGTCTGAAACAGCTACTTGCTCATAACGCAACAATGTTTACAATTGCAATTTTACTGCTGGGCAGTGCTGATTTTTTTGAATCTTGACGTTGTCTCGAAACCGGCCTGCCCGACCCTGATCGATCTGGTTTGTGCGCATATAGATGCCACATATACACATCCAGATTTTCACGATAGTATTTAGATGTTTGCAGGTTGTCTTGAACCATTTGCGAGAATTGCTGTTCTAGACTCTGGAGCTCTGATGGCGCTGCTAAGAGCATGTAAGCTGACGAGGCCGGGCCGTGTATAGCAAATTTCCAATGGAAGAGCTTTAGCATAGTCAGAATATTCGAATTGAACATGCAACTGGTGTATACTAGCTAAGCACACTAACTATTAACCAACGACTAACCCTGTCCCAAGACTATGCAGGAAACTAAATGCGAAACAAAGATGTTTATTTGCGCAACCAGACTTATAGTATAGTATCCATCGTAGACACCGCTAGCGGTACCAATCAGTTAAAATTATGATTCTAACCTAATTATATATATAATATAATTACAACCTCTCAATACCTTAAGGTCTATGCATGATTTCGAAACTCCCTGCTACATAGGGGCGTTCATTTAAGCTGCGTATACACTTTTCATGAATTCAGCAAATCTCATCTACCTAGCTCAAGACGTCGGTATTTTGTTTTTAGTTTTAACAATGCTTGTACTATCTCGGTTTCTCTTCTGGATTTTATTTTCTTTAAATGTAGGGTCAATTCCCGTCAAGGATCCCCAACTACATGCTGGAGCTCCCGTGCCTAAGAAATTAGATAGCAATCATAAAAATGCTGTAACCCAGCAGCTAGAGCAGAACAAAACCGATATCCAGCGAAATGCGACCTCTTCTCTCAAAGACTTCGCCATTATCAACAGTACGGATATAATTCCATTAAACACCTCAATTTTTACTCCGGTGCCACTAGAGCCTGAATATGTTCCGTACTTGAATCAGACTTTTGGTACCGAAAATACCAAGGACCAAAATAAAGAGATGTCTATCTCAGGCGCCAAAGAGGATCGTTATTTTTCACCCACAAACTTCTATACCTTCAAGTTGGTTTGCCCAAGCCTTTCAGAAATCATAGGCGATGGACCGGACCCCGAAAGACGAATGAGCCAAGATCCTAAGGGATACCGTTCTTTCGCAAGCACCCCTAAAAATCGCCCTTCAGCAACGGAAGATCTCGAAGCCGCAGGTTTATTCTTCAAGGTCCTCCTCGCGGTATGTCAAAACTGCGCCGAATGTGATCCCCAGACCGGCCAACTAAAAGTCATCCCCCCGGGGAGGTGCAAAAGCGCCGACATGGTAGGCCGTTGTGCGAACTGGATCAACTGCTATTGCGAAGTCGAAATGAAAGATTTTATAGCCCGAGAGGATATCAGCGATGCAGAGGCTCTAGATATTTATAGGACGCTTGAAAATATCCCTGACTGGATTAAGAGGAAGTTCCCGAATCAAAGGTTCAGCACTTTGGATGGGTTGTCATTGGCTTGGCAGAGGGACGGGTGGGGTCGCCCGAATCCCTTACCGGTTGGGATTCTTTGTTGCGGTGAGGTTGTTGACCCCGATGAACCGATTCCAGAATATGCCCCAGATACGATCGAACCATTCCCTTTATATGGACCGGGTCCGTCAGATACTCGGAGGGACTACCAGTGGCTTATGAGCAGTGGCCCTGGCCTATGGGGCATCGGTGACAACTCCTACTACTACTACAAACGTGATATCCCGTCGGGCGGTGCCCATGGTGCTGATTCCATAGAGGGTCGTCAAGAAGGGAGGGAGGATATAACGGAGTCGATCAAGGTTTGAGTGTATAGTGTGTGCATGTATTGATCATGAAGCTACCAAGAATTCTAGAAAACGTCTGTCTTTCACTGGGTACATGTACAATTGCATCCCTGTAATCCATCGTTTTGCCATGTTAAATTTTTAGTGTCGTAATTGCATCCAAACAAATGTAATTTTTGCATCCTCCTCTACCCGGGATATCCATGTAAAATAGTTGACAAGATTCACAAGAACTCTGGTAATTGGCGCTGGCCGACAGTCCAATAACGTTTAAGTACGTCGACGTCGACATTGTAAATTTAGCGACGCCTTGATATGCCGAATCTCCGTTCCCACCAAGCCTAATACAGATGACTTGAACGACAGTTTCTCGTTCGAATGGATCTTTTCTGATTTCCGCCCTCATTGCTTAGATCGGAGCAGTGGCTGAAGCATACGCATGTAGATACCTCTCCCTTTCTGGTCTGGCGTGTTGCATTGTCGTCATCTACTGTCGATCTCGAACAGGGGTCCCGAAGGGGGCAATTCGTCGACCATGGCCGGCATCTGCGCTGCATCTGCATCTGCATGTAACTGTTCCCTGAGAATGTCCACAAGCATTTAGATTTAAAACCGGTACCCCGACATTGGACATAATGCATTATCTCCCCTCCTTTTTGTTTTATTTTCTCGCCGCTAAAAGACAAGAGTTCCCTTGGTTCAAGAATATATCTACATAGTATACTTTAAGATACACAATACCCAGGCTGCAGGCTGGAGTACCTTTGAATTATCATATCAGGGTTTCCCCTTAAGGCCTTCGACATTCGTTTCTAAAGTCGGGGTCGCCGTTAATATTTCGAAACACATTCGACACAGAGCAGTGGAAGCCTAGGAAATCAAATCTTTTATTAACGTTCTTTATTCTGTGTTTATCAGATTTGACTTTCCGGCAGTCTCGAAGCTTTTTTCATTCCCTCTTTTCTAGAATTCTAGAATGGATTTATAACTCAATCAGATCCTGATAAAAATCCAAATCAAAGCCTTTTACTCTAAATCGAAACCCCTAAGAAGAAATTTCGAAATTTCAATCATATCAACCTCATCGGATCCTCGAACCGCAACCCACGATGCGTTACCTGCAAAACGGCCCGAGAACGTGGGCATTCCCACTAATCCTGGTTGCAGTTTCCCTTACAGGATGCGAAGCGAGACCACGACCGTGGGCTGCTGAAATTCCAACTGCAACAGCCATATTACCTTCAACTACTGGCGCAAAATTACTCAGACCAACACCGTTCAATTTTGCTCAAGCATTCGTAGAAAAGAGATTAAGGAAGAGAGATGAGTACCCTGATAGTGTTTGTGGATTTATTGGGGGTGACGTTGGTAAGTTCAAGAATTCCGTATCGTATCTGGTGCCATTGCATTGATATCCTGTCTTGGTGCTTTATAATGAATCCATGGATACCACCCATGCATGTATACTACTTCCACTGCAGATAATTATGCAACTCCAACGCATATTATGCAACAGCTAGAATTACGAATTTGAATATCTTAATTTTAAAAACTCTAGAATAAAGTACTAATAATAAATTGAATATAGCATCACCTGCCGTATGTTCCTCGGATTCGGCATGTTTATGGGACCAGGCACATGGAGCTGTTGGATGTTCAGCAACAGAAGGCGACGGCGATTTAGCAGTTTACACGACTTGCGTCGACAGCAATAACGATGATATCGCTAGCTTGCAGAATAACCCTTGGGCATTTACTTGGTAATATAATTTTTTGCAATCACTGATCAAAGGGTTCATGATACTAATTGCAAATTGGGGGAACTGTAGCTCAGAAGAGTGTTTTCGAAATTCATACGAGTCCATTAGCGGTCAAGGATTCACACAATGGGGGTGTGGAGGGTCAGATTCAGCGACAACGGTGCTTACACAACCGAGTGGTGTCGATAACCAGAGTGCAAAAGTGTCTTTGACGTCTATAGATATGACTACACCATCGAGTTCAAGCTCTATCGAATCTTCTACAAGCACTTCTTCTTCTTCTTCTTCTTCCAGTCAACCACCTCCTAGTACGACGAGTTCGGAGCCCAGTAGTTCTAGCTCCGAAAACTCCTCTTCCACAGATCCACCATCAAGCACATCTAGTGGAGATAACCAGTCCTCGACCACCAATGGTAATCCTTCATCTACTAGCAGTGGTTCCACTCCGACGAATTCCAATGGGACTTCGGCACCTGTGCCGCCGAGCGACTCGTCTACCAATGTCGGTGCAATTGCCGGCGGAGTCGTTGGAGGCGTTGCTGGCCTAGCGTTGATTGCCGGTTTACTTTTATTACTTAGGAGACGCAGTAATAAGGAGAAACTTAAACGAGTCTCTACGGCTTCTGGCGCAAATCTGAGACCCCATGATATGGGTGAAGTTTATGAACCCAAGGAACTAGATGCCACGACTCCAGAAATTCCGAGCGAGTTACCAGGAGATTCCCCAATGGTTGGACCGAGTAAGCCAGCCGCAGAACCGGTCGAGTTGCCAGGGTCTGAGGTGCCCATGAGGCCAGCGCCCGAGAAGAAGGTGTAAGAGAAGAGATTAGTAGATAGATTTAATGTTCCCAGGCTAATATGCGGAGATATGCTCAAATATATGAAAGATACCTCTACCACACTCTTTTTGGCCTCTCACTAATAATATAATGATTTGTATTTTTACTATATCGTCATGTGTCTAACTGTTAAACTAATGAAAACGGCGTTCAATATAATACTCAGTGGCAATATTTGGCTCATACCGAGCTCATGGAGACCGAATCCATCATAAATGAGGCTGTTTTACTTCACATGTGCGCACATATTACAGAATCAAGGGGCCCATGTCTAGACAGATATTATCGGTGCCACGGCTTCATGCATGGGAACCACGTTTATTTATACTACCAATTGCAAATATTCATACAAGAACTTAAGACTATCGGTCCAACTAGACCCATAGACCTGCGGCACCGTCAACACAGCAGGAGAAGCTGGATCCCCAAAGATGACGACTTTGGTGCCATTTCGACACTTAATTCTCCTCTCAGCCATAACTTTGACCATTTACTCGACTTCTGTTTCAGCCTTCGCCTTCGGTTTCGGACCCGCCCAGCCCGGTTATGGACGTCTAGCAACTCAAACCACCCGTGTCGACCGCATCGACCGAGTGTCTCCTGATTATGATTGCTACAGCCTTATACAACCTCAGGCTATCAGGTCAACAGACCAGGCCCAAGTCAATCCTGGGGAACTTCAGGCTGTTGAGGCCGCTATAACTGCAAATTGGGCGGACACCACTCAGATGGACGCTGTGGCCTTCTATACAACTCCGGATTGCAGAGAAGATAGTAAAGCATTGATTGTTCGGTGGTTTAGCGACAAAAAGTTGCCCCAGATGTCCTACTTAGCCGCCGGATTCGAGGGGAATCGGGTTCC
Organism: Orbilia oligospora ATCC 24927; assembly: GCF_000225545.1. NCBI lineage: Eukaryota > Fungi > Ascomycota > Orbiliomycetes > Orbiliales > Orbiliaceae > Orbilia > Orbilia oligospora. Next base: position 1,342,567 of record NW_011645772.1, read on the forward strand.
AAGAAGGTTAACAGCGTATCGACCCATTACTATACCACCAGGCCCAGCGTCTGAAGAAGATTATGAATTAGCAAGCGTCGATTTCGAAGCTGCAATTCTCCAGAATCCGGGATTGATGAAGCCTGGATCCGTGTTTGCACCTCGTACGACCCGCCGTTCTTCCGTGACTTATTGTGATGGTCTTGTTCGCTTTGCACAGTTTGGAGAAAGATCTATTCGAGCACTTGGTGGTATAGCAAAAGAGTATTTTCAGAACAACCCTGACGCGGTTGAGGTTCCTGATGATCAAGATTTCGCCAATTGGCCACAGTTGGAACAGTTGATCCACAAGGAATTGCAACAGTTACTTACGGGGGCAACTTCGTTGCAGAATAGGCCTAGGAGTAGGAATGCCGTGTTTGTGCCAGGGAGTTTCAACTGTAACGGGTTACAAAAGGTGGCTTACGTCGACCATAGACCGGCCCTAGGTGGATTAACACAAAGTGGTATGGAAGAAGAGACTGAGGTTGTCCAGCACGATGAAGTGGTACTTGACTCGGGTCAAGTCAATCCATCACGTATACGTGGACAAGGAAACACTGGACGAAATATTATAGATCCAGAGGAGGAAGATGATACACGGTATGGAGATTTTAGGATAGATACGGACAGCGAATCGTCGGAGCGAGCCGCCTCGGATATGCTTTTCGGATCCTCTAGAGAGCGACCTCAGGGGCCGAATCTGAATCCTGGTTCGGGTAGCATTGTCCAGGCTACCACAGCGCCTGCTACAAGTCAGGGCCAACAGAGCGAAGGGCAGCCAAGAATAGGCGGGATTAGAGGACTTAGAGCCAAGAGGAAGAAGGAAGCCGCGGCTCGTTCTAGGCCCGCGGGGACTGAGACTGTAGTTAACCTGGATAACGAAGATGAAGCTGAAATTGCACCTATGAAGGTGCAGGTGAGCGAAGGGAATCTAGAAGATCAAGGGTTCAACGTACGTCGATTAGGTGACCTTGACCGTTCTGCAGATCCCGAATACGAACTCCTCAGAGCGTCACAACAGCAAGATAACATCTTCGGTCCCATCAGTTCGTTTGCATCACGTCAAGCGCAAACTTTTAACACTCAAAATTATAACTACCCTCGCAGAGGGGAGGGCACCAACCTTGAGCAATTGAGAGGGGTGGTTAATCTATTGAAGCAACAGTTCTTCCCCTCGGGATTCCCTGCGCTCCCGGGTAGCCAGGGCCAGAGTGAAAATAACGACCGCCCGAAGATACATATTCCTATCCCAAGGTATACGCGTATCCAAGAAGAAAAGGTACAAATTCCACCACTGGCACAAGGTATAAAAAATAGCGTTGATACGTCCGCGCAACAACCATCGGAATTTCTTAGAGATCTGAATGAGATATGGCTCGAGTATGGGGGTCAGGAGCCAGCAATACCGGTTGTGATTAGTGACATGCTGTCTGATAACTTGCAGCCACCACCTGGAAGATAAGTATTATAGCTAGGATACTTAAGTGTATTATACCATAAACAACTTATCTATTTACTTAAGTAGCTACCAAGTACCTAGCTAATATACTATAATTCATATGTCCGCTCCTGTTATAGTTTGTATGCTTAGTAGATATACCAATACGGCCCAACCCATACAATTTTCTTATTTTGAGCATACATAATATATGTAACGTAACTACTCCGATTCTTGATTCTCGATTCTCGATTTAATACCCTAAAGATTGAAACGTATCATGATCCCGACAAATTTACAAACTGACAACGTCGAATACTAATGAGATGTTGTAAAAAGTGCGTTGTTCCCGACCCTTGTTCCCAGCCAGTAACTACAGCCAGCCTTCCTTGACGCACGCATGACATGACTGCGACCAGGCATTCGTAAACCCCAGAAATACCCTCAACTTAAGGCCGACTAAACATCCCCATCGCCTTTCCCACCCCGCTCCCCACCTCCGTGCGCAATCAAAACCCCTCCCGACATCAAAACTTCATTACCATGTCCGACTGGGCGCCTTACCAGTCCACCGACCCAGAAGCTCAACGCTCCTCTCTGAGGTCCCCACCACCAGGAAACAACGGTTTCTTCTCCACATCCCCACGACTCGAGTCGCAGAGCAATCCGTGGGGGGACAGTCGATCATACAGTCCTTCGAACGTTATACAGCCCGAGAATGGAGTTAGTTCTTCAACTTCAGCAGGGTTTGGGGCTAGTCGAGGAGGAAGGGAGTTCGTGAATCAGTTCGAGACAAGCTTACCGTTAAGGTATACAGCTTCCCTTACATTTTAGCATAGAAGTCCAAAGGATACTAAGGGATTTTGCTCTTTTTAGAATGGATGTCGAAGCGGCACTGACTTACATCCTTCTCCCGCCGGCCGGTGGCGTGCTGTTCCTTATGCTGGAGCACAATAGCGACTATGTTCGGTAAGACCCGCCACATAATGACTGTCGCGTGAGCATCAACTGAATAATCGACATATAGCTTCCATGCCTGGCAGTCGGCACTCCTGTTCACAGCGATGTTCATACTACATCTTATTTTCCTGTGGTCTCATTTCTTTTCGGTGCTGTTATCATTTATCGATTTGGGACTTATTGTGTACTTGAGTGTAAGGGCATACAGCGATGGTAGGGTTGCCCCAGTTTATAATCTTTGAGTTCACTTTGACTATTGATAGCTAACTAGCTTTTAGCTGATACCCTGGATCGATTTGAAGTTCCGTATTTCGGGGCTTGGGCTAACTCGTTTGTCGAGGAAGAGTAGACGGTAGACGGAAGGGTGGTTGCGAAGTACATGATTGTATTAGCAAGTTTACTAGAGAGTATTTGGGGTTTATACATCTTATTGTATTTGCTATTCAGACATACAGCCTTTTTTCAAGAAGCTGCGGGCGTTTGGGATTTTTCTTCTTCTTTGGCGCTTCCTTTGGAATGGACTAGAGCGCTTCAACAACTTGGATGATTACAATTAATGATAATATCATTCTCTAGCGTATTATACGCCCTCATTTTAGTATACTGCGAGTTAGCATCTCTATACCACCCGTATCGCATCCTAAGACCGCAGGATCTTTAAGATGTCGTTTTTAACGAAACTTATCAGCTAGTGCCCTCAACATCTTCATCGTTTGTTCCTCCTTTGCCCGGTGCACTTGTAATCTCTCTTCCCTCTCTGCTTTTCTAGCTCTTAACAAAGCTTCCTTTCTTAGCTCTCTTTCGTTTTTCTTTCTTTCTTGTGCCGCTTTATGGTGCTGGAAACTCTCTTCTCCTCCCATCAGCGTAGATTCGCCGACTTCTTCCACATCCCCACCTTTGGCATCCGCAAAAGCTTTATTTGCAGCAGCAGTTTCACGTTTCTTTTCCAGCTGTCGCTCCCTAGACCCAGCCTCAGCACGAGGTACTAGTTCTTCTAAGCGCTCCTTCTCCATTTTTCGTTCTTTCTTGCGTTCGTAGCGGAGGTCGGCGCGACGGAGATCGGATTCTTCTTCGTCGAGTTCTATATTTCGCTGCAAGTTAGTCATTGTGCTCTAAACTATCCATAATACGTGCAACTTTGGGCTCCTACCTCTTTGTAGCTCAAGATCTTGTGTCGTGGGTGGCTTTGCGCCAGCTTTTGGCTTCGCAAGGCTTTCAGGAATGGCGGGTCCGATCATGTCGCTGTCGTCACTTTCGTTTCCATCCTTCATCTCAACATCCTCTGAGGCGGCCTCGGACGGTGTATTTTCTCTCTCAAGTTTCTGTAGAGCTCGAGTGAGTTCTTCGTCTGTCATACCTCGGATCCTGGATTCGGCTTGGTCGCGAGTTTCAGCGCCTTGATCATCGTTCTTTTTCTCAATTCGACTGTCTCCGTGCCGACGACTGCGATCCCGATCCCCACGCCCTTCTCTTTCTTCCTCTTTATCTCGGTGGCGATCTCGGCCTTTATCGCGATGGCTTCTGTCTCTCTCCCTGTCTCGATTCTTCTCCCGCCTATCGTCATCTTTATCCTTGCTCCTCCGATCGTCTCTTCCGTCCCTATCCCGCGAATTTCGTCTCCGAGTCGATGCTTTGTGTTCTTTTTGGAAATTTAAATAGTCTTCCCAGCCTGGTAATTCGGAGTCGCTATCAACTTGGACTTTATAGTCCTTATCATACCAGCTCGACGCTAGTTCTCCCATGTTCCTCCATGAATTAGCCTTAAGTCCATAGAATCTTAGGAAATTCAACAACTATTCGCAAAAAAAAAAACCCATATTTTCTGAGAAAGAGAGACATCGTGAAGTGAAGGGGGTGTTAACGGAACTTACCATCGTCCGACGAATCGCTTGAAACGGCTACGAAGCTCTCGTTCGTCAATGTCCATCACATTAACTGACTTTTGGATATCGAGATATTTGGCAAAGAGAGCGAAATATGCTGGAAGCGAGGTTTGAATGTCGAGAGGCTTGGAATTGGAGGGTAAGAGGACCGGTACTGATTGCTTGGGCGATGGCGACCGACGAGGCCGGTCATGGCGATTGTGACGACGGGAGGATGGATCATCACCATGATGTCGAGAGGTAGGAGATCGCGAACGTGAGCGGCGATAATGACGGTCGTCTCTACGGGAAGACATATTGTGCTCTGTTGGTTGGTTGGTTGCTGATGATAAGAATGATGGTAATGGTGATGTAGTGAAGATGGAATAAGATGGAGGGAAACGCGACAGAAATGACCACAACCTCAACACTTCAACACGTCTTCCAATGCACCTCCGCTAGTACTACAACTGGAACCCGACCTTGCGATATCGTGATCCGAGAACTCATAACCTCAAACCCATACCACGACCAAACGAGATATGTCAAGTGAGGAGCAAAATCCTCCCGTGAGAAGACATTCAAAGAGGAACTCTACCGATATGCGAGCACAGGGCGCCCCGAGGCGGATGACAACCGGTATCAACATCTCCAATCTGATATATTCATGCATATCTAGCCTGGCCCTGGGCTAACATCGTGACTTCACAGGCCCGCTAGATCTTAAGTAAGCTCACTCAGGCTATTGCCTTGTCTATTTGCCTCACGAGGCGTATCGTGGCATATGCGTGTCGAACCGTCACGCTGATCCAATATACCATAATGCCAGCTTTGAGCTACCAACATCCCCTCCCGCCGAAGGAAAGCCGGCACAAGATGTCTCTGCTTCAGTATCCACGGCTATGACGGTGAATACATTTGCGACAGCACCGGAAAGGGTGTCGTCGCCGGCATCGGCAACATCAGCTCATACTATCAGCGGCCTCTCAGCCGCTGAGCCCCCTCGTGACTACGCCTACCTCCTCGATCCTCTTATATTTCGGCATCTCTCAAACGTTGTCAGTGTACCCGAATTCTGCCTCCATCCACCCCAAATTCTCACCCAAGTACTCCATAGGTATGATCAAAAATGCCAACAGTTATTTCAAAATCTAGGAACGTAACCAGCTGTCGCTCGTCCCACTATCATCCCATTTGCATACCTTAGCAACCCACTGTTCCACCGCCCTTGCATCTACCGCGGTCACGGATGCTCATAATATCTTTCCTCTGTGGACTATTCGACTTATTTGCTTCTCTTTGATCTCTGCACAAACTACCGCCTTCGCTGCTCAGGAAATCAAAGTCTTCGGCGATTTAACATCGAACTTTTACCGTAATCCATCTTTCATACACGCCGTTCCCTGGGATCTCAGAGTTCTAGCTATAAGATTACAAGCTCTGGGGTTTAACGATTGGCGAAGGTGCTTAGAGCATTTTTACATGTTGGCGAAGGAAGCAAGAAGCGAGGCTATCAAACAACGACATTCACCAGGAGAATTCAAATTATGGCGCGACAGGCTTCTAGATCTTGGGCTACGTGTCGCGGCAGCATTGATCGAGATATCTGATCTTGATGGCGCCGAACGACATCTAAAGAGTCTAATGGAAGAGAAAGATGAAGTGGATAGTGGTATCGGGTTTAGACTTCGCGAAGCGGTATTATACATGCAACTTGGGCAGCTAGATACGGCGAGGAAATGTTATCTGGCTAATGGAGCTAGTGAAGGAGAGGATGTGGATACCGTAATTGAAGGGCTGAGATTGTTGGCGACGGATGACTTTGAGGGTGCTGCAGTTCTCTGGAAGAAGCTAGTAGATAGTGAGAGTGAAGGAGAGAGGAGAACGATTTATTTGATAAATATGGCAGTTGCACTGTTATACTTGAGACGAATGCCGGAGGTAAGTTATCAGGTTTATTCATTCGGTCAAGAGAGGAGACTGATATTGTCGATTAGGTACAAGCTACCAGCAATTTTAGGATGCAATCAACGATGGATAGGCAACTGGCATACAGCTACAAATCGCTCTCGTTTAACATCGTGACTTTGCAGACACTCTTAGATTTCGAGTATGAGCCATTAAGCTTGGATATTAGACAGCAATTGGAGGTGCTGAATGATGAGATGGCGGGTGTGCTGAAAAAGAGGGAACAAGCGGCTCATGCGTAATACTTGGTACTACCTACTTGAGTACCTAGGTGTATTAACCATCAGGTGTTTTAGTGGTTCATATGATCTCAAACTACGATATTTCTAGGAGCGGACTTTGGTTCTTCATTACAGTTCATTCATCTTACACTAGCGCTCTGGCTAAATACCTTGTTTCTGATCTAAAGCTCGTTCGTACGGTTGCTTATATCTCTTACCCATGTAGCCGTATTCACGCTCTGTCTAAAATCGACTCGCTCTACTGAGCAGGCAGAGTCAGATAATAACCTCTCTGCCACAACATCCAAGTGAGCCCGGTCGAAGCGGCAATCAATGGGCCAGTGAGACCCTCACCGAGACTAAGATGGACATATTAGCAAGCATATCAAAACCAAGACCCAGTCGTATAGGACAAAATTGTAGCCTACCTCGCAGTCCCAAACCACAACCATTCGCTAACGAAATGCCACCCAGCCAAAACAAAAGTTCCAATGCAAATATCATAAATTGGACCATTAGAGATGTTGTAGGCAGCATAGAACCGGATCAAAGCAGCAAGCATGGTCCATGTTCCGAACGTACGCGAGGAAAGGCCATTAACTTCGAAGGGTTTGCCAGAGTAGACGCGTTTGGTGAATTTGAGAGTTGCATAGCATTGCATTGAATTGGCGACAGATACTACGGAGACCTGTTTGGAACGGTATTAGTCCTTGAAAGTTGCATTCAGAAGCAATAAGGGTGGTCTGGAGGATGCCGTACGAATAGGAGGAATTTAGGGAGAAAGCCGGGAGAAATAGGCAATGCATTCCACCAACTAATATCTTCGACGGCGTCCATTGTATAGTAGTATGTATAATCTAGACCCGATTACTCCGATTTCAGATCCTTCTTGGCGATAGTTTTGGTGTAATAAAACGCGTCGGTCAGTTGCAGCGTTGAGATGCCGAAGCTGAAGTTGCAAGTTAAAATGGAGGGTAGAATGGGTATAACTAATGGCGGGCGTCAGCAGCCTTGTCGTCTGTGTCTGTTCGGTCTGCCTGTGCTACCAAGCTAATCCCGGTCGCCAAACGGGTTACGTATCCCTCTTCAGCATCATTCAACATCAACCCACCTTGAAACCCGTCATGATCTTATAACCAGCCTTCAACTTCACTGTCCGATACTCCGAAAGGCTAGAATATCAATCGCCCGAACTTTACGACTCCGTGTTCACAAGCTACAACTATGGCGACAAGCTCTTCCGCCAACCAGAACCCATATGATGACTATCTGGGCCCTCGTGCAGACCCCGACCTCATCGACCCAGATGACTGTGTGCTCCCCCACATACCCACCTAAAAGATAAAAAAGGGTACTAACTTATACTATCTAGTGGATATTAATGACCTCGACGACCCTCTTGAAAACGAAACCTCTGATCGACAACCCCTCACTGCAGCTGCGCGTAATGTCACGAATGCCGTCCCCGGTGAAGACCGCCGCGCACCAGTAGATACAATCGACGAGTCTGTGTGGGACACCGTATCTCGCGACCTTACGGCGATATGGGAGAAAACGAAACAGGTGCTTTGGCCAAAGTTCACGTGGAAAAAGTGGCCAGATGCGGATACGGTTTTGAATAGTAACCAGGCCGATGAAATTCGGGATTGGGATTTATGGTATGAGTATATTAGACTTTTATAGGTCCATAATCTACCCCGCCTGTTACTACTGAAGGGTGGTAATCTTGGGGGCTTATGGGGATAGTCAAAGGTTTTCTAACGTCTGGTACAAATATAGGGGACCATTGCTTTCCTCACTTCTACTTTCGTTGCTCCTATCCATCGCCGCCTCGAATGAGCAAACAACCAATGTCTTCTCTGGTGTTTTTGCAATCGTCTGGATCGGTGAGGCCATTGTTACGCTCCAAATCCGTCTGCTCGGCGGAAATATGTACGTCTCTCAGGGTTATCCTACTATAAGCTTCCGGGAACACCACCAAACTAACCTCGTAAACCAGCTCCTTCTTCCAATCCATCTGCGTAATCGGCTATACCCTCTTCCCACTCGTCGGTGCTGCCCTGCTATCTGCTGTAAAGCTACACCCTGTGATAAGAGTCCCGCTATACGCCATCTTCTTCCTATGGAGTCTGGCAGCAGGTGTTAGCATCCTAGGCGGGAGCGGGGTAGTCAGAAACCGGGTTGCGCTGGCAGTATTCCCGTTAGGATTGTTCTATTTCTTGTTAATTTGTCTTTGTTTAATTAGTTAGTTTTGAGGGAGGGAATACGGTTATAAATGATGAATACATAAGGGCTTAAGAGAAGCAGGTGTATCTATCTTTTTTGGAGGATTAGTACGTTGGAAGTGATGGTTGGTTGAGCTGTCTGAAAGATGAAGGCGGGGTTATCATTCAGTGTATTATATAGCGTTTTATGGGTTTTTGGTTCCAGCGTGTCTGAAGAAAAGTTCTGTACGAAGATCAAGGTGTCGAAACGACACCTTTAACAATTTTATCTTCTTGAATTGGTGCCAAATGAAAGCTGTAAGTCCAGAGAAGAGGGTATGAGGCTGCAAGTCAAACCGCTTGAATTGAAGACATCGTTATCAACAGGTATGCAAATAGCATGTATAAATACACTATTTCCAAGTACTCGCTATCCAATAAACAATTAACTCCATGCCCCATGATATATCGATATCCCGATAATCACAAATTTATACAAATTCATTATACACCAAGTCCCAAAACTCAGTCTAGCAGAGATATATGTATATATCCAGAAACTACTTCTTCTTCCCCGTATCCTCCATCTCCAAAAACGGCTGCTGCTGCTCATAAGCCTCATACCTCTGCGGAGCAGCATACTGTCCAGGAGAAATATACTCCCCACCGACACCATGCCCATACCCTTGCTGATACGCAGGTGGAGGATGCTGTCCATACCCGGTATGGCCCCATTGAGCCTGTTGTTGTTGCTGTGGCCAGTACCCCTGATGCTGTCCTCCCGGACTTGTTATCGGCGATAGTCCAATCGGTGCGCCCGCCTGTGCCAATTGTTGCTGATCCACCGGTGTATTATGATAATGTATATGTAATTGCGAAGTAGATACAGCGCCTCTCCCGCTGATATATAACCAAAAATTCTTTCTAATTTCTTCGTTCGTTTGGTCTTTCTTCGGACGAAGGCCACAGGTTAAACAACGGGTCATTTGGCGAGGGAAGAGGCCGACCATCACCGTAGCTAGGACACCGATAACAGCGACTATAATTCCTATTATGGCACCGATATCTAGACCTCTTCTGTTGTCGTTGCCATCTTTGTCATTGTTGTTTTTGTTTTGGGAGTTTGGTGGGTTTGTGGAAGTGGGAGATGATGCTGAGGTATCGGTATCGATGTCGGTATAGGTTACTCGAGCATCAGCGTTGGCTATTGGGGTGACGAAGACGAAGATTTTGGTTGAGGATGCTGCGCAGGACCATGATTCGGGGCCGCCGGTATCTTGCGGGTCTAAGGTATTGGTTTTGACGATATATGTTGCGCATTTTGGTTTATTTCCAGTACTATAATTTCATAAGAACCGGGATATTAGTAAATCTACCACTTGTATATAACAACTTTGCAATTTGGGATAAATTCATGAAAAGCATACCAAGTTAGGTATGAAGTTAATATCGAACTACAATCGATCGTGAACCCGTACGGAATACAGAAGTTATTCGGATCATTCTCTTCGAAGCATGTCCTTGGTGCGTTTACACAGCCCCGAGGGTTGCAGCAGCCCCAGGCGGTAGAAAAAGGGCCGAGTAATGTGCAGGTGTAATCTCTAGGGCAGTAAATCGGAGAGGCTAGACTTAGGAAACATTAGAACTAGTTAGCTCTGTCATTTCACCTTTTAAATACCAATATCATATATATAGTGTCCATCTATAAATATATAATATCTACCAGAGATTCAGTTTCTGAAGCGCTCTGTATTCCAAAGGGTGGTATCATCCTACCTCCATCCCCATTGGCATATGCGCAAAGCCTATCATCTACAGTTTGTCTGGCAAATAATTGCTGTGGATGTATAGCAGGTGGAGCTGTGATCCGGGATGCATATGCATTATATCTGTGAATTGGAGACTCCGATATCGATCCGCCACCCCGCGTCGACGTCCGCGTAGGAATCCATTTCTGCGTTGGAGTTTGTTGGATATCGGAAAGGACGAGGTCAGCAATGGCGAATGGAAGACCTAAGACCGCCGCAAACAACGGTATCCTGCTGCACATATCTGCTGCAAGCTGGTAGCTAGCTTTTCCCGCTTTCTCCGTATCAGCTCCCCTTTGGTTTCCCTAGCTTAGCGCCTTAAGCCCAAATCGCAGGATCGATATTCTAGTTCTGGATCTGGCGCGCGCAGGTATGTATGTATGTATGTCGATTTCGTTAAGTCAAACCGTCGACCACCCTCTGGATAACTCGGGATCTTTTTACCAATCTGGTACTATGCGAACACCTGCAAGTAAAAAAAAAGTTTGGGAGGATTTTAGGGGGGGCGGGAGAAATACCCCCCGGTGCTGTGTTCTAATCCTGCGATATTTAAGCATTTTAGTGGTTCATTTTTAAGCCTCTGATTAGAAAACCCTTTCCCCTTCGATCGGCTTGAGGTGGAAGGTGTTTCTGCTGGGGTCAGTTGTCGGTCTGGGGGTCTTTCGACCTGTGGAGTTGCAGTTGGGCTCTTAACCTTTTTTTTCCCACTGCGGCTGAGGTGCAGACAAGGTTGAACAAGGACATGGTTTGGAGCTCTTGACAGCCTAACTTATAACTGATAAGTACTTTGGTTGACAAACTTGTTCGTGTTCCCGGCCTTGGGGCGCACAAGCGTGCCCCGGATTGTGGGATATATATAGTTTGGGAGCAAGGCCGAAAGCTTTGGATTTGAAATAGTTACTAAATAGCCAGAAGCTGCATGTATTATATTGATGGATCAGGATCAATAGCTTTGAGCTCTGGCGCGGCCCCGTAGCGATAGCTATCCATATATGCATATGCATATTTAGTGCAGTAGATACTAATAATCATATGTATTGAGAGCCTTCCATGGTTTGGATTCATACTTACTCGGGAGCTATGGTAAACATAATATTTAAGCCGGGTATACGTAAGGTCTACAGCTAGATTGATATCAATCATGAGCTTTTGTTTCGAAATACCTTAGCGGGGGCAATAAACTGCTTGGTTTTTTCTTGGAACCGAAGCTTATTGTAACCGGGCCTCAAGCTTCAGATGCGAATAAATAAAATAAGAATAACTTTTTTTTATTTTAACAAATATTACTAAAATTGTAACTCTGACGACCTTAAATTATGTGTCCATACAATAGACTTAATTCTATGAAAGGCAAGCTAAAGTGGTATAAATCAGCAAGTATCCTTAGCGTTACGTATACCTCCTTGCTCCAAAGTTCCAAAGTTGTTAAACTGAAGAGTAATTCTGCAACATTTACAACACAGCTGCCTGGTGCCAGTGACCCTGACACTGGTGATCCCAGTGTCCATAAATCGCGGCAGAGTAAACCTTGGCCATTAAATTGGCAATTCATAGTGCTCTTAGTGTGGTGGAAGATTGATTAATGCACAGATTATAGTACTAAAGATACTAGTATTAGCTAAGTGAATTCATGAATGGATATTCAAGTTCTATAAGACTTTAGAATTGACAAGAAAAAAGTCTGAGTGTTCTCCATAGAGTGTTTCTCAGTTTGCTTAGTAGAAGTGTATATAAAATGACTTAGTGACTACGGTTAGGCTAAACACCTAGCTAACAGGTACCTAAGGAGATTCTAACACAAGACTATACTATACCACTACTTACTTAAGTAACTCGGTAGATAGGTAAGTACCTAGGCTAGGTAGTAGATCGGCAAAATTATCGTCACCGTTGTGAAGCGAAACACTAGGATTGGTTATTTATGCATATTTATCTCTCGTTCTAGATCTTGGCCTTTAAATTGATAAAATAAGATACATATAGGTACTTAGTTTTATAGGTATCTGGTATGTATCTATAAGTACTTGAGTAGGTCTAAATTATTTCTATCCTTAATCCGATACCGGGGGGGACCAATCCCACTATTAAAAATCACTCTCTAGATCTACTATATGCCGGTCCTGTGCAATACCCTGGTCTGAACACCACCACGGACACACATGTACATGGATAAAACGAGGAGACCATGAAAAAGTATTCGGACGTTACTAGGAACATCGGGATATCAATATTACAACCCATTTGGCCTCCGTATAATTTCTTTATGCCCTTTAGTTGGTTGGTTGGGTTCAAATTTAATTGTTGATATAGATTCGAACTGAAGATAAAAGTTAAATATTTGTGCACCCGAGAGCGCGAGCATGTTCATAGGCTTTAAGGCACGCGTCACAATCTTAATTCAATGACCTACTCCCCATGGTATACTACGTACCAGTGTGCACGCAGATGGTTCTAATTGTCCCCCGATTATCAATTGCAAGATCAGCCAAAGATTTGCGCAGTCAGCCTATTAATGGTGTCTATACTAATATTCTCACAAGGTCATTCCTCTACCTCCGGAACCAGGAATATCAGGTATCTAGAGCTAGACCTACTTTGCGAATTCGGTGGCAAGACTTCACCATGGCCCTGAGTTCCCGGTTCACAGTATCTTTTCGGAAGGTACCCTTCCAAACCCGCCGCCACTTCTTCCAGATCCCACGTCGGAAAGCGGCGGGTTCTAATATCTACCATACCTCCATACTGCACAAACTGGACTGGGCTCCCACTTCACTAAACAAGACCTTTGGCGGACTGCCTAGTTCCCGAGGGTTTAACACCCAGACGTCAAGTATGATCCCCGAAGCAGCATCTAAGCCTCAGGATCACTACGATCTTCGAGAATTCGAAGACTACCCACCATCTTCAATTCAGGAAGCCTAAGATTGTAGCTTCTGTACCAGAGACAAGCTATCTCCAAACTCTTACTTATTGCTCGAAGAAGATCTCATGTCCGCCGAATGTTAGTCTGAACACAAATATACAGCTCTAGAAAGAGAACTACCCACAAACCCAGATGCACCTTCATTAAAGACCTTGATTTGTCCGTTAAAATCGCTCTTGACAGACCGTGATATAACGTCTGCTGGAGCATCTGATAAATTCTTGAAAAAGAATTTGTTTCCATTTGTTGACGAGCGTAGAGAAAAGGTCTGGGGTAACCGCCCGGAGTACTGGGAACTGCTGAGTAACTCGATGGGGGCGTTCCTTAGGCGTCGCCAAAAGATAAAACCCAGCGTCTGGATTAGAGGAGGATGTACTTGTATATATAATAACTCGTAAATTTTTTCCCTTTTCTTTTAGTTGCCTTGCCGTACATTTTCAATTGATATGCTTTGACAATGCAATGGTTCAAATTCAATCGCAAGCTCGGATACTCATGAGGTTAGGATCATAGAATTTTTTAAAAAAAATAATTACTTATATATACCTAAGTATCTACATGAAATAAAATAAAACTCGGTTTGTTTTGGCCAGCATATTGTTAGATATCCTTATTACTCTAGACTAGGCCGCATATTCTTGGTTATTATCCGACGTCTTGTTTCAACACACATAAATTCGACCCAGAAATGTTAAAACTCGATATTCTTAGCTACATGTACAGTTGCATGAGTTCAAGGCCCGCAGCAGTTTCATACGACTCGAACGCAACATCGAAGCTTCACAAATAATTACTTATATATATAAGAATATACCGGTTTCCAACCATGCCTTTAGCTGTAGGCCTGCCCCCTTGTTCCCCGTCTTTCCCATGAGTTCATCCTAGCTATAGCTATGCCTTCCCGTTGAGCTTCAAATGCAACAATATCAACACTGTTGGCATCTACAACCTAGTTTTATACTTTATATTTTTATGATATCGACTTTGAAATCCTTTATGTATAACAGACAGATGAAAACAGCCTAACTAACATTCACCCCCCCGCATGCAAGGCAGCCGGCCAATTCCGCGCCGTGGCCTCTTTAACCCGCAACCTCGAATCCTGCCGTAACATAATAACCAAAACCGTCGCCGCAGGTGCCAAAATCCTCTTCCTCCCGGAAGCATCCGACTACATCCCCATCTCCGCCTCCGAATCTCTAAAACTTGTCAAACCGATCGAAACCAGCGAGTTCGTCTTGGGACTCCAGGAGTCCGCAAAACAACATAAATTACCCATATGTGTTGGAATTCACGAACCTGTCGCTGGAGGGGAGAAGGTGAAGAATACGTGTATCTATATTGATGAGGATGGGGTTGTTAGACAGAGGTATCAGAAGTTACATATGTTTGATGTGGAGCTGGCGAGTGGGGTGGTTTTGACGGAGAGTCGGTAAGTCAATTACTATAATTCCCTTATATCTATATACATCCGTGATCATTAAGTGCTCGAAGCATGCATGAGAAAGTATATTAAGCACACTTGAATGCTCATGGGATAACATTATAACTTGTATATCTAAATTTAGGAGCGTGGAACCTGGAAAATCTATTACGTCACCATTCGATACTCCAATTGGAAAACTCGGTATGTTGATATGCTACGACGTAAGTACACAAAAATCCCAATCCAATCACAACCCTCATAGCTTAATACAAGAAACGAAAAAATAAAAGCTTCGATTCCCTGAAATCTCCCTCCAGCACCGCCGCCTAGGCGCCCAAATCATCTCATACCCTTCAGCATTCACCCTCCCCACCGGGAACGCAGGCCACTGGCATACCCTCCTCCGTTCCCGAGCAATAGAAACTCAATCATACGTTATCGCACCCGCGTTAGTCGGTGTTAGTAATTCAAAACGGAAATCATATGGCCATTCTATTATCATAGATCCCTGGGGGGAGGTTTTGGATGAGTGCAAAGGAGTTGATACTGAGAATGCAGAGGATCCCGGAGAGGACGCCGGTGGAGAAGAGGATATTTGTGTAGGGGAGATTGATTTGAGAGTTTTGGAGAGGGTTAGGAAGGAGATGCTGCTGTTGAGGAGGACGTAAGTATATTCTTTTTTGGATTGATTCTTTTTATGTTTGTCTATTTATTTGTAGCTTCGGAACTAATATTTTTGATATATAGGGATGTTTATGGGGAAGTATAAGTGTAGAATATCTTTATGTCCGTAAAAACTAAAAGGGAGATTATGAACTAGGAGCAAAAATTAATAGGATTAACTTATGGGTCGCTGCTTTTGCTTCATAGCCCAACAATACCTGGTGCCCTGCCAACGCCCTATCTTGAACCTTCAGTACCTTATGCAGGAGTCAAGGTTGGTATTAGGTTTAAGTGAACGGGTTGAATGTGTCTGATATGAAATGTTGGTAAATATACAGGAGCACCACCACTGATTACAAAACTATGCTTGTATAACGATTACCATTGGCTAAATTTATAAAATGGGGTCAGAAGGGAGGGGGAAAAGCTATTGGTGAACGAATTCCTAAAGGATAATACAAAGGTGGGATATCGTAGTACATAAAACTCAAAGGCCGTTACAGGGCAACCAATAAAACCAAGCTCATTTTTTGTTTACCAAAGGGGGTGTGATTAACAAAGGAAAAGTAGGTGCTTGCACGGAGGGCAAGGGTGAGGGGAAGATGAAAAGGACATGATAAAAGCGGTTATGCCTATCTCCAAGACTGAAGGCCTGACCATGGATCTTGTTGCCCTGGTTGCCTTTGACCCGGAGGAGGTTGCTGTTGCGGTGGCGGCGGCTGCTGTGAATACCCTTGTTGGGGGTACTGTTGTGGGAAACTTTGCTGCCGGTTCATCGGTGGTGGTCCGGGTGGTGGTGGTGGGACGTATGCACCAGGGTTATATGGTTGCTGTTGAGGCTGATATTGATTGTACGGTGGGTAATTTTGCGCACTTGAACCCCTTCTGACGTATTGCCCGTTTGCATACTGTTGTTGCGGTTGCTGTTGCATCATAGGATACTGTTGCGGTTGGCCAACGGGAGAGAACTGCTGGCCGTACACAGTCTGCGGCTGAGGTTGGGGTGTGATCTGTGGAAACCCTCCATACCGCGGAGTCTGAGGGGGCGATGCAACCGGGTGCTGTCCGACGGATATCGGCGCAGGCGAATGCTTTCCTTGATCTCCGACAGACATTTTTTCCATCAACTCACGGATTCTCTGTTGTTCCCTCTCGGCGTTTGCGCTAGCACCCTTCTCCTTCTCAATCTTTGCGAGCAGATTTGCACCTTCTTGTCTTCGGTTGTTTACGAATACATCGACATTCTTGTCAAGACTGTCGACCGTATCCTTCATCTCACCGTAGAAACTCTTAGCTTTGTCCAGACCGGACTGGATGTCCAAAAATGCCCTATATACTTTCTTGAAAGCTGAAACCACGGCAGCTTTGTTCTTTGCCAGCTTTTCGTATCTCGATTGCTCAGCGCGAACCCGCTTATCTTGTAGCAGTTCACCATATGCTGCGGTGAGGTCCTTCATCAGGGATTGCTGCTTGTGGGTGGCTTGCAGCAAACGATTCTGGTGTGGCCTGAATTTCTCGAGCTCTGAAGAGAATAATTGTCCCTCAATGTTACCCATTGCCTTTTTGTTGAGAATGAGAACATGGTTGATATCATCATTATGGACCTGGGAAACATTAGCTTATCCATCCGTAACTGCACTAAACATTGAGAACCCTACCTTTTCCTTGAGATCTTTCAAGACCTGCATGCGTTCTCTTTTGATGAGGTTTAATTTCTTGAGTAGCTCTTCAACTCTCTCGATCTGTGCCATAACGCTGATCTCGCCCGAATCGTCGACATCCAGCAAACTCCCTTCTTGTGCCGGAGTACTCCTTTTATCGAGCCGATATCCATTTTTTACCAATGCCTTCTGGAAAAGGACGTCCACTTCTTCCTTTTCGCTGGCAACTCTCAGATCTTCAATGTCGTCTGCATACTGAGTATACTGATTCAGCAGAGCTGCATCACTCTCGCTAGCGGCATCGATTGCATTCGAGAGGTTCTTGATATCTTCTCGTAGGGTTTGTGTTAGAACCAGAGATGGTTGCTGGATCCAATCGTCCATATACTTCGATCTCATCTTTTCGCAAATAGCTTCTTCAGTATCTAATGCCTTGGCGCACTGCATCAAAACTTCCTCTACTCGCAATTTGTCGTCTTTGAGCTCGTCAAATACATTGACGAGAAGAGGCTCTGCCGCGATTTCATCTGCCCAAGCTCTGAACTCAGGATCGACCTCAAAGTTTTCCTCGAATCCACCCTTCAGCATTTTCAAACTGCCGGGGAGTTTTAGGTAGTCTAATGCAGCTGCTAATTCGGAGTTGGCGATATCGCACTTCTCGGTCTCAGCGCGGATAAGTTTGGCCTTTTCCTCGTCATACAAAGAAGCTGACTCTGTCACCGACATCGGCACGATCTTTGAAAATATATCTGGACCTATTATACGTTGGATATCTTGTCCAGCATACAGTTCCTGCACCGGTATCGCTTTCGAAGCTGGGAGCTTGGAGATAGCCGATAAAGATGTCTCACTGGGTATTGTATGGTGGTAGATATAATCATTATCCTTTTGGAATTCTGCCCTTTTCTCCTGAACCAAACTGAGGTGTCGCTTCATCATATCCGTGACTATGGCGCTAGTTTCGGTAACTAGATTGGAATTTGCTGGAACAGACGACGGTACCGTGCCAGCATTCTTGACAGCATCCCGTCCCAGACGTTCTGCAACGCCCATCCTGGCAAGCCCAATACCAAATTGGTTGGTAGTGTTTTCGTGTAGAGCTTGATAGTACTGGGCGATAGATCCCATATAGTTCATTTTCGCCTTGAAAACACGTCAGCACCTTAAAATAGAAGCCTTCAGCGAGTTTTGTCATCGTACCTGAACCAAACCTAACCAAAATTTCGAAAATATTTCCTTTGCGGTATTCTCTGAACAACCTTCGGCGGCCTGGGAGTACAAAAATCCAGCCTGGGCCGCTAACTTAGCTAGCATGCCCGGTTTCTTCCCGTCGCCGATCTGCTTTTCCAAGAACACTTCCTGCGCCTGAGCAAGCATGATATTGATAAGAGTCCGGACTGTTTCTCTACTTAAATCGGATGACGGAGCGTGTAGGAAGTTCTCGTTGATGTAGGTAAACATTCCGGCCGATGCTTGGAATGAGTGATAAGCAGTTTTAAGCCCTGCATCTTCCGAGCGATTTTGGTTGGCGGCATGACAAGATAGGACAGCAGAGATGTTAAAGATTATGGAAGCCTTTTCGTATGCGAGGGAGTACTGAGAGATCTGTTTATGTGTGAAGGCGTCGTACCTGATCCGAGTGTCAGTGTTCTATTCTAAGTTTTCTCGATCTGTCTATATTCGGGCGTTCGTATAAGCGCCAAAGGTACGGAGTACCATACCATGTAAATGAGATTTTAATATGATTCTCATCGACGGGAAACCGTAGATCTAGCAGTTCTAACTGGCCGTAGTAGCGGTATAGAAGATCTCGTCCAGCAGCTGAATCCTTTCCTGCACCTCGCATGTCCTGACGTAGGCGGTTGAGCGTCGCACATTCTTCGTTGTACTTTTCGGGGTCGCCATAGGTTACTCGGATGTAGTTCTTCAGAGGGGTGACCCAGTCGATTTCCTGTGTAGTCTTCAAAGGGCAGCTAATCATAGGAGCTTGGTGAAGTCCGGCCATGGCTGTAGTTGTCCTCCTGGGAGGCTGTTGAAGGATGGAGAAGTCGTCTGAGGGGGCGGTGGTGGTGGTGGTGATAAGGAACAAATGGTGGGCTGTGTGGAAATCGTTCGCAGCTCAGTTCAGTTCAGTTCAGTTCAGTTCAGTTGGAGCAACTCAGGTACCCGCCCGCTTAGCTAGGAACTCCACGGCTATTTGGTCGTCCGATCCAGCGCTCAGTTCCACAACAACCTACTTAAGCAAGTACCATTCACCACCTGCAATCCCCGCTTTTGACTGCGATTTTCGACGGAGAGAAGACGTCAGTGGATATCCGAAAGTGGAGCCTGATGATGAAGAAGCGAAGTTGAGAAGCAGCTCCTGCGGGAAAACCATGGTAATATAAAATAAAAAGGGTGTGAAAGGGAAGGCCTTTAAGGGACGCACAGCATGTAAGTATGGCCCAAACTAAGCTCTCTCTGGCACGGCGGGCGGCTGATGGCCCTCCAACAACAGTACAAAGGCGAATGGC
This sequence comes from Orbilia oligospora ATCC 24927, assembly GCF_000225545.1. NCBI lineage: Eukaryota > Fungi > Ascomycota > Orbiliomycetes > Orbiliales > Orbiliaceae > Orbilia > Orbilia oligospora. Next base: position 1,362,235 of record NW_011645772.1, read on the forward strand.
ACTAAGAAAGAGAGCTACCTAATTGAGGGACAGCTGCCGTGGCGATATTAGTCCCACAGTGCACAGGTGCAGTTATGTCCTGTCACGACCAGGAATTGGCTTGTTTCAAGACCCAGCCGGCAAATAGTTACGTAGTATCTCCCGCAGGTTACCTGTGAGAGTTACTTCGAACGTGAATCTGGAATCCTGAAACAAGCATATCTGCAGGAACCAGACGTCCGCCGATACTGGATCGCTGGCCGGAGTGGATATTGATAACTCACCTGGTAATATATCAAGTCTTGGCTGCTTACATTCAATGACCCAGTCGGATTGTACGATGCTACCGAAGATTTTGGGACTCGAAAACTCCTTTCAAAGTTAGTTCAGTTGCAGTACGGAATGCGATGTGAATGTTATACCTTCAGTATATCGCTAGGATACAACGGGCAAATCTGTCAGCAAATGGTATCGATATTCGAATGGGGGGGTTCTCCGCATGGTCTATTTTATCGATAGTTCTATTCTTAAGTTGCAAGGTAAATCAGTAGGAAATGTGTGCTGCTATATTTAATCATCAGACAAACGGACAGCCGGGCCAGTGTCATTGAAAGATCAGGAGTATGAATCGCATCCACGGCGCCTAAAATATTAAAATTGTATACACACATCTCCCCGACCTGTACTTAGTTATAGCTACCGTGCGCAGCTCCCCGCATGCGAGTCATAGATAATTGTTTGAAAATCTATGCTCAAGATAGAAGTTGTCGATAGTTAGTATACTAGTAGATTGACGAGCTGTTTTTGGCTGGAACCGACCTATATAAGTAGTATTCCGTGCCACCATGGTACTTACCAACCAATTTGTGACTATACACTGCGTCCTATAGTAGCCCTGGCCAGATATTATCTCGTAAACCAGAAGTAATTATATATATGCTACTGCGAAGAATAACTCTGATACGGTACCGGTATACCAATGCAACATAAATAGACATTTTGTATTCTAATATTATCGATATGGTGGTCAATAGATCCGTCAAACTGATACTCTATATGTAGGTACTGCGCCCAATCATGCACCTATACCCCCAAAAAAGATAGAGGTAACCCTTCTAATTCTTCTATGTATCAAATCATGTACATGTATATCGTTAAATATGTAATTGGTATTGTTAGAGTTGGATATCGACATTATCTTCAATCAAAACCTCGTCGCGTTCGGATGAATATTCTTCCCATCCTGGTAGCCCCCTCTCCTTCATTCTCTGGGACAACTTGTGCCCAGCTATTTTGTATCGGATGTGTCCTTCCTGGTCGTTCAGGAGCATCAGGCTCAAATCAGCCGCCCATGTATACAATTGACCACGAAGTCTCCACAAGTCCCCCATATCAACCCAGGGAGGGGTTTCTTGCAAGGTTTTCAACCTTTCAACAAGTGCTTCGATCCCTGAGATAACATCCAAGACTACCCCTGATTCGCCACTCTTCAGGGCAGTCGAGAGTTTTTCATGTAATGCCAGGATCTCAAAGTGCATTAAGATCGGTAGGATCGTTGTCGCATTAACGCCCTTTCCGACAACATAGTGTTTGTAGTGAGGATACATGATCACCAGTCTGTCCATGTATTCAACCGCCTTAGCATAGCTCCTCTTAGAGCTATTTGTATCACCAGAACCGTCTGTCTCGTGCTGGCTATCGACATCCACCGGCCGTTGATACTCCCAACTGAGGATTTCTACCCCCAGCTTCCAGATCGTCTTGAGTCGCAGATTTTTGACATCCGTCTCCGAATCACTCAACAGCAACAGCCTAAATGCCCGTTTCGCCCTCCCCCAATCCCGTCGGAGGATGCAGAGATGGAGTAAGGTATTGATATTGCTCAGATGCTTTGCTTGTAGTGACGTGGGCTGAGTTGGTGGTAACCTTTCCATGATGTCGTCTGCATACCCAGCATTACGTATGCGATGCTCTAGATTGCTGGCGAGCCTTTTACGTTTCCCGTCGATGATGTCGTCGTCATCATCATCATCATCGGCATCTTCATCGTCGCCGTCGAGCATCTCATCATCAGTGTTGTCCGAATTCGTAGTCAGTGCGGGTGGTAGCTTATGTGCGCCGGTCGGAGCCCACGAGGCCGCCGTCGGCACCCGGTCTCGTGGTGTAGCGAGACTACGTAAGCCAGCATCATTTCCAGCTTTTGAAACTGGCCCTTCCTCCTCTTCCTCTTTGTTTTGTGCTTGCTCTTCTCCTTCTTCTCCTTCTTCTTCTTCTCCTTCTATGTTCTCGCTGGCGTTCGTGGCTAGACTCTTGGTCCTCTTTCGTTTACGGGTTTGCCCAGAGGCGGTGACAGATTCGTAGGATAGGGGAATGAAGGTGGAGTGAGGTATTGGATAGGAGAAGACCGGCTTTGAAGTCATCTACCCTGGGCCATTCAACGATGGACCCACTCACAGGTACATCGACTCTAGGAGATTCCCATTGATGTTAGCCACTAGCCCAACCACCAAGATGATTTTTCTCGCCATTGCTCCTAAATACAGGCTCGCTGCAGGGAACATGCTCGAATAGCAATTCGTCAAAGGAATTTTCATTCTAGCCATACCTACCATCACGTAATCTGTTTCCATGGGATTCTGTCATCAGATTACGTGTCCGTGTCGATGAGATGTAAATATTAGAAGTTGAGTTCTAGTTGAAGGACTAAAAAATTTAAAAAGGCAAAGGAAAGGTCGGAGGGAAAAGAAAAGGCCGGCGCAAACAAGCCTTCATACTTCCCTCTTTGGTGGATGTCGCAGAGACAAACACCATCTCAGTGAAACCCCACCATTGGCGTCATAGCACAGCCCGCCACTTAATATCCACGCCTTCCACGAGGCTTCAATCACTCATTTCTACCTCAAGCTTTGGTGTCAGCATCATAGCTTCAACCATCACTCATATTCACGCCTCGTTTCACCAGATAAACACAAAACGCCGAAGAAAACGACGAAATGTCTGTTGATGCCGTAACGAGACGCGATTACAAGCTCAGGGCTAATACTGGTTAATAGGATCCTCTCTATTGTATCGAGCCTCTTACCGGAGGATGGCCTCAGCCTTGAGGTCTTCCCAGATTTCCAACTCGCGGCGTTAAAAACCCTCATAGCCGAAGAAATCATGCACCAAATCACTCCGGACAAGATGTTCCTCTATCGTGATGGTCATCTGCTTGCTGATGGCGAGAAAACATTGCAGGAACACGGGTTGGTTGATCATGCCGTTTTGGAGCTACATACCAGAGAATCAATACAAGCGCTACGACAAGCACATAGGGTTGCTGCTTCCGGTCCAGCCGAAGGAGCTAGAAATACAGGTGGAGATTTTATGACAGACTCCGAAGTTATTAGGTTGAGGCTGTTAGGTGACCAGAACATGATGAGCCAGCTGAGAGAGCAGCAGCCAGAGCTTGCAGAAGCTGTGAATGATCCGCAGAGATTCTCTCAGATATTCCAAATGCTTGAAAGCCGAAGACGGGATGCTGAAAGAGAGAAGCAACATGAAATAGTACGGAATCGTATTCCAGTTATTTTAGGAACACATTCTAATCTGGGACAATAGGCAAGATTAAACGACGACCCGTTCAACATAGACTCTCAAAGACGCATAGAAGAGCTCATACGTGAAGAAGCCGTCCGAGAGAACCTCCAGAATGCGCTCGAATACAACCCGGAATCCTTTGGCCGTGTTACGATGCTTTACGTCCCAGTAGAGGTGAACGGTCACCCAGTCAAAGCGTTTGTCGACTCGGGTGCTCAAGCCACCATCATGTCACCGAAGTGTGCCGAGGATTGCAATATCATGAGATTGATTGACAGAAGGTTTGCCGGTATCGCAAAGGGTGTCGGTACAGCCAAGATCCTTGGAAGGGTTCATTCGGCGCAAATCAAGCTTGGTGATCAGTACTTGCCGTGCTCGTTCACGGTAATGGAGGGGAAGGATGTTGATCTTCTATTGGGCTTGGATATGCTCAAGCGTCATCAAGCGAGCATAAACCTAAAGGATAACCTCTTGGAATTTGGCGAGACAAAAATTCCTTTCCTCCCGGAAAATGAATGTCCGCGCAGCTTTGATGCTCCAGGACAGGAGGATGAGCCTGTTGTGGAAGGTCCCGCCGGTAGTCTGGTAGGCGGTCAAAGCGGGGCAATGATCCGCCCTCCCGCAGTGAATCCAAACTTCCAGGGCCCTGGACATTCAGTTGGTGGACCATCCACATCGGAATCATCCGCCTCAGCCCCTCAACCTTTACTCTCGCAAACTACAATTCCCTCTCCAGTTCCGACGCCGGTCAACCCGCCCCCACTACCATCAGGCAGGCAGACACACCACGCACCTGAAAAGATTGAGCAGCTTACGAGTCTTGGGTTCTCGGAAACAGAAGCTCGTCAGGCGCTCAATACTGCGAATGGAGATGTGGAGCTAGCGGCGAGCTTGTTATTCGGTTAGAATAGCTTGTGTGTTTCATCACTTTGCATGATAGACGTTAAGGCGGGGTGGGTGTGGCGTCTCTCGATCTAGACAGAATTTCTGACAAATATGCTCATTATCATTGGTCGATGGAGCACTTAGCATGGGGGTATCTGTATGTTTTATTTTTCTTGTTTATCAGGCGTGGCATGCGGGATAACCTTCAGCGGGTATATGGAAAGTCTGGGGTGGGTCCATTCCCAACGTCACTTTGCTTTTGTATCATTACGAAAGAAAAAAGAAGGTTTTATGGATTAAGATGACAATTGGTAATGGGATAAACTAAATTAATACGGTGCGGGTTTTTGGAAAAAAGTGTTCTGGCATGTCGGTAACCCCTCGCCTTGATGCATGAGGAAATCAGGGAATATTCTTTTTTCTTGTCCTTCAAGCCTTTTTTGAACGCATGGTGATCGTTACACGCGGGTCTGTCTGCCTGGTTTCTCCATGCAGCGAATATGCATATGCATGTCTCAAGCAGAGGCCACGGCCATCGACCCCTCTCCCATGCCTATGACTTTGACCCGATGGGTATCATAATATTAAATGTTTAGGAACTTTTTGCGACGAAAATAGTACAAAAAAAACAAATAGGATCGAGCCAGTAGAAATCCAGGTATATCGTATTACAACAAGGATGAGGGAATCATTATGGAATTTTATCGCTGAATGGTATGCATGGGGGTCTCACGAGATATCCACGAGGATCGCCCAATAAGAAGAAGGATAATGGAAATAGAAAGCAAAATAGCAAATGCAACAGTAAATCAGTGGTATCCGTTTGAAGTTACGCCATTATGGCCGTTTCCATTGGTGTAAACCTCTGCCTTCTTTGCTGAGACTTTCGAGGCATGACCGTTAGAATGACCATTCGAATGGCCGTTAGAGGCTGACTTCATGAAAATCGACTCAACCACTTCTCCTGCACGCACGGCAAGGACGGAGAGGAGTGTGTCACTCAACTATTGTTCGCAATTTGTTAGCACTTAGGAGGAAGGTGATATGTTGTTTTTTGAGAAAATGCTTACCCCGTGTGTTGTTTCATTGCATCCTTGAAGATAGATGCCAGCATCCGAGCTGACTTTCTCTCCAGAGAACTGTACCCTGTAGTCTCTGTTTATCGGGAATCTCGCTACTGTAGCATCCTCAAGCAATTCCCGAGTTGGGTCAAGAATTTGTTGATGCATATCTCTAGCGTATCCTGTCGCGACAATCACAAGATCAAACTCGTGGTTCTCAACAGTCTCAAGGCCATTTTCTCGGTGGGTCATCTGTAGACCCACAGTCTTCTCAGATAGGTTCTTGAAGCCGGTGACTTCCGTGTGGTTTTTGATATTCATTTTCCAGCTAGCGCCAGATGGATCTCTGAGACGCTGGACATAGAGATCATTATAGATCTTTTCGATGAGTTCGAGGCGAACAACGCTATAGTTTGTTGCACGGTTCTCGACTAGTTGCTGGTGGCGTTCTGCAGCTGGGGTTTGGAAGAATTTGTCCGTAGCAGAAGGATTGAAGATTTCGTTAACACTAATGTATGTCAGCATTTGATCAAGTGCATGAACGAACGGGCGCATGATATGCAATAGCACAAGACTTACAATGGACTATCGTCACTGGGTTTCAGAGAATCCCCTCTGAGGAACATTGTGGTTTGGGCATTAGGGTATCTGGAGGCAACATCCGAGAATGTTTCAGCCGCACTCTGACCAGCTCCAATAACCGCAATGCGATAAGCAGCATTTCGGTCTGTGAGGTTTTGTGGAACTCGCGAAGAGTATTGTGACGAATGCACAATTCTTGGGTGATATTCTGGCAACGGCTTTGGCAGGAGTGGTCGCCCACCAACAGCGACGACGACATGCTTTGCCCTTCTTGTTTCTTCGATTCCTCCAACTTTTGAATGGACAACAAAGTTGTCGACCTTGCCGGTGTTATTGTTCTTGACTGGCTCAACCAAAGTGACGGTTTCGCCGTAGCTAACCAAGTTGGCAAACTTGCTAGCGCACCATTGCAGGTAGTCATTGAACTCTTCTCGCAATGGTAGGAAAGTTCCTAGATTGATAAAGTCCAAAAGCCTGCCATTCTCTTTGAGATAATTCAAAAAGGTAAATGAGGATTGTGGATTTCTAAGAGTTGCAAGGTCCTTGATGAAGCTGATTTGCATTTTGGAGCCGGGAAGAAGCATCCCAGAGTGCCAGACGAATTGCTGTTGCCGTTCCAGGAATAGGACGTTTGGGCGTGCTTCCGGGAGCATTTCTTGAATGGCGATAGCAATTGCTAGAGATGCGGGCCCAAAGCCGACGCAAATAAGGTCATAAACCTTCTCGCCATTTTCGTGGGACTCAACGCTGTATTGACCCATTTTTTTTCTTCTTTGTTTCTTTCTGTATTGTAGAAGATATCGGTTGAATTAAGGACGGAAAGTAAGAAGGAGGAAGTGAAATTATAAAATTGATCTGAATTTGTGTTGAAATGTCGTAGTTCTGATGTTAGCTTTCTAGTTAACTTCTGAGGCTTGACATAATAGTGAGGTGAATTATAGCCTCCTGAAAGAAAACGTACCAGACAAAGATTATCTTAACAAGATTTACAGATAAGATGGAAAATATGTGTCCCGGTAATATAAGGGCCAGGGCAAATGTCAGCCTCCTTGATCTTGCCGCTGAAAAGTTTGTAAGATTAATAGGTGTGACGCAATTGAAAAGGCAGCTCGCAAGAACTTGAACTAGGAGATGCCAATTGCTTCTATATAAGAGATTCTTTGGAGAAATCACCGCCCCAGTTAATTCACCCGAGTCAAATACGGAAGAGGGCCTCCCGAATTTTCCCTCCTGGAATTTTCCAAGACCAAGGGCATGCTACGACAATCGCATGATCGGTATCTTATGCAGCGGTGTGCGCATGCGCATTATTACTTAGACAGCGGGATACACAAAGAGTATATACGGTCTTAAGGAACTAGCTCAAACGGTAAACCGTTAGCCATGGACCCTCCTGCTCGGTCTTAAAATCTGCAACATAAGCAACACTGTGAATGCAGATGCAGGGAAGCTATGGCGTAAAAATTCTTTATAGTCATGTCTGCTTTGTTTTTTTCCTTGCTCCGCAGCTCCACATTTACTTGCTCATTTCCTCTGAACTCCCTCTCTTGCAGGTACATTTTAAATTTTTTTAGCTTTGTAAATGCAAACCTTCGCTTTTAGCGCGTCTACGAAACCGCTTGTTTTTTCTTCTTTGAGGGGTTCAAGTTGAATTTTTCATTGGTGCCCCCAAACAAAGAGGAAACTTGTCTGCGAGCTTTTCTTTGGACCCTTGATACACATTATAACGTTGAACGATGTCAAAATTGGTCATGGTTACTCAAAAAGGATAATACGGGAATTATTGGTGGGCATTCTCCGGTATCGGATCTTATCTGATGCATCTGATTTTCTATTGGGCTTTTAATGCCTTGACACATTTTTTTTTTTCAAAGGCAAGGATTGAAGGCCGCTTGGCTGACATTATCAGATCATCGTTGATCGCTTGGCGAAAAGCACATGCCTGTTTCGTATGGAAGGGAAAGAATAGCAGCATATCGACGGAGATGATGCTTTAGGTGTGAAGAAAATTTTTCAAGGTTCAAGAATTTTTCTGTTAACAAGTTGCCTGCTCTGGGGTGGCCAGAGTTAGAGAGTGAGGTGTGACCGAAAAGTCAAGGGAATTACCAAGAGTTCAGGATGCCGCGGCCGTTCGTAAGGGAAGGGAAGCGGACGGATTATCAGATTGATCATGAAGTGGGTCCATGATGAAACGTGGGGCATGGTTCGACGTTCCCGCCTGGTTTAGTCGTAATTTCTTGTCAGATTGATCTAGGTAATTTGATCACAGACCAAGCAAGCACTAACATGCAACTCCCTGTCATTGTTTTATCAGATCATCAAGATGTATCTAAAAAGTCTCTGGCAGAACGCCTCTAAGACAAGTACGCAAAATCCAGTTTCCAATGCAGGTTACGCTTGTTAGGAAATTGGAGCTGACTTTGTTGATGAGCGGAGCATTAGGCGATGGGCGATGGACATGACCTACCTGTTAGCTTCGAATGTTCTCATTAAGCTTCAAGGCAGTCCCCTCGTCAGGGTATTTTTTTACGAGCCGCCCGGGAAAAAATTCTTGGAAAAATGGAGCTAATTAGCGATTGACCAATCTAGTCCGGGTGTGGTATCGGATGGAGTAATGGAAAACCGTCCATGTCTTCTGTAGCACAAAGCTTCAAGACGGGTGTGGTCCACATGGACCTCTGCCTGCAGGAACCAAGAACCGTCGTGGCATAAACAAGAAGGCCGTCAAGGTCTGGGCGAACCCGTTCCCGACGTCGAATCCCGAACTTTCAGTCAGACAATCGTAAGTCCGAGGACAAAGGCCGTGCAAGGAGCCCGATAGGACGACAGAACATGGATCAGCATGCTGAATAATGGTTCAGGTATCGTGGGCAGGCCTCGCACCTGTCGAATAGAATAAGGCGACATGCAGGGTAGACGATGGGAGCCGAACCCTTAAGCTTCGCCTGCACATGCAGCCACACCGGAACATTTACTCGGTGTAGCGACGAATGATGACATTGACCCGATCCCACTAACCCTGATGTTCGTAGGCTGCAGCTTTTCGTCGTTCGCCTCCCGCAGCTCATCGACAAGGATATAGACAGCGGTGCCCTCGCGTGGTTTATTCAATCACGCGAATCTTTAGAGTAAATGTTAACTCATCGAATGGCCGGGTGTTGAAAGCAACTAGCAATGGAAACCCCCACAGCCCTTGACGCACGGTAAGGGCGTCGTACATGCAAGAATGCCTGCCAACGATGCAACTTGCAGATTACAGATGAGGAAGGCAAGTTCCGATTCTAGATCTGTTCTAGGTGGTTTTGTCGCAACGTCAACCACGGCTCATTCTTGGTATCAAGGCCTGAAAGAACTTTGTTGCATCCTAGTCAGCGGCGGTGATCGTACGTTGAACCCGAGTTTCCAGAATCTAACGCACGAAACAAAATTGAGAGAAATATAATTCGTTTTTTATTGCGTCTGCTGGGATCTAGTGCCTTTCTGCAAAGCAGCGGCCTGTTTTGGAGGTTCAGAGACAGAGCTCTTGAAAATCTTCAAAGAAACGAGGAGAAGAAAAAATGTTACCGACAGTTTTTTAATCTAAAGCATCCATCAATTAGTCAAAGACTTTTGGCCCACGAACTTGGCAAATCAACATACAGATTGACGGAGAGTCTAGGGAAATACCAGTCGGCAAAAGTCTGTTCCTGAGAAATTACCTAGACATTTTGAAGGAACCTGTTTTCATGCGATATCGCAGCGGATGGCGTTGCCTTAGCTTGAAGCGATCTGTATAAAGTTATCACACTGGAGTTTTGGTCACCATCACGCGCACGCCACAAATCAAATAATTGGGGGGACATTTACACCAAAACTTCCAACGTACCATCAATGCAATCAGATGATTAGATTTCGCTAATATCATATCATATCAATCAGATCAGATTCTCCGCAAGCTTTGAAATCGCTCATCTATTATCGTTCTTTGTTCTTAAGTTTGTTCCCTCTTTCTTTCTTTCTCTCTTTCGTTCGTTCCTTTGCTGTTAAACATACAACTCGGCCCTCGATAGCTCTGGGCTATCTCATAATATACTTAATTTTAATCTTCCAGATAATTCCGGACAAGGTTTGCGTAAATCCGGTTATTAGCGTCGGCCCTATGAGGACGGATCTGCCCCAAACTATGCAACGCGCAACGGCTGTACCTGTTGTATTTCCGAATCTCACAGGCAGAGCAGTGCCGCCGCCCAGAGGAAGTAGGACTTCGCAGAAATGTCTCGTCACTTACAGTATTCCTTTGAGCACGCTCGGAGAGCGATGCGATGCCCTTGGTGTCTCTGTGGGATATCTTTCCCAGTCAATTTGGGCGAGGTTACTTTCACAATATACTGGTGAGCCAGAGGTTTCCTTTGGGGCTTTTCTTAGTGAATCGCCAATCCCAGAAGAGGAGCGGGGATCATGCCTATGTAAACTATGGCGGAAATCTGCATATTCAGTAGAAGTTGCATTTTCTCCGGGCAAGACAGACGACGACGTACGACGAGAACTCGAAAATGGACCCCGAGGCAACCGGAAGGATGTCTACGAATCTGTTATTTCGGTTTATTCAGCGGAATCTGAAAATCCGTATCTAGCGAGGGCGGCCGCGGATTCAGAGGTTTGTGATACCCTTTGGATTTAATCTGGATGATCTGTGCTAATACGGCCAATTTAGTTCATTGTCCACTTAGAAATCATGCTCAATAAGAGAACAGACCAAGTGAGGCTTGCTGTGCATTATGATCCGTAAGTTTTATACCCACAACGAGAGAGAAAATACCGTATATCGTTGATAGTATTCTAACGATTGTTTTTACATAAAGAGCTTTTGTCACTGGGGACTCTGCTCTCATCATCGCCCGAGAATTCTTGGGTATCTTGACCTTCGAGTCATTAGGATCGGGCAGGACGACAAGGTATTCTAATCTTCAGCCAGAGATTTTGTCTATGTGCCAGCCCTCTGGGAATGCGCCAGTAGATATCTCTGATCGCAACCTCTTCGTCCACCATCTTTTCGAGAAGCATGCGGCAGAAACTCCGGAAAACAGCTGTTTGGAATTCCTACACGACGAGACGGACCAGGTCGAATCGTGGACGTTCAAGAAATTAAACGAGACATCGAACCGCATTGCTCACCTCATCCTACAAAATGGGGTCGCTCGCGATGAGGCGGTACCCGTCTGTTTGGACAAAGGCCCACTATATTACGCCTGTATTCTCGCATGCATGAAAGCTGGTGTCCCCTTTACCCCAATCGATCCCGTTGCGCCAGTAGCAAGGAAGACTTTTATGATCGAGGAACTCCAAGCAAGATATGTTCTCTCGATCCCGGATCGTTTCGACGAACTTGGGCTTGATGAAAACGTCAAAATTCTTGACCTTTCCAACGAAGAATCCCTTGGAAAGCTCTCACCACAAAACCCACAAGTACCAGACTTGACAGAACGATCCCTTGCATATAGACTCTACACCTCTGGCTCCACAGGTCAACCCAAAGCTGTCTCTCTTGAGGTCGGTGCCGTTGTTCACGCCATCCAAAAGTCCATTGCTCTTCTCCCTTTGCGGCGCGATTCTCGTTTGTTACAATTCGCAGCAATTACTTTCGACATGTGCTATTTCGATTGTTTCTTAGCGTGGACTGTCGGCTTCACTATGGTATCTGCTAGCAAGCGATATCTCCTCGGAGAGCTGGAGGCCACTGTAAAAAGGCTGCAGATCAGCTTTTTGGATCTAACGCCATCAGTTGCTGCGACGCTTACCGCGAGTGAGCTCCCCGAGGTTGAAATGTTATATTGCATTGGTGAAGCGATGCCAACGAAGATTGTCGAGGATTGGGCGGGGAGATGTGTTAACTCATATGGTCCTACGGGTAAGTCGAAATATTGCAAATATCATATCTACGAGAGTAAATACTAATGAAGCTACAGAGGCTGCAATGCTTTGCACGATCGTCAATGTGGACAAGGATATCAGAGCTGCCAACTTTGGACAGCCATTCAACGGAATGTCCCTATATATCTTGGACAAGGATATGCCTGTGATTCTTCCTCGTATGGCAGCAGGAGAGCTGTGTATCTGCGGCCCACAACTGGCCCGTGAATATCACCGAAATGAGGCTAAGACAGCCAGCAGCTTTATCACTCTAGATTCCGGGCTCCGTCTCTACAGAACTGGAGATCTCGCCAGAATGCTGGCAGATGGAACCTTTGAGTTTATCGGCCGCAAGGATGATCAAGTCAAGCTTCGTGGTTTCAGAATCGAGCTCGGGGAAGTTAGTGCCGTCTTGCGTGATGTTCATCCGCTTATTAAAGACGTCGTTGCCCTAGTTCTCAAGCACTCCGATGAACAGAAGGAGCAATTGGTGACTTTCTTGTCATTTGCGAGCCGCAAGAACCGTCTCGACCCTCCAAGCATTCAGGATTGTGATCCTGCGGATTGGGAAGATATCGAAAGAGCTGCTAGAAAGGTTGCGGAAGCCGCCTTGCCGCAGTATATGCTTCCGCATATCTATTTCCCTATCAACTGGATTCCATTGTCTGCAGCTGCCAAGGTTGACAAGAGATCTCTGGGAGAGCTTTTCAGACGTACGGATATCTCTACTCTTGGAAGAAGGGCGGAGGCTGGCGCATCTGACGAGGTGTTCGATGAACTCTCAACAAAAATCCGACACGTCTTCGCAGAAGCTTCAAGTTCAGAGCTAGAAACCATCGGTATGGATACCACTATCTACCAGCTAGGACTTGATAGCATTAGTGCTTTGAACGTTGCAAGATCTCTTAAAGCCATTGGAGTCAATGCCAGTGTTCTCGATATCATCGAGGTAAGCTCCCAGACATCCAATATTAAATTTTGGAAGCAAGTACTAATTCCTATTTATATAGTGTCCAACAATTCGAGGTTTAAGGGACCATGTCTCAGGCAAGAAGAATCCAATATCCGCGTCCTATCACCAAGATATTTTCGCATCATTCAAACAGCAGCACATCGATGCCGTCTGTAGTTCTACTAGTGTCCCTCGGGAAAAAGTAGCGAACGTCCTTCCTTGCTCTCCAATGCAAGAGGGTATTTTGACCCAGTTCCTTCAGTCTAAAGGTTCACTCTACTATAACGCTATTCTTTTCCGTCTTGAGAATGGTGTAAACATTGAGTGCCTTGAGGATAGCTGGATTCAAGTTGCGGAGCAAAATGACGTTCTTCGAACTGGCTTTGTTGAACACGAGGTTGACGGCGGTCATTACGCTATGATCACTTATAAATCTGCTTCCACTTCTTTGGTTAGAAAGGTTCAAACCCAGATTCCCGTCGAGGAGTTCGTCAAACAGGTTCAAAAGGAAGAAGCCCAGAAAGCCCTCTCGAATATTGCGCTCCCTCCTTGGAGTGTTACGCTTGTCCCGGGCGAGAATGCTTCGCACATGATATTCACCGCTCTCCACGCCATTTATGATGCCCAAACTCTCCAGATCCTCCTAAACGATGTAAACCTGTTCTACCACAAAACACAGCCTGTACTCCATTCGAGCCCTTCTTCTATCTTGAAAGAGATGCTAAAGATCTCCAGGGATAAGGAAGCAGTGGCGAGCGCCGCAAAGTACTGGAAGTCTGTTCTCCAAGACTGCCCAATTACGAAGTTTCCAGTTATGACCCCCTTGCGCGAGGACACCGGTGAATTCGTCTATTCGTATAAGAAATGCGACACCACTATGAAGCAAGTTGAGGATATGTGTAAGAAGGTCGGGTTTAGTTTTGGCGCTGTCGGTCAGGCAGTATGGGCAAAACTTCTAGCAATGTATTTTGGTGAACGAGATATCTGCTTTGGAACAGTCGTTTCTGGGAGGACAGGCTCAGATAATGCAGAGGACGTTGTCTTCCCTTGTCTTACAACCATTCCCATGCGAGTCCAACTTGACGGAGACAATAAGGCGCTAGTAGCACAGATTCAAGGAAGGCTGAGTAAAACGCTCAAGTTCCAGCACACCCCACTACGAGCTATTCAGAAGGCTCTAGGTCACCCAGAGCAGGGCCTCTTCGATACCATTTTCGTCTACCAAAAGTCTAGTAACTCCAATGAGAGGCTCAGGCCAGTCTGGAGGGAGCTTGATGCAAAGGCTACAGTCGAGTATCCTGTGTCATTCGAAATTGAGCCTACGGACGACGGGCATCTTGGACTTCGACTAACAGGTAGAACTGATATCCTTCCTCAAGAGCAGATGGAAATCATGGTTGCGCAGTACGAATACTGTCTTTTACATATGCTGCAAAACCAAGCAGTCGATGCCATGGATTTGGGTGATGTCCCTCAACCCATCCTCTCCGACACACCCGCTGAATTTGACAAGTTGACCTGCGACGTCAAGTTCCTTCACGAATTCGTTTCTGCCTCCACAAAACGCCATCCCAGCAAATTGGCTCTGGAATTTGCTACTGAAATCCAGGGCAACAATGTTACCAAAGATTCTTGGACATATCGTCAATTTGACGACATGGGTAACAAGATTGCAAACTTCCTACTTCAACACGGTGCCGCCACGGGTGATCTGATCGGTATTTGCTTCGATAAAACCCCTCAAGCCTATTTCGGTATTCTTGGAATATTGAAAGCTGGATGTGCATTCGTTGCTCTAGACTTTTCCGCCCCAGTTCAGAGAAGGTCCTTCATTGTCCAGGATGCAAAAATCAGGATCGTCCTCACCATGGCACAGTTCGCTAAAGACTTTGATGGTATTAGCGGTCTAAATGTCTACTCTCTCGACAGCCTGCAAACTTTGACAAGATATTTCAGCACTGAAGAGCCCGAAATCATTGATCTAACACCGGATCATCTCAGTTACGTTCTCTACACATCTGGGACGACAGGAACACCGAAGGGCTGCCGTATTACTCATGACAATGCTGTTCAAGCAATGTTATCTTTCCAGACTCTGTTCAAAGGTCATTGGGATGAGAACTCTCGTTTCCTACAATTCGCGTCCCTTCATTTCGACGTCAGCGTCCTAGAGCAATATTGGAGCTGGAGCGTTGGTGTCTGCTTAACTGGTGCTCCAAGGGATCTCATCTTCCAGGATCTCGGAAATGCCATTCGTGCGCTACAGATTACTCACATCGACCTCACACCAAGCCTTGCCCGTCTTATTACCCCGGAGGATTGCCCAACTCTCTGCCGAGGTGTGTTCATCACTGGCGGTGAGAAATTGAAACAAGATGTTCTAGATGCCTGGGGTGAGGAAAATGTGATTTACAATGGATACGGACCCACTGAAGCAACAATTGGTGTCACCATGTATCCCAGAGTCCCGAGGAATGGAAGGCCCAGTAACATTGGCCCGCAATTTGTCAACGTCGGTTCCATGGTTTTGAAGCCGAAGACAATGATTCCTGTTCTCCAAGGTGCTGTCGGCGAACTTTGTGTCACTGGCGCCCTAGTCGGAGATGGATACCTCAATCGACAAGACCTCACTGAGGAAAAATTCCCATGGGTTAATGGCAAGCGCATGTATAGGACTGGCGACCTGGTCCGACAGCTTCACAATGGTTGTTTCGATTACCTTGGACGAGCAGACGACCAGGTCAAACTGAGAGGTCAGAGACTAGAGCTTGGAGAAATCAATGAGACTATCCGAAGCGCAGACAAAGACGTCGCAGAAATTGTAACCCTCGTGTGTCAGCACGGCCAGCAGCAAGTCCAGCAGCTGGTCTCATTCGTCTCCTTCAAGTCCAATACCGACGGCCGAGGGTCGCCTGCACCGACACAGCTACTTCACTCCTTCCCCGATGCTGAGACTGGATCTAGGATCCTTCAGGCCTGCCAGTCCCGCCTTCCAGTCTACATGGTCCCAACTTACATCCTTCCTATCACCAAGCTACCTCTCACTGTTAACAACAAGGTCGACGAGCGTACCCTCAGAAATCTCTTTGCAAATACTTCTATGGAAGTCATTCAAAGCTTCGAAGAAATGAGTTCTGGAGATGAGGAGCTCTCAGAAACCGAGAAAGTTATCCGCGATACTTTGGGAGAAGTTTCTATTGACACTAATTCCGTATCCAAGAATGTATCGTTCTTCCAACTCGGCCTAGACTCTGTCTCAATTGTCGGGTTCTCTAATAGACTGCGGAGAAAGGGATTCCAAAACATTGAAGTTTCACTTGTGATGCAAAGTAAGTCTAATCATGACCCTATGGTTTAAAAAGAGTGGGAAATTGTTAACTCGACATTAGATTCTACCATTGCTTCCTTAGCAAAGGCTTTGTCGTCTGCTAATGGCCTTGCCGCTGGCGAAAATATTCAAAACGCACTTCAATCTATAAAGGCATTCAACATCGAACATGGCTTCGAAGTTTGCTCTTCGCTCGGACTAAATGAAGAGGACATCGAAAGCATTAAGCCTTGTACTCCATTGCAAGAGGGTATGATTGCTCGGGCACTGAATTCAGACGTGCCGCTTTACTACAACACGTTCTGCTTTGAGGTCTCCCGAAATACCACACCTGAAGCTCTAAAGAAGGCATGGCAGGAAATCGTTGATCGAACTGATATCTTGCGAACCTGCTTCTGCGAAACCTCGGATGGTATCGCGCAGGTCGTTTTAAAGAAATCTGAAGTACAATGGAAGAGCGTTCATGGTTCCCAGCACGAACCTCTTGGAAATAGTCGCACTAAGCCACTCGAGATGATGGACTTCGCTATTCCTCCAGTCAGCTTAGAGTATATCTCCGGCCAAACCAACTTCCTACGTCTTTCGCTCTTCCATGCTCTGTACGATGGTACGAGTATGCCAATGATCCTTTCTGATATTGAAACTCTCTTGTCCGGCCACCAACCTGCTAAGCGTATGCAATTCACGGACGCGGTTCCGAGGATCCTCTCTCTTGACACGGCAGCTGCAAAGAAATTCTGGGTAGACCATTTTGAAGAAGCTAAGACCAGTCTTTTGGAACCAAAGAGTCAAGTAAAGGAACTCAAAGAGCAAATTATAAGCCATACTCTTGAGGCTTCGAAGTCAGATGTTGAAAGAGTCGCCCGAGATCTTGGCTGCACTACTCAAGCTCTCTTCCAAGTCGCATGTCTACAAGCATTAGTCAGGGTTCAGGAGAAGCAGGTGGTTATGGGAATTATTACTTCTGGCCGTTCATTTACGGTTGATGGAATCGATACTTGTATTGGTCCCTTATTTAACAGCATCCCTTGCCATCTGCCTATCAGTAAAGGAGCTACGTGGAAAGAATATGCCCAAAAGGCTCACACTTTCAATATCAGTAGCATTCCATTCCATCACACTCCTCTTCGCCAAATCAGCAAATGGGTCGGGCAAGGAAGCAAGCCTCTCTTCGACGTTTTGTTCGTTTTCCAACCGGCTACGCCGTTAGCTGAGGACAGGGCCTTACGGGAGATTGACTCTGCTGCGATACTCGACTACCCAGTTGCCCTTGAGATTCAACAAGGCACCGACGGGCGGTATACTATTTCTGTGAGCTCGAGCTCTGCCTACCTCGATGAATCCGAAAATTCGCTACTCCTCAAGTCTATTGTAAGGGGCATCACAGACCTACTCAAGAACCCAGAACAAGAGGTCGCCGTTCTTCGAGAAATCGAGGGTGATGTGTTCCATTCGAAGTCCGAGGAGAACCAAGTCAAGCGTCCAGCCACCCCTCAGCCCGCAAATTTCGTATGGACTGAAGCTGCTGTCTCCATTCGCCGAGAGCTCGCTATTCTTACTGGTGTCGAAGAAAGTGCCATTACTGAGAAGTCATCAATCTATCAAGTCGGGCTCGACAGCGTTGAAGCTATCCGGCTTTCCTCCAGACTTCTCAAGAAAAACATTCACCTCAAAGTTAGTGACATAATGCGCGAGGCTACTATTGAACGGATGGTCGTGTACCTCAGTTCCACCAAATCCCAGACTAGCTCCTCGGATGTTAAAAAGAATACGCTCCAGAAATTCGAAACCTCTGCACAGAAAGCATTGAAACTCTCAAATGACAGTTTGAAGAAGGTTGAATCGATTCTGCCAACCACACCTCTGCAAGACATTATGATCGCCGAGTCAATTGGCTCGGATTTCGCTCTGTACTTCAACCATGACGTTTTAGAACTTCAGAGGGGAATCAATATCAAAAAGCTTCAAGCGGCCTGGAAAGCAGTAATTAAGAAGAACTCTATTCTTCGCACTACTTTCGAGGAAGCCCATGACCTTGAGCTTGGAACTTCAACGGACTACATTCAGATCGTTTGGAAGGATCTGTCGCTAGAATGGGATGTTGTGGAAACCACTAGCGAGCATGAATCCGGTCGCGTGGATGAACTCATGGCTAGTCATAAGTCGAGGAAGGCGCCACTTGCCCTCGGCATCGTGCGAAGTGATAAAAGAGTCTTGATGGTCTTGTCGATCTCACATGCCCTCTACGACGGACGTTCTATTGGTTTACTCCTCGACGATGTCGCCCGAGAATACGACAAACAAAGCACTGTTCGCCCAGACTACAAACCATTCCTCGAGAAGGTCCTAAACCAAGATTCGAAAAGTAGCCTTGGGTTTTGGAAACATCTCTTGTCTAATGCGAAGCCTCGGACCTTTCCGGTGGTTGGCAACGATGGGCAGGTCTGGAAAGCGGAACAAAGCTCCAAAGTATCTGTGGCCAAGTTTGCGCAATTTTGTCGAGAGCAGAAAATTTCAGAGCCGGTATTAGGCCAAGCCTGTCTCAGCCTTTTGCTTTCTGATATCTTCTCGCAGGACGATGTTGTTTTTGGAACCGTTATTTCTGGAAGGGAGACCGAAGAATCGGAGCAGTACATGTTCCCTACCATGAACACAATCCCAGTCCGTGCTGTCCTCCATGGCAATGTCTCCGATGTTTTGAACTCAATGCAGAAGAGCTACTCTCGGAGCCTAGAGCACCAATTCGTTCCTCTTCGAGATATCCAAAAGAATGTCTGCGAACCTGGGCAGAGGATGTTCGATGCACTCTTCGTGTACCAAAAGAACAAGGGATCGGAAGAAGGTGTCAAACTTTGGAGGTCTATCGGAGGCGCTTCTCAGATTGAGGTAAGAATTTCCTGGGTTGATTTTTTGGCCTCTACTAACGGGTTTTATTTAGTATGCGATTGCGGTTGAAATTGAAGTGAATGGTGATGATCTTACATGGAGAATATCTGCATCGGAAACCGCCATGGCCTCACATGAAGCAGAAGATACCCTTGACACCCTCGATGCAATGCTCCAGAAAATCATTGGGAACCCTCTCTGGGGTTATCAAAGATTCACTCGGTCCCAGCTTGGCAATAATCTACGTGCGAAACTGCAGAGTGAGATGACTCGGAGCGTTGATGTGGAAGAATCCCCATCAGAGTCCGATAATTATCAAAATCTCGAGCGTCAGGTCATCAAAGCTATCAGCGCTATAGCTAAAGCTGCCGAACAAGACATTAAACCCTCAACCTCTATTTTCCACCTTGGCATTGATTCAATCTCCGCTATCCGGCTCGCCTCAGAGCTTCGAAAGCACTCGATCTTCATTGCCGTCAGCGAAATCCTGAGGGAATCAACTGTTAGGAAAATCTGCTTGTTCTTGGACAAGAAACAGCACACCCCAAACTCCTCTCAGAAGCCTACTAAGCAACCTGAGATCTCACCAGTGCAGTTCAAAAAAGTGGTTGCAGCTGCGGGCCTCAAGAATGCTGATGTCGAGTACGTATCTCCTGCTACATCCGGTCAAATTTTCTTGATCAAGGCCTGGGAGTCGTCAGAGGGAAGGATCTTTCTGCCAACGTTCTCTTTCAAGTCCGCAGAAGTTCTGAGGTCGCCGAGGTTGAAGCGCGCACTCGACCGACTTGTGAGCGCCAACCCGATCCTACGAACTTCGTTCGCTGCAGATGGGGACGATATCTTTCAAATCGTTCACAGACAAGCCTCTCCCAGCTTCCGTTCTACATACTTTGATTCGGACTCGGTACTTGAATCGAGCCTGCAGCAAATAAATCAAGAAGAACAGGTGAGAGAGTACGATATGAGCACTCCTTCTATCAGAGTGCACTTGGTCAGTTCTAGAAATGAATCCTATGTTTTTGTCACTCTCCACCATGCCCTTTACGATGCCTTCACTCTACCCACCCTCCTATCCCAACTCTCTGATCTTTACAAAAACGAAGAGATGGTGCTCCCCAAATCCAGCAAGTCAGTCCTCGCTCCGTCTTCTTCGAGCCCCGAGGCTAAAGACTTCTGGATTAGATACTTTACAAACTCGGAATCGACGCCACTACCATCAAAGCAAGATGTGGGTGTTACAGAAAGGGTTGAATTGTATACCGAGAGACAGGTTCCTAGTGGATCTCAGATCGATGCCGCCTGCCGAAAGCACGGTATCTCCCTTCACTCCTTGAGCATAGCCTGTTTCGCGCAAATCATTTCCAAGGTTGTCCAGAAGGATAGCCCTATCTTCGGCATATATCTCTCCAATCGTCATTTAAGCGATGCTTCTGAAGGAGTACAGACAATGCCAACCTTGAATATGGTCCCTCTCATGGTGAAGGGTGCATCCAAATCCCCTCTAATTGACCTTGCGAAGCAAGTTCAGGAAGATTTGCTCAAAATCAGTACAAGCGATGCAGCAACTACGAACTTGATGGAGATTTACCAATGGACTGGGATTCGCATTGACAGCTTTGTCAACTTTTTGAAGGAAGATAAGTTGGATGGCAACAGCCGAGATGGGGGCTTATTTGAGCGATTTGAACTTTCGGCTGGAACTCCGGCTGCAAGGGACTTTTCGATACCGGGGGCGCTCCGCTCGAAGGATACTGTTATCCAGGTATGTTCTGCTATATCCTCTCTACTAATATGTGGGGTAATTACGTTTAACTAACACCTCCTTGACAGACAAATCTTGACCTCGAAATGGCTTTGCGAAATGGGTTTGTAGATGTTGGATTATTTGCTGCCAAGAAGTACCTCGATAACATCGACCTTCGGAAGATTTCCGAGGAGATTAAGGAAGGGTTGATGCATTTTGAATAGATTTCCTTTGTAATTGCATATTGCGCTTGTTTTCAAGATGCATACTACTTGAGTCCTTTTTGCTTGATTTCATTTTTATTAGCATTTTCATTGAACCTTTGTCGATTGGGTAATACATTTCTGGAGTTAAAGTTTGGTTATTGAGTATTGGGTGTTTTGGTTTTCAGCTTATACTACATATTTCCTGTCATTAATAATATTCCTCTAGAGATTTACTGTTGATAATCTACACCGAACTTAGCACCTAGTATCATTGCAACAGCTAGCTAATGTAGAGATATAATTTGACCTATTCATATGCGTACGCCTTTGAATTGGCTGTATCTCAAGATATTGTATACATTCGTACAATATTGTATCTTCTACATCTTAGCTTTGTCCACGCTAAGAAGACGATGTTTGTGGAACAAGTGATCGGACGAAATACGGAAAATATGTCGCAGATATCCGAAGTTAGCAACCATGCATGAACGTTCGGCCTTCTCGTATTACATGCAATAATCCTATGAACGCCGTTCAGTTTGTCTTCTCCCACATGGAGTATTAGTTTAGAGGTCAGGTTTAGACCTTTTTAGTGACAGTCTGGACCACTTAGCTTAACTAAGCGTAGTTATTCCTATGTAGCATGGCCCTGTCTACGGATCAATGGTACTCCCGAGGAGATATTCTTACTTAAGATCAACCCACTCTCGGCCTTCCAAGCCTGCAATACCAATAAGGCAGCATCCGCATATGTCAGATATGGGGAACTTTGGATGACCCACAGTTGAAGCGCAATATAAAACCCTTCTTTTCTCCAGAAAGGGACAGCTCACGCGAGCAGTCGTGCGAAATCGGCGTCAGTTTGGGGTGGGATATGGATCTAAGGGCACGTGTGGAGATCCTAATGAAAAAGTGGGCTGCGGGCTGTGCTTCAAAAATTTTTTCTATCAAAAAAGCAGGGACCAATTTTACTGAGGGCCTTCGGCTGCATCGAAGTCGACTAGTCGTTGACATGATATGACAGGGGAAGGGAAGGGAGGAAACAAACAAAAAAAGGAAACCCCTCGTCCAAATCCATATTGACCGTGGTGGCTCTTGAACCAGCATGTTGGATCAGTATCGAAGATTAATCCCAAGACATCAAGACATGGGATCAGTTTTTCTGAAGTTTCACCCTGTCCAATGGGAGCATGAACGATTACGTTTAGAATATGCAGCCTGGTCTGGTGTACCGAGGAAGCAGGAAAACTTTTCAATAAAAAAGAGTTTCAGATGAGGCGTGCCTGAAAGTCCCAGCTTTTTGGCAAGCCCAGTGGCTACGCGCGCCGCCTCTGATGTCGACGCCTGATGGCTTATCGTGTAGGCCTCCCCGGATCTGGTTCGTATGCAGGCAGCAGGCGACAATATGTACCTTACATACGACCTTTCACACGAAATGGTGATACAGTGGGCTTAGGTTGAAAACTTGGAAACTCCACACTGTTGTCATCAGAGAGTGGGGGAAGCGAGAAGGAAGGGGGTGATATGACGGATCACAACCGAATTCTCGGAGACGACCGGCGTATCCTCATGGGCTTCTTGGGTTCTGGGATGCAATTTTTGACTATTCCTGTTTCGAGGAAGGGTTCTGGCTGTTGAATTTCTTGCCTAACAGAATGAAGAAAATTTCTTATTTTCCATGCAAGAGGGTGTCGTTTGACTGGAGGTCCAAGCGAAGGGCGACGGTTTCCAATCATATTTGGATTTGCATGCGCGCCACCAAATTGATAAACCTTTCTTCCCCAGCTTGAATCATTCATTTTAAAGACAAATCAGGTCTGGGGTAATAGGAATGCGCGGACCAAAAAGGGACGGCTAATCCCAGAGAAAATGAAATTCAAGCCGTTTAATTGGTGCCGGGATATTGTGGGTCACTGGACAAGCTTCAATCTCAGATTCATGGTATTCGCCGCTTGCGCGCAATCTCGAACATCTCGATAAATAGTAATCGGGGGCTCAATAGAACGGTGCGTATTTTCCTTGCACCGTTTTGACAAACGGAAAGCGCGTGAAACATAAAATGGCTTTTATATTGGCTGGAGGCTACGGTTTAAGGTTGAATATCGCGCATTTAGGCAGAATTTGGGCTTGCGAGAAGAGAGGTTCGGGTTCGCGGCCCCCACTCCCACTAGTGACCCCCACTTGTCGAACCTCAGACATGACCGTCGAGCAGTTCAAACAGCCGACGAGCGATTTTGTTTCGCCCGAGTTTACGGGACAGACGTATTCGGTTCGGAGGGTTAAGACGAAGGATCTCTGGAACTCGGATGCATCAATTTCAACGCTCGGTTGTGGAGGGGAGTTTCCCCAAAAAGTTCAAGCTCGAGTGCAGCTCGCCGACTTGAAAATAGACGGTTACTTTATAGATTGCTTTTTCGGATCTTGTGGATCTCTGTTGATGTTCAGCCTCTTCCTTCATTGTTGGCAAATTGTTCGCATGCACACACGCCCAAAGAAAAAAAAAAAAAAGGTCGAAGGTACTCCCGACATAATATTAAGAGACGACACCCTTAATATCGCTACATCTTGGTGCGGGGTCATGCATCATCAAGGGAGCCAAAACCTTCCAGTAGGTGTGTGGCGTTCATTGGGATGCAAGCTGTGATAAACTTGATTCCTCGTGACGCCCAGGTCTCCATGCTGCCAAGTAACACTACTTTGCATAGACACGAGACGGCCGGAATGTGCCAGGCTTACTATCTGCATCTTGACCATTCCCAGAGCTGCTGCGGCAGGCATTTGCCAAAATTCACAGTTCTCCCTAGATCCCTACAGCGCAAGGGAGGGCAAGGATGATCTAGGATGGGAGATAACTTTGGAGTAGCGTGTCGACATATAATTCCTGGGAATGGGTTTCTCCTTGGACGGGAAGACATCGATCGAAGGGAGCGTGCGGGTTCGAGGCAGTTAATCCGATCGCAGAATACATATATACGTCGTATACTTCTTTGAGTGACAAGCTCGGATACTACAAGTTGCCCTTCAGATAAGATCCGCTGAGATGCAATGGTGGAGGCCCGAGCAGGAAACTAATTTTCTGGGTCACGGATCAACGTGCGCCATGTCTTGCATGGCACTTTTTGCGAGGGTCGTTTCGCGGGTAAAATCTCGCCCAGATCTTGTGAGTGGTTGACTTTTTGATCGAACAATTATTATCAGCAACCTGTGCATTTATGTAGCATTCTAGCAGTTGAAAGTCTACTTCTTTGTCAGGGTGGTTGGAAAAGTTCGCGCAATATGAATGCATCGAATGAACATCACTACGTCTACGCGAGTGTGCATACATAAATATTGGGAGGAAGGGGGAGGGGGGGTATATGTACAGCTACATTGTACCGTATACCGAATATTTACACCCAATTGTATGTAAAGGTTAGTAAGGCGCTTTCGAGGCTGCATCGAACTGCATCGTCGGTGGCCCAACGTGTGACTGTTGTGGTTGGGGCAAAGTATTAGGGGTTTTGAATTCAAACGGGTAACCGGCCCTGCAAACTGATGTTGATAAATCACAACGTGTGATATCCGTCTCACGGCGTCAGTTGGGCTCCCGTAGACCCACCTGCCTTCTCAGCGTCCGTCATCTCGTTATGGTAATCATGTCTAGTCTGCTTGGAGGACGGTAAAAAAAATAAAGAAAAAGGAAAGAAGGAAAGAAAGAAAGGAAAGAAGGAGAGAAAGAAAACGTGCCATCCAAGATGCTTTGGCTTGCCCTCAAAACGAAACGGCTGTTCGACTCTATGTATAGAGCGACTACTATTGTTTTACCATGAGATCTTAAGCTTCCACACCCATGATCTTTCTACGGGACGAGGCAGAGTCCTTTCCCCATAGAGGGTTGTAGTTGTTTCGGAAGACGAGGATTTGGGAATAGTGGCGGCGGGAAAATTTTTGAGTGCGGGCCAAGGATGAATTGCAAGTGCTAACTTCCTGCTGCAATATCAAGCCTCCCTGGTATTAATCGCAGTTCGATACCTCAAGATGCAAGACCTGGCCATACGACAGAATAGTCGAGGGAAGGATTAATTGATTGATTCGATTGATTGATTAATCTTGAGATTGGATGCGACGCAGGCTGGAGCTCTCCTGCCTATTCGACTACGAGTTTAACTACCGACCTTGCGCTTGCTTTGTAATTAAAATTTCTACCATTGAACGGATTGTCTTGCAACGTTTGTCCCGTACGTACTCCGTATTTATTATAATTTTCCAGAAGCCGGAAAACCGAGGGAATGTATGGATGTATTGTGGATGTATCGCTGACAGAACCACCTTCCTGTTCGACACCCTCACACCCGTTCCGATCTTGAACCTCGGTCAGCCCAAGCCCCGAACCTATCCTCCCGCCCAGGGTAGTTTTCCATATTCGGCTATCTCTGTCAGGACAAGAGCCTGAGGCCTGAAGCTGCCGTTTTGATTCTGTGCCGCGCTGTATTTCAGTAGTGTACTTTTATACGTACTGTTGACCTGCAAGCTACCTGCATCGAGCCACTTTGGATATGAGAGCTTCTCCGCATTTGTGAATCCAATAATAACCCTCAGATCCTCACCAGGGCAATCTGCAGAAAGACGACCTTCCGGAACTCTTCTCCTTGTGGTTATACTCATTTCACTCACATATGTACAGAGTACGGGTTCGGTAATAATTGGGACCAATTCAGGACGCTTCGGAAACGCGAGTACTATCTCAACAAGTCCCCGCACCTTCTAGCAGGTCGTTACGTTTGGGAGGATCGAATGTGTAAATTATAAAACTTCTACTGCTACTGCCACTACCACTACTGCCACTCGCTGGAGGAGGGGGGTCAAATATTAAATTTCTAACGTGTACGTCGGTGAGTATTTATCTTTTTCGTTCAAGCTGCATATCGTATATCAGACCATGGAGGAGTGCTTTCCAGCTCTCGCTTTTTCGCACCAGTCTGATCGCCCTGGTCCCGGTCGATTTCCCTGCCGGACCATGCCCATGTGCACCCTTATTCCTTTTTCCTCTTCGCGACAAAGCTCAAAAGCCTTAGCACGTTGAAAAAGAAACGGGGCAGACACCACCTTTTTGTGACCTGCTTCAAAACTAACGAAAAATTTTAAACTAAGAGGGAGGGGGCAAATAAGAGGACGGGGCTTTGAGCTGCTATTACAGGTGGCCCATCCCGCTTTAATCGCTCGGAAACTCAAGTGAGATGTAGTTCTTATTTGCTAGATCACCTGTCTGTCACGCAGCCGTCGATTTTCTCCAGCAGCCTGTATAACAACTTCTGGACACCCAGCACGCAGTTCCTTTGCGGTATACGTCGACTCTTTTTTCCCGCTGATGTAGATGCAAAGTGGAGGTTGTTTGGACCCTTTCGTACCTTTGATTATCTTTTTTTTATCGCTGGGATTATTCTTCGAGATCTTTTCTTTTATTTTTCCTTGTTCTATTCTTGCCACTGCACTTCGAATTCGAATTCACCAGGGCAGGTCGGTTTCTAATTCTCGACACACTGCCACGACATTACCTAATGCCTGGGATCTCTTGATCTCTTCCCATTCTTTATCTGTAAATCTCCAATACCCTTCCCCTGTGATACCTTTCTCCACGTTTATTCCCTTCCTTTTGTTTTATTTTTTCTTTATTTTTTTCCTTTGATTTTTTTTGGTTTTTTTCCCTGCTTTGTTTCTAAGATGCCTTGCATCTTGACATTTGCTTGTTCTTAAGGCAAATTCCTTCTCGACTTTTCCAGCCATCCGCTAACGACATGTCCATGTACATGCGCATATGCCTCAGATTCTTTTAAGAAGGCATAGCATAGTCATATTATACAACCGACGGTTTCGAAAACCCCTTTTACCTGTCGGACACCTTGCGACACCTTGCATGACCTTCTCGAGCGACGACCGAAGAGTTCAAATTCCAGCAACCAGCATAACTGTGCCCGATTGTTGATGCTTTCTCCACTAGCAGAGTAGCGCACGGAGCCCGAGTCTGAGTCGCAGTGCATACATTAAACAAACCCCTCCCTTGCTTTTCATCTCTATCCTTTCGAACCTCACATTCCTCTCCACAATCCTGGATAAATAAGAATATCCAGCAAGACAGCAATCCAGTTCGCCATCAGTAACGCATTCGACGATCAATTAGTGTTGGCATCAAATCACATGGTCATCTGAGCTGAGCAGAACTTGCCGAAAAGAAAACCCGCATTCAATCCCAACTTTTATCACCTGTTAGAGTTTTTGTGTAACCACTTGAGGGACCACTTTATCCTTCCCGTGAACTTGGGCCACTGTTGGAAGAGGGGAACCAGTCTGATCCGACACTTCAATAACCGTAATTCCTTGTGTTCCGGTGCATTGACTGGCTGCGCGGGCATCTCGACGGGACGCTTCATCGATTTATTCTCATACCTTGGAACTTCCTCCCCGGCTTCTAGGATCACGACTCAATATTCTACATCTGTAGACACCCGCTTTTTTTTTAAAATTTTAATTTTTTTACCGAATTCTGTGTAATCGAGTGCTTCCGGCGTTTATTATTGGTATCGAGCTAGGAGGGAGGCGTTGGGATATCAGTAGTCGGAGGACGCCTGACAGCCAACAAGGACAAAACGGTTTAACCCAGCAAAAATGGCAGTACCACAGTACCAGCATGCGGTGCCGCCGCCGGAAGAGAGAGGAAGGGAAAAGGATAGGGATTCCGATGATAATCTGGTAGACGGTATGGGAGATGACGGATCCGATAAAGAAATGGTTGATATTACCGCAGAAGCTGGTGATGCGACAGCTGTATCCCCTCTGAAAAGGAAACGAAGAAGGAGTCGAAAAGGGATGGACAAGAAATACGAGTGTACACACGCCGGCTGCGGAAAGTCGTACTCGAGAGCTGAACACTTATATAGGCATCAGCTAAATCGTAAGTTCTGGTTCTGGTCCTTGTTATTTCTCCCCTCGAAACGTGTAAAATCCGCAGTGTCTGATTTAACTAACATGATCATGCATGGTGCCCCAGACGAACCGAAGCAAATATATCATTGTAGCTATCCGGACTGTACCCGCTCGTTTGTGCGACAGGATCTTTGTCTGAGACATCAAGAACGACATACCAACCGAGGCTCCCAATTACAGCGGAAAGATATGATGCAAAACTCGAACGGGCCTGTTATAAAACAGGAGCGGAAAAACTCGATCTTTAAAGCTTCAGCTTCCCCAGATACCTCAGGCGCAATCATGAAGGATGAAGTTCCGTCACCAAGTCTTGCTGTCAAAACCGCGATATCGCCTAGCACAATGTCGGGTTCGAGTACATCTAGCAAACAAGCTGACTCGAAAGCGAAAGCCCGAAAACCGGTCGCCCATGATACGAGTAACGCTAGAATGCGGAATGAACAACGTCCTGGTGGTACAGTAATGTCGCCGACAACAGCGAACGCTCGACGTGGCAGTATAGATCTCTCGAGGAAACCTGATACCGGACCACAAGGACAATTTGCTGGAATGGGTGTCATAAACAATCAACCACAAGCGACTGCTAACAATAACTACAATCGACCAAAGCTACAGACCAATATTACAGCTCCCAATATCGTTGGGCTCTCGATTCAGTCACCTTATGGCCCGCAAACCCCTCACTCGGCGAATCCTTATATGCCTTCCCCGCAGCAGCGACAAGCACAGCAGTGCCAAACCCCAACTGAAAGTACTAACAGTAACTACAGTTCTGGGCATATGCTTCATAACGGATATATTCCGCAAAATGCCTTCCAGCCATTCTCTTTACCTCCTCCTTCATATCAAACCATGGCGCAAGCCCCAGCCAACCAAAACTTTGGTGTAACATCACCTCCAGCGAGTAATAACTCCGCAGATCACAATGTAGGAGCTGCTACTACAGCTGCTAGTAGTATAACCCAAGCTGTAGTGGACCCAACTCAGTTCTCGGTTCCGGTTTTCGGCGGGGATAGCTACAATAGATCGCCATTCATGATTACCGACGATTTCGCTGCTTGGTTGTTTGAGGACTCAGCATTTGGTTTCTCACAAGCAGGTCGTTCTGCTAACTTGGCCGCATCTTTCCTCGATGGATCCAATCCTTTCCTCAGCGGCCTTTACTTGGGAGACCCGGCGTTCCCCGCGCAGCAAAATATCTATGGGACACCATATCATCATCCTATGTCTGTTCCAAGCATCCTCGCACCTCCTTCACCACCACAAGAGTCGCTACTATCGGAGCACAAGCGTCAAGATCTCGTTGACGTGGTCAGCACTTACCCAGATTCCTCCATCCCTAGCCACTGTACTTCGCACTTCGCGACTATCGCAAACCTTGTAAATGGGAACGGGGAAGACGATGATGTGTTTGGATTGAATACCATGCAACTGTACATTTCGCTCTTTTGGCAACACTTCCATCCACAACTTCCAATTCTTCACAAGCCAACTTTTGCAGCGGACAAGACAGAAAACATTTTGTTACTTGCCATAATTGCAATTGGTGCTGCTTGTGTCGACCGTATTACATTCCCTGAGTTATCGGGTGCGGCTGCAGATCTATCGTGCGTTCTTGCGATGAATTTGAGATGGCAGATATTTGATCACGCGGATTTCCGCCCTCCAGCAAAGTTGTGGATCTTCCAAGCATTGATACTATTAGAGACCCACGAGAAAATGTACTCGACAAGACAGCTTCACGAAAGAGCTCATATTCATCATGCTACAACACTCACTCTTATGCGCAGAGGCAGTTCTTTGCAAGGAAGGTGTGCACTTGACTCTCCTCCAAGCATCAAAGACGAAAAAACGGGCTCTTCAGGTCATGGCTCGGGTGCTTCGACTCCTGACGAATGGTGGAATCATTGGATCGTTAGCGAGGCTACTAAGAGAGCTGCATTCGCGGCATTTGTGCTCGATTCAGTGCATGCGACTATGTTCGGACATTCAGCTGTTATGGTAGCACACGAAATGAGGCTCGCTCTTCCTTGCGACGAGGCACTTTGGACTGCAACATCCTCGGCAGAAGTTGGTCGTCTAAAGCAGGCGTTGTACAACAATGGAGTCAAGCCCACCATGTTCTTGGAAGGCTTGAAGAGAACCCTAAACGGACAAACAGTCCGAACCAACTCATTCGGAAGAACCATCATTATGTCTGGGTTATTGAGTGTGAGCTGGCATATGAATCAGCGAGATCTCCAAGTCAATTCATTGGGCGTTGCCTCAGCTCTGGGAGGAAAAGATAAATGGAGAGGCGCACTAACTCGGGCGTTTGATTTGTGGAGATCGGACTTTGATAAGTCCCTTCAATCCAAGATGCCGGCTGGAGAACGAGGGACCCATGACGATGCAAACTTCTATGTCCCGAACCATGACGATCCGGAACACGACAACATTTTCGAATCACGGACCGTATTGCACCACCTGGCCCACATGGCGATGCACGTTGATATTGTCGATCTACAAATCTATGCTGGAGCAAAGCGTCTGCTAGGCAGGTCTATTGGAGGAAACGACTCCACTCTAGCATCAAAGAGGATGAAAGATTGGGCAAACACAGCTAGGGCGAGAGACGCAGTTTACTATGCCCTCCAATTCTTGAGACAGGTCCTGCTACCCGCAGTCCCGACACTACCGGGCGAGGATAGCTCATCTGCCGCCACCCTTTATGTTGCGCGAGATGACTATTTACTCAATAGGCCATGGGTTTTGTATTTTGCAACTCTCGTTGTCTGGGCATATGGGGTTGCTCTCGATGGACCACTCCTAGCACCCATCTACGTCCCGCAAACACTCCAAGAAAAACATCGCGACATGCGCAGCTACCTCGTTCGAGTAGGACACCGTGGGTCACCCGACGAGCTCTCCGAAATCGTAGACCGAAACCGCAATCTCGGTCTCCTCCTTGTTCTCCAAAAAATGTTCGGCGAAATGAGATGGGAATTGTTGCAAGAAGCCTCCAAGCTCCTCGGACAGTGCATCGAAATTTCTAAGGGAATCATCCCACCCGCAAAAATCAAAATCTAAAATCCGCAATGACATTATTGTCAATTATCCTTTTAACTTTACTTCGCGTATTTATATTTGAAGCCTTTACGTCATGGTTTAATGCTTTTCCTTCAATACCACTTCTGGGCGGTCGGAGCTTTGTGTGGGCGGCTTCTATTAGCTTCTGTCATCTCTTTTTTTATGGAACCAAGTGACCATCCACGCTTGGGAAAGTTTTCACAGGGTTTCTGGGGTTCTTAAATCTAGCGGTTCTCTTGAAAGGGAAATTTACCCACCAGCATATTTACAACTACTACATCGTTCCTACAATATTCAATATTTCATGCATTTGAGTTGGCTTTTTGTGATTGTGACTTCAAAACTTTTCCCGAGCATCCATCGTCTGGTTTTTGTTCTGAGATACCGTGAGGCAGGATTCTTCTGGAAGCCCCCAAATATTTCCCCCCTTCTTCTTTTTTATGCTTTCAGGGCTGTGCATATTTACATTGTTGTCTTGCATTTTCACGCGACGTTCACGATTTTTTGACAGCGGATGATGGGCACGGGTCCTTTTCTTAACTTTTGTGTTAATGTTACATACCAGCATACCGTATATATCTATTATTGTTTAAATCTATAACTATTTCTCCCTTGTAGAATTCAAGAGATTTTTTTAAGTAAATATTTGTGCATGTGAAAGTATAATGCGTATATACACTCTTTTACGGCTGGCTAATCTTTTAAATTTAGTCGAGCCTCGTCGTTTTTGAGTTTCTTCATCATCAAAATCCGTTTATAGAGCATCGTTGATTCGGATTCGATGCCTCATAGATAGCATCTATACTAATACTACCCATGAACTCGAATTAGGAACTGTCAAGACTGGCGCAAACTTATAGCCCCCCCCCAAAAAAAAAAAAAAAAAAAAAAAAAAAAAAAGAAATATAGGAAAGGCGTCATTCTCTACCCCAGTCGTCATCCCCTAAACCCAGTCTAACGAAACCCATGATAATGCCGGTTGAGGCCGGATGCGCAAGAATGTCACACACAAAAAATGCAAAAAGTAAGCTCTCGAACGGGGAGTCGAACCCCGGTCTCCCGCGTGACAGGCGGGTATCTTAAACCGTTGGACGATTCGAGATGAGTTTTTGTATTTGGATGAAGTTTCCGAGGTGAGAATTGGATATATAGATTCAGCTGGTAAGGTGTCGAGAGAATGCGGTCTCGCCAGTGGGATGGTTCTTCTGCAAATTCGAATTTGCTTTTTGATTAATAATCATGAGAAGAAACAGTGATATGTCATCGTAAGCTGGGAACTCGGAGTGTTACAGCTTTAGTGGTAATGTGGTGGCTAGTAGTCATTTTATTGCGTGTAGGTTATGTTATAATTATAATAATCAGTCTATCTCAAGTGTTGATATCACGCAGTCAAAAATTTTTAATGCGTTGTAGACGTTGTATTCTTTGAGACTAGCGTAACACAAATACAACGTCAACACACTAATTGAGGGTGCGCTAAAAATATCGTATCTGTCCTGCTGACTCGAAAGTAATTCCATTAAAAGAAGTGAATAGATACTAACAAAGGAAACGAGTTCTAGGACAACCAGATCCTAGCTCTCATATCGTGAGAGAAGATACCATCAAAGTCAATGCTGCGGCATCGAGAAATTAACACTAACACGGCCAAACTAACACCTAGCTGCCACAACCAAAACTCCGAATAAACCCCAATAATAACCTTTACTTATCACTCGCGCTATCGACGTTGATTACAGAAATTCCCTTTTCTTTATCATCCTTATCGTCATACCTAACACCAGTACCCAATGATCTGTCCCCGGTAGAGCCAATGAGTGCTGGCGCTTTCTTGATTACCAGCGCTCTGATTGCTGGGACACAAGAACATATGATTGCGAGATTCATCTCAACAAGACACCATAGTAGCCATTTGGATTGATCTCTCGGTACTAGGGCAGCAGTTCTGTATTCTTGAACGTTTCTGAAGCGAAGCCCACATGCAATACAGGCCAGGGCGCCAATGCCGAAGGTCAATGCTGATAGGAAACGCTCGCGGTTTCCTTGGATGATCTTCCAGACCATGGGAAGGGGCATGAGCCAGATGATAATATCGGTGGCAACATTGATCGAGCCACAGATCTCTTCGCCTTTGATATGGAGGTCGACGTTGCAAGTCGTGGTAAAAAAATCATACCCTGTGTATTATTTACTTATTAGCAAAGTGAAGAAATACAACAATGGGCTACTACAGTTTTAACTAAACGGCTAGCTAGGGAACGAACATACCTTCGTGAGATAAGACCGGACTGCAACGGAAAATGGCCGTAAATATCATAGCAAGACCATTTCCTAACGAAATCACGAACATGACCGCTGCACCAAGCCTGAGAGGCCACCATGCAGTGAGGCCCCAGTAGAATAAAAGAAGTGATGCTTTGATAAGGAATATTCCGACAGGGTAAAGGACTTCGGTAGCGACTTCGGACCATGAAAAGACGTGATAATCCTTCCAAGATTGGTCCCATGTACCGCGATAGTGAGTCGGACCAGACAAACCTATTTTCAATGCAGCGTTAGTATACATGTAAACCTCACAAACACTCGCTCGAATAGGTTTATTATAAGAACGAAACTTACAGTAGGCATTCATCCCACCAAACCCAATGGTAATAAGTGTAGCAACAATTAACACCCAATCATAGGCGCGAAGGAACCCATTGATCGTGAACCGGGAGTACAACCGTAGCCCCACGAACAACCCAACCAAAAGAGTAAACATGACAAAAATACCAGTGAACAAATCAGAGTTATTTTCGGGATGACCTGCTAGTGGAAATACTGGCTTCATCATCTCAATAAGATCTGGAAATGACATTCCGATGTTTTGCTGCATGAAATCCATTAGGTATTGAGCACGCTCTGTGCTGGTCCCAAAGCGCTCAGCAAGCTGTGGGGCAGATTCAGTGGCATTGCCAGTTGCTGGATCGTTAAAGAAGTCTGACATCGCGAGAATGATGTCGTAACTCCTCTTTCCAGTCCACTCAGAGCCCTGTGCAAGCCACGAACAACTTTTGGCGACCGCCATGAAGAGCCCGAACATCTGAGGGGGGACATTGACTGCTTGTATGATATCTGAGTCCGGCATTATGAGAGATGAGGCTAGAAGCCGAAAATAATTGATAATAGTCTAACGAAGGAAGCCAGGTTGGTCGGCTTATTGGCCGGTCGTAGTTTCAAGAAATTGACTTAGGTGTCTACTAGAGTGGCAGGCTCTATTGACACCTCCAAAGGTCATTTAAAAATGAAGCAAAAACTATGAAAGGTACTTGTTAGACTAATAGATTGTCAAAGGGTTGCTTCTCGCACCGACGCTTGCACACAATATTTTATATAAATTTATACATCTGAATCAAGTTATATGCTTAGAAGCCCCTTCCGCATGCAGGTCTCTTGAAGATACAAATAATGTGGATACCCCATATTCGTTCTTCTGTGATAATTATCGGTGGCACCGTTTGGGGCCGAGAAAACGGTAACCCGTGTGCGATAGTTCAGACTACAATACGTCCTCGAATGTTTGGAAGTTTCGCTAAACCTAGAAGTTAAAATGGAAAGGTCACATTGGAACGGGACAGGGGGTATATACGCAGCCTGCGATAGTTTCTACAAGTGGGTTTCAAGGAACTAATCCGAAAAGACGGAGTGCGGCGATAAGCTCTTATTTCGGGACTCAATATCGCCATACAAGCACTCAACTTTTGCATCTGCGGTACCTGAATTCAGCTGTGGGCACACAGAAGTTCAACTAGCGGTTTAGCGCGTCTCGAGCCATCCTGAATTAGGCTCATCGATCGAGAAATACAACAACGTGCATCTCCTCGCCCAATCTTGATTCTTTCAAAACCTGCTCGATGGCGAAGCTTTTAGGTGCATCAGCAACATGACTAAACAATTTAATAACTTGCTACTATAGTCGTGTCAAGCATCATTATAGTTGATATAATCAATATCGGCACTAGCTAAGTGGGCCTTGGATTCGGAATTTCCATTTTTTGCTCTGATCTACGTTTTACTATAGCAAGCTTCTCGAAGTTCCCGCTCGAGCGCTCAGAGAATTCGATCGCCTCTTGATGTTGAATGTGCATTCTGATGTTTTCTTCTTTTTCATCCTCTACACTTATTCTTTCCAGGAAATTTCCTGTTATCGAATCATTTGTGTGAGCTGTCACTATTGTCCCGCGATAGCCGTTTCATACGAATGCGATGACACCGGATTCGTATCCCACCAATCGGGCCATTCGTACGGTCTAACCAACCATCAAAACTCAGAGAGAAAAAGGACCATTTCGAATATATTCGAGGGTATCCATGCCAGAGCGACTGTCATACTTATTTACAAAAATCTAGATATTCGGTTATAGATCAGAGTGTCGTTTGGAATTAGTCTACGGGCAGCTAAGGGTACCTCAAGGTTTTTTTGACTCTAGAAAGGATATTTGAGTTTTTTGGCCTGCTTCTAAATTCGATTACGATGATATCATATACGATACCCATGTTTTTTCTTAGTTTAAGGTTGAGCATACCCTTTACAAAGTGGTGCGGGGGGCGTTCGTGATCAGTTCAAAATCACACCAAATTATGAGGTGTGGATCTCTCGCTGCAACCGAGGGATCCACTTCCAAATACAACTCCAACTAGTAATTTGGAGGCTCGAAGAACCTTATCTTTCTTGCGAGCGACTGATAACTTGAGTTAAGCCCACGGGCGCCGCCCCCGCAGGACTTTTAACATTCTATGAGCTGAACGTTAGAGAACAGAATAACTCGCACGAGTATTCACACCCTAAAGGCTAAATATGCATATTAGTATATTTTATAGATCTCTTCAATTGACGAAACGGCCTTGTAAATTAGTTTCTCTTGATTCTTTTTGTTGAATTCGAATATTCTAGTTGGAATGATCCTCTTATCCGTTGCGTAGTATGGGCCCACATTTTCCCATATGCAGATATACAATGACTGCCAGCCTATGGGAGTGCGAAATGAGCGAGAATATTAGCCTTGCTACTTTTTTCGGTGGGTACCACGGGTCATCGTTGTCGTGAAATAAGTTCTCGAATTAATTCTCGGTTCAGAACGCGGAGCTAGGGGAGGAAAGATCACCAACGCCATCTGTAACGTTATAGCTATTTGAATTGTGGTTCTTCCATCTCACTTCTATATACACGATATATCATGCATAGTAACGTTATCATGGGCTTTTCGGGTTGTATTTCTAACAAATTAGCAGGCGGTTACCAAAGTGTAGGGACTTGAAAACTTTTTATCTCAGTTGTATATTATAAGATGAGCAATCCCTAAGTTAAAATTGGGTTTGAAAACTGAGAGCAGACGCAAGATGATAATTCCGCTGCGACACCTTGCTTTTATTGAACTTAAAAACATATCTTTTCAGTCGTTTCTCTCTACCTTGTAACGTACTTTAGTATTAAGCAATTCTGCACGACCTGTTTCGAAACTTCAATCGTACTCAATCTGGCTAGTGGGAAAGGACGCCTATAGGTGAAAGTCTTATATAGTCCTCCTTATACATGCGCATGCATACCTGCATACGTCTTATAGATACCCACTTTACATGCACTTTTGTTGCATCATTCTAGTTTTATTCCATGTATATAGACCGTTTCGGAAGGAGGTTTGAGTCTGCATCTATCGACCATCGAGAATTAATCGTCAGGAACCGCCCGAGAATATGGCAGTGGGCCCTGGCACTTGACCTCTGCGAACCCGGTCCACAGCTAATATCTTCGTCCCACCTTCCGCAGATGGACAGTCAGTTGGTCAGCAAGGGACCGATCGTCGTTTTGGAGCCAGGAAATCCTACAGAGTGGGGTCCTTCTTTACCCCACATTAGTCTAAGGAAAACTCGAGAGAATTTATTATATGCATCATATTCGAAGCTCACGCAAGGTGACTTGAAGATAACCGGATGCGTCGATGCCCCGCACACTATCTCACCCCATGGATCCACTGGGTTTGTTCTTTCAAGAATTTATCACTATGAAGCACGGCACGGAAAGCCAGCCGCATAGCCACCCCTTTCGTCTTCTATGACAAGATAACTTGTTCGCGCGCTGTTGATCTCGAAGATTAAATTACTGGATCCATGGAGCCCCGGGTTAAACTCTTGTCAATGGCTCTACGTGTATCCAAAGCTTTAAAGACTAGTCTTTATATCCAACATCTCAGATAGGATATAAAGAACGCAGGTCTTGACAGACGGCAGCTGCAGTATAGGGTGCCCTTGCTACCTAAATCTACAGGTAATCCCACTCAGGCGTGGACGCACCCGCAGCATAGAACATTCTTCTGCACGTCAGCTACGAGCAAACATCAAAGCCACCAAAATGTTGTTCCACGCTATCCTCCCTTCAGCGAGTACTTTGCTTTTGCTTGCCAGCCAGTTCTCACAAACCTCTGGTGCCGCCCTTTCCGAAGAACACATTTATATGATGAACCGGAGAGACTGGTATAATTCCATGACCGGCAAAGCTCTCGATTTCCACAAGAATAAAGGCCGAGAGTTCGACGATTTTGTTGCGAAAGAGAAACTTCGCAAACGTCAAGACTACGACTGGCATCCAGCGTACACTTATGCTAGCAATTGGGGCTATCACTCCTTTTGGGCAAGCAAAAGTTGCGATAATACTAACAGGAAATCATGGTACTACGGTACCCTTGTCCGCACGATCACATATGGCGAACGTCCCTCCCAAAATGTCAGAGAAATGGCGTGGTGGCAGAATATGACATGGTATACCAATACCGTCCCGTCTGGAACAAGTCAGTGCTACCGTTGGGGTCAGCCGACTTGGAATTATCACTCTTCAACTGGAAATTCGCAACAATGCAAGGACAAAATTTATAACCCGGCTACTCAAGCCTGGACTGAACGTAGTTCCTCGAATACCAACGTCGGGTGGACATCAAATAATGTTACCTATGGCAGCCAGACAGTCAGAACCATATGGGACTGCCTTCTCAACCGTACCGCCGTCGAATATCAGAACAACCACCCCCAGATTGGCTTCAAACCCGTTCGATATATACTTGATGGCATGACATTTTATAGATTTTACGATAGCAACAACTTCGCATGGTTCCTTGGCTGTCCTGACGAATGGTCACTCAAGAAAGTCAAGCGCAACCGGCTACAAAAACGTGACTGTTTTTTCTGTTGGAATAATAACCCGATTTGGGATTTCTTACCTGGTAACCTTCACAATCCCCTCGCGGACTCCACTCCGCTAGAGTGGTATTCTGGGGATATCAACAACTATAATGTTGACCGGATCAATACTATCAACTTTTGGCCACCCAGAAACAACAGAAACACAACGATTGAGGGGCGCAAGTGTACCCAGCTAGCTGTTAGTAGGCCTGGGTTAAGACATTGGACTGCTAAATTCTTCGATGATGACGATCTACAATTGGGATGGGTGAAGAAGAATGCCGAATGGAACTATCCGGGCCCGTGGCTGGATATTGAGGGTGAGCGTAAGGCTAACGGCCTTTCAACCAACTAAAACCACGTTCACAGTTTCAAGGCTTTCGATTAAATAGTATCTTCTACTGGTAACTACGTA
Organism: Orbilia oligospora ATCC 24927; assembly: GCF_000225545.1. Taxonomy (NCBI): domain Eukaryota; kingdom Fungi; phylum Ascomycota; class Orbiliomycetes; order Orbiliales; family Orbiliaceae; genus Orbilia; species Orbilia oligospora. The sequence goes on from NW_011645772.1 coordinate 1,400,982, forward strand.
TTTGCTTTCTAGGTCTGGTTGGGAGTACGTCGCATCGGTGTCTTAGGTGGATTTAGTCGAATTTCCAACATGTCTTCGGCACTTATGTATATTTAAATGAGGAAATTATAGCTTTGTTCTTAATTGTTGGTGTTCCCGTCTCCTGAGCTTATGGTTGATGTTTTCCTTATCACGATAATGGGGTTTAACTCTATTTGAAAATTGAAGAAATTGCCAACCAAATTTATAAACTAGTTAATTTTGAGGAGTTAAGAATTCTGGAAACTTCTGCCTTCATTTAGCCGCATTATTCAAAGAAACACCAGTACTACCTCCAAGAATATAGTTATATACAAGATGGTAATTTTTTTTCTTTAAAAAAACAGGGACAGGAATTGAAACCGTAAGAGGGGTGATATTTGCAAGAAAAATTACCGATGGAATCATATAGATTTTTCAAGAAATTTCGTAAAAGAAAATTGTTTATCAACAGTTCGGATATCAATAGGAAATGGAAATATACTCCGCGTTGAGTGCCCTTGGGTTTTTGTTTCTATAGCATGGTAATGAAAGGGGATTCGTAACAGCCAACGATTTCTTTTTTCTTCCTTTTCTTTTCCGGAGTCCGGTGAACTCAACATGAAAGGGGATACTTTTATCAAACGTCATGAAAAAAAAACAATCATAAGAGCCATATTCATATACTAAAGGCCGGGTCACGAAATCTTTTTGGTTTTTTGAAGAAAATGGTATGTATAACAATACCCGGGTGTGTTTCCCACCGAAGAAATAAAATTTGGATATATAAAAGTTGAAGCACAATTACAAGCCTCCAGTCGTAATACAAAAGTTGGGTATATGCACCTCAAGATATAAAAGGGAGAAATGAAAGAAAAAAAAAGTCCTACTCCAGAACACCAGTCCTCCAAGTCCGGGGATGTAAGACTCATCCGGATCTAGGTATTGAGTTTTTTTTTAAAAAGCTTTTTTTTTGTGTAACTGGCTTTGCTAACTCACTAGTCTGCATCCTTCATTGAGATAGCCGTGAACATTGCATAGAGCATGAATATAATCATGAACATGACAATGCCCGAAGGTAGATCCTGTGAAATTCCCACGTTAGGGTCCATGGTTGTCGCTCTTCGTATCAATTTCTCCTCAAGCTCTTCGGGTTCCGGTTCTGAGATGGCAGACTTTTTGTTAAACGCTGAACCGGATACAGGTGATGGATCGCTCTCTATCTCTATTGTTCCCTCTACAGGTGACAGTTCCGTTAAGGCGCTAACTTTGGGTATCGAGACGAGTCTTGGTAGTGAGGCGAGGTTCCTGGCCATGACATTGAGGACCTTTGAAATTGATGTAAGATCCCGTTGGCCAACGCTGATCTCATGATCTGGCGTCGGAAGGATTGGGAGAGATGCGGTTTGGAATGCCAGAGTGGCGGCGGCAATAGCGAAATATCTTGTGAAGCGCATCTTGCCTATATATGTATCTGAGGACCGTATCTGTTTGTATGGTATAGAGTTGAAAGTCGATATTCAGTATTCTCAAAACAGACTGTATCGATATCGATTGAAATATCCCTCCGTTGAAACTTGAAATTGAAAGACTGTCTGTTTGTGTGTTTAAAAAGGACTGTGAATAAAAAAGAATGTAATACAAGCCGGCTAGCAGCTATTGGGAAACCAGTCCGCAAATATTAAAATAGGAAAGAGACTGAAGGAAAGTTATGGTGAAGAAACAACCAACAGGCACAGCCTAAGAAGCGAACGATGAACACTAATGAAAGAAAGGCCCGGCCTGGGGAAAGGAAAAGAAAGAGTGGAAAGTGTCCAAGATCTGTGGGCTGGGCGGCTATGATATACTGGCTATGCTGCCCACTATGGTCTTTCTGTCACAGAAGGAACGGGCTAGCGCCTGGACTGACTGTGGCATGACGTCTTGGGATTCAAATCAACACATTTTGTAAATGAGAGACATGCACACATGCCGTGAGAGTCACCAGATATGTGGCCAATATGGCCTCGATATCGGGATTCCCAGGTACCACTGGGTAGATTGAGACCTCCTGGATCCTTGTTTCTATACGGAAAGGAAACATGCACGGCCACCTTCAAGAAAACATGCTGGAAATTCTCAGGTAGTTGTCAATTCAGAGAGAGAGAGAGCAATTCTTCTGCAACAATGTTTCCTTCACAGAATTCGGATTGATCCCCACCAGTTCGCAGACTGCGACATTCAACGTTACCAGGAGCTCGGGGCAGTGGGCGTTCTGGAACAGCGATAGCCGAATCCGCAGCACGAACCCGCAGCTATTAAGCAATCCCAAGCTCTCTTTTCGCAGCTTTCGAGGGGTTTAAGATACCGCCGACGTTTGAGGTTGGTTCAGCTGTGGTTCGTTTGACGTTTCACAGGCGCCGTGACAGGGGTATCCATTACCATTTTGGGAATAGCTGGGCTTAATGCGACGCCTTGGCAGAGTCAACACATTTCGAGAGTGCTAAATTCGTTTCAATGCAAATGCGGAAACGCTCTGCCTTGAAAAGATTCTGCATTTTTCGTTTCACGAGATCTTGAGATCGGGCATAGGACTCTTCTTGGTGATCGGGTGCCGCTGATGTTCGATATCAAAATGATGGGAATCAAATCGGGATCAGAAACTTCGGAAGGCAGTACTGTCAAATCTACGGCTAGGCAACTCTTGTGCAAAGCTTGCATGAGGATTAAAAAAAAAGATCTGGAAGCCATAAACACTCCGACTTTGGAAGGAGAGAAAAGAGCTTTCTTCGTGCTCGAGATTTAAATAGCACATGATAAACATTCATAATCAACATTTGGACCGTTTCCGTAACTACACATGTGTTTCCGATAACAGTGTTTTATCTTTTATATTCTAAGAAATTTATCTACCCTGGCTTAATATATCGTAAACACTATCCACGCCAACTCGATCGAATGGAAGCTTTTATGGCAAACCAACATGGAAGGGTTTTATTTTAGGGGGAATATATACAATCAGGTATAGCTATTGCAGGAAACGAAACGGACTATGTACAGAATGGTTACCATCGGAACAGCCGCTGAAGCTACAAAATAGCTTGTGCGGCGCTCATTCTGGTATCAACCAAGAAGGATCGCAACAGGGTAATATACATGTAACAAAGGAAAATACACTCGCTACCAAGATAGGGGCTCGGGTGAGTAAGGATATTATTTACAAGTTTCTCACCCAACCCTCGCTAAGAGCAGCCAGGCGACTACTCTAGCATCTGCGCCAGGCGAAACCCAAGATTTGAGTGAACTTGCCGTCGACGGAGTCGGTGGTGAGGAGACCGGTCTTCTTGTTGTCGCCGGTGATACGGACCTGGGAGTTGATGTTGAGCAGGCCTTCCCTTCCGCATGGGGACCAGACATTGGAGGTTTGGTCGACGTTGTCAGTGAAGGCGTAGTCGCGGTTGATTGGGCCGGAGAAATCAGTCTGAGTGCTGGTCTGGTGGCTGTCGCCGGAGAAGTAGTAGGTAGACTTCTGGGTACCGGACTGGCCCCTCTCGAGTTGGGCATATCCGCGGTAAGTTGCGGAAAAGATGCTGTATTGCCATCCAGCTGGGTAATTGAGGTGGACGTTCAGCTGGCAGTTCTTGCGGCTCTCGGTGATTGGGATACCTGGGCCGATGGAGGCAACGTATTGATCGAAGATCAAAGTGAAAGTGGATCGGTCATTGGAGATCTGCTGGGAGACGGTACCAGCGGGGCAGCCTATACCATGTGAGTCAGTATATCACGAAAATCTCAAGTTAAACGTGCGTAAGAGCTTACCAGTCCCGCCAGTAATGATCTTCTGAACCCAGACCTTGCTCGGGTCAGGTAGCTCGGCTTTGATGGTTGGAGCAGCGCTGACGAGAGCGAGGAGGGAGGTAGCAACGACGGTGGCAGAGAACTTCATTTTGAATTATTTTTGGATATTCGAATTAAATTGGTATGATCTTAGATGTCAAATATTATAGATGAGAAGAGTTATTCGATGTATGTAATGCTTGTTGATCCACTGATTGTGTCTGCAGAATGATTTGGTCAAGGAAGTGATCTACCAGGACCTTTTATAGACTTCTCAAGTCTATTCAGCTCAGCTATGGTCCAGCAAAGACGTCCTAGCAATTCATCATGAAGTTCGGTTTTGGTAGTTGCCGATAGGCATGTGGACCATCGGCCCCCCAGCGTGTGCAACCTAATTACCCCCGGTGATATCCATAGTCGGAAGTTGCGAACAGTTGGGTCCCTAGCCAAGAGCATGAATGTCCCTGAACTGCAGGCAAAGATATGCAGAATGCTTGCCGATGGCCGATTAGATACATGGTCTTGTGTGTCAATGCATGGCTTGCCGCTCCGGTGGCGACCGACTCCATGATCTGGATTTCTTCCCAATAAAATTTTAAACCGGACATCAACAGCCTTCCCAATAAATGCTAAAGCTTAATGTTAATTACAGAGTTGCAACGGCTCCGGATCTAGATAATCGGTCCTGTGGGACCTAAACGCAGACCCAATAAAACAATACGGCTTCAAAGACATCTGATAGGGAACCAGGGTAAATACGTCTTGGACATCACTGATTGGCTTGGGTAAGACGCCCAGTTGGAAAAAAGGCCGTAAATCAAAAGCCACTCCCTGTGTACCCGCCCCCTGCTCCTCGCCAAACAGGCATGTCGAAAGCCGAGTACGAAAGACATTCAGCTGAGCATCTAGAAGTGAACTCGTGCTAGTGAATTATTCAGCAGAATGGATACTCACTTTTGGTCCCCTTTTACGAACTCGAAGGCTGGAGGCATTAAAGCAGTCAAAAATCCATAGGCTGTACCTGAGTCCTTGGCGTTGGGATATCCGGATGATGGTTAGTGCCTAGATAGATAGTAATAATGATAGCTAGTGGCACTTTATCGATGGTTCCAAGCAGTACATTTTAGCGTTCCGTGTATGCAAAGATCTGTACCTTGCTTGTATCTTCCCCATCTTAGCAGGTCCGCGCCCTTGCAAAGGAGTAGGCTGAAGTCAACATTTTCCAAAGCAGTCAATCAAAAGCTAATGGCATAACTTAGAAGAAAGCATATGTCCTATCCGATAGAATTGCATTGTTCGGCTAGAATACACCCGCATAAATCCGATTTCTCAATTCGATATGCTGAGAAACCAGGCCAAGCTGCACCTACGGCGTTATGGTGTGTCATTTTTTGTGTTGGCGTTCATGCGTCAGGTCAGTATGGAAGCATGAAAAGCATGCGCCTGAGACGAGACCAGCGTGAGCCAAACGTAAACTTTAACCAAATACCAAAGCAAAGCTCCACTCACGATCACCAGATTCAAAGACAAGAGCCATTGCAACCTTGCTAGTAAAAGCGGAGTCATGAGCTGAACATTTTCTACACCGCAAAAAACCTGTGAACCAAACCAACTGCACCAGCTGTGGTCGAAATACTCGAATAGGAAGCTTCTATTTCCCTGGTTTACCAGCACGCCACATTCATGCGGCCTTCCTTATTTGCTTTTAATTTCCATAACTACCATTAAAAAATCTTCCTTGCTAGGCTAAAGTGAAGAAGAAGAAAGGATTTTGAATTCTATGGCCAGGCCATCTTATTCCTTCGAGGTCAACTTTTTCCAGAGCAAGCAAGGCCCGGGATGAGGGATCTCCACAATTGCACCATCAGATAGGCACACACCTTCCCTGCCGCTTATATGGGGGAATTGCCCACGTTTATTGCCTCACGTCCTCAGCTGCTTTAATTCCGAAGATCCTTCCTTCTTTCACCCAAAATACGATTGATATGATGTCGCCTAATGATAGATGCAGAGATTTCATAAATCCAAATCCCTACAATAAATGCCACATACCTATCCTGAACCGAGTGCTAATATGTCAAAAATAGTGCAAGCAAATTCCCCGATCCTAACCTTTGATATGCATCCGAATGGTAAAAAACGAAACAGTACGAATAGGCCGACAGTATGCAATGAGTGCTAAGTGAATGTCAAGAATGAAAAGGAAACACGCCACAAGTCAGCTTTCCCAACAATCTGGTTGTATCGCAAGCGTTGTTCTGAAAACTAAATATCAAAACAAGCGTTTTTCCAGCCTCCAGCATCACCTTCCTTAACCCTATCAGTCGCGCCCATCCCTTCTGTTTCGAACAAACCTACTAGGCTTCCTGGCGCGTATTCACCATCGAATGGGGCTTCCGCTCTACCACTTGCTCGATGAGCTCTCCAGTCAATGCCGACCTCAATAGGCAGCTCGTTAGGGGCCGTCCACCGTGCCAAAACAGCACGAATGAATGTCGTCAGATCGTGGGGATTTGCAATCCTCGTTGCCCTCAATCTTTCACGAGTATAGATCATTTCTCGGTTCAATGATCTCAATCCATCCTCTATCGCTTGTCGTAGAGAGTTCTGCAATAGTTTCCGCAGCATTGATTTAATAATTGGCTTGAATAGCCAAGCCAGAAACGAAAACTTGCTCTGTCGAAGCGCAAAGTCGACTTTGTGCAGCTTGACGGATACGCCCTTGAGAATAACTAGCTCGTCGATAGAACTTTTGGTAAATTCAACGTCAAGGTATATGTCTATACCTTTTTCGTCCAGCCTTACAGATGCAATGCCTTTGTCGGTAAAGTTAACCAGCCAATTCCGGTGAACTTTCATAATGTAACCCACATCCTCGGCTTTGAATGTAAACCCTTCGATTTTGATCCTAGCTTCGGAGGACTTGTGGGTCTCGGTTCTTCTCCATCCCTTGAATACATCCAGCTCGTTGGTTGTGACAACTGCTACCCGGTAAGGTAAAAAGGAAGACTGGTTTACGGTTCTGCCCGGTTCGAATATGATTGGCTCGAGCAGGACGTCGATATCCGGCGAGACAAGCGTGAGCCTAGGGATTGGGACATACTGGATTGTTTCTAATGCGAGTGGGACCAAGACGTTGCCGACATCCGAAATCAGATTAGAATTGAGCTCGTAACCTCCCGAGTTCGTTAAGGCGAGGTCCGCGATTGAGTAGGCAGTGCCTCTGACAGATGTAATTTGCTTATCGTTGTGAACTGAGGATACAACTCGGTGGAGTTGTTTAATTACTCCGTCTACATCCTCTCGAAGTTTGTTCCCGCCAGAACTGCCTACTTTATTCTTCAACTCATCGTACCGCGCCTTGATTTCTTCCTCGTCGGTAAAAAGATAGTCCGGATCAGTAAGAAGACGTCTGAGGGAATCAACCACTACGTTGATAACATTTTCGAAATCCGGATCTCTATCCTTATGTTCCAGAAGTATTTTAAACTTTTCTTTCAGGATTTCCCATTGTTGGCGTTCACCGAATGATGAAATGAATTTCCAGAACAACTCCCCGGCTTGAAGAAGAGCCTTATTTGGTCTCACATCTTCAGTAGCCTCATCAATAGCTTCTTCCACAGCCGTACTATACGTAATAAGATAATTTTTTAATAGTAAGGTAACCGTTGAGACAGAAGTATCGTAGTCTGCGTTTCTTTTGAGGTTAAGAACTGCTTGTTGAACCCGTTTTTTCATAGCCTTCTTTCTCTCGGGCGTAATTTCTTCGTCAATTGTATCTTTCGCATCCTTGACAGCCTTCTTCATACCTTCTTCAAGAGTCTCGCCAATTTCTTGAGCTGTTTTTTTCGTTTCTTTGTCGACTCGGGGCTGATCCGTGTCGGGCGCTTCTCCAATAATATCGACAAGTGTATCTGGCGGTTCTATCTCGTCCGCAACTTGTTCGATTGTTTCTGCAGCGGTATTTACACCGCTTGAAAGAGCTTGTCGGAGTACCGTAACGATATCCGTGAACAATTTGTTGAAATCCGGGTTTTGGAATATTAAAGAAGATATTGTGGAAAGACTTGAGTATGCTGTACTCAATGTTAACATTAATTCTTTAACAAGCAATTAATCAAAATCATTCATAATACTGACCAGCCTTGTAATTAGCGGTTTTGAAATCGGTGGCCGCCTCAGTGACACCTTGCAAGTCAACATGCAACTTCGCATTTCGCACAGCCCAGAGGAAGTTCTGAACCTCATCACCAGAATTCTTTGCCTGTATCAATTCAATCAACTGCTTCACAAGACGTCGATTTAAAGTAATAAATTTCCGCCCATCGTAAGTTAGATTCTGATTATCCGGCGCTAGGAGGTCAGATGCAAGCAATTTTCGAAGCAGTACGATCGATTGTTCTGTGGATGGAAGATACCCCCTCGCTAGGGCTCGGAGGAGGAGGTACGTATGTAACTTCTTGTCTAAACTCCGTTGATGGCCTGTGACTACATCAGGAGCGATATGGTCCCGATGTTGGGGCAGCAGAGGCTCGCGATCGCCTGTCCTCGGGTGGTCTAACATGGTCGACATTGCAGCATTCGATATTCGATCCTGTACACGTCCTAGAGGGATAGTAATTTAGAAAAGGTCGGCTACTGGAATTAGGAGGGGCATGGGGTGAATATGTATTGCTAAAAGGATGACGTGAATTTAGGAGTCCCAAGCGACGTCATGTCGAGGTCAGTGCCTAATACGCAGGTCTAAGCTGTTGCAATATTAAGTGTGATGTCACTATGCGGCATCTTCTCGCGGTAGGCGGGTGCAGGGGTGACGTTTTGGGATCTTTGTGAAACCCAAGTTTCGGGTCAACGCATCAACACATTGACACTCTCTACAAAACTTACAAAACTGACATGTCTTTTAGGGCGCAGCTCAGCTCTATAGCTCTAACCACATATCTAAGTACTTAGTATCTACTAAGTAGTCTTGTATTAAAACGCTTTGGCACGCGGCTGAATATATGTTCCCAAGACTCTGTAAATACCGTACTGGTAAGAGGGTACTTCTTTCTACAGCATTTTATATGGAGTTTTGGCCATGGTGATAATATACTATGGTTGTGTATCACTTAGGACGAATCATGATGCCATTGAGGTTTCCTCAGCTATTGCATGTACACTCAGGCCAAGATCGTAGATTTAGCTGTTATAGCCTCGAATCCGGACACCCGAGGCAGATTATACTGATAAACAAACATGAATAAATGTCAATGCGCTAGGTTGACTTATTATTATTCTATCTACGTGTACAATGAGGCTCCGAGACTAGTCTAGAGTAATGTAATTTCTCGGATTTTACAACGACAATAGCTGAAATCCATGACATCATGAGAACACCCAAATTGCAAATCTCGTGTTACCTTAATTATATCAGACTGGTATGTTGTGATATGCCCGACACCAATCGTTTTCCTCAAGAGGGGTGAATAGGAGTTTAGAATCCTGTTCGTACGTTCATTTAGATCAATGCTGTGCTTACTAGCTTATAGCTTAGGCCCGAGTTTTCCTATCCTAGCGGGTGTCCCCTCAATATCCTTGAAATACTAGATGCGGTGACTTCGTATTAGTATCCATATCACCCAGTAGAATGTTCAAAAGGCAGTTCAAAAGGCAGGACATACCTTGACAGTTTTTACCCGCAGCTCCTCTGTTGCAGCTTCATCTACGGCCATGATGAACTTTGGATGCATCTGCAGAGCAGTCACGGTCCAGACATGGCTTATGCTCCCTTCCACAGCTTGCCTAACAGCTTCTGCCTTCGCTCTACCGTCTGCAATCAATATCACCTCTCTGGCATCCAGAACCGTTTTGACACCGACAGTTACTGCACTTTTGGGGACAGCATTAATATCCCCATTAAAAAACCTTGCGTTTGCCACAATTGTATCATTGGTTAATGTCTTAACCCTCGTCTTCGAAGCCAACGACGACCCCGGCTCGTTAAACGCGATATGGCCATCCGAGCCGACCCCGCAAAGGAACAACTCGATGCCACCGTGTTTAGCGATCATGTTATCATACTCGCCATAGTTCTCCAAAGACGGCAAATGAATTTGGTTAGGCGGTATATCCACGTGCTGGAATAGATGCTTGAACATGAACGAGTGGTATGACTGAGGGTGTGATGTTGGGATACCAACATATTCATCCTAATATATTGATTAATGAATGTTGAAGGAGTAAACGAGAGTTGGAAGCAACTGATTTAGTTTTAGATCATGAATCATACCATATTGAAAGTCACAACATTTTTAAAACTAACTTTGCCACTTCTGTACATATCCACGATGTTTGCATAGATTTGCTCGGGGCTCGAGCCTGTGGGTAGGCCAAGAACGAATGGCCGGTCTTTTGTCGGCCGGAACTCATTGATTCGGTCTGTATTTCAAGATATTAAGTATATTTATCTCCAACAATACATTGTACCGAAGTTGAATCCATGGACTGTGCCACATACGAACAATGTATTCAGCAACCCACTGGGAGGTTTGATTTTTAGTCTCCCGAATGATGAGCCGCCTACAAGAACGTGAGCGAAAGCCAAGCTACCAATGGAACATCGACTAGACTTACATTTTGTTTGTTATCAGGATGATTGGGATCAAAGAAGTAGAGGCAGATTAAAAGTAAGCCGGGAGGGTTCTTGATATCGGATATCGCAGGCCCGTCTAAGTTCGAGGCCAGACCGATAACAAGCCGGGGGTTCTGTGCCAATTTTCTGGAACGGCACGATCGGAATGCCGGGATAAACCGCTTAATTAAATGATTGAACTCATGTAGACGAAGATAACTCTCAGTCGACTATGACGATGCGAAAATATTCCAGGTGGCTGACCAGTTCGGCTGTGGTCCAACATCAACGTTCAGCTTTGGCCAAGATGCGGAGTTGGGCCATTGGATTGGCGAAAGCAAGTGCATTGGAAGTCGACTCCACAAGCAAGCTACGTACAAACAGCAACATCTCTGTGCTACCTTGCCACTAACCAGCCTCGACTTGAAATGTTGGACCTGGGCATGTCACTCCGTCCGAGATACATTGCCTGGCTAAGAAGCCCCATTATCATGAGATATCCAGAATACATACCAGCTGCACCTCCCATCAGCAACAGTACCAGCAGCAGGCTAGCAGCGGACGGCGTGCCAAGTCCTCTGCACAGAACAGGTACCGAACAGCGAAAGAAAAAAACAAGGTTGCTTCGGGTGGACCCACTCAACGGCAAGCCAATGTAACCGTTACCCAAATACGGTGGTCGAGCCCTGTCATCAATTTCGTCACATGCAGAAAAACCCGCCAAGATTTCTGCCTACGGTCCCATTCCGTACATTCTTTACTGAAACTAGCATGGATATCCACCATTTGCGAAGAGTTTGAGCATAAGCGAGTCCTGCCAGGACAAGCATTTGACAGATTCACCATTCGAGGCTTTCCTTGGCCCCCACAGCACTCTGTCGCGAGCATGATGGAAGGGCATCTCTAGATGCTTATCTTAAAAGTAACATCGATGGTGTCTCTCGCTTTATCTGTGGAGAACGGAATATTGGGGTAACCGCTCGCCTGGGATCGGTAGAAAATGAGGGGGAAAGCATGGCCATTCGTCTCCACAAGCTACCATACCGAGTCAGTGGGGCTCTTGAACCCTTCAGAGAGTTGGAATAGTTGCATTGCACGCCGGATGAAACAAAGAAAACTGCACACGCGACAAAGAAGCAGGTTTATATTACAAACAATAACAAGAACCAGGTCACACAGACCGTGATTTGGTATCTTATCCCCTCGACCGAAGCACACGATATCATGAAGCTCGAGCTTGCTCTGCATGAATATTTCTTGGAGATACCCGAGCGTTGAAGGTCTAATTGGCAGCGAATACCGGGGTCCGGAAGCCAATTCCAGGGTCCCTGCACATGCATGCATGCGAATTTACTTTTTCGGAGGGTTGCGACAGTACAGTCCATGGAATGCGAGTACTGTCTTGCTGATCAAAGCTTTCGTTTTCGAAGCTAGAAAAATTAAGATTCTGCGTGGCACTTGATCCGCTGACGGTGTGTAATATTGATATGCGCGATTGACCGGCGTACCACCAAATAAGCCAATCAATCTTTGCTACTCTGAGCCCAACCAGTTACGATTATGACCACTCCCACTGATACTAATCTGAGATAGTAGCAGCGACACACCAAATAAGGAACTAACCATGCACGGCATCCGGTCTTGTGCCGTTTCAATTATCAATTTCTGGTTTCTTCTTCCCTTAGTTGGTGTCACAGAGACCGTATCTTGCATATCCAACAGCAATAGAGTACTTACACTATGGAATTCCATGTGCCCTTGCTCAGACATCGCCAGGGTTCTGCTTCATAACTACCTTCCCCACTCGCCTCCTCCCTCGGGTTCTACATAAGATCCTCATCCTTCCCTCCTTCGTCGTCTTTTCTTCTCTCCGTAGACACTTTCATCTTTCCAAAGAAGAGTCTCGGAGCCTCTCCTTGGCATTGACATTGACATTGTGAATCCATCAACATCCTTGCAATAGCGCCCCAATCAACAATCGGTTATCATAATGAGCACTGAAGCTCACGTTTCGGAGAAGACTGGTCTTCCAGTCGGCGCGGCAGTAGAACATGATTCGGAAAAGGGGCACCCGGAATTCAATGAGCCACCAACCGGCTGGCTCTATCGTGAACGAAAACTCGGACCGATCACACTTCCCTACTATGCGTCCCCAATTTCTCAGCTGCTTATTGTAGCTTTCGTTTGCGTAAGGCTCTTCCACAACCAAAAATTTCAGATAAGAAAATTCGGGAAAAATATTTTCCCTTGAAAATTCTCGAAAGAATGCGACTGACCTGTGACGTCATAAAAATCTAGTTCCTCTGCCCCGGTATGTATAATGCCTTGTCGGGGCTTGGAGGTGCCGGCCAGCTCGATCCTACCGTCGCCGATGATTCGACAGTCGCTCTGTATGCTACATTCGCATCCGTTGCATTCTTCTCCGGATCTATTTGCAACAAGATTGGCGTCAAGGCTACCCTTTCCTTTGGCGGCTTCGGTTACGCACTGTATTCCGCTTCCTTCCTCTGTTACAACCATACTGGCAACCGTGGATTCGTCATTTTCGCTGGCGTAAGTTCCCTACACGTCTGACAAAAAGGAATTAATGGGTCTGGGGTGGTCTCGTTCCCAGACGTCACAAAGAGCAGCGTCTGGGGCTAACAAAGCTTTAGGCATTGCTCGGCGTTTGTGCTGGCCTGCTATGGTGCGCTCAAGGTACTATTATGGTAAGTTATTAGCCCAGTTTCAAGGTGTATAACCGTTATTCGGAATGATGTCTAACTAAGCATGATAGATGTCGTATCCTCCTGAGAAGTCGAAGGGAAGGTATATCAGTATCTTCTGGATGATTTTCAATCTTGGAGCTGTTATTGGCAGTTTGGTGAGTATAAATCTGACAATTACGGATTAGCGGGGTACTGATATGAGATATAAGGTTCCTCTTGTCGACAACATCAAGAATAAACATGGCAACGTGGGTGACGGTACTTACATTGGCTTCTTGGTTCTCATGGGTGGAGGCGCAATTCTCGCTCTGTTCCTTCTCGACTCCAACAAGATTATCCGTAAAGATGGTTCTAAGGTCATCAGTGTTCAACATCCATCCTGGAAATCCGAGCTTCTAGGTCTCTGGGAAGTTCTCATCTCCGAGCCATGGATCCTCGCACTATTTCCCATGTTTTTTTCCTCGAACTACTTCTACAGCTACCAATTCAACGCCTACAATCTCGCCAGATTCACGACTAGAACCCGTTCTCTCAACTCCTTGCTCTACTGGCTCTCCCAGATCATCGGCGCTGGGATCATGGGGTTTGCGCTCGACACGCAACGTCTGACTCGTATCACTCGTGCTAGAGTTGGATTCGCCTTCGTTTTCATCCTCACCCTCGGTATCTGGGGTGGCGGTTATGCCTTCCAAAGACAATACAATCGCGAGACCGCTGAGATCATCCCTAAGATCGATTGGCACGATAGCGGATACGGTGGCCCCCTAGTCTTGTATATGTGTTACGGTCTCTATGATGCGATTTGGCAAACTTACGTCTATTGGGTTATGGGCTCTCTCTCCAACAATTCCAGAAAGCTTGCCATCTATGCTGGTTTCTATAAGGGCATCCAGAGCGCCGGATCTGCCATTACTTTCCGCCTTGACTCTTTGAAGGTTCCATACATCCGAATGTTCGGTAGCACATGGGGACTCCTTCTTGGTAGTTTGGTAGTTGCTGCCCCTGTTATCTTCCTTCGAATTCAAGAGCACGTATCCGCCGAGGAAGATCTGAAGTTTTCTGATGAGACCCAGTCTGTTGAGAAGTTTGAACAAAAGGATTAAGGGCTTAGGGGCTAGGTGCATTGTACGACTTCAAAGTTTTCTCATTTTAGCGAATACACTTCTTTTGTTCTTTCAATACTAATCTATCTAATGGTGTTCTAACGTTAATGCCCCTTCGTCTACCGTTATTCTGTTACACTTAGGGATAGCCCTGCATGATGTTACAATGCGATTCTCTTCACATCCCCACGGACCTCTCCATGGATCCAGTGACTCGCACAAAAGAACCAAGTCATTTGATCCTCTCTAGTACTATAGTCACCATATTCAAACCTTTACCCCTTCAAAGTTTCCTATTTTTAGCGTTCTTGTTGTTCACCAGTCTACAATCGTTACTCATTCCAAGAGCTGACATGCATGAATTGTATCGCGAGTGCCGGGGCCATGTCGTTCCCTTCTTCACATGATCCCCTGAGTTTGGATTTTGTGGATATGTTCATCGATCATCGTTGCAAAAGCTTAATGGCCGGTTCGTTCGACGAGTGTCTCCAGGCTATACCCTCATTATCACTAGTATAGCCTATAGATAGATCCCGTGCGCCATGCATAGTACAATATTATGTTAATATCCTCAATGAAGGGAAGATCTGGCGACCGCGTCCAATGGTTTTAATTGTTGTGAGCCGTGTCTTTTTATATCAATATTGCGATGTTGCATTGGGGCGGCAGGCCCGAGGAATGGTCTTGTTGTCTCCGAAGCTACTAAGCACTTATCATGAAGAAACCAACCATTGTAGGAAGGAAAAAATTATTCCGTTGATAGAATTTTTGTCCAATTAATTAATTAATTAATGCCATTATGTGGGAGTATCCACGTCGAGATGTCTAGGGGGAAGTGTTTATTTTGCTTAGCCGTTGTTGATACTATATTGGTTGTGGCTGATTGATATAGTGTTTAAAGCAATATCAACGAATTGATTGATGACTCGTCGAGGTGACATATCTCCTTACCGTTTAAAGGCACAAAGCTTAACTGAAGTTATTAATCTATAATGATGCGGCCAATATAACTCTAATATGCCAGTTCATGCGACATAGGCCTTCTCGAATGTCTCCAGAATAAGCAGTTCGGCGAGGGCTGAGATAACCATCGAAGATACCATACTATCCTCCCTGATATAGACATTTGAAAAACAAAACACAAGACCCGCCCAATTGCAAATTTACCACAGAATCTGATAATAGATTCATGAACTAGCATCTTCCATGATCCAATCAAATGACTGGGCTGACAAAAAAAAAACTGGAAGCATCAATTAATTGCACCTAAAGAATCATCCGGATCCGAAATGCATCTGGCTAGTCTACGGCGTGCCCTTTCAGCCCAATGGCCCCCCAATGGCCCCCCAATCCCCCTCTATGACTATTCCTCCCCCTCGAAGGCCCGTATTCGAAGGCTTGCCTTCTTGGTTGACTCTCGGGTCGTCACTTTAATGTATGTAGGTACCGATACAACGTTAACCAGGGGTTCACAGTGGTCAGGGACTCGAGGAACCTTTGTAAGGGGTGAGATGCAGTATGTAAGCCGCGTAAGCCTTGGCCATTTTTGCTATTTTTTCCGATTGGATAGGGGTCGTGCGGAAAAGGCTGGAACTCGAAATTCTAAGGCGAGAACAATTGCAAATGCCGTCGTCTACATAGAATGGGATATGTCTAAGATACGGCTGGGATTGTGTTTTTTCTGAATAAGATTCTGTAGTACGATTTGTGTTATATTATCCTGATGTCAAAGCAGCCTTGCCGCTTGTGACCTGTTTGCATGCGCGTCCCTTTTCCTTGGTTTCGTTTCTTGGAAGCTCTTGCATGGGGCGTCTGGAGGAGGCCGTAGGAAGCAAGGGGCTGTGAAGCCGGAAATCGGGTGGACTTTGCGCGACTGTCATGCAATAACTTGTGCACCATATTGTGAGCTTGAGCAAGATCCGTCAAAACTTAACCTTCGACGCTGCACTGCAATCGCTACCGTCGGGGAAGAACAACGCAACCATTGCAGACTGTAAGACATCCCGCACGGCCGTCCCGGCTCAAATTCTAGGCAGACAATCTATTCCATTCGAATGGGTCTGGTACGGGTTCTACCAACCTCCCCCTAGCTTTCGCGACTTTCCGGCTCTTTTTCTGAGTTGAATGAAACCCTTTGACTTTTTGGTTTGGTTTGTTTTGTTCTCGTCATTGCCTTTTGATTCCTTGTTTCTTTGGGTCACTGGGTTTTTGTTTTACCTTTTTGCAATCAATTGCCGCTACGGAAAAAAAAATTGTGAGCTCTGCGGTGACAGGGATTAGTAATCTATACCGTTAGAGTCGAAGCGTGATGGCAAGAGCTAGAGCTAGAGTTTAGTTCGACGTCTGTGTGTTTGGTTTCGGTTTGACGTATTGGTGGTGGTGGTGTCTGGGCCTGTCTGTTGATATAAACATCATAAGCTTTTACGGACATCCCAGACAGTTTCTCATTGTTAACTTAAGTTAACTTCTTTTTAAGACCAATAACCTCATTGGTCTCACACAATCTTTCAGGGTCCGTTATATCTGTCTAAGTCTAAGTCTAAGTCTAATAGCGGTAATCGGCTTAAGCCTCTTAAACAGTAATCGCCCTAAACAACAACCTGGCAGATATCAATTAATGGCCGCCCAATATTAGAAGCAATTAGCTTTTATTAAAAGCTCCACTTGTCAAGCTTAAAATCCCACAATTGTACGAGTAAGCCATTGATTTCTATATATATACTTAGTATATATAAACTAAGTACTTAAAAAGTACTTCAGGAATTAGTACGTACCTATATATTACCATAGTATGTACTATCATCCTGTCGAGCTAGTAGCTAGTTATAATCGCGCAAAACAAAAGCTGAAAAGCTGAAAAGAGAATAAAAAAACTAAAAACATTCTCCACTTTCTGGGTCCGCCAACTCTGCGCCCGACGAGCTTAGCTTCGCCAACCGCGGAGTCCGTCAAAGTGAAAATGTCTGACAACGGGCCCGCGGGGGAATTCCTGAGCAAGTTGGCGGATCGATCCGTCTTTTGGGGGGTTGAGGAAAGGATCGATACAACCTAATGAAACAAATCTATCCAAGACCTTAATTTTGTTGTTATGATGATCAATGTTGGGCCCTTTGTGTCAAAAGGCTAAAGGAATAACTGCTTTTTCACTTTAGGGCTATGCACCGATATAATCCTTTGTGGGTTTGAAGCCATAGGGGGGTCCACGTAGCTACTGTGGCATGAATAATGGTCTTTGATCATGGGGGGTGTGAAGTTATACGAACCCCCTTCCTTCCTGACTTCCTTCGAGGAAGGCAAGTGATTATTCACAAAAGACACAATATCCAATCATCGGAATACTCCCGTGATAACGATGCCAGGAATGTTGTCAGTGCATGTACGCGGGATGAGGATTCTATTTATATCCACGTTAATTATTTTTTCTTTCTCTCCTCACTCGCTCACGTTACTTGTACTCGAAAGGAAGTGGCGGCCGTTTTTTCCCTCTCTTCCTCCGTGACGAAGATCTCAACTGGGCCGAGGTGTGAAAATATGCTCATGATTTTTTTGACAGCCAAGCGGAAGAAAATATCGAGAGGAGGAGGCGAGGGAAGAGCGTCTACGTATATCGAGACGAGATACTCACTTGCATAAAGAGGAGGTTGAAAAAAGTCTTCGTACTAGTGCTATAGCTCGGGTTAGTTACTTATACCTCCGGAAAAGGTACCGGCTTGGTTCCGGTCTATGGGGAATGCAAGCATGCGTAAACGTGCTTGAAGCAGAATGCAGAGTGCTCACCTTTCGGTTCAATGTAACTTTGTACCTGTACCTGTACCGGTATAGTACCTCTGCCCACACGTACCTTACTCAATAAAGACGACCATGAAACTCTTCCCTTTGAATATACCCGCCGTTTGGTAGTTAGATAGGTGGTTCCAGACACCCGGAGGGAGGCCAGCCAGCCAGCCGTCGGACCAGCTATCTAGACTTATTACTAACAAGCGTGACTTTTTTTGATGAAATAAGCATCGCCTAATCGTCTTTTGAACCAGGAATCCTGTGTGCATTCGAACAATCTTGTGGAGTAAAAGGTAAAAGCTTCAACAAGCAGACCGGGGACATATATCCACAACCTACTCGTTCAAGGGCCTGTTTCGTCTCAACAACCCAAAATGATCCCTGGTCCCGAATAACATCGTGTTGTATATGTTACATGTACCCACGTCTACTTCCCAAAAGGTCCTTCTGAGCTTTTTTGGCAGAAAGAAAAGAAAAAAGCTTGAGCATTCGAAGGAAAAAAGAGACGAGGGCTCGCTCTGACTTCCCGCTGTCTGTTGTCTGCTGTCCTCGCTGTCCTCGCTGTCTTTGCTGCTGCCCGCCCGCCCGCACTGACGAGAAGTTTGCTTTTAAAAAACAAAATGCGAATGCATTTGACTCGAGCTCATGAGTTGATTTTTTGGGGGTGGTTTTCGTGACCACCAGCTAACATCCATCCACATGGGTTAAAAATAGCATCGTTCCTTTGGTGGTGCCGGTTTATGGATCCACATTCCCCTATCATCGCAAAGTGATAACTGCTCTTGATCGTTTAAAGTGATCTGAGTAATGGCGTGAATGCAATGGCGAGTTGTCTTCTTTCTACTTTTGATCGTGCGGGAAAAAAGAGGCTTTGCACAAAAAGAGCCAAACACTTTATGCTTCTACCCCCCGCATGGTAGCATTCGGGCTTGGGAGGTCCTGCTCGGAGTGGCCTTTCGCAGCTCTCCAATCGCCACGTTCAGGGACGGATACTAGTCAGACTCCACTCGGAATATCCACTTATGTGTAATGGTTTTTTTGGGGTCACCCCAACTGCACCAGAGCTGTTAAAGGAAAGTTTACGCTTGAGACATTATGACCTCATGTCGCGTTTACTAGCATCTGGTGGACAGCGGTTGTTCGGGTCGAATGGGGATGTGAGTGTGAGAGTGCAGTGGTGTCGTATCTGATATAGTATGGGGAAAACTTTAGTAGACCCGTAGACGGAACCCATCGACAAGAGGTTGTATTCTCCCGTAAACGAGAAGCAGCAGAGCCTCAGAAGACCCGTCTTTGTGAATGGGATAATCATTTAGGGCAGGAAAGTTTTAAAAAAGACTTAAATCTTCGTGTAGATGCATGTCGCAGCCGGGTTACCCGAGTCTTGTTTCTTTCCACTCTTTTGCAGAATGTACCCTGATCGAAATCGAAGATCGTAGTAATCTTTTGCTTGGTTCGAATTCACATCTTTCTTTTTTTTTTCTTTCTGGTAGTTAGACTTTTAGATTTTGATATTTCTTTTTCCTTTCCCTTTTGTCTTTGTCTTAAGATCTTTCTTCGTTTCTTTTTATTTGGCTTGCATGTAAGTACCTATCTGTACATGGTAAGTTATTCTACAAGACATCGGAGGAATTGTTATTATTGTGTTCACCCACTAAATCTGCTTTTTACCTGGTGGGGTTAAAAATAGCGGCACACAAAGTCCAGATTTTTTTTTTTTTACTTTCGATGACCAGACTCACGAGATCACGCTCCGCTTATCGTAGAAAGCAAAGGGAGAACCGGGCGTAGGGAGAGGAACTCACTCCCGGTTGCTCAGTTCACGGTGTCTCAAAACAAAAATGCTGACTGAGTATCAAAAGATGTTTAGTAAGTTATTTAGTTTCTGGTTTTTTTTTAGTGGCGTGTGCATCGCATCTGGTGCCACTCCATCGGATGAAGCCTTTTTAGCTTCTGGAAGGCTGGAAACTTTTCCGGCGAGATATGGATTGGAAGATGTCATTGAATCCACCCTCAGAAAAATGGTTGAGCGCCCTGTGCGGCGTGTCGGACCCCGCGACCAATAGGGCAGGTGGGTACCTCTTTCTTCGTATGACCAGACATAGCCCTGGAGAATATTCAGAAAGTCCCTGGACCATGTCGATACAAAAACGGCTCCTGGCCTAAGGTTTTCGAAGATCTTGAAGCGTGACTTCTGGGGATCGAATCGTTAGAGAATGTGTTCTCCAGGAAGATTAATAATAGACTCAAAGCACTTGTGTGTCGTGACTGTGGGCTTTCTGGATCGCTGGTTTGTGAATGGACGGAATGGAACATAGCCCCAGTCGTACATAGCCTCATCAAATGTCATCCCGCCGTTACCTTCAATAAGGTACCCTCAGAGTCCCCCGGTTGTTGGAATCGGGCCTCTGTGTGATAGGCATGCCTCACAAAGCATGCCAATTTGAGCCGACTAATGCGACAAGGTCATTAGTATGCACCTGTATTATCATGGCTTGTCAGCATCAACCCGTGGCGATTCTCGAAGTCGGGAAAGAAGAAACAAATACGTTTTAGTTTTATCAGCAAAAATATGTATGATGTAAGTTTAACGTTATAAATGTTAAACCAATTACGAGACGGATTGGTGAGGGTCCGAAAAATTCGAAGTAGATTCCTTTGCTTTCTGCGTCTCAGGGAGGGTGCTAGTTGGGGCATCAACGTCCACCGTCGATTAAAGTACTCAGGAAGGCGAAAGGTCCCCAGGGCTTGGTGCTTGGGAGGAATGGGCAACCCAGGTCTGGGTAACCAATGCTAAACTGTGCGTGTCTCCACGAGACCTTTTTGTATGTATGTCCCTTCGCAGAAGGCCGTTTCGCTCCATCGATAGGAACCGGGGACATCCAATGAGACTTTTCTATTCTGTTTCACGGAATTGCCTGTTCGTCCCTGTTGTTCACGAGGTGGTTCTATTTTCGGAGGCGGACGAGTCTTAATCCGTACAAAAAATGCGAGCGTGGTGCATCCGCTTAGTAAACGAAGAGCAAGCAACTAGTCGCAAAAAAGTCCTCTCGTATGCATGGGCTCCGCTCGCTCATTTGATTTCATCCGAAGAGCTGGATGACTATGGGCATTTTTGAGGACGGATTGTAGAGGAATCAAGACCTAGTCCCTGATCGATATCAGAAGCACGCATATGTACCCTTTTCGTACGAATATACCAAAAAAGTGAAATCAAGTCCTTTTGTTTTTTTCGCTGAGAGAGGGCTTTTCGGGTTCGGAAGATCATGTGCACAAGTAGAGGTACTTTCAGTGTCCCTGACTCCACCCCATTTTTTTTGCGAATGAGTTTTGATGTGGAGTCGAGTGACAGCATCAATTGAGCCTGCTCGTTTAGCTTGGCCAGGGTTATTCGGGAACAGCAATCGAAGCAGGATGGAAGAAGCTACAGAGTAAGGTGCTCTTCTCCAGGTTGCTAAACATAGACATGGACGGAGAATCTACAGGGGTCAGGGAGAGAGTTTGGTTGGAGTGTTAGTTTAATGGGATGATTTGATCGATATTCTGATGGTACTTTTCTTTTCTTTTCAAGGGGGTCAATTATGATGGTTCGCCCATGTTCCAGGCCGCTGTCAAGAGAAGGGAGAGCAACATCCTTTCTTGAACATTCGCATAGGATAGAATGGTGGCTAGCTACCGAAATCGGGTGAGATTATGGAATTCAAGGGTAAGAATAGAAGGTCAAATGGAAAGAAGAGACGAGGACGTGGATTGAGGCGCGGCTGTCGGTGTCTTCTCACGTTAAAACATACTGCGCAGTCAGTAAGTCAGTACGCTATGTGGGAGATTTTCTTTTCCTCCACCGTCGTTAGATCTCTGTTATGCTTTTGGGTTCCCCGTAGTATAGCTGCAAGACCTATATGTGAGCGATAGAGCTGCTAGGGCTTTTGCTTTTTGATGGCCGGGTTTCGCAGGAGTCGACAGGGAGAGCTTTCTGGCAATAGGGCGTGGGGCCAAACGAAAGGGCTAAATATCTGCATCTGCACTGCGACTTTGTACCGGTACCAGCGAGCGAGCGCAAGTGACTGCTTTGATGCTTTCCCTCGAGACTATGCCTTTCCTTAGCTTTCCCTTGTGATGCATATGCAGAATAGACGGCCATGCTGCTTGCTGCTTGCTTGCTTGCTTGCTGCTGCTCCTAACCAGCCAGTAGCAGCAGCAGTAGCAGCAGCAGCTAAGTAAGTCCCTAGGTACATACATATGTACCCAAGAAACTTAAGAGTATACTGTGGATACTGTGTATATGGATGGTATCGTCAGTTAGGGTCCATCTGCAGCGGCACCAAACCGACGGAAAAAGAGCAAGAAGAGACGAACATACGGAAGAAGCAACCAATTCTTCTGAAAGCCCCCCCAAGCAAACATTAACAGCCGTCGTCGAGGAGAAAATGCCAGAGCGGGAAACCTTAATCCGCACGAGCCTAGGAAAAACGAAAAAAACCGTGAGAACCAGGAGTAGTCTAGTCTCGTAGTTAGTTAGTTCGGTGACCATTTGCCAGCCGGAGAGAGAGAGAGAAGAAAAAATAAAAATAAAAAATAAAAAATAAAAATGAAAAAAAAGGAAAAGAAGTACCGTACCAAATACAGAGGGCCGGTACATACCCCTCCCTCCCCGTTTGGATCCCGCGAGCACATCGCAAAAAATAGAACCCGCAGAGACAGACACGATCAGAAGGAAGCCGAAGGAGGCAGAGTTAGCTTGTTAGACCGAAAGATCGAAACATCGTCCTCCCACTCGCTCCACCCAGCACCTGCTCTTGGGGTCTCAATCCCCCCATCCCTTCCGCCTCAATCGTCATTCGACCCTTCTCTGGGGCCTTTTACCCACACCCCAAAAAAGCTCATATAGGGCGGCTTCCCGCTTCCCAATTTTCTTTCTTTCTTCTATTCTGGCTCGGTGCGTCACTCGTTATAGTCTCTCGTTTATACTAGACCGGTGTTGAGGAGGAAATCAGTAACAAACACTATCAACCAATTTTAATCTCACCACAGCTCTCGAGCTACCCACATCCGTTTATATCATCACAAGCAGGAACGCAGCATAGCAAGGCAAACGAAACCTCAGTCCGGGTATCCGGTAACGCTAGGAGCCTTCGGCATTCCGTTACATTCGCTCGTCGTAATCGATCCGGATATCTCCAATCCGTCAACTGCCCGCGGGACATCAGAGCAGAACAGAACAGCCCTTCGAATGATTGGAAGGCGGCTACGGTAGCTAATCGCATTAACCGGCTCATCCGCCAACAAAACTGAACCAAACATTATTGGGCTCTCGGGCTTCAATTTCGACACTCGCTTGACCAGAAGATCTATCTATCTATCTACCTATATCTATCTATCTACCTATATCTATCTATCTACCTATCTATTTGATCTACCTATTTATTTTACCTTCTATCTACCTACGTTCTTAATATATACATACATCCTTCGATCTATACTTTTATCTTCTATTTTTATTTTTATTTTTATTTTTATCTTCTATTTTATTTTTCTTATCCAAATACACTCTGATCTGTTCAGTGGATACCTTTTTTTGGATTACATCAATATTCCAAGGAGGATATCTCTTCAAACCGATCCGTTTGTTTTAAGCTCACCGGTCTTTCATATCTAAACAGTACACTCTCGCCTCACTAGCAATGACTATGGCCGACTTCGATTCATTGTTCGCAGACAACCTCAGAGATTTCCAGCCAGTTATGATGCAAGCTCAATATACTGGCCGGGACAGCATTGGGAGAGCCAGAAGCTCGGGGAGTCTAGATCGGTCCGGCAGGTAAGCAAATACCATTGTCACTGCTTTATTATTATATTTTGCACGTTTTGCTATGTTACGTTACGTTACAATCACGATCTACCACTCTATCATACCCATATGGTGCTCGTTGCTTCAGAGCTTGGACTCGACGATAAATTCGAAGAGAAAGAGAGAGAGGGAGAGACAGCTTGAGACCTCAATATAGGTCTCAGACCATCAAGGTTTTTCCGCTTGTCTTTTCCTTTAAGTTTCCCGATCAGTCGTTTGGAACCCATATTTGGGCCCTTATCAGGCGAACCGGTTTTTTTTTGGGAAGCAAAGTTCGACGAGCACATTAAAAATTTCCCATTGTTTAAAAACTCCTCCATGGGCTCCTTGGGTCCTCACCAAGATCCCGGCCCGGTTCTGCATCCATGTGCGGCGGCATACAGGCACGATTTTTCAAGTTTCCCAACGTATCGTGCCGAATAGATCGCCAGGGGCGTCTGTCAGAAGCAATCTACCACCCTTCGTTTTTTTTTTTTTTCCTCCCTCTTTACTTATTTTTTTCTTTCTTCATTCTACAATTGTCACATCGCTGCCCTGCCCTTCTCATCAGATATTATATTGCACTGTGCCACTGTCCATGAGGATATTCTTGTCAAGACTCAGAGACATGTCTCCCTTTTGACTGCATGCTGCTTTTATAATAATATATCCTTAAATTGCCCTTTTAATATATTTCCTATCGCATACTGTATTATTATTATTATTATTGCTCCTACTACCTTTTCGGCCCGTCCAAAAGCCCTTCCTGTCAAATTTGCCCCGCAAAGTATATACCCCCCCCTCCCGTCCCCACAAGCAATCATCTTCCCTTTTTTATCCACTTCTTTCTATCTTTTTTTTTTTCGTGGCTCGGGTTTCAAAGTATCATCTTCGCATGGTGCTGCCGGGCTGTATGCATTTCGGCGCCTTCTGAGCCAAACGGTGCCTTGGTCGACCGGTCCCTCACATATCAACATTAATTTCTCGCCAATCACAACCAATCCTAGTCTAACACCACTCCTTCCTTCCTTTCTTTAGGTCTTCTTCCGCTGGCATACATAAATCCCAGCCGCGGGCTTCTTCCCTTCAATCCCACAGACGTCAACACTCTGGTGGGACTTCGACTTTAAATTTTGCAGCCGGTGACCCTTTCAACGAAATCAATATGTCTGAGATGTGGACCGACCATGGCATCTCGCCCAACGGGTCACCGGGTCCTATCGACTCCGTTCCCTTGCAATCAGATCAACTTCTTTCTTTCCGGTCCTTCCAGCGCAACAACTTTGTCATGCTAAATCAATGGGACCAGCCTGTTGGCATAAATGTAGCGGCACAGCTCCATGGAATGTTCTTCTTAGCGGAGAGTCCATGGGATGCCAACAGTGGACCATCAGTCCCTGGGTCTGCTACCCTTCCCAAAGAATTAACTTGCTACCGACGAAACCTCTTTCAAGTTAGCGGATCAATTCATCTTCCAGCGGTTAGCTGTGTCATTGTCAGTGAAAATGATGCTGAAATAACTGCGGAGGATATCCAATCCGGACAACGCCGAGTGATCCAATCCCTCGAGGCAACCATCGGCGGAATTGAGAACGTCGAGCACAATGCTGTTAAAATTATCACGGTACCATGGAAGAATGCCGCAACCGCCCCTGCAGCCGCTGCCGCCCAGTCAACTGGTCAGGCTGCAGGCAATCCCGACGAATATCCTTCAACTGCTGCCACCACCACCGGCAGACCCATGGAGAAGGAACCAGCGCCCCTTTCTTTCAACTATCCTGCTGCATACTATGCCAACCCTAATGGTATCCAGCCCGAAGATGATGAGGCGGATAGTTTAAAGTGGCAGATGAATTGGAAGCGACTACAGTTTCGCAGTGCTACGGCTAACAATGGCCGAAGGAAGGATCTCCAACAACATTTCCTCGTCAAATTATCGATTTATGCAAATCTTGTGACCGAAGATTTGCAGGGCGTTCCTACCGACAAGGTCGAGAGGGTCCTCCTTTGCGAGGCTTTCTCCGGAGCGATCATCGTGCGTGGCCGTAGTCCACGAAACTTTTCTAGCCGAAATGATATTCCCTTGACTGGAAGCGCTATCGTTAGCTCTCGACACTCCCATAACAATGCCAATGCTCAAATTACATCGGCCGCAAAGAAGGCTCGTCATATGTCATCAGGATCACAAGAAGAGGAGGCGCCATCCGAAATGATGTACACGCCAGACTTCGCAGGACAATATGCCGACTACCCAATTTTAGAACAATCTTTCCAAATGCCCAACGACATGAACTTCGATTACTCTACACCCTCCGCTTGGATGGATCCTTCCTCTTCATTGTCGATGCTTCAGTCGCCAACAGGCATGATGCAACCACAACAACAGGGTGCCCTTTTCGACCCAAGCGGATCTTACACTAACCTCTCTGACCCTTCTGGTTCTCGCGTGAATTTGGCTGGCATGATGTATTCGGAAGAATTCAGCCCTGCTGCCACTCAAACAATGTTTAGCCAAAGCATGCCAGCTACCACCATGGGAGCTATGGCCCCACCTTCCCTCAGTCACCGATTACCTAGACCCACCAACAGCATGGAAAGCCCTTCCATGGACCTTCTTTACGAATACTTCCCGATCGGCGTTGATGACTACATGCCCCCTGTGGAGGTAGTTTATCGACCCCACAACGCCCACCACCTCACCCAAGCTCCGCCTAGCAAATCTAGCGGCCGAAGCAAGCGACTATTCTCCGAAACTCCATTTGAATAAACCTTTTCACTCCGCGATATTCGTTGAAATATCATTCCTTATCTTTTCGGGAATCTCGAATCGGCGATCCTTTTCTACGTTTAATGACGGAACCAGTTTTTTTGTACTTTACTCAGGCGCATTCTCTGCATGTGGAGTTCTTGTTCTTTCTTTTCCTCGTTCCTAGTAGCGGGTGTTTACCCGTACAAGACTCCTTTGTAGGTACTACCTACTAAGGTGTTTCCCTTCGACCTGTGTTCTTGTTTCAGGTTCTTCTTTTATTAACGATTTTTGGCATAATTGGGTTGGAACAATTGGGTTACTTTCCTTAAAACATTTACTGACTGCATCCTCCTTTGCGCGATAATCCCTAATTGTTCTTCATTTTCACCTTAACGAATTCCCCTTGGTCATGCCCAAAATGAATGGCAAGTTTGTCTTTTTTCGAAATCATGTAAACCGGAGTTTTGGGGGGTGTTTTTGAATTATTTTTCCGTTTTATATACCATACACTCCTTATGAAATGTAATTCAAAATGGCAAAAGATGACTTTGTGCATCTCGGGGAGGAAGAGAAGCGTGGAAGCGCTAGCTTTGTGGGGGATATAAAATGATATTTTTTGAATAATCTACATTTCTCTTGTACCTCAAGACAGAATACACGCCTGCTTAAAGAGAGTGCAATATATACTTAACTTCGAATTCCTATATCAAATTTAAACCGGCAGTTAGTCTTTCCAGCTAGTAGGCCTGTTTCACAAGTCGGAACCATGTCCCTTACAGAATCTGACATTGGTTTCACCGACAGAGATAACAGTTGGCAGATTTTCACTCCCAATACGAGATCACTATATTCAAAGTCCGTATATGTACCAGTACATCTGGACTAACCTTATTTGACAGGGCAGAGAGATCCGTCTGCCCAGATCGAAATGTGCTCGGATGTCACCCTACAAGCCAACAGGCGAACCGGGTACCTCATTTAATGTGTCTTAAGATCATTTGCATATGCTTGTCTCGGGATGGTACAGGATGGCTTTTCGTCTGATATTTCGGTCTTGGACAGCGGGCAGATGCAACCCTATATTACTTAGGCATGTGTATAGGTACTGCATATTGTGGGGGTGGATAGGTAGATATGAGAGAAACCAAGAGCACGTGTTGATTCGATGGTGTATTGGTAGGAAGACGGTTGTGTTAGCGGCTCATGCTGGAAGTGCACCGCATCGTTAACTTGGCTCTTATCACCGGGTCTGTGAATTCAAGCTGCTACAGTAATATGGCACTGAATCTTGCATTCGGATGTACTTGTCCATGGAACGTCTATTCATTGGAAAGGCAATGTAACTGGCTACGTATAAAAACACACATTCAGGGTCGGTACGCCAGAGAGTATTAATTCCGTGATGTTGTTGGGATGTGGCGGGAAGTGTGTTGCTTGGATGTTAGAGAGCCTCACAGAGTGGGTGGCTTTCTAAGTCAGTCGAACGATCGAGAACTTCAAGACCTGTTGTACAATATAATATACATACACACGGACGGAACAAGACGAGCGTCTTCAGAGAGAAAAGAAAATTCCTTTCAGCCGACGAAGAGGTATTTATCGATAAACTTCGGGAAACGGTGCACAGCAGCAGCGAACAAGATTTTTTTCTTACTTTTTCTACCTTTTTTGTTCAACCTGTCTGTTTTCTCCCGTTGCTGGCCACATGCAGGCGGTTTGTCGGTGTCAAGCGAGCATGCATGCAGCCTCACCCACACATTGGGGGCAAGGGTGGCTCGAGCTTGCCGGCCTCGCTTTGACGACTTGCTTGCGTTACATCGGGCAAGGACGAAAGCAAGCTGGGTAGCAGTCAGTTGGATATGTTTCAACTTTTCGTTTGGCTGCAGTGCTGTTGCATGCCATATGCCATGGCCATGCAGTGCAATAACGACCCATCCGCACCTGCAGGGAGCCTTGTTAGCCTTCGACGACAGCTTGGGTTAATTATCGATAGGAGATTTGGATTGTGGAGTGAATGCACCGTTATCTTGTTAAAGGAAGGTGGGTTCATACGATTGTCAATCCTTATACAAGCTTTGAGGACAAGATCTCGTGCTGACCTCTTTTTTCTTCAGGCCGGATGCACGTCCCTACATTCATACTACGATGAACGGAGGAGGTTGCTGGCCAGCGCACCGTTACATCAAGTTTGCGGGAACATCGCGAAAAAGCAACGTCAAGCGAGAGGACCCACTTCGAATACCAGGGGCTCAATTCACGATCAGAATACATCATGGTTGAAAGATCCCATTCAACGTTTTGCTACACAAGCTTCGCTGGTCTAATCAACAGGAAGGCCAAGCTTTTGTTCAACATATGGGTTCCTCAAAACGTCGGGAATGTTGGTGCTACGGTAGTCAAAATACCAAGGATCATGACAATTCCGTTCCCCAAGCCAGGATACGATTGAGGCGTCGTCACTTCTGGAAATAGGAAATGACGGCTTAAACGGTAGCGTCTCCTGAAGCTTTCAAGCTATGGGAAGAAAAAGCGACCAGCGAAACCCTCTGCCATGCCTCTCACGATCCCCACATCTCTTCCCACTGTTACTCTCTCTCTCTCCGATTCAAACTTCACGCCTCTTTTCTCGAATATTCACGTAAACTATTCCCCTGGGTCTATCTGGCGCAGGAAATACGAAGGGTGTGAACGCGCGCTCCTATCCTCCCTTTGCAATCGATCCTACCCAACGAGTGCTACACCACCAACCGGGCTTAAACTCACGTATCCTACCTCGTCTCCACACCGTAAACAGCAGTTCTATTCCTCTAGCCCAGGGTTAAACCGCCTATCGGCAGTCCTTTTTATGCATTAACAGTCAACCAGCATTTCCCTTGCTCCATCGTCCTGGTACCATCTGGCCCCACAGCTACTCTCCCATAAGGATAGGAAAACCACCATTGGATTTGTGGGTCTGACGACATTAAGAAAAAAAAAAAGCGAGAGAGAGTTCGGCGTGCCAGAACAACAGTGTCTGGCGACTGTGAAGTTTTCTCGGACAACGGGAAAACAACGTCGACTAATTATGGTGATCGCCTCGACATCGGTTGAACGTCTTCCGTTACTTCGAAAGCCCTGCAATTGAACCACTCCGACTGCGCATTGCTCGCTACCTCTCGCGCCGGGACCGTTCCATCTGTTGCCGTATTCTAGCCTCTGTTTAGAGTGACCTTTTTTTTTGTTTTTGTTTTTTTTTATATCGCAACATTTGGTTGAATTTGCGATTTCTGATTGTTTTTTATTTTTTATTTCCATATTCGATATTACGGAATGATCGTTGAGGGTTTCATATCGCCAGGAAAAACAAGCAGAAATTAGACAAGGTCTAGCATAAAGCCCCTTCGAACGGCTCTCGACTTTTTCCATCCGACTTCATCTCCCTCCCATCTATCTATATAACATATTGTTCTGATCCGAATGTCCTTTGGGGCTTTTCGCATCGTCGCATTCAAGTTCCTTTGCATTTCGTCATCAATATCAGACACAGCGATCGTCCTGTCAAGGTAAGGCGGCAGCCAGGGTTGTTTCTCACGATATCCGGATATATCAAGCAAACGTCCACCCGAGCGAAAAGGAAAACCCGAAAAGTCAAAATCTCCAAGAGGCGAGTTACCTCTCAACACCCAAGACCTTAAATACCGGAGACGGTGTGCGTCGTTCCATTCGGGAGTTGCATATTCGGATCCCTAACGGTCTACACTCGAACCCTGCCGTTGCATTTGGTGCACCAAGCCGGGACCTTTACCTTCCTTGAACAATCTTGAACAACCAACCCGTTTTCGCCTCCCCAATTGGTCTTCGGATCGCCATATAAGCTTCGACTGGTCCAAGGCCCGGGAATTATTTTTTTTCCTCTTTTCGCTTTCGGCTTTCGATATAAAACTCAAATACTCCTCGGGGTCTTAGCTGGAATCACACTATCCTGTCGCAGCACAGCGTTGATTCTAACCATACCAAGGGTCACCGTTCGATATTCGCATTGGTTTTCCATATATTTTGACAACAAACAATTTCCTTCCGAAAAGGATATAAATACATCTTATTCAGTAACCTTATAACCCGGCTCACTGTACCTGGTCAAGCCGCGACGGCTACTTTGGGCAAGGGTTCTATTCAACCATTCCAGGTTCGAGGTGTTGCCGAATACCACCAACCTTTGGCATCTGATCACATTCAACGACCGAGAAGCTTGCACAACTTGCTACCCAGGTACCAGGTTTTTTATTTTAGAATCTTGGGGCGCACTTTTTTACGGACCGCACGGGTTTTCAATATTGAAATTAATTTGCACGCCTTATACCAATATTTCATATCACGACTCCGAATCCCCAAATCTCATGGGACTTATAGATCCGAGCCTCGATTCAACATTGTTCACATAAAGTAGTTTAACTGTTGGAGCTTCGTACGTTGAAGGAACTAGTAGCCTTAACATTACGCCAAGATAATAAGAGATGGTGAAAACACCGGAATTGAGTGCCCTCGAGGAGCTCCTGGGGCGTGAGCTGTTGGCGAATATCACGCCTGAGGATATGCAAAAGATATCCACGAGCCTAACAGTAGCATATGCTACTGGTTTGAAGGAGAGTGTCGCGTCTATGCTCCCTTCCCACATCTACTTTTTGCCCAGTGGTCAAGAGACTGGGTACTACCTAGCGGTTGACTTGGGAGGTTCTACCTTGCGGGTTGCTATTGTCCATCTCGAAGGATACAAGGATCCAAGCCTTAGAGGAAGCCCGATTGACCCGTTGAATCCAAGGCCGATGAACATTGTCCAAATCAAGTCGTGGGGAGGATCTCATATCGATCATCTAAAAACTCTTACTGGTAATGATTTTTTTGATTGGATTGCGGATAGGATAGGAGACGTGGTGGAGGAGAAATTTGGGAATCGAATGACGAACGAGTTGCCTTTGGGGCTCTCCTGGTCCTTCCCCATCGAGTACGATCCTTTCTTTTGCTCAATGGCTCGAGTCTATCTTAGCTAACTCCCAATTTAGGAGCACATCAATTGATCGTGGAAAAATTCAACCTATGGGAAAAGGGTTCCGTGTAGCTAATAAAGAATTGCTTGGGACTGACTTGAAGGAACATTTCCAAGGAGCATTTGAAAGAAAGGTAAGGTTTTACCATTAAACCTAATCTACTTCGGTACTAACTCGCAGGTATATCTCCATTAGGGTCTTCATATTTCAATGGAGGCTATTGTGAACGATTCACTTGCAACTCTTCTCTCCCACGCCTATGTTTCACCTGCTACTCGCTGTGGGCTCATTCTGGGTACGGGCACCAATGCAGCTCTGTCGTTGCCCCTAAAGATGCTCCCAGAGTCGAAACTTATTCCTTCACACGAAAACCGCCCCAGTAGTGCACAAGAGGTTCTAGTCAACACTGAACTATCTATGTATGGGCGTGATATTCTTCCTATAACGAAGTGGGACGACGCACTTGATAAAGCGATGCCTTTACCTGGGTTTCAACCTTTGGAATATCTTATTGGAGGAGCTTATCTGGGAGAAATTGCCCGGTTGATAATTTTAGATGTTCGAAATGAAAATCTACTGAACCGAATCCCCGAGTGCTGGGAAAAGAAACCATATTCTCTAGGAACTGAAATCCTCGCGCTTTTAGAGTAAGTATTCAACCCCACGGATATTTTAAAGCTTTGGAAATGCTAATTCGAAATAGAGATCGAGTTCACGATCAACTTCCAACAAATTACCACGAGCTCAACAATGAGTATCCTGATGTGGCCATACCCGAACACGATGCTTTGGCTCTGAAGACGATTGCTCTCCACATATCAGCTCGTGCTGCCAATTTTTGCGCGATCTCCCTTCACGCCATAATTAAACTCCGAGAGAGAGCTGCGAAGAGTCCAAGCTCACACCCTACCAAGAATATTGTCCCCATCGCTTTTGTTGGCACAGTCTTGGAAAAATATCCTAGTTTACTGAGGAGGACCCAAGACGCGCTCGACAAACTGACAGACTGGCAACCGACGAGCCCGCTACAGAGTCAAAGAATCGTATTAGAGTTTTCCGCTGAAAGCGCCATCTACGGTGCCGCTGTCGCTGTCGCTGCGGTCCTCGAGAAAAAAGTCAACCCCCCAGTTTCGCCTCTTTCACTAGCACCTCCAAATCCGTTTAATGCTCCCCGACCTCTAAGTTTCCCTTCAAATGAACGTTCCAGCAATGCTAGTACCTTGGTGGGACAAGGTTCAAGTATGGAGGAAGAAACCAAACCAAATGGTAAAAAGGTATCGGGAGGCGAAGTGAATGGGCTAGGAGTTCCTCCTTTCAATAGCGCCCGGAGTACAGACGGGCCTGATGACCAGGCAACGCCCACTGGGGGCGCAAAGAAACCTTTATGGAGCCGAATCAAGGCATTTTTTCAAGGCGTCTTCGGAAAGATGCTCAAGAAGCGTTCAAAACAAGCTTGAATGTGTTCGGCTTCTCATTTATGCTTCCCGATATATTTCATTCCCCCACTTTACTTTCATGAAATCACAAACCCCTTAATGAATTATTGGCGTTTTAATCGATGGTTTTGTTTTGCATTTGTGTGCCGATACTATTACCTGGGACATTTTCTACATGCGGTCCCGTGGGAGTAGGGAGTGCACTTCTGGTTCCTTTTCGGGCATTTGAATTACCGAACTTTTTCTTCTTTTTCCCTCCTGTCCTTCCTTTTTTTTAAGTATGGGAGTTACGGGCTCTTTTTTTATATGTTTTCCTAGAGGCTCGTTGGAGGTTCGGCCTACATGAGCGTGCTGTTTTCTATTGAGGGATACCAATTATATTTTTCCGGGTTTTGTTTCACAAGTTTGTAATATTACCATTCAGCTGGCGATACCCTTGGTTTGGGGCTCTTGCAGTGTAGGCTTTTGCATCACATTGCACTGCACCCTTTAAAACTGTTTACCATCTGCCGATGTTCGGGATTGCAATTACCAATCCGTAACCGCAAAAAGTTATGATACCTCAATTCTATTTTAGATCCGTTTATTTCTTTTATGGTTGAATTCCTTGGTTTACTTCCAGCTCCCTTTCTGAAAAGCATCGTTTTTCGGGTGTACAAATCTGCTTCATAATTTATTAACACGTCTGTATATACACGCTGACAATTCTGAGATTGTATATTGACACTCATTTGACATGATTATATGAGTATTAATTGTGCTTGCGTAGTTTCTCCCATAAGTAAGGTTTCTGTTGCAGAACCATAGCACCCTGTATATAACCATTTATTTACGGAGAATACTAATACCGAACAGTATGCCCCAGGCCTAGGCCCTCACGCGCAATAGAAAGCAAGAGTCCTTACCCAATTGTAAGCTCTTAGTCTAGAACCTAGAAGGTTGCGTATCGTGAACGCCTCCATTACGATCCTGGAATGGCATGACAACATTCTTTTCGGAAGATCCGTCTGCTCTCGCTTGCTCGGCGGTGTTTGGCAAGCCACCCGGCTCTCCAACGAGTACATTATCGGGCTTGGGCATCCCAACTGTCCAGTGTCTTATTTGGACCCAGATGTTGGCGACTTGACGGCGGAAGAGGAGGAGGAGGATGATGCCTATTGCGGGGATTACGGCTAGTAGTTGAGGATTAATTGGCGGGAAGTTAGTGGCTCATGAAAAGTAAGATAATATGTGAAACGAAATTCGATATATAGTGTGGATAAGGCGCTTTGGGGTGTATAAGAGCTACGTACTGACGAGTGAAACTACTATTGCTTTGTGCTTTGTTTTGGGCTTTGTGTAGTGGTCTAGGTCTTCGTGGTCGAAGTCCCTTTTGATGAACATTTTTTTATCGACGCCCTCAGTTCTGGGTAAGATACGAGTGTGGGTATAGTTCGAACAATAGGACTAGTTAGGATGGATTCGTATATATATTCTGATCGGTAATAAACCGACTATAGTCCCGGGCTTGAAATCTCTCTGATAGCTAGCGAACTGATAATAGTTAAAACGTATTTATGATATTTGACGCGCGCGACACCGGTGTGATCTGGCCTTCTTTCCCCGTGGCATGTGCATATTAATTCGCCAGCAGCCCATAGATCCAGAAAGGGTAATGATAGAACTAACTCAGCCGAGACTATATGATTCCGGCGCACCAATTGACGAAATAACCAGCTCAAAGTTATATATCGCGAAAAGGAAATAATTTTCAGGGACAGTAACACTACAACCGGGGTTCTGGATTTTAGGTAGTATGTAATACCCATATGGTAGAATATACATTTGAGAAAGAGTAGAAGTGATGGGCGTTTTTGTGATATGAAGCGGCTGGACTGTCTGGCTATAGATTATATACTTGATGTCGAGGTGTACTAAATATAGCAGCTTTAACAGGATACTACGTTAAGCCTTGCTCTAGGCATATATAAGAAATACCTTGGTCACGAACTAAGTCTCACCTCAATTACATATGTGACAGGCGTGTACAGTTGATCATTTTGATATCCTTGTGAATCGTGACATGCAAGCTCGTTGGAACTATGCGTGTTGTATTTGTTGGATGTTACACACGTGGGTCTCGGTTCCAGGCAATTCATTTAGCATGCAATTGGGTGAGGCTTTTGACCAGGCCTGGTAACGAATTAATTTACCCTGTCTAATATCATATCAGAGCACATCATACATTCCGGGAGTACATACCGAACCTTTTGTCCTGCTAGGATTCTAAATTTGCAAGAGTCTCCAAGCCAAGACTCGAGTTCATTTAATCCTCCTCCACATCCAAATAGACACGTCGACTTTAGGCATCGATGCGAATATGCATATATGTAAGTACCTCCTGAAGTTGACATTCGACCTGGACTCGACCGGGATCAAACCTCCAATCCAACTTCGCCTAATTGGTCGAAGTGTCTAAGATTTGGGTCCGCAACGGCTTCCGAAACGACCGTGAAAGGGAGTCTAAATTGAAGAAACGGCAAGCCTTCCCTCCTGGCGACTCGCGACGCCGGACCCACTTCCTCCAAAGGTAAGACTTTAATTCTGGGGTGACCCCCAATTGCCTCGGTCTGGCAACCTCTACTACTTTTCCCGACCATCTTGCTGACGTGATCGTCATAGCGGACGTTTCTTTGTGCTTCAAAGCCAGGGCAAAACGTGGGTTGGTCTTGGAAATGCAAAAAAATCCGTAATCCTAAGCAGCGTCTGCATCTACAGACTCATCTGTGTGGCACGGCAGCTTGGAAGGCCGAAAAAACAAGGTTCTTTGAACTTCCAGACGGAAGACTACGTACACGGCATTAGCCAAGCTGGAGAAAAAATGTCTTGAATTCAAGCTTTGAGGTGGTGTATCTGTGGTTCAGGGGCTAGCCACAAAACTCGCCTCTGGTACCCGCGCTAATTAATCGCAAGAAAATCGACGAACTGGACCCACTTTTTTACCTCTGAATCTCTCAACTTTCCGTGCGGGCGAACAATGCGATCTGGAAGATATCCAGTAGAACGCCGCCAATGCGAGGCCGAAAGTGGGCTCATTAACACCCGTCGCGTCGACGATGGCTCCCTGTTGGATTTCTGACACACGCCTGCTATAGCTTCGAATATAGGTCAAATTTGCAGCTGCGCAGTCTAATGCAGTAGCCCAAAAACAGTCGATGAATACAAAAAGTGAACAGCCGACATTCATGGGGATCCTATGCAAGTGCAAGGTGTACAGCGAAATATGCCCAATCAGCCATCTTTGTTGGCGGGCTACTGGTAAATCCTTGTGGGTTAGTGAACATGAATATCTGGCTTCGACCGACAACCATGCCGCTGGGTCAATTTTGGAAGTTCTCGTTCCAGCCGAGTTAAACCCCCAAGCTGGTCTGATACATCGACGGTCGACCGGTCGAAATTCTAACTGGTCTTGAACAGCTGTAAAACCACTCAAGAGGGACCCTGCAAGCTAGACCCCTGTATATCTGCGGCACGAAAAATTGATATGATAGTAGTGATAATGGATAAACTAGGTACAGGTGGAGTCGCAAGCTCCGTACTTTTTCTCACCTTAACCCAAAAAAATACATACATAGGAATAAGAAAAAAACGCCCAAAAAAAAAGCTGGGAGTCCCGTCAATTGGCAATGCGGTCTTCTGCTCACCCTTGAAGCACTCTGGCTTGGATACGTGCGAATTGTGCGATTTCTATGTCTTGCTCGGCCGGCCGTACCCCTAAATCGCCAACATACAAGGGATTTGGAGAAAAACAGACTTGTGGCTATAAAGATCGAAGCCAACCCCTTCTCCTCGGGGAATTTCTAACAGCTTAACCTCTTGTGACTTTCAATTCCTTCTGTCCTTACAAAATCTTTTAGTTTTACATACTTTTTATATTGCGAAGTAAACGATAATTCAACATGGCATCCGAAAAGGTCGACGTCGTTGTGGTTGGCGCGGGTGAGTCGTCGTTCCCCCCAGTTCTTTGGGTAGTTATTGGCTCGTGCGCGTGCGCCGACAGCCTATAATTTGTTTGCTCGACACCACTGCACCTTGCATTGGTTCAAGCGCTTGGAGATGTTTGCTAAATATTTCATTGTGGTTCAAATTAGGATGGTATGGTCTTTGCGCCTCCAAAACATACCTTCAAATCAACCCAGAAACAAATTTAGTTGTCCTCGAGGAAGCTTCATCTGCGGGTGGTGTATGGGCGAAACATCGCCTGTACCCCGGATTGAAGTCTAACAACCAATATGGTCTCTATGACCCTAATCTCGGTACATACGAATACCCGGACTTCCCCATGAAGCCCTTCGGTGTCACACCCGGAACTCATATTCCTGGCGAGACCATCCACGAGTATCTTAACGCCTACGCTAAGAAGTTCAACGTATACGACAAGATACGATTTGATAGCAAGCTATCTTCTGCTGAGTACCTAGCTGAATCTAGCCAATGGCTTTTGACAATTGGCGGGCAAGGCGGGGTGACGAAGACTCTATTGACCGATAAACTTATTATGGCTACCGGTGTTACTTCTGAACCATTCCTACCTCTACTTGCGGGCCAAGAGAACTTTGGACGTCCATTATTCCATGCAAAGGATTTACTTCAACACTCCGATGAGCTCTTGAAGAGCAGCAAGAACGTTACAGTGTTCGGCGGGTCCAAATCAGCATGGGATGCCGTATATCTATTTGCCAGCAACGGTATTAAGGTTAATTGGGTGGTGCGAGCTAAGGGAACTGGTTTCTGTTGGATGTCACCTCCGAAGGTTACGCCAGCAAAGAAGTGGATTGAGAAGCTCATCACAACAAGATTCTTGACTTGGTTCAGTCCTTGTATTTGGGATGAAGCTGATGGTTATTCCGGTGTCAGAAACTTCATGCATGGTATGCAGGCATCCGTTGATACCCGCACTAGTTCGAGACCAAACTCGTAGGCTTGATACTGACATCTCCGATATAGGAACCGCACTGGGCCGAGGAATAGTTGACACTTTCTTTGGAATCTTGGGCAGCGATGTCCAAGCTTTAAATGGATACGACAACCACCCTGAAACGAAGAAGATGAAGCCTCTCACACAGTAAGACTTTTGTAGTCCAAACTCAGAGTTTCGGGTGTCACATAAATGTTGAAAATGGCTAACGTGTGTCACTTCCAGGGCTTTCTTCATTGCCTCGACCCTTTCCATCTTAAACTACCCAACCGATATTTTCGAATATGTCCGTGACGGTACCGTTACCATCCATCTCAAAGATATCGAGGAGCTTTCCCCGGGAAAGATCCACCTCAGCGATCCCGAAAAGCCAGAAGAGAACACAGTTATAGAAACCGACGCTCTCATCTGTTCCACCGGCTGGAAATATAAGCCCCATGTCAAATTCCTCCCTGAAGGCATCGAGCGAGATCTTGGCCTTCCCTACGTCAACAAAGAAATTCCCGACTATGCGGATGAGGAGATTGTTAAGAAGGCTGATGCCGAGATTCTAAAGAAATACCCTAGGCTGGCAAATCAACCAACTATCAATGCTAACTACGAAGCCCTTCGTGGTGGCTCGGAGCATGATGAACTCAATAGACCGTTCAGGCTATGGCGTTTAATCGCTCCACCAACCAAAAGATTCCACAACTCCATCGTCTTCTGCGGTGCCCTCATGAACCTCGATACCTCAATTACTGCACATATCCAATCCTTATGGGCAACCGCATATTTGACAAACAAGCTTAAGCCAGTTGATGAAAAGTCCGAGGAAGACATCAACTGGGAAGCTACGCTTTGGTCTCGATTTGGTAGATGGAGAACGTCCGGTGGATTCGGAAGACGGTATCCAGACTTTGTTTTTGATTCAGTAGCCTACTTCTCGCATTTATTAAAGGATTTGGATGTCGAGCCGTTGAGGAAAACGGGGTTGTTTAGCCAGGTCTTTTATCCTTATGGGCCTGAGGATTATGTCACAGTTGTGGACGAGTGGCAAGAGAAGCACAAGGCGTGATTTCGAAGGGTCGATCTTGGGGTAGGCTCTATTTAGAGCAGGCGTAAATATGTGGTGTAGCGGGTTGGTTTTTGGTAGTCTCCCCCACCTGCTAGGTTCTGGGCTTGTGGGTCTAGTTTCTTTTGTTCGATGTTCATATTTGAAATCTTTTGTACATTGGTTCTCTTGAGCGTGCTCAGACGATGGTATATTGGTGGTTAGCTTTCTGTTTAGGATGGTTGGTAGTTTCTTATTATCTAATGTCTTATTGAATCTCTTATTAATTGTAGGACGCTTTGCAGACCATGTGCCCATAGTCGTTCACAGCTTTTGCTGTATATTTGGTAAGGTGTAAATCGTGTATTTAGATTAAACGACAGAACATTAACCCGTGGCCAATTGCCCAAGTAGCTCTGTCTGTCCCAGAGTCAGAGATGGTTAGGAACGGCGTAACTACCATCACACAATTCTCAACCCTGACTCCGTTTACTGCATATGGATACACCCAAACGCTAATTCTATGATGAAATCAAATATCAAACAAAAAAAAATGCAGAAAGGCACCGCTGTAAAAGACAAAAGGAACCCAAAAAAAATAAAACAGTGGAGAGGAACCGGGACCAGCCTAGTTTCGATAAGCTAGAAGAAATTAATGGGGGTAAAATCTCGTTATTCACGAATTTATCAGGCTCAATGCAAGTTAACGCCACGCTTCGAGTAGTGTGAATGTAATGACGGGGAGTTGGGGTGAAGTTGAGCATATGTGAATCTTAGTGGCATGGCATAGGGGCATAATGCTGGGGCGTAGTCTATGGGTGTAGTGTAAGGGCGTAGTGTAGGGGCATATTGTAGGGGCAGGGGCATTTTGCAGATGGGGTGATATTCTTTTCGAATATTAAGCAAAAGACAAATATGTTAGGAGGTTTCCCACGACTTCAAAGTTGACAGTATTTATCGTGGTTTGTGTTATACAGTTGTGAAGCTTCGATGTTCGCAATTCGAGAAGCTTCAAGGAGGCATGTGAAACGGAATCAATGCCAGAGCGCTTCATCATCGGGATACTCCCATCCTTTGTAGACACGGTCCTCGCCTATCGCGCAATATGTTAGGTTCACTCCCATTTAGTATTATTTTGGGGGGTTTAAAGGCTATTCAACTCACCTTCGAGGCCGAGCCATTCCTGGCAACGAACCCACCATGGGATATTCGGTTTTTGGAAGTCCCATCCTTCACGGGTAGGGATATCTTTAATGTTGTCAAAGATGGATTTGCCGGGCTCAGCGATCTCCCAATCTTCTGGCCATGGTTCTTTAACAAGCTTTGACCCTCCTTTATTCCAAGTGGTTCGATCATTGTCGGAGATGCATTGCGCTGAATCCTTCTCTTCGGCGACAATCCCGAGCTTTGCTTGCTTCTCGCGGTCACGGTTGCGAACGAAGGCTGCAAAGTCGTATTTGTCCTTTTCTCCGATTTCTTTGGCAGCCTGGGTTAACGATGGCTTTTTCATTTGAGTAGTCTTCTCGTTCGCCAATGCGAGAAGCTCAGCGACTGGAGCAGGTTTCTCTTCTTCGATGTCAGGAATCATCTTGGCTGCAAGGGTAACCTCTTTCTCGAGACCAGCAAGCTTCCCGTTCTCTGGGATCTTCAATTCTCCTGAGGATTTTCCATTATCATTTTGGGTAGTCTTGTTCTGTTGGCCCCATTGTTGCCCGTTCTTCTGGTCGTCGTTGGAATTGCGGCCATTGTTTCCCCATTTTCCTCCCCCACGTTGATTTCCACGTCCTCTGTATTGCCCTCGTCCGCCATTCTGTCCGCCCCGTCGGTCGCGCTGGCCGGCGCCGCTTTCATTTCCCCAACCTCCGCGTTTATTCTGGCCCCAGGACCCCCCTCCACGGGATTGCTGGCCTTGCTGATTGTTGTACTTTTGGTTTTGACCAACATGAGCAGCATTCGAGCCGCCGGCGATGTTAGCCCAGGTATTTATACCAACGGGGTTACCTTGAGGAGCATTGTTGGGGCCCTTATTAGGGTTGTTGACGTAATTAACCGAGTTTAGGGCGGCCTTTTGGTTTCTTTTAGCAAGTTCTGAGCTTGATGGAGGGGTGAGACCTTGTTTATCGTTGCGGACTCCGGGTCCGATCCACTCAACGGGACGTCTCTGAGTACGATCGCGGTCAGCAAGGTCAAGTACTTGGCCGTCACCGTCCATTTCTTCGACATCAGGAATATCATAGTCGAGACTCTGGACGAATCGGAAAAGGCGGATCATGCGAAGAGTTTCAGGGACCGGAGTCTTGTAGATCTCAGCATGCCATTCGATTTGATCGAATTTGATATAAATTGGCACGGCGAAGTCGATGAAGGTATCCCATTCGGGCATCGGGCGTCCGGTTTTTGGGTCCTTGTAGATTTTTTGAACTGGGAAGTTAGTCCCCTGAAGAGGGCGGAAGCGATTGTCAATTCGCTTGTTCTTAAGTTTGACAGTGTTTTCTGATGGAGAGATTGCAAGATATGTACGATCAACTCGTTCAGCACGTTCGCAAGTCTTGTTGAACGTCATAGTATATGGAACTTTGATGAGTGGACTAGTATATAGAGGT
The DNA here is from genome assembly GCF_000225545.1 of Orbilia oligospora ATCC 24927. NCBI lineage: Eukaryota > Fungi > Ascomycota > Orbiliomycetes > Orbiliales > Orbiliaceae > Orbilia > Orbilia oligospora. Next base: position 1,442,625 of record NW_011645772.1, read on the forward strand.
TAGATTACCTTTTCTTCACTTGAAAGCCTTGGAAGAGTTGTGCTTACAGCCCAATGAAGTGGTTTTCATGAAGGGAAATCGCCATGAAAGGGGCAAGTGTGATATCTTCGGGAGCATCAGCACCTTTGTCGACTAGAACAGCCAAGTCATCTGCATTTAGCCATTCCATGTTAACGACATCTTTAGTAGAGCCAATAATCGATCCCTGCGTGGAGATTTCTGGCCTTCCTTGGTAGGCGAAGCAAATACACCCCGGCTCTAGACGTTCTTTAGGTGCCATTCCTGTCTGTAACTATAGTGCATAAAAAAATCTGTTAGAATTGCCACAAGGGTTAAAGTATATATGAGAGTTCCCTCAGGGATTCAGTGGCATCGCAGGTGGAAGAAGGTAATGCTGAACTAAACAAGCACTTAGAACAGGAGCGTTAACTCACCTCGTTTTTACAAAGGGTTTATAGGTTGAGATTTGGAAGGGTTGATGAAGCAACGGTGCAGGCTGTTGCTGTTGCTGTTCGAGGGGATTCTGGCCGAATCGCAAGAATGGGAAGGAAAGGAAGAAGAAGAATACGAGTTTGACAATAGATAGAGAAAAAGATATAGAAAGAAAAGGCGAAGGGGAACGAGATAGCAGAGTGGGTTGAATGATTTCTGAATGCTGAAGGGAGAGTGGAAATAGATTGTGATGAAAGCAGAAAAGGGAGGTTGCTGGTGGAGGAAGAATTTATATTTGCAACGAGAATTGTTGATGTTGAATGAAACTGCACTAAAACGTTTGTAAGAGTCGGTCTCGAGGATATCAGAGCAACGATCGCGATGCACGGTCTCTGGATCAATAGAGGGCCAAGAAGAGATACTTACAAGATGCTATGCGAGGTTCTTGATCAGTTTGGTTTTGTTTCGAGTCGTTATGTTGTTGGTGATAGGAAGGAGTGAAGTTGAAAAGGAATGGAGAAGGAAAGGACGTGATGTTGGATTGTGGGCGGTCCTTGAGTTGTTGTTTTCCAAGTTCAGGCACCCTGTATCGAGACGCACTACCTAAGGCTACTAGCATACTGAGGATCGCGATGGCTAGCCTAAATTTAATATAGCCTTATTCGTCCTGAAATTCAATTGGTTGTTGGTGCTGCATGTAGGCCTTTATCGTCGAACTTAGCCCTTGAAGCTATTCTACACATATATTGGATCGCATTTGCAATTAGTTCGTACATATCGATAACCTAATACGATATATCACTGAATTCATGGAGACACTAAAGGTATAGCTTTCTAGCGAACCAGAATCCGGGAGAGTAATCCAGAGCACTTGTTCTTTTGTACCCCGGCTCGTGCAAAGGTTAGATTGCACTGGCAGTGTACATAAATACATGAAGACGGATGTATAAATACTGCAGCGCGCAGCGAGATTTCAAAATTGATTGCCAAATGATACATAGTATCATATTTTCATTGTTCGCCGATATAGCAATTAAGTACATGCAAACGACCATAATTGTCGCCAGGCCGTCGCGATATCTGGGGTATATAAATTAAGCTTAAGGAAAATTAAAAAAAAACTTCCTGTGATAAAGACTGAAATCAATGACTCGCGGGCCTCCAAGCACACCATTAAACCAATTCGTAAAATTCAAAGAAACATTAGAGCAAAGAAAGGTTGTTTTTGTGATTATGCAAAATGATTTCCACTAATGCATATTGCATCTACAAACGGAAGCCAGCGCCGGTGCTTGGTCTCGAGCTCAACTCCTTTCCTTCTGGTGTCTCGGATCGAGATCGAGACATACCATCATTGATAACTTTGGCGGCTCCGGCAGCCATTCCGACGAAAACCTTGAGCAAGCTAAACAATCCGATGATAAATGGAATAAGCTCGACGGGGGATCCGAGGTTGAATGTGAGGAAGGTGTTGCTGTACTTCAGGGCACCTTCAACGGTAGCGATAAAGGCGGCGGTGATGACAAAGATGATAACCAACAAAGCCCCAGAGACCCAAGCGTACCTCTCCTGTTGAAGAACACCACCGAGAGCGGAGTCTCTGTGAAGTTTGCCTTGGAGGGCCTTGGAGAGAGTGGGCTTGAAGCCGTCGTTGCCGATGATGTTGGTGAGGTAATAAATCTCATAACCAAGGGTACCAGCGCAGGCAAGGCAACCAATGATCATGACAGCCTGGGAGAAACCCATGAACCAGTGGTAGAGGTGGACCTTCCAGAAGAAGAGGAACTAAGAGAGTAGATGTTAATAACAACCCTAGGCAATATAAAACACTGAATCTAAAATAATTTTGGTTACATACCAGAATCTCTTGTGTGCACCTAGTCATAGCGGTGAACTTGTAGCCAGTAAACCAGTACCATGATCCGAACATAAAGATACCGAGAAAAACAAATAATCTAGCGATATGCCCAGCTCTGGTGACTTTGACGTCCATGTTGGGGGAGGTGATCAAGCAAACGACGCTTCCGATGCAAAGGGTCAGGAGAATGAAAACTTCAATCCCATCCAATGCATCCATATTGGTAATTTCATAAGATAGACCACTGAAGATGGCGATTTGAAACAACGTATTGATACCGCGCATCGAGGAGGCAACCGACGGGACGAAGAAGTTGGCCAAGATAGTAGCAAACCATTGAAGGTAGATACCAACTCTGAGACCAAGCGGATAAACATGAGGGTTTCCCATGAGGAAACATTCAGCACCAATTGGTGTAATGACCTTCATAGTGTCCATCTCAGCCCATGAAGGGGACCCGGCCGTCTCATTTACAATAGCCCTCTGGGGCTCGCTATCGTATTGTGGCAATGGTGTCGCTATTGCAAGACCGGCAACCGCCAAGAGAAGGAGGTTTCTGTAGGTGGAAGACATTTTTTTTATATTTAAATGTGGATACCCGATCCTATATCAAAAGAGCAAAAAAAGGTAGTACTCGAGTCGAAGTAGTATATTGAAGTCGATGGAGGCTCTAGTTATCGTAAGGTGTGCGTTTTCAGAATTTGTGCAAGGTCGTGCAAGCCGTTTGAAAGATATCGACTTCAAGCTCAAGGTAGTACGTAAAAGGAAATCAACTCCTTCAAGGTGAGAATGGAAATGGGAAAAGGAAATAAAAAACCAAATACAAAACTACCACGAAGCGAAGTTGATAAACTAATGTACGATAATGCAGTGGAGGGGAAGAGTTTCCGTTGCGTCTAGAGCATGCGATAGGTTCTTTATATCAATCAAGATCAGGAAACTTCTCTAATGTAGATTACAATTATAGAAACAAATAAACCCGTTAGCCTCTGCCGCCTTGCCCTGTCGATATATCCGGGTGCTCCTGGGAAGCTTGTCCAGCTGGATCCACCATTATTTATCGGTCTTATCATTGGCTAAACGGAGGGAAATTGAACAATTCGCAACTTTTCTATGCAGGAAATCCCATTCAACGTTTGGCTACCAACCGAGTCATACCACACAGCAAGCCTCTTCCGTATCCGAGTTCATGCAGCTATGCCATTTGCGTGTCTTTGCAGGGTGAGGCGCTTCGAATTGAGAATTGGTCCCCGTCCCAAAGACATCCTAACGAGCAATTTCTCATCAGAGGCATCTCATTGGGCCGGGACGGCAAGATGAGTGGAGGGCCGAATTCCCGGGCTGGGATAAGCTTAAAGATCGACACGAAGAGGAAGGTCCCTTTCCGCTGATAGGGCAGCACGAATCCAAGCTTCCATGTTAGCGCGCGACTCTTGGCTTTCACTGGTGGACAGGCTGGGAAAGGCTGTAAGCTATTTTTGGTGGGCGCTTGCTGATACAGACAACCAATTTAGGCAATTGTCGAACTGCAAACATCAAAATTACGATGCGTTCTGAGCAATGGCGACTGTCTTATATTGACTTCAATACTATTCGTCTCTTGATGTTGATATCTTTTGTTGAAAATAAATGGAAAGGAAACAAAATAGACCAGGAGAAAGCTAAGACTGTTATCTTATTCGAATCTTCCGCCTTCAAAAGTTCCTTCAATTTCCAATTCAGTCGTTTCGTATTACAGCTGCTCTTTTCTGTTTAAGCTACGATCGGCATATCAAAATTCCAACACCAACTCAATGATAAGCGTGTTGCCGAGTTTCCGGGCGGGTATGCGAGGCTTGCCGTCAATGGTGGAGTTAGCGCCTCTATGTCGTGGATATATTACAACGTTGATATAAAGAATCCGCCGAGGCTATTGTTTTTGTCCATATACATGGCTAGGCTACACTTTCTAATATGTGATATCATTTCCTCATTTTAGGCTCACCCGTATAGTATATAACGTGGATGCTCTTGGACATGGCGTGTTACAAAGGCAAATTGTCCATGCGATCCGTGTAGCGACGTAGCAAGCCTCGACCACTTACCGAACCTATGTGACGCAAAGAATATGTACCCAATGCTAGGCGAGTGTAACTTATGATGGAATTTCAGGCATGAAAATGTACTCGTTTCTTACAAAAGTTGCAAACTTGTACCTACCAACTTTGCGGAGTGGTCCACGGTAGACTCGAGCCTGGGTTCACAGCATGGAATGACATGGGTTTTATGTGCTGAACATCTATTGATGCCACCATGCACCACTTACCAAAAAATAGGCCGATAGGCCATATGCAAGCGGTCCCATGTCGTTAGATACTAAGTACATATAAAACCATAATGTTATGATTTAATTTCGGTGTGACGTACATGCCATTCTCAGCTATGATCGATGATCGCTAATGGATTTAGATTATGCAATGGAAAATATTTATTTTCAGAGGCTTTCTGGTCTCCAGAAAACATAGGAGTATTTAGCGATTCCTTTCATGAATGCTGAGATATCTGTGGGACGTCGGTCAACCGTAAAGGCAGTTTAATATTATTGCAACATTTGGAGTTTACAGGAACAATTTAGACAAGTTTATATATACGTATATCCACAACAGGTCTTGGCTTAATTAACCGCTCTTATATATTCTGCGCACTTGGTGCTACGAACATACTCTGCGTAAATGTTCTTCCATTTCTAGGTGCAGCATAAGTATAATCTAAGCGCTTCTTAGAAGATATCGGCAAGAATAGCACTGCAATGATTCTCAATCCGAGGAAGTGAATATAGGGATCATCTAGCTCCTACCTAGCCTCATATAGCTTCTAGCTTTCCGTGGATGGTTGGAGCAACTCCAACGTCCCCGCTTTGGATCTTTCGGGATAAGGTATTATTGATATTAATATTGGGATCGCCAATTATAGCTTACGGTTCTCTATCGCCTTTGTGGACCACGCGAATTCCTTGGGACTTTTTCGTGCTACCACACCTCCTATTAGCTAACTCCTGATCATACACTTGTCAAAATTCAAGCCCCTTTATATATAGTCCTGACTTTTGCACGATAGCTTTCATTCGTATCAAGGAGGCCAGCCCCCTGTGGGGTTAAAATTTTTACCTCCTAAGTGAACTCAAAGTTCAAAGGCGACATGCGATCAACAAATTACAGGATATCGCAAATACTACGTCTTATTATGCTGTACTATCGGAGTACTTCGATCGATTCATGGAGGGCATCTCAAGGACCTGAACTCTAACACTCACTCTCAATATTAATATATTTGACGCGGCAACCACTATTGGCTAAATTCTCTTATATCAACCCCTCTCCACGTACTTCCGCATGTATTTCACGACCAGCGTCTGCGCAGCTAGCTGCGGCCGCCATTTATCCGTGTAACGTCTTTCAACCACGGACACTGGGCACCGGCCGGCATTGTGTAACAAATCAAACGAGGTTGATATCCGGATATCTCTATCGGGCAAGTTCAAACCACCACTTCTACACCCCGCGCACTTTATAGCAATTACTCGCGCGCAGATATATAGCTCTATATGAACCATACGCGCTGCACCATCACAACGGATCCTCGCATATCTGACACGAGAACCTATGCATGCATAAGAGAGCGAAGAAAGCAAGGAAAGAACGGAGGTCCAAGCCTAACGAAGAGAAATCCCAGGTCGCTTTGGTAACGTTGTATTTGAGAATGTTAAGAGTGGTTTGAGAAATAACCACGTTCTTAAGTTAAACCCTGAAGGGACGGCATCTCCCATGACAGTGCTTCGTATGCCTATACGGACCCTAAACTATGCTAGGGGAAATAACTTTGAGCTGACAGTTCAATATTACAATAGTTCATGGCTACATGTAATTGTCTATTCCTTGATCCTAATGCTAGTATCTTAATGGCATAGCTATATTAATTTAACATTGCTCTTAGATGCTGGTACTATAAGCGCCAGTATCTGGTGACTTCCGTCTACTTGCTTATAAGTTTGTCAGAATATATATTACGGAGTAAAGGCAAGTTCCATCAGGCATCAGTAAGACCTTATATAAAAAGTACCAAGTACCTAATTAATAATCAAAGTTCAAAAAAATCTCTAACTCGGTCTGATACTAGTGAGCTTCCTGAGGTCCGAGTCGGGGTCTGAATGCGTCCCGGAATTTCTGGACAAAGCACTTTACTGGTTAAAAATGATGGAACTACCCAGTAGTACTCCCAAGCTTCCGAATTCCCCTCCCCAGCGAAGCCCGTGCACAGATATCGAGGGTTGCGTTCTCCACTGAAACTACCGTCGGCCAAACGGCCCCAAAAAAGGCAAAGCCTGTCCGAGTGGCGGGGATCCACCAGACAAACGGTACGCAGCTGCCTTAAACTCCCACACATCACAAAATCCCACAGATACATAGCGGAATATACGGTCTTCCCAACGGCTGGATGTACTCCGGAACAAAAAAAAGAGATTTTTTCATGCATGGGGATTTACTTCGAGAACTGTTCCATGTCTTGGAAAAAAGATGGCCCCTTTGTGTTTCTTTCTTTTTGCTGCCAAATTTCCCATGAAAAACCCGACTCGTGGGATAAGATTACGGCGGTGAAGGAAAAAATATCTCAAGACATTTTCGATAGTATGTAATTTGTTCATAGGAGTCCATTCAGGCTGGTTTCAAACCTTATAATGTTTTGCTCTGTTTCTGTTGGACCACGGGCTCGGGAAGCACATGATAGAATTCTGACTGGAATACACCAGAACAAAAAAATATGAGACATGCATCTCGCGAAGATCCAGTGTTATCTTCGATGGAGCAGAGATGAAAAATACAGACGAATGGACTCAATTGAAGTGATACTATTTGTCAGAAAATCATAGAGCCAAGATGCTCAGGACTAGCTGCGCATGAAGGTCTAACGGGTTAAAGGATAGCAGTATGATACAACACAAAGGAAAGATGAATTTAGGTTTTGGGGCTTGAAAAACCGAGTACTTCTTACGTAGATGGCAAAGAAACAGAGGATTGAACCAGGTGGACTGCTCTCCATAGGATCCGTCGCAATAAAAGTAGCATAGCTCTAATAATAGAGTAACAGAAGAATATATAAGAAAAACGATAAAAAAGGAAAACTCCGTCGAATGAAGAACGCCAGTGATCCACCATTAATCCAGCACAAACTTTCTCCAATGATGATAGTAAAAGGATATCTAGAAATATTGCTACAAAAGAAACAAAATAGAACATAAGGATATAATGGAGAACTAAACTTTTGTGACGTCATGATGGGAATACCTTTGAGAGCTTGTATTGCATCTCAGATCTTCTGGGCGAAGGCAAATGTTAGTCCGAAGCAGGTATTTAGGACCTCACACTCGTGCTTGATGGCTTTGTTCTGCCACCAGAGTTGATCACCACCGGAACCGTTCATGATGGGATTGAACCCTCTGTAAAGCTCCTCATAAAAATGTCTCCCAACCAGAACCATAACTCTTGCAGCGTCAGGATCAGGTCCTTGCCCACGAGCTATATTCTTTAGCTTGGGGTTGAACGACGCGGGAAGTGCAATTCTACTCCTCTTGACGTTATCAAATCCCGTCTCTTGCAAAAACCCAAGAACATCATCTGAGGGCTTTATGGCATAACTGTCCTCCAGCATTTCACGAACAATCCTAGCTTCAAGCCATTCGCGGAGGAGTTCGCCTTGTTTTGTAAGTACCGGGTCAACAATTTGAAGCTCGATCCAACCACCGGGGCGAAGGACGCGGTTGCACTCTCGCAGGATGGGAACCCATTCAGACAGACGAAGAATACTAGGGAACGATTTTGTGGAGATTACGTCGAAATAGTTGTCTGGGAATGGCAGGGGCGAGTTTGGTTGTGGGAGGAATAATGCATGATGGTTGAGGGGCGCAGACCATTGACAGGGCGGATTGGAGATATCCTGAGAAGAAACAGAGTAAACCGTGACGTTTGGATACTTAGCGGCGAGGACCCAGCCATCAGCTGTATATATATTATTAGCTATTGAGATAAGAAGAAAGGACATTTGAAGTTAGCTTACCAGCGGAACCATGCAGATGTAATAACCGTCTTCCATCCGTAATATGTGCATCTAGAAGGTATTCGTGGGCATCACTTTGAAGGGACTTCCCGAATGTAAGCCACTCAGCAGCCACCAAAGCCCAAAGCCTTTGCTCAAACGCAATCTCTTGCAACATAGTGTTGTCAGAATCCTGAGCACTATTGCCCCAGTCTTCACTTAGCCGTTTGAACATAATTTTCAGGCCGGCATTTTCCATCTTTTGCAGAGCTGCGTGGAAGCTACTCCTTCCGTGCGCAGAGGGTGGCGCTTTTTCACTCATGCTTCTACTGGCAGATCTCATTGATGGTGGTGGTTTGCTATCTATTGGTAGATGGTGCGAGTAACCTAGCGTATCGTATGAAGGTAGGCCTGCGGTAGTAGGGGTATTTCCACTGTTAGACATATGAGATATCGCCCATTGGTGCTGATGCAGAGTCTGGGTCTGGATTTGAGTCTGGATTGGCTGAGGCTTTGGATGCATGCGATCCCTAGTACCGGGCCTAAATTTATAATTTGTCTCATGTTCCGCTATGTAGAAGGATTGAAGCGAGTGGTCAATCGTTTCGATCTGCGATTGATGCGAATCACTGCCACTTCCCATCGACGCAATCCTTCCGGAATTTGGTGATGAGGGCGAGATATCATCGGAGCTGCTCGTCAATATGGGTCGTAGATTGAAGTCTGATGCAATCCTCTGGTTTGTAGTGGGAAATTGACGGGTGCGATGTGCGTTAGGGCCTTCAAAGGCTGATAGATTATCTATGTCAGTGAAAGCACAGACTCAAAATAAGACATGTAGGTATAGATAACTCACTGTCTGGGGTTGGGGGTACGGGGACGCTCGGTGGTGGCATAGGAGGTTGCCGTGAGATATCATACTCCGACGTAGGTGGCGTATGTTGATTATAGATACGGCCATTGTTTATTGGCCTCGGTGGCTGTAAGGAAGTAGTCTCTAGTGCCAGCAGACTGATCTTTGGCTCTGGGGTACTATTCTCTCCTTCGCTCATCGAGACCGAGCTCTTCTTCTCGGGTGGCGCATCTTTAGACTTGCTCCCAAAGAAACCAAAACGACTTTTAGGCTTTTGCGATACTATGCTTGGAGCAGCCTGCTTTTGACTCCCTGCGCTTGACGACGCCGTCGACGAAGGCTTTCTACCCGAACTAGGTGCCGGTGACGAAGAACGCTCACTCGAATTGTTGGTCAGGACAGATCCCTCCCTTTCTGTAACTCTCCTGTTTTTCCGTTGACCCACAGTTTCCCTGTCGCGAGGATCGCCATATTCAAGACCAATTGTGCCAAACATTGCGAATTGCGACGGAGTGTTCAAACGTAGAGAAAACTCCCTCGAGAAGCAGATGTAAAGGTTGTGGTGTTAACTTAAACACCAAAGCTCGTCTGTAGGAGACCGGTACCCTCCCGTGATATCGACAGAATCAGGTGGTTCAGTTGAGGTCTGTGTTGTAACGTTGTGGATTCCGAGAGTCTGGTCTAATCTCAAGCCCGGAAACTGATATGAAGAGGATTATATTAGAAAATCAAATCCCACACTTGCAAACAAGTGTATAGTTCGGATTTTTCCTTCTGGCGTGCTCGGAAAATATCAAGACACCTTCTCTGTTTCTTTTTTATTTTTATTTTTATTTTTATTTTTTTTTTAATCCCCTTGACGCCGTTAAGAAAAAAAAAGAAGAAAAAAAAAAAATTCTTGGGGCCGTTAATTGCGGGTTCTATGTGCGTCCGAGGTGTGGTGCCTTTTTTTTTTACTCTTTTCGAAATTCGGGCTATGACATCGGCCATGCATGCATATGAGGCTTCTGAAGCGTCGTGGTCGTTTGGAGTGCGGTTCGGGGCCTTAGCTAAGAGGTTCTCGAAGTGGGCCTCGGTCGAAGAAGCCAGGCAGCCGACCTGGACAAGAATTCGGGCAGGGACTTAACCGGGCAGACCCTCGAGCGTAGGAAACAACGATGTGACGAGGTTTATAGAAAAGAGGGAAGGAGAGGATAATTAATATGAGCTTGTCGAGCCTCGAAATATATTTCCAAATGGCCCTTTATTAAACCTGGGGGATCAACTATTGGATTGAAACTAGAGGCAGGTGAAAAGTATCCAAAGCTGAAGGAGCGGTTCCAGGTCGGGAGGACGAGATAATTAAACAAGCTGGCTCCGCTAGGTCTTAGTTTTTTGATAGGATCTAGACGACTTCGAAAGCCCTGTCAATTAGTGTGCGCAATGAAAATCGGGCAAGCATACGAAGCGGTTCAGGTTCAGGTTTAGTCGAGGTTCTCAGTCCTCAGGGTACACAAGCAGCGACTATCGAGGAAGGCCTCTTCGTGGGAAATAGCCCAACGGTCCAATGAGATCGTTGCAAAGGGAACTGGACTTGTGAACAGGCTGCAGACCTGCACGATTTAGTGTAAATCGATGGAATCAGAATCGAATCAGAACGGGCTGGCGTCGAGCTCTGTGAGATTGTGCGATCGTACACGACTTTTCTGTAAATTGACTAAGTAGTTGTTTAGGATGACCTGGCAGGGCTCTCTGCAAGTATGTATACTTTCGATGTTGTTACAGAAAAGTTGTGTCTTTGGCTGTGCAGTGCAGCGTAGGTATGTATGTATGGCTGGAAGCGGTAGTTGAATTCAAACTCCTGGACTCCCTGTTCCGACTGCTTCATGATATATTTTTTTATTCACTAGAATGGAAGACTATGAGATTTCGTACTCCTGGCTTCCGCATCACGCATCTCTCCTACCGATTTCAAGGAATGATCAACCGCTGGAAGTACGTTTGAGACCTGGGAGGCCCGCTGCGGGGCTATCTACTTGCGTCCATAAATACCTACTTTGTATGTACGCATCTATGTTGTAGCGGCCGCACAGATGAACTCGGGACATTGCACACAAGACACAATTACAAGGCTTTCGATTTCGCATTTAGTGGCGTCGCTTAGCTGACGACTTCGAACGGTTTGTTCCCACAATCAAGAGGCCTACAGCTCATTTCCTGAGCTAAGCATTACAAAATATGGGCACCTAGCGTCGAAGCCCCGAGTTTGGAACTCCCATTGTACCTAGAATATTAAATTTCTTCGCTGCTTTATTCGTTTTCAAAGCGTTGCAAGTTTACCGGTGGTATATTTAAAACGGACACACAGAAATGTTATGTACCGGTAGTACCGGGCCCAGAACTACCGCAACCGATATCGTTGTTAGTTCCTGTCACGCAGATGTGATTCTTCCAACATCGTCGGCAGGGCTAGTCGTTCTCGAAGTGTTAGGTCGAAAACGGATCTTCGCTGATATCATGTGCTAGACGGTAGCGCTGAACACCAAACGTCTAGATGCCCTGAACAGGCGAGAGAGTCGAGAAGTATATTAAAGTAGGTATTGATGTGTACACAGTAATAGTAGTGCGGCGCATCAGAATTGGAAACCGTCCCCGTCGGCTATGAGCTTTCCTTTCTTTGAGATAATTCTATTCCACGACTGTGCATGTGCAGGCTTCCATGGACTGCCTCGAAAGAGTTCGGAGGCGGCATCAGTTATATCAAGTCTCTGTTATCGTTAGAAAGATTCCGACATTGCTGTGAAACAGAAGCCGTGAGCGGGGTATCTATAAATTATCAATATTAAGATAGACCAAAACGTGGTAGGCCCAGTAATATCAGTAATATCGGGTGTTTCCCAATATAAACTACTATCTCGTCTATAATCTCGGAAGGATTGTCTTTTTCGAGAGTCTTTGTCTGTCACGTTATCGGCTCTCCAACTTGTTTGGGGCAGGAGGTTGTAATCTGAGGCTTACATGGACCAAAGCAATATGGAAATGAAGATGTCTTGGTCCCCTTCGCCAGTCAAACGAGATATTCTAGGGTTCAGTCATGGATAATCTGTATTGGAATCCAAGGACGGGATTCGATGTAAGGGCATTCCTTGAAGTCTAGGTCTCCCGTGTTGATGTTCGAGCCTGGTCAGGAGAACAGTTTCCTGTTAATACTTTCCCCAGATCGAGGCTGGGGCCGAGGTATGAGAAGTTGCATACCACGCAAACACAAGTCAAGAATATGCAAGATTGCAAAACATCATCTTGGTTAGAATTGGAATTATAATGATACAGAAACAAACCCGGATCCGCATAGAGCAATCGATATCGGTGTTCCCAAAGGTTAATTGCTGTTGGCCGGAGTTTTTTTGGCATTGCTTGCAGGATTTTCATGAATTGTGGTGTTCTGGGCGTAGGTCTCGGTCTTGCCGTCATGCTTCCGCTCCTCTAATGGGCCGGTCGAAGGTTGATTCCCAGAAAGAAGACCCTCAACCCTTGCATAGAACACTGGTAATGATTCCCGCTGGCGTCTCCTGCAATCTATGAAGGGGCAAGCAGCCGTATGTTTCCCGCCTTTCGTTTATCCCAGATAAAACAGTCTGAAGGAAGCAAGGGCGTCGTTCGCATGGTCGCGCCACCCAACATCGCCGTACCAAGTGGGACATCCAAACGAAAGTTAATTGGAAAAATTACTGATTATGATCCGAGAATCGGTCAGTTTCTTGACGGCTGTCGGCGGTTTCTCATATCATTTTTGTGGGTCTAGTGAGGAGCCTAGCGATAGCTTTAACTTATCTTGCTTATCGCTCCATCCTAGATGCATGCGGCAGCCATCAACAACGATAGAGGCGACCCGAATCATATGCATTTTCGTATCAAGAATACCAAGCCTGCTAATCCGCCTCTTATTATTATCAATGAAGCTTATACAACTCGTCGATAAAATTGGGGGGGAATTTTGGGGGGTCTGCCATGGCCATTCAAATTCGGTTGTCTTGAGCGAGTGCAGGGTTACGGCGGATACCGTGAGAAGGCAGTTTGCCCGAGTGTGTATACATGTCATGCAGTTTATGCAATGCAGACTGCTGCATGGCAAAAGTTGATCATGATGATAGACTTGGGTTGGAAACTCACGATAAGATTCCCAAGATACTGCATGATAGCCTCTGATTCTATTGGAGGAGGTCCGTTATTGCCCCCATCGAGGCAGCTGGACTCGGGTATGGACTTGAGTATGAACAACGTTTTTCTTTTGTGATATCCCTTGCCATCTACCGCCTCTCTCATTGATTAGAAGTATCCCTTGCTTCCCAGGAACAGGAACAGGAACAGGAACATGCCTTTTGCATTTTTGATAGTCGAAATATGGTTAGTAGCTGAACTATTACGTCCATATCGCGCGAGTTTATCGAATGGTTGGTGGGAAAGCCATCAACAAGTCAACTTTCCTGCTTCATCTCGGTTTGGATCTTTCGGCCATTACCTATCCGGCATGTGTACGAGCTGGAAGCAGTTGTAATTCTGATATCAAAGCTGTCTGACATGGTCAGGCCTATAGGTAGGCAGGCTCCGATCGAGACTAACAAGACGTGGGTAACGTTCGGCGGGCTGGCATTGTGGGGTCCAAGTGGGTCCCCATTGAAGGACAAGACTCTGGGCACAGGCAACCGGGAGCGTGGGGAGTGCCAGCCAGCGAGCAAATTGGAGGCATTCAAAATGTGTATCTTTGGGTGATGAAGTTTCTTTTTTTTGGTGACAAACCTTCTTTTTTTTTTTTTCTCAAGTTCACACAGGCGAGTCGAAAGAGATATCTTCCCAGCACACACATACCCCTCCATGCACAGGAGTTGCAACGAAGGGGAAGATACCAGGGACGAGACTCTGTGCGCAAAAGAAAAAAAAAAAAAAAAAAAAGGAAATGGCGTCTGAATGTGAGAAAGAAAGAAGCCCAGAGGAGGTTTCGACTCGGCCTTGCGCAGGTTTCCCGCTTGAAAGGCGATCGTATGTAATTTTGGTGCCCCAATTGCCTTGTTGAGCCATCCGACTGAGACCCGCAAGATGGCCCTAGGCTTTGGGACGAATGCCCTTCGGCATGCTATACAAAAGCTCTCCACCTCCCGCCTGATAGTCTGTTTTTTTCCGAAGGCAAAGCATTCGATCTCACGACCATTATCCGTTATTGTCGTTGAATTTAATTATTCTGCATTTCGCTTTCATTCGTCTTTTGTAGTCGATATCAAGATATCATAGAACTACTTATATATTATATCAGCGGAATAAGGCTCAGCCTCTCGAATTGGTTCGCTAAATAATACGACGCTTCAACGCAGATATATTTAAGTCTACATAGACTTCTACTCAGATATGGACGCCATCAGGAGATGGATCGAGTCCGTCGACAATGCCGTCGCTGCTACGGCCTTCGGTCATTATTTTCGCCTTGAAGGTTCTACTCACGTATGGAATATCATCTGCATTCACAATTCAGTCGATAGTGTAGAAACTAATATGTTGATTTAATTATTGCAGCCGAAAGCTCGAACGGGTGCCCGATTCCTAAATGAAATCCGTGCCGGAATTACCATTTTCTTCAGTATGTCTTAATCACTTACCGATTGATATCGATCTATCATCATGATAGTGGAAGATGTTTACTGAGTATCAAACTTTGACTAATTCCTACTAGCCATGGCATATATTATCTCCGTAAATGCTACGATTATCACACAATCTGGAGGTACTTGCGAATGCGAAAACCGTCGAGAGGACCCTTTTTGCGAAAAATCTGATGACTACAAACAATGCCTTATCGTCCTTCAACGCGACTTGATCACTGCTACTGCTGCCATCTCTGCCCTTTCGAGTTTTGCAATGGGTCTTTTTGCCAACTTGCCAATTGCCCTGGCTCCTGGTATGGGCATAAATGCCTACTTCACTTACCAAGTCGTCGGCTTCCATGGAACTGGTCCCGTTAGCTATCGCATGGCCATGACTGCAGTCTTCATCGAAGGATTGATTTTCGTTGCCCTTTCTATCTTCGGTCTCCGTCAATGGCTTGCTCGAGTTATTCCAAACTCGATCAAAATCGCCTGCGGTGCTGGTATCGGTCTATACCTCTGCTTCATCGGTCTTAGCAACTCTGCTGGTATCGGTGCTATCAATGGTGCCCAAAATACCCCAGTTGAATTGGGTGGCTGCCTCGAGGAGTTCCGGAATGACTTTGGGGAATGTACCAGTCACAAACTCGGCAACCCCACCATGTGGATTGGTTTCATGCTAGGTTGTCTTCTCACCGCTGTAAGTTGTCGAACTCAGAAGTCTAGCCTTTTGGGGTTCTCCGAGCTAACGTTTCCGTCAAACAGCTTTTGATGATGTATAAAGTCAAGAGTGCTATGATTATTGGCATTCTTCTCGTCTCGATCTTTTCTTGGCCACGGGGCACAAACTTCACCTTCTTCCCACATGACGAAGCTGGTCTTGGTGATCTGAAATTCGACTTCTTCAAGAAAGTCGTTACTTTCCACCCAATCCAAACTATTCTTGTGCCTCAAGACTGGAACCTTTCTGGTGCTGGCGGCCAATTTGCCTTAGGTATGCATATATTTAACCACCCTCAATTTTAGAAAGAACTTGAGTCTAACACAAGATAATACAGCTTTGTTCACTTTCCTCTACGTTGATATCCTCGATGTTACCGGTACTCTCTACTCCATGGTTCGCTTCTGCGGTGTCGTCGACCCAGAAACCGGCGATTTCGAACGTCAAACTATCGCATATACTACAGATGCCACCATGATTACCATCGGTTCCCTTTTCGGAACTTCTCCAGTCACCGCTTTCATCGAATCTGGCGCCGGTATCGCCCAGGGTGCAAAGACCGGTCTCGCTTCCATGTCTGCTGGTATCTGCTTCTTCATTGCTATTTTCTTTGCTCCAATTTTCGCCAGTATCCCACCATGGGCTACCGGAGGCGCTCTCATGCTCGTCGGCTGTATGATGATGAAAGCTGTCATGGGCATCAACTGGAACTACGCTGGTGATGCCATCCCTGCCTTCGCTACCCTCATCTTCATGCCATTCTCCTACTCTATTGCCTACGGTCTTATCGCCGGTATCCTTTGCTACACTGTCCTCAACGGCTCCGCTTTCATTATCAAGCTTGCCACCGGAATTTCACCTGCTGATGAAGACCTTAAGGAGTACTGGACCTACAAGCTTCCAGAAAACGCTGCGACACCATGGTTCATCCGAGCTCTTCGCGGGGAGAGGAGATTCTGGGTGACGCCTGGCAAGGATCAAATCATGGAGCTCAACTCTGTCGCTTCTGGAAAGGGCGATTACGAAGGCCGCGATAGCGGACATCGATCACAGCCAAGCCAATAGGTTCAAAACTAGCGGCGCTTGTGCATTTCTAGTTGTTGCAATCTTTCTTTTCTTATATCTTCCTTTTTTTTTTTCAACTCCCATCTTTTTCTTAACTCCCATCTCGAGTGGGTAATTTTGTTAGCCTTTGCGCGATTTTGGTAGCCCTGGTTTGGTTTACTTAACGAATTTCCTTTGTCTATACTCGATTCACTTCAGCCATATATTTTAATCTTTTATCTTTTATCCAGGGTCTACATATTTGTACCTAGAAATCATGGTCATCGCCCTTAACATCTACATGTATCATCTACCCTGTACCCCTCCCTTGCGATTTTACCTTTACGTTCTGGCGAAGATCTATCTCCTACATATCGGGTTTCTTTAGCGTCTGTTGATTCTGTGCATATCTTCACGGACATAAAATTACCTGTTACAAGCAACGTCACGAATGAATACAGGCACAAGTTGAAATACATCTTGCACCCATGTAAAAATAACGAATAGATTATGCTATTCGATAGATGGAAAAGTGATTCACCTGAAACCATGACCAAGATAACCGTCGCCTTGCGAGGCCGTTAGATCGGCAGCTAACTAGGCACAATAGCACCCGTAGGGCTCTATGAGTTTTAAAATCGAGACTAACTACCTAGGTAGGCACTAGCTAGGCAAAGTTTTTTTTTCCTTCTAACATTTATAAATTTAACTGAAGAGGCATCTTGTTGTTTATCACCGACGATTCTACCGAATATCCTTTGCTGACTATACTTAATACGTAATTGTAGCTTGAAATAACCAGGTTTTCTATTTGACATCGATGAAATAATGCTGCAGTGCGGCCATGGCAATGGCCCAACCCGCTGTCATAATCGCGCATTCTGCAAATCATTCCAGCTGTCAAGAAATTCCTTTCGGCCACTTTTAGGAATTCCAAGATGGCTTTCACAAGCCTAAAAGAAAATTTCGTACCTGCAGCTGTGTATGCAGATAGGTACTTACACTACGTATACATGTATACATGTCAGCATGTATCGACTAGCATGGCCCCTAGTCGAGTTGTAACGTCTTTCTTTCTTTCTTTCTTTTTTCCCCTTCTCTCAACCCCCTTCCAGAGCTCCCTATCAACATCGATAAACTAGGCATGTATGTAAGTACAAGCATTCCACAAGGTGCAGCACTATTTAGCAACGAAACTCATATCACGGCACATCCGTGTGGGATTAATGAACCGTCCTGCGGAATTCATCACAATCCCACGAATTTTTTAAGAAAAAAAAAAAAAAGAAGTTGGACGGCGGGCCGTAAGGTGACAGCCACACCATGGTGCCAGTGCAATTCGATACGTACGCATCCTTAGGTTAGAATTCACGGACTGGAATTCTGGAACTGTAATTACCTATGTTGTCGCATGTTATCCCGCTTCTATAAACAGATCTAGATAAACTAAGGGAAATATTTCCAGCGGTCACTCTTACCGACAATGCAATGCAAAAATGTTCCCCAGTCAGCTCCGACTGTCTAACATGAAGTTTAAAGCATGTAGAAACCCGATAACTCGTCAAGCAATACAATATATACTATGTATGACGGTGGCATCAAGTCTCGGAAATAAAAAGCTGATATGGATTCAGCTGTTCAGAAACTAAAGGTTAGACACTGGCTTTATAGAATTAACCCGAGTTTCCAATATCTCTCTCCCAAAGATATCTGTCTAAAACCAATGAACCTTCCATTCTGGATGGATTGTTTCTCTCTTTGATTGAAGCGGGGTTCCTTAGATATACAGATATATATCAGGTACAGACATCTCGGCCACCTGAATCTGTGTCTCGGGAAGTTTAAAGGGAACATACATGAACTGGCACTCCCCTTACTTCCTGCCCACGTTTAACCTCACGTTTTTATTTTCTTGGTTAGAAATGCATTATAGTTATCGGCTTCCTGCCTTCGGCATCACGTTTTGCGCGTCTTTGCAGTACACCTCGAGTCCACGTGCGACGAATAAGGCGACTTAGAGATATATATCTCGAGATATCTAAACATCTTAAATCCTAAAGAGACGTACAGGGATGGAATGAAACGCTACATAAACGTATAGATAAAACATGCGGTGGGTGTTTGCATCTCAGCTACATTCGGATTTTGAAGTTTTCGGAATTATTATCATGAAAAGCTGATTTATAGTCACCTAACGGAGTCGTTTGATCAATTGATCCCCGGCGCGGTGACCCCATGGGGCACGAGGATGATGAGCGAACTCCCCACGACCACGACGCGGGGGAAGCCCCGTGGAGATAGAAGAAAAAAAATCAATCCTATTGATTGTAATTGAAGGGTCTTTCGGATCCCTGGCCCTTGGATACTAGCTAGGTAGGTAGCTAATGCCGCGTAGGCCACGACCGATGACGGGAAACGAAGTAAGCGAAATGTATGACAAGTACATACATACTTGTGATGGATATGATACACCAACATGTGTAAACCATTTGCATGAAAGATCAAATGGGGCGTACATGTACGAACCTTAAGCTGAACACGAGAGCTAGAGTGGAAACAAAAAAGAAAAAGGGGGGCATGCAGCAGAGCCATGGGTAAGGCTAGAGTCTATTATAGGACGTTTTGTTATTAATATGTAGTTAATGTACTGTATTGATTCTCTTGGTCAAGCTGTCAGCGCTTAGGTATCCGTTTCTCTCGCTCGGCACTGGAGGCAGCGAAGAGTGTTTTGGATAGCTATAGGGTTAATAAATTTATTAATGTGCGGTAGATGGTTGCACCCTGTTGTAGTTGCACGTCGTCTGTGTTGGGATGTTGGCTCCAACTGTCATGCATGATTATGGATTAGAACTAGATTCGAACTATAGAGAAGAGCAAATGTATCGGTTAGAGACCAGGGTATAAGACAATACGATGTGGAGACTGTACTAGACTCATGCCAGGGGAATTGATTCTTAATCAGTGAGAAACATGCTCACGATTTTGCACAAGGTTGAGGATTCTATGGGGATACTTACGGCTCAGGGAATAACTAAAGTAGAACAAGGTTGGGGGGTATATGTACCTGGCTCCTAGCTATTATAGCTGTCAACGGCATGTCGGATGTACGCGCTGTGCCACAATCAACAGTTTGTTACTGAAATGACGGGATTGAATGTCACGCCTTTGCTGGATAGGACGAGTTAATTAAGTTATAGCGTTAGCCAACAGTTAAGTCTCGGGATGCTACTACAGTATACCACTGCTAACAATAATATCGAACTGATCTTGCATGCAATTGCCGTGTCTCTTAGACTCGTATGGTGGGTTATAATAAATTAAATATAAAGGTATTTGCTAGGTTTACAATAATTAACTTGGACCAATGGTAAAATAGTCTTAAGAAAGGTTTTTTTTTTTTCCCTCTTTGATTCAATTGATGAATGGAGCATATTCAGTGATCAAACTAGTGGTCCGTTTATGATGCCTCATCTCTATAAGGTGACAAAATAGACTCTAAGGTGACCGATTATATACTTAACGTAAATACGAAGTCGGTAGTTCCACGAACCAATATGGCCAATGCAATGTCCATAATTATGAAGTGCAGTCATCGCCGGCAAAACGCCGAACGAACGGAGCTGTTGAGGCCGCCATTTCAAGTGGCGAGCTAACTCCACTATTCAATGAATGTGCACATACGCGTAAACCTACAGCTCCCGGGGTCTTGCATTAGTTTGTATTGATTGGAAGATATATTAGTATACAGGAGTTGAGGTTGTATTTCCTCAATTCTCGCGACAATACTATGATATAGATTCTTCGCTATATATGAGTGTTAATATTCTGCGCCTTTGCCCTGTTCATACACGGTCCTAGAAGTTAACTTCGTACCTGCATATTCATATATCTACCTAGGTATATACTACCTCTTAAGTCTACGTAGCCACCATATCCAATATCTGCATCATCGTAACTTTATATATTTTTAATTTAGCAGTCAGATCATGTCAACTATTTCATGACCAATTCCAGGTCAATCATAGAGAAACTGGCAAGATATATATCATGTCAGCACAACTAGGGAACGAGGGGAAGCTGAAGACGATCAAATAGCTTGCTGAGCCATATCCTGTGTATTGATGCCGGCATGTCAGGGAAATGGTGATTTCCAATCTAGTTCCAATCGACCGAATTATATCCAGTAAATTTTCGTTTCTGGTACTGTTCAGATCTGGAATACATCGGTATCAGTACTTATTTGTATCTATCCAGGCTTATCATTTGATTAAGGCCTGGAGGTAATTGGATATCCGGAGGCACCTTGCTACCCAGGAAGACCCACACAGCTGTATATTATATTTATATTGCAGTAAGTTTTATAAACTTATAAATAATATATATACGTAAGTACCTACTTAGGTACTTACATACCTAGATAACTTCCTGAATGAATAAGCTCAAGAGAGAGGGTAGTTAGAAACGCTATATTTTAACAATCATCCTGATTTCCAAATTTGGGTAACACCCTTGTATCTGCATGGAGACTCGACTGTTCTCGCCGAAGCGGTGCCATCTATCGACGATCCCGCCAACCTCATCTCAACACATTTACTACCAGCGATAGCTTGAATTCGAACATGCATGGCGGGTCGACAGGTCGACCAGTCGTGATGGGATTCGAGGCTAAGTCGTGATATCAAAACATAATTCGCATACATATATGCATAGATCTCCTCATTATCCTTATCCCTCTTTTCTTTTTTTTTCTCTTTTTGTTACACTGCAAAGCAGACTTTCTAATGACTGCCCGGTCTTAACACAGAATTCGACCAACTGGCTCAGCTCGCTTCATTACATGGCACCGAAGCGAGACATGTGTGTAAGTACGTGCTCCAACCTTTCATGAATTCAGGCCATGTCTTTCTTTGTCTTCAAAGAAAATTCAAGTTTAAGTTAAATTCTTGACTTGTGCATACATGCGCCACTCCAACATGAATTGCAACCGCCCTCTGCGGTACACTATGGGTTGATTTAAACGATGCAACCTAGGTGCATATATATCGATATCAATTCATATCACATTTACTAATGCCAATGCGGTTCTTCATATCTTAGGCTTCGGTTGCCTTCCATTTGGCTAGATCCCTTACTAGATCGACATCCCGCTTAAGCTTATTCTCGTAACGAAAGGTTGCATCGTCTCCACTTTGGGAGAACCTCATGCGCACCGCGATATAAATGGATGTGAGTTAAAAAAAAAAAGACGTGAGGGCTCTCGTGGCAGTGGGCTGCCTTCCCGAATTGCCTGCCTCTTCAAAAGAGGTCCTTCAGCTGCACATGCGCTGGATTCTTTTTCGAAGTCCTTGATTCCCCCAAGATACCTTTCAAATTTATAAACGAAGTTACTCAACTGTAATATAATTATAATAATGATCATGTTTTATGTCGACTGCAGATTCTACGATATACGCGATGTTCAATCATCCAGCCGTCACAAAAATAGTTTGAAGTTTGAATCGACGAAAAACCGCCCCCCATCAATTCAAATCCAAAATCCGAAATCCGAAATCCGAATCCACTAGGATACACCAAGCATTTTGTCCCTCCTCTTCTTCAGCTAGACTTTGTCTCATTGTCTTGTGATATGATTATATTCCCAAGTTCCTTCGCTTGGGAACGTCATTTTGTAACCCCATAAAACAACCTTTTTTCCTTCATGGAAAACCTTTTTTTCTTGTTCTGACCTTCCCAATATTGCGGGTGAAACTCACTTTACCGACCCGATCCAGGCATTCCTTTCGCATGGGGATTCTGCAAGCATTCAACTAATCGCAACCTCACCCAAAGACTGACTAGATCTCGAAGGAAACGTATCCAAAACCCTCTCGGCCCCAACCTTCGAAATCGATCCACTCATATCATATACTTGCAGTCATACAGACATTCTTCAAAGGCTTCCGTCTAGGTCATTATTTTTCCTTTTCAAGCGACAGACTTCCCCCCCATTTTTCTTTTCGATATTTCCCGAAACCGTGAGAGAGTTGATCTTGTGCCCGTTGGAAGAACCAACAGTGACGTTCTCGTCGTCGTCGCTCTCGTCGCCGCCACCCCGATATCATATTGCTTTGGGGGGCCCCGGAATCCCAAGATCAACAGGCAGCCCTCCCGGATGAACATTCCCCCATAGATAGGGTCGTTCAGTCTAATCGTCAGTAACCATGGACGAGAACGATCAACTTGCTTGGTAAGAACTGTTTCTCCGGACGCTGCCGTTGGGCCGTTAACGCGCACGCGCGCGCACGGGGGAAAGGGGACAATTTCTGACTCTGGTAATTGAATTAGGGACATCGGGGCGGTGTTCATGATGGGTTTCAGTGGGACAACCGTGACTCCGCAGGTTAAACAATTGATTGAGGAGCACCATCTCGGAACAATCATGTTGTCCGGGAAGAACTTCAAATGTTAGTTGTCTTTTGTTTTTTTTAAGCCGTAGATACATATCGCGGGGTTCCCCTATATCACACACCCTTCACCCCACATCCCCGTCATCACGCTCGCCGTTCTTGCGCAATGTGCGAGAGGGGGTATAACATCGCTAATTAACTCTTCCCAATCACAAAAAATATACAGCTGCCGAGCAAGCCACAAAGCTCATTTTAGAGCTCCAAACCATCGCGCGCAACGCTAACCATCCGTATCCGTTACTTATTGCGATTGATCAAGAGAATGGGGGACTCAATAATTTATGTGATTCGCAGCACCTACGGCAATTCCCTGGCGCCATGGGAATGGCGGCGACGGGATCGCCCGAACTGTGTAGGGAGGTTGCCAAAGCTACAGCACTTGAAGTATCGTCAGTGGGGGTGAATTGGATATTGGGACCGGTGCTAGATGTGCTTAATCCGAATGCGCGCACCCAGCCGTTGGGGGTGAGAACTATGGGACATGAGCCAGAGGAGGTATCTGAAATGGGAGTGGCATTTATGAGGGGATTACAAGGTATGATAGACCCTAGAAGGTTTGGAAGTCAGAAAAAGAGGAGGCGGAGGAAGAAGGCTGGTGTTGTAAGGGTCTAGATGCGGTTTTGGCTAACTAAATCGTGTAGACGGCGGTGTCGCAGCCTGTGCGAAGCATTTCCCCTCATACGGCAATATCGAATTCCAAGGTTCTCCACTAGACGTCCCGATACTATCCGATACTATCGAGCAGCTCAAGCTGCATGGCTTAATACCGTTTAGGAAGGCAGTGGCAGCGGATATAGATGCAGTTATGGTCGGTGGCTGTTCAATGCCATCCCTAGAGACGAAAGTTATGCATGCATGCCTTTCGGATTCTATCGTAAACAAGCTTTTACGCGAAGAGATGGGGTTTAAGGGGGTAGTAGTGAGTGAATGCCTGGAAATGGAAGCCCTGCATGAGAACATCGGCGTAGGCCAGGCGACAGTTATGGCACTGGATGCAGGGTGCGACCAAATCATTGTGTGCAGGTCGTTTACTTTGCAGCAGGAAGCTATCCAGGGGCTCCAAATAGCTGTAGAAAGCACGATTATATCGCGGGAAATGGTTGCAGAAGCTGCCGCTCGAGTAGCCGCTATGAAACGAAAGCGCACATCTTGGCAACAAGCTCTGAATCCGCCTGGGGTCAATTACTTGATGTTTCTAGAGCCGTCGCATAAAGAGCTTTCTGTGAGGGCGTACGAGGCATCGATCACGATAGTGCGAAACAAAGACCGATTGCTGCCATTGTCGACAAGACGCGAAGAGGAACATGATATTCTCCTGCTAACACCTCTCGTCAAACCGTTGCCGGCTTCGCTTTTGGCGCAAGCGGAAGAACTTAGCGCAGCCTCCAAGTTAGAATCGAGCCGAAGTGATAGCTCTCCAACACCGACCCTAAATACGTCGGCGACGTCCCGGCCGGATCATAAGTCACTACTATCCTCATTTCTCTCGGACAAGGACCGAGTACTAATGACGGGTGAAGTTGTCTTCCGTGAATTGGGGCGTTCTATTGGTCGCAGTTCTGGTGCGAGGATTCTTCATAGCTCGTATACTGCGAGTGGTATCCGTCCTGTCCACGAAAACCTCATTGAAGCCGCTTCAATGATTATTGTTGTCACCGCAGATGCAAATCAGAACCGATATCAATACGGGTTCACCAAACACATATCAGCAGTTAGCAAGATTCCTACAGATCGTTTCCCCAAGGGGAAGCAAGTAATTGTCATTGCGGTATCCTCGCCGTACGACTTCTGGGTTGACAAGTCGATTGGAACCTATGTTTGCACCTACGATTTCACAGAAACGGCAATCGATGCGCTAGTGAAAGTCATATTCGGGAAGAAAAATGCCAAAGGCCTCCTCCCAGGGACAATATTCAAGAGACGGCAGCAGCAGCAGCAGCCAAAACAGCAGTGGTTAGTCGAGCATTGGAAGAAACCCCGGGACTTCGAATCTCTCAAACAGCTCCTGGAGGCAGTTAGGCGTTCAAGCGCGGAAACCCCGTCCCTTTACATAGATCTAGCCACGCTCCCCGCTGCTGCCTACCTTACCGAAGACATTATCATGAACGATGGTTCTGTCATCCTAGAACAGCAAAATTTCGTCGTTCGGAACTCTTCTACACGTGCGCTCTATGGGTTTTGTTCAACATACTATAATCCTAGGAGCGGGGTTGGCAGCATTGGGGTTATTGTAGTCGATCCTGCCCGCCGTAAATTGTCAATAGGCAATTCCTTGCATGCATCTGCTCTACGGTATCTACGACAAAAGCCAGGCATCAAACGAGTCTCTATCGGATCGCGATTCCCAGCCATATACCTCGGGATGCCCGCTTCCCTAGATCCCAATACCGCGACGGCAAATGTTACCGAAGGAATGGATCCCAACAAGCCTTTCAAAACATGGTTCCGCAACCTGTAAGTCGATCAGCTAATGCCTCTAACGTGCTTATAAGTCTAGCAGTAGCTAATGGTATGAAACTTTGTTAGTGGATGGCCTGAAACTTCATCATCTCGTGTGCATCGTCTTCTTCTTTCCAACCTCGCCGAATGGAAGCCTCCAGCTACGATCAGCAAACAACTCTCTGACGCTGGTATTTGCTTCGAACTCATCTCAGATATCAAATCCCCGACTGCGCCCGTACTCTACGAGCAAACCATGGAATTTGTCCGCTCCCATGACAATAGCCGTTATGTAGACCCATATCGCATAGCCGGTGATGACCTTCAGATCGGTCAAGCTCGTATCCTGATAGCAACCAATAGCCAAAAGAAATTCTTAGGAACAGTCATACTAGTCTGGGGAACAAACGACCTGGGGAAACTCGAGAAATTTACTCCGTTGATTCGACCGAATATGCTCGCATCCGCCGCTGGCCATGCCGGGTCCGAAGCCGATAAGACATCTCGAAACGTTTGCGGGATTTTATACCCAGTTCTTGCGCCGACACCACTGAGAAGGCTTGTCCTCGAAGGTCTTGTGGCGATATCTACTAAACATTTCCAGATGCCGCAGCAACAGGGAATGGTGGGCTTCAGTAAAGTGATTTTGGATTGTGTAAGTTTTCAGTAGTCTTATACCTTAGTCCCGAACGAACTTAGAGTAGTAGCTAACACATAGTTATTTTCTTAGCTCGATAATCCTGACGACGCACAGGCTGTGGTTAATAGCAAAAATGGCAAAACTGGCTGGAGGATTTGGCATACATTTGAGGAGATGGAGTGCTCACTATTGGATTTGAGGTCTTCATAGAAGAATCTTGAAGAGAAAAAACAGAAGAAGAAAAAAAAACATATACCGAATGCTATACTTTATTCTCTTTTTTGGAGTTTTGATCCTTCAATTCAGCCAGGGTCTAGCTAGGACTTGAGGGTCACGTCTAGCCTGTTTCATTTTCATTTTATATATCCATTGCAGTATTGACCTATAACAGGAACCTCTTCCTTTTCGGAGAAGTCAGGGAGAAACTTTTTCAGGAGTTTTTCTTTCAAGGAGTTATATTGGGGGAGCACTGATGTATTACACAAGTCGTTACAACTTGCATGTCCTCTTTTCCTTTCCCTTATTTTCCCCCTTTCCTTCTTTTTTTCTGTCTTTGTATCTAAGTTTTCTACCACCCCCCGGTTTTTTTTGGAAGGGAGAGCGGGAGAAGATGATATCTTTCTGTTCTATTCGTTCGTTTCTTTCTCCTTTTCCTTTCCTTTTTCTCTAAGGCAAGCAATACATCAAGTTAAGACTAAAGCGGGTCTTCACTTTCTCTACAAGTTTTACTGGAGTGTCGGTGCAGACTCCTTTAAATTTAGCGATAAACCTTAGGATACTACGGATTCAGGGCTAGGATATTACTATCCCGCGCCCACATCTGGCGGAGTAGAATTCAAATTTGTATAAAAAAAATAGACTGGCATGTAAACGTGTAGCCAAAGAAAGAGATATATATAGAAGGTATGTTGGAAGCAAATCAAACAATCTCACAATTCTCTAAAAAGAGAGGATCAAGATTGAAATACTATTGCCACCATTATCACTAAAAATAGTGACCCACGAATGAGTTTAATAGTTTATGGGCAAGCCTTCCCATCTCGAAGAGACGGGGGAAACTGTTTCTTTTAATCTTCCCTGTAAATATAACGAAAATCCTGTAGGTTGAAAGTGACGGCTCCATAAATGGAGTCGTCGGTAGGAAGTCCGGAAAGTTGAACCAGGGTGGGAAAGGGGGGGGGGGGGGCTTTTCTGTTTCCGAGAAAACGGCTTATGCATGAAGGCAGGAGCGAAGGTAAGGAACTAGAGAAAGGTTACAGAAGTGTTCAATTTTTATAATACTATACATGCGTACATTATCTTCGTGGACAGGAATTAGGTCGAAGGAAGCCTAAGGCAGGAAGCTTAAGGAAAATATCCAATTGTCGATGTACACGATTGTGAAGATGGTCAATTGAAAGTTTGCAGATATATATAAAAGAAAACTAGAAGCAATAGAGTAAAATGAGCGGCGTATTGGACGAGGAGGTGCGATTATTTGGCAGGATTGATATCGTGAAAAAGTTTTTGGCGGAGGAAGAAATTTCGAAATCTCTCCTGGCTGGGTTCCAATTTTTTATATGGGGCAAAAAATACAACAGATCAACACAATTTCCTGTGTAACAGGCTTTGTTGCTAGACTTTTACGGGGGCACAGGGCGTCGATCTTAGAAGATTCAATCGTCCAAAGAGAAATAAAAAATAACTAAGAGGAGCGGAAGGGTTCTGGGACAAGAATATTAATATCCATTACACAGAATAGAAGGATCGTAATAATGAAAATAAGAATGATAATGATAATGATAATGAGGTAAAATAAAAAGGGAGAAAGCAACATAGTTATACATCGGCCCAAAGGTTCGCGCACAAACTAAAACATGCATGCCTGCAATCGTGCTGGGGAAGAATATTTCAGAAGACCACCCAAATGATAATAATGATAATGATGATTTTTTAAACCAAAGATTTTTGTGGGTTTCCTGCCGATAAAGGAAAACATTGACCTCGCTAACACCAGACGAACCGAACTCGAAAGGACCAAAGGAAAGCGTATCTCATGTACAGTATTCTCAAATAATAATCCCGTAGGGGTGAGAGGGGGGAAGGATAGTAATAATAAAGAAATCGGTCATTCATAAAAGAAAGGGGGTAGAAAGCAATACGCAAATATGCAGAAAGACAGGGACTCCGTAACAATCATATCGTCACTTCTATGCAGTTTCTCCTTCTTGCCATAACTTCTGTAATTCGTCAACTAGGTAGTAAGTCAATCGCCCAGTTCGGTGCTGAACCTCTCGAATAAGGTTGGATAGGATCTTCCGTTCCTCCTTGCCATCAAGCACAAGACCAGCGGCATAAAGGCATTGAAGACTGATCAAGTGGTAGGATTCATCGACGTCCGCGAGCGAGATCCCGATAATCATTTGGGTACACAGCTTGTATTGCCGTTGGGCTGCAAGGAAATGTTGGTATCGGTCTTGAGATGGTGGTTGAGCTGTTACAAATCCAGGTTAGCCGGTTTTGTTCGCCCCTTGAGGATCTAGAAAATAGAAAAAAGCAGACTCACGTTTATGCATCATCAACATAATCTTTGCAAAGTAATAAACCTGCATGGCGATCCCACAGCACGCTGGACTATACCAAAGAGCTTCAAAAATTCCATCTTTATCTTTCATTCTCGTAAGGGGCTCGTAGCTATCCGGCAAACATCGCTTCCAGTCTTCAAGTTTTTTCTCTAGCATTTCTGCTCTTCTCAACCGCTCTGTAATATTATGCTCGTTCTTTTCGATCTCGTCTTTGGCGCAATAGTTGATGATTTGGCCTAAGATGAACATAACTCGATTGCCTAGTTCATCTTCTCGGAGCATACACATACTTTCAGGGCTAGTGTCGAGATGCCAGAAGTCTTCGGTAATGAAAGTTTGCCTTCGTTCTCGGAAAGCGGCAAGGACATCTTGACGGTACCAGGCCCAGAAAGCCGCACCCTTGAGACCTACTAGGCTTTCGTGGATACCTTGTGGTTTGATTATTGAACCAACCCCTTCTAGATGTCTTCTGAATTCTTGGTTCGAGCCGTCGATAACTTCAAATGTTGATAGGATGACAGCCGTAGCAAGGAATTCTTCTGAAGATGAGAATCTTCCATCTACATCGTTGACTAGAGAATTTTGCATTTCTCGGAGGGCTGCATCGTAGTATTGGCTGTACTCCACCTCAGTATTCGACTCCTGAGTTGGGGCTAATACTGGCGTAGTTTGTCTAGCAGTACGAAGACGATATTGTTGTTTAGCGGACAGAGCGAGGCATGCTTTGAGGAGGCCGGTGTTTTTGCGGGCAAGCCTAGGGACCACTATCATGAATTGTCTATCGAAGTCGAATATATCGAGCTATCAAGTTTTTGTTAATACCAATGAGTTGAACTGAATTAAATTTTGAAGGTAAACACCAACTTACAGCTGGACACAGCCGAGAAATAAAGTTTCTGTATAGCGCCGATTCATGCTCGCTAAGTGGCAGAGGTACTGCAGGTTCCCTCGGAGTGGTCGAAAATGGAATTCCACCAGCACCGTTTACGCCGTTACCCATGATTGTATCTGGAGTGACTCTATCAAATCCTTGAGGATCGATTCTAGTAGCGTCGAATGAAATAGAAGTGCGAGGTGCTGGTGATATAGGGGCCCTATTCCAACTATATTAGACAACGACATATCTAAAGGACTACCAAAGCGCCTAAGCCTACAATACTAAACCCTGGAACTGTGTAACAGCGGCGCCGGTTGGTGATATCAATGCAGAACCGGGAACCTTTAGTTGCGAGGGGCTATCGGCAGCGCCTTGTGTGAGAAACGGTGATGTTGATACAAGGGGGAGAACACTGGGCTGCGTTCTATGTCGTCTACCTGCAAGCCCGTTCGGGGATACAGCTGTTGAAGTTGGGGATATTCCTTCGTGGTGTCCTGCCGCTACGTTCGCCAGACTTAGCATGCCAGAGACATCAAGCTCGGGGTTAATAGAGGCTATGGATGCTAGGGCTGATTCGCTTTTAACATCGAGTGGAAAGCCAGCAGATAGATCTAAAGACCGTCGATTGGGATTGGAGCCAGCGGGACCGGAACTACCTGCGCCCTTCTTTGATATCGACCCAGACCGGCTATGGCGGAAAAGACTGTCGGGACTTGGGAAGACACACTAAGAGAGATATTAGCACCTATGGTGGAGATAGGTGACGCTGTCAAATTTAAAGATGAGACGAACCGATCGATTCCCCTTTAAACAGTTCTGACACTGTGGTTTTTGCTCGTCGCATTTTACATGACGTTTCCTGCAAGTGTTACTTTTAGGCAAGATGTTAGCATCTCGTCTCGATCTTATAATTTTTTTTTCCCCTTGAAAATCTGCAGATGCACTTAGGCGTAATTATGCATGAAGGTACGGAATGACAAGGTCTACAAGGTCTTGGATAGGCAAGTATGCCGCATCAAAGACATATTTATACAGGGCTTTCGGGCTTTTAACATACCATCCTGTTCTTACTCGCATGCCACGAAGAGCACCGGCTACGATTGGGATCTGACCCGATAGCCGTCGTTCTGGATGCGCCTGGCCCCCCGGCTGTGATTGCTGGGGAGGTTGCGATTGCGACTGCGACGGGTGATGATGATGGTTTGAATGCGGTGATCCATGGTCGTCCTCGCGTAGTTCAGGGACAGTGTGATACTCAAAGATGGGCTGGTCAAAGTATTGCCGCCCACCCGGCGAAGCTCCCGTCATATCGAGGGAACTATCCGGATTGTTGGACACTCCGTTCGCATCGAACGGGCTACCTCCAAAGTGCGGTAGACTTCGTGTCGATGGAGTTGAGTGACCCGACATGGCCGATTGGCAGTGGAGGGGCTCGACTCTAAGATGTGAATGCACTGCAAGTCAAGGTGCAAGCTCTAATGGGATTTTCCCCCTAGGCCTATGATCTCCCGCGCGCGCGCTCCTCTATGCAGGCTCCGTACAGGGACAACGACACGAAGAACAAGGGGGGAAGAGTAAAACAATGTTAAGGAAAGCGAGAATTACACGAAGCCAGGAAGCTGCTGCAATAGCTAAACCTAGTCGAAGGCTGCGTGATAGTAGCGCATTGCAATGGCTCCGAGTCGACTTGATTCGCGTGTTTCTTTTGCACTGTCAAATCTCGGGTGGATGACTGCAATTGGCGAAAATTTTAGGGGCTCGAAAGCGAAGTGGAAAAAAAAAAGCTGGTGTGGGTGTGCAGCCGAAAAAGACTGGCAGTCAGACCAGCCCTCTCCGAGATCTATCACGTTACCACAAATGACCACGCCCTACCAACTAGTTGGGAGGGATGGGATCGAAAGGGCTGGCAGATGACAGGTGGGAAGGATTCTGTCGAAACGAGCTCTCGGATGAGGCTTAGTAGGCCGGAGAACGTGGAGAAGGCGAGACGACTGCCGATGGGAGATTAGAATCGATTGAGGATGCGGAGGGGAAAAAATCAAGAGCCCTCGCAACTGTTGTGCGGAGTTCGTCTGGATATGAATCTCGAGACGAAGCGGACGAACTACTAAAAGTCTTGTCGATTTTGTAGAGCCCCTATTCGCGCCCTCTCATTGGGGAGAAGGACTAGCGGGTTCTGAGATCCAACCGAAGGCGATGATGTTCCTTAGCCGGGCGCCTAAGCATGCACCGGAGTGGAGTCGCCAAATGCAACTTGGACAGTTTTCCCATGGAAACATGCATTTTGATTCAAGATAATCCGGATCACGGTTTGTCTTCGAGATCTTCAGGAATGCACATAATTGTAACCAGTCCATTCTAAGTTTAGATGCATCGATGCCGAATGAATGAATTTATAGGGTACAGTTTACGTTTACGTATGACGGTTACATACTTACATACAAGCCAAGTTGAAACAGGCACAACATGGAGATATACTATATCTATGCATGGTTTTGCTTTGACCCCTCCCTTCAATGGTATCTTATCATAGCTTTATCGATACGCAGATGCTTCCGCGCGCTCCGTTCTTATATACCATCAATTTGGGTAAATTTGCGCGAATCGAAAGCTTCCAGCTTAATTATTACCCCAATCCGTGGGCCTTATTACAAACCCACTTTTCATTGTCTTCGTTTAGCCGACTTAAACTTTTTTTTTTTTTTTTTTTCGAAAATGAATAAATTTCTTCACCAGGTCCAGGGTTCGGATCTATAAATATATCTCCCATGCATGCAACCGTCTACAGACACTATTGATCATGCCCAAGAAATGCATCTCAGGATTCTTCATGATTACGTATTAGTTTACCCCAGACATAGATGTTGATTTCAGGTGAACAATTCTAAATTTATCGCCCTTTTTGGAAGTATTTGAAACAGGCGACTCCTATTCGCGCCTTTCCAAACCTGTCAATAAAGTTTAATTCCACGCAAGCAGCGTCGTATCTATAATGGAGGTATAAGCGCATGAGAGACGCTGGAAATGCAATTCGACCAAGCTTGCAAGGCAGAATTTAGTATCCGTGCCCACAATCTCCGATTCGCGATCTAAAAGAAGGTTTGGAACCCGCAGATATGGCATCCTGTCATCAAACAGCCGCCTGGCAAAACGTGCTGCACTTCACACACGAAAGCGCATGGCTAACTATACACCACGCGACTCGCTCGCTGTTCACGCATTATATCAGTGTAATAAATTTAAGCAAACATTTTCCTGCAGCTATGCCACTAAATACACTGCTGCGCGATATTTTGTTGGATTTCTCTTAACTTAACGTTAGTTATTGTTGGACAGCCGGGTTGTCATAGGCAGACACTAATCCATTGTCTCGTGTGCAGATTGAGAATCGACACTGAGATTCTTACCCATCCGTGTCGAATCATGATCATATGATAAGTGCAGCCTTGTAAGATATCATTAAAATCTCAACTCTATTTCCTGTCCCTCTTCTAATTTAAACGTCCCGCAAATACATCGACCTTCACATTTCGGTAAACAGTAGTGATTGAGTTTAATTTTGGATTCCTGGCTGTTGCTGGTGTATACACGTGTAGCTAGCGGGGTCGTCGATCAAGACGACTTGCTGACAGAACTTCCCGTTGCCACGGCTTAAAGCAGCATTATCTCTCAAATCGGGAGCACTTGCGGGCATTTTCTTGTCAAAATTTAGACTCTCTGTCCTGAATCCAGTCTTCGATTTGAACAGAAACATGTAGTCTCGGGCTAAATATAGGGAGAAACGTTCAGAACCGAAATAAATTGGTGGTCCATAGAGATTTAGCTCTCGAGGTTGTTAAGTTCGCGGTCGCCGAAGTCGCTTTAAATTCTTACGGTTACAGTATATCGGCAGAGGACAGCGAATGGCGGTACGGAGTATTGGAAATGCAAATCAAACAAATCAAGATACGCCGCCTTCGATTACTTATTAGAGGGATCCTTCGTGCAGATATATACACATTCCTAGCATGCACCGATTAAGACAGATGATTTACCACTATTCGCATCATGAAAATCTTCAAAGAGCAGTCTAACGGGAGGATATCTCAATTGAGCTTAAGATACCAAGAAAAACTCCCCGTTGCAATTGGCAGAACAAGGTGCCAATAACGGCACAGGACAATCC
Organism: Orbilia oligospora ATCC 24927; assembly: GCF_000225545.1. Classification (NCBI taxonomy): domain Eukaryota; kingdom Fungi; phylum Ascomycota; class Orbiliomycetes; order Orbiliales; family Orbiliaceae; genus Orbilia; species Orbilia oligospora. The sequence goes on from NW_011645772.1 coordinate 1,476,345, forward strand.
TTGTCAGTACCCCAGAAAAAAGGGAATTGAGCCGTCTGAGCCAAGCCTGTCACAAGCTGCCTTCCTCGGACTTTCAGAAAGCTTAACATGCTTGAAGCTGGCATCTGATCATGCATGAAGAAATAATCGCTTCGGCCGTAGATTCCCGAAGCGGTATTGCGCTCGAAAGGGGATCCACACTTGCCTCCAAGTTATTGGATTTCGCGATTCAGATATACACATATGCCAGTTACTATACGCATATGCCTCCACACTTTATGAATCGCAATAAAGTTTGGGGAAAGCATTTGCGCCGGGGAGAAGGTCTCAAGTGCCCAGCACTGCATCCTGTTTCCCGTCAAAGCTATGTACAGTTCTATGACATCAAGAGTTAATCGGATCTAAAACACAGCCAGAAGGATATTAGGATATCAGCCAAATGCGAATAGATATAGATTTGGGTAGTCGAGTTTTCTAGACATCACGATAAACACGTTTAAGGCAACATCTCCACCCTAAACTAGCTCTCGAGGATATGGTTAGCTAGCGAGGAATGCGAATGCACTGGCCCAAAGCCCAAAGGCTGTGCGTACTCTGTTGCCTTGAAACCGAATTCTAAAACCATGGTCTTTAATTTTACGACATGCAATCTTTTTTTTTTTTTTCTTCTTGAGATCCTCGACGGATACGAGCTGGCCCGGGCATCCGCTGCAAGCATGAGATTATTCGCGAATTCACTGCAACCACGCCCGCCGGGTTACATTACATTTAGTCTCGTGCTGGTTATTTCCAATCAAAGGGCTCTGAGTCGACCAGACTAAAAAGTGTTCAGAAAAGAAAGACAATAGTTTGACTGATCCCTTGGGCCTGGAAGCGGGTGGTGGATATTGCTGGCAGCAGCCCCATGGTTTAGAAGCATTGGGTGTCTCAGAGAAATTTAAAGTGCAGCTAGCTGCTGTCAATAGATGAAGTGAAGCTCCTGCTGGATGTGGATGTTGCAAGTTGAAGCGACTGGAATTTCGAGGCAATGCAAAGGAGGATGCACAACGCAGCAACCGGCCAAATGTAACGCACCCCGCAAATTCTGCTCGATCCGACGACATGTCCAACACTCGACTCTCGCTACTTTCTGAGGGCTCCTTGCATGGGGGCGGGGGGACGAGACAAACCCGATATCATTTCTTAGATATGCAAGTACGTGAGTATCGAATCGAATCCAATCGAATCCATGATATCCGCCTATTCCGACGGGGAGGCTGGAGGCTCAGATGCTAGACGCTCAAAACTGACGATCGTGATCCCATCGTAATTCAATTAATCCACTTCAGAAGACCCCAATCCTGGGGCCCCCAAATCGCTGGTAAATTGAGCTTAGTCTCGAAAACCTCTCGAAGGGACCTTCGAAACCGGGAACAGCGTCGACATGTGAAGCCGAAGCCTGTCTCTTTTTAGACGAACCCCGGACGACCCACCTTCTCCAGATCGCCTGTGAGAACTCAACCCACCCCCCGGACTGATTTTTCAATTCAAGAATCATGCCGTTTGTTCTTTTTTGCCTTCGTCGCCAATTTTGGCTCTAGTTTGCTCCCATGCAGGAACATGAATTGAGGTTTTGTTCCAGGGTTACTAGTGTAGGCGGGACACTTCTGCTTTCCCAGACGTCTGGTGCGTTCCTTTTGCCAACCTCCTCTTGACATATCCGCCTACTCTGCACCTGCCAGAACTGCTCCTCCTCCCAGTCAAAACTATCTTTAGTCGACGACCGCTAGGGGTGGAAGCAGGATGGGCTTATCGGTGTGTGCCCACTATATTGCGGCCCATGCTTTTTTTCCTACACAAGCATGGCCCCATTTTACACCAGCCAACTTTTGTCAGACAGGCGTCAATGTGATGTATGCATGTCCACTCTAACCTTCTGGTTGCAGGGAATGTGAAAAACTGTCCGAGGTAGGATCAATGTGATAATAGTTGGCAAGAAGACATAAAAGGCCTTCGCAGGCCCCAATCTCGATACAATTCTTTTTTTCTTCCTCACCCATCAGTCACACAGTCGTTAATCATCTCGAGTGGTAAATAGCATACATTCGCTTTGTAATATCCAACAAGCATCAATCTTTCGACATTCTTTAAAGCTTTTTTTAAGTTTTTTATATAATCTTTAATACTACAAAGTCAAAATGAAGTTCTCCGCCGTCGCCCTCGCTACCATTGTGGCCGTTGTCTCCGCCCAGGGAATCGCTGATATCCCAGCTTGCGCTCAAACCTGTCTCCTCCCAGCCCTCCAGGCTACTGGCTGCAGCTTGACCGACTTCAAGTGCTCTTGCTCCAACAAGAGCTTCGTCAGCGACTCCACCGACTGCATTGAGAAGAGCTGCTCCCCAGCAGATATTGCCAGTAAGTAGCTGCTGAATCATCTATCAAGAAAATAAGCTTTTCTATATCAGATATCTAACATATAACAGAGGCTGCCAAGGCTACCTACGAGCTCTGCAAGGCTGCCGGTGTCGAGATTGTGACCAGGGCCCCACCTGCTGCAACTACTTCTGCCGCTCCAACCACCGCTGAGCCAGAACCAACCACTGCTGAGCCAACCACTGCTGAGCCAGAGCCAACTACCTCTGAGGCTGTATCCTCCAGCGCTGGCCCAACCTACGGCGAGCCAGAGCCATCCACCACCGCCGCTGTCTCATCCACCTATGCCCCAGCCCCAACCACCATCATCTCCACCACCGCTGCTGGAAATGCCACCCAGACCCAGCCACCACCACCACCAAGCACCGGTGCTGCCGTTGCCATCGCTGGCAACGTTGTCCTTGCCCTCGGTGGTGCCGTCGCTGCTTTCTTCTTGTAAGTTAGCTCGATTGGCGGGGTAGTGTGCATTAGTGAAGATGTGATATTCTTCGATAGACGGAGAGCGATCAATCATCTAAACTAAAGAGCTAGAGGAGGTTTACCACGAGAGATATGTCAAAAGCACTCTCGTAACTTCATGTATAATACTTCATAATTTCCTAATTATACTATTACCTTATTTTCTGACATGTCTAAAGAAACATGCTTAATGTTAATGGATCATACAAAAACTGAGAGACCTTTGAACGTAAATGACAAGCTAGCAGCCATGTAGTTTCTTTAGATAAATACTTAAGTAATTGGAAATGGCATAATTGGAAATGAACAGCTAGCATTGATAAACTACTTAAGAGGCACCATGACATCGATGGTCGCCGTTATCGATCAAAGCCCTTGTTCCGGATTCCTATACCCAACAACACTCTAGATCATGCACGAGGCCGAGGCTGGAACCGCGCTCGAAAATAACTTGTCGGGATTGGACGGTCTCGGCTCTCATGATCTCAACTAAGAATTTATTTCCTCTGGGCTTCCTGCAGCATGCAGTCTCGGATGCACCGCAATGTTGGATCGAACGATTCAAGGATAAGATCGAACAAACAACACACAACGTGTTGCATTTTTCCCGCTCGCATTCCTCGACGGAAGTTGCCTATTCTCTTCGAACCCCATGTAACCTTACGTGCATCGAAGACCCTTCTAGATAAAAGAAAAATAGGAATACTAAAAAATAGGAATAATAATAAAAAACACGTAAAAAGTATTTTGCCCCCTCCCTAGTAAGGTCATTTGTACAGAGTACATACATGTAGTGTACGTAACCCCCCATGTACAGGGTATGTACTGCTACCCTCCACAGACTTTGGTGGCAAACCCGTGGCTTGCATTGCATATATCGCTCACTCGCTTGGCCCAATGGCGACCCGTAGCCGGGTCAGAACGTAAATGCAAGTAGTCTGGACTTGCAGCTGGCTCTTATAGGGCTGGAATTTTGGTTGCGGAGAATTTCACTTTGGGCGAAGGTATTTGAGATCGGTTATCGATTTCAGCTGGATTTAAAGGTCCTCTAACCGAAGCCATTACAATTATCTTACAACTAATAAGTAAGTACCAGATTAACTATAGCTTTCAAGCTACCTATATGCGAACCGGCGATCGCCTGTTGGATGTTTTGATCATGGGAGGGTGGTTCTTGATCGAAGCGGGCGAAGATGCAACAGCCTAAACAGCTTACAACATTACAACTGCAACTTCTAAATCTCTTATCACATTACCATTCCGTCAATTCTGCCAAGCAAACATAACTGGCCGGCTACATATCGCAAATGTGATGGTTCGGTTTTTTTGGACACGAAAAAAATATAAAAAATATACAAAAATAAAAAAATAAAAAATACGATTCCATTCCGTCGTCATCATTGAAACTCCCTGTTGGATTAAGAAGGTGTATAAACAGAAAGCACCTGTCGTGGCCAAATATACAAATAAGTATCAGCCGCATATCCAAAAAGGGAATGTGTCTTCGAAAAGGCCTTGTATTCATCGACTAACTCATGCCAGGGTACCTCGTTTGGGTTTACTAGTCAAGAGTCGCAAATGGAAAATCGGTCGTATTTCATGTATTAAATTAGCAGAAAAGGAGTGAAAAGGGTGCGAGACATAAGATTTAGATCCAAGACAGATGCAGAGGCGACTAGTAATAAGTATTGCGCTTAACTATAAACGAAAATCCAACGCCTGATATAAAAATAGAATTATCATATGGACTAAAAGAGTATACTAGTATATGTTATCGTTGGTAAGCAAACAAAACCCTTCCTAAAAGATAAGCAGAAATCCAACAAGTTGTGATCATCAGTTCGTATTCGTTGTTGTCGTAGTCGTAGTTGTAGTCGTCGGAGCAGGTGGAGGGGTGGGAGCTGCTTCTTCGGTAGTATTGTTGGCAGGCTCCGCGCTACTGGCAGTAGCCTGTTCCTGCGTCGTAGGTTCCGGAGGCGTAACATCGGCAGGAGTTGTAGTTGGCGCTACTGTAGTTGGAGCTACTGTAGTTGGAGCTACTGTAGTTGGAGGAGTGGTGTTAGTAGCTTGTGCTGTGTTGCTCCTGCTAAGTCCTGTATTTGTCCTAGAGATTGTCTTGATACTAAAGTTGCTGAGCTTTCGGGCAACGGCGCCACCCCGGAAGCTTTGTTTTCGCCACCAACTGAACTCGGCGGGTGTAATAGGGGTTTCGCCCGGGTTGCCTGCGATTTCGGGGTCAGGAGTCAGAGGGGAGACACTACCCGGAATATTGTCGATAGGACTTGTGGCTTCGGAGAAAACTGAGCGGCGGGTTCTTGTACTAGCATTGCGGGAAGCAGCAGAAATAGGGTCGGATCGTTCAGTGGCAGGTGTAGGGACGATAGAGAAAGCATCATTGGCTCGGTTTTCGTCAATAACCCCGAGTTTAGCATAGTCGACAGCACCAGCGTCGAGTTCAACTGGGCCTTTTGGTTCGGCTGGAGATAAGAAATGTCAGTTTTTAAAGTGTCACGGCGAGAAAAGCTTGTGCGACCAGCCATTTGGGCATATGCACATACCTGGTAGTTCGAAAATTATCTGCGGGTTACCAGAATACTGATCTCCAGTGGCGTAGGCGGGTGCGATAGTCGACATGCTACCGTAACTGCCATATTGTTGCTGCGGATCGGCTGGATATTCCGGATATGCGGCGCCCTTGGTGTCTTTCTCTTGGTTTTGGAATTGCTCATTTCCTGCGTCCTTAGCTGCTTTCCGCTGCTTCCTGCGCCGGATGCAGAAGAAGGCGATACAACCCCCTACAATGGCTAGAACAACCACAATACAGACTGCTACGACTGGGTAAACAAACTTGGGCGTCTCTGATTTTGTCTGTATAATGCTGACGGAAGGAGTGCTATTGGCAGGCTCGGAAGGATATGGGTAAAATGTGGCCGCTCTTTGGGGAGGCGATTCAGTGACGAACATTGCCTCGAGAGTTGGAGCTGCCCATCTGGAAGCCGTTTTTGTAGCCGACCCGTTCTCACTAAATTAATTCGTTAGTTTATTGTATTTCTAAAGTAAATAAATAAATAAAAATTCAAAAATATGAGTGGGACATACTCTCCGCCGACAACATCTCTGATGGGTTGTGGAACCTTGTATTGTTCGTAAACCGATGGGTCATAAGCGCTCATAAACTCAAGTTTGTTGAGGTTGAGGACACGAACTATGTCGATACATCTGCTCGGACTTGATGGGGCGCCTCCGATAATGAACATCTGGTCGGGAAGTGGTTTGACGCATCTGTGACCTTTACGTGCGGTTGAGGGCGAACCGTCTAGGACCTTAATCCATTCAAACGCTGGAATGGAAAGGACGTAGACGTCGTCATAATAGGGGATGGGACGAGTCAGCGACTGCCCAGGGTAGCCTCCGTAGATGTAAATGTGGTGAGACTTTCCGTCCTCAGAGGTAGCTACAGTTGCACAGAATTGTGCGAGGCCAGTTGGGGGGATATCACCGGTTGTATTCTGGAGATACCATTGTTTGTCATTAATGTCGTATATGTCAATAGTCTGGAGGAAATTTGGGCCGGTCGCGACTGCTCTATTCAGGGCGGCCTGATAGACAGATGGGTCCTCATCTGGGCTCTCAGATTGCCACTCGGCTCTGGTAACGCCCCCAATAACGACGAGGGCGCCGAGCTTTCCAGCTGGGACGTAAACCATTTCTGCATTTACTCTTGGACGTGCCGGGGTTGGCAAAGTCGTATTGGTCCATTTTGTCCGGACCTGTTCCGATAAGTCGGCAGATATGAACTGGGAAGATGTGACATTGGGGCTATATCGTGGACGAGGACCAGGACCACGGATTTCTCCCCAATTTTTATTCTATTTCGGAATTCATCAGCCATCCGGTCAAAATAGATGTCCTCTTTTCGGAAAGAAGGAAATCATGCATTACATACCCTGGCCCCGGAAAAATAGTAAGTAGTGTTCAGTTCTCTGACATTGACTCCAGCACCACCTGCGACATAGCGGTTGACGTCGTTTGAGAGAACGGGCCCGACCTGCCAGCCTCGCTGCCAAATCCTTTCTGGGCCCTGCCTGTACACGTCGAAGACTTGTACGTTGTCGTCCGCAGGAAACGATTGGATAGAGTCCGTGTCAGCTAAAAGCCCACCATAAAGCCAAAAGCTATTATCATTCGCTGCCATGAACCCAGCCTGCAAAATGGCAAGAAAATGCATTAGTCACCTGCATTTTTGGGATATCATAAATCTGAGGATGCATGCATACCGTGACCTGGGCAAAGGGAGTATCTATCGTTTGAAAGGGTACCTCTGTGGTATTGAAGCCAGTCCCCAGATTTAGGTAATACGACAATGTTGGTATGTCGTTGACTAAGGTAACAAGGATGTCAGCAAGAATCCAAATCGACACCAAGCAAGCCTCTCTCCCACGAGGCTTCCATGGTTGGCGGTGACACAGCCTAGATAATGCATAAATGCGACCTCAAATTGCAGATTGTTTTTCTTAATTTTATATTTGGTAGCCGCTGGACCTCTGTGCCGTTGTTTGCGTGTTGCGGGTGAGGTCTTTCTGTTCTGCTGCACAGTCTCCTGCACCCTCAAATTTAGGCTTGAGCTCTGGCCACCCAGCCAACCAACCACCCCATTGAGCAGTCAAGGGGCTCCCCCTCTTAATGCACCATCATGAGGAATCCTTTGCTTCAAAGGAGGAATATCGCAGGAAAGATGATAAGCAAGCAGGTGCATGGAGAGTTGACATACCTTCTATTTGTGGGGCACCAGTGCCCGTGATATTAGCGCGTTTTAGCCTTCCGCCGTTAATATAGAGTTGATCTCGAATGATTGCGCCTGCGGTTGTTTGATATATGTTAGGACCCTGAGAAATAATCTGTGCTGATAAGACCCGAACTAACTCGATGGCAGTTCCCAGGAGCACATCGCCCTGATTCCAATCTCACGTCGTTCCAAAGGCCCATTTTCGCGCCTGCTGATACCCATTTCCGCTGTCGAAACCGCAAGTGCATGGCCCAAAGCGGGCAGAGTCGCAAAGATGAGCTTCCTCCGAACCATGTTGACCTAAGCTTTGTCGAGAAAGTCGTGGTGACCAGTGAAAGAAATTCAAAATCTGATCTTTTGGTCCGATGGTTTCCCTGAAAGGCTGATATTATAAAGCTCGTGGAGGGCGCACTAAACCTCTTGGGCTGAGTCTCGGGTGGGTCCAACGGCTGTACTGATGGCCACCAGGCGCGAACCTCGCATCCTCCAGAATCAAGGGCAACTATCCGTCAGCTACTGCATTGGCTAAGGTCCTACACATGCGACTCTGAACTAGGAAACGAATGGGATGAAAGATGACCCAGGAAATCGTATTCCTTCAGGAAAACTAAAAAACAAATTACCACCTTCTTGATAGCTCAACTGTCAAAGTAAGGGCGGGCCTCCTTAAATTGGTGAAGAAGCATCGATCGAGCCCATCGACCAATGCAAGCCAGAAACGTATACGGCCAGCTTTCTCTTGTGCCATGCGGGTCATGCACCCAAGACTTCCTTCACTCCAGGCTGCATAAGATCGCTTCTCCGTCGAAACACGCAGTTCGTCCGGGTGTTACACTTGAGATGGGGGAGGGGTTTTGGCTGTCTCTGGCATTTCCCGCGAGGTACCAGTTACCTTCCCGCTAACTTTGCCGACAAAACCGTCCTGACAAGGGTTTTATTCTGGGTGACAGGAAGGGCCTTCGAAGGCTTGTTCGAACGCAGTTTCTCATTTCACCCCACCCTTTCGAGGTCAGGTTGGAATGCAAAGAGCAAAAAGGGAACAAAGATCACACAATTAAACATGACAAGGCCAACCTGCTCGCCTCTTGAGCCCGGAGGGAGACATGCCACCATCTTTGGGGGCCTTGTTATAGCTGGTCTGGGCACTTGTTATTATTATAGCTTACGGCTACTAACTACCTTTCGGTTCCCCCCCAGCGAAGCTCGCTATTCCCGGTGGCACAAAAGCATATTTGCGTCTGACGAAGAGGGAAGAAGTCCAAGTTTTTCCTGCTGCGGTGAACAACAGCAACCTTAACAATAGATGATAAAAATATCATTTAGCATCGATATCGTCGATGCGACGATAAACATAAGACCAACTGATTTCATTTTCAAGTGGCTGGGTGGTGCTCTCGCTTCGAAGCCCTACTTGAACAAAGGGACGGCTGAATAGTGCTAGTGGAAAAGGGTTGGCACAGCCCTGGACCTACCGGCCAATAAGGGCTGCAGCGACAGTCTATCCAGCATGAACTATCATCTTCTGCCAAAGATGGCCACTCCATCCTCCAACGTGCCCAGATTGCGAGAGGTAACCCCAAGGTTGCAAAATGAGTAATACAATATTTGAATATATTCGCACTCCTCAGCCGGGGCACCTTGCGAGAAAGAAATTTTCCCGCCCTTCCTTGCATGTTGCTTACTGCCGGTTCTGCAGGCCAACTTTACGATATCTTGGAATTGCATTGCTAAATGCACACCCTTGACCTAACTGGGTGGAGACACCTCTTGTCAATGAGAGAGTAGATAACCCGTCGCACCGCCAGTTCTTTCTAGCCTGATTTGCTTCCGTTTTTGGTACGCCTCACCAGCCCTTAACTGGAGACAATTCACAATTCTATCTGGAGGGACGATCTTGAACTTCAGATGGTTTGAAGTTGGTCCTCTTGGATCCCTTCTGTCATTCGCTTTTTATACAAACACAAGCTTGTCGCTCGCTGTCCCTGAATAGGCCTGCAGGCCTCTACCCGCTTACAACATGATGGCGGTTTCGTTCAACGCACTGTCCCTCGCTATTATCCTGCTGTTCTCCTTGGTGTCGGCGACGAATCCCAAAACGACAACGATAACTCAGACGCAGACGCAGACCAGCACTATCACGACATGTCCGGTGAGTATCTGATGGAATGCAGTTGATAGTCAATTCCTAGAAGCAATTGTTGACAAGCTCCGAATTATTTAGGCTCCTGAGTACCCCGTGACAGAAACTGTCACTGTTAGCTTAACTTGCCCCGTAAGTTCTTTTTTCATATCGCGAATTCCACCACGCAGTGTGCATGTGACTTACCAATGCCTTTGCATATCTCCTTAGACCCCGGAAACTGTTACCGCCACGACCACAGAAACTGGCTATGGCGAAGTTACAGTTACGGAAACTTGCTATATTACTGTTACTGAGACTCCAGATGTATCTACAATCACGGAGACCGGTGCTGTTACTATTGTCACGGAAACTCTGACTGGCGATGTCACAACTATTACCGGCGACGGCGTGACAGTCACGGAAACTCTGACTGGCGATGTCACGACCATTACCGGCGACGGCGTGACGGTCACGGAAACTCTCACAGGAGACGTAACTACGATTACTGAAGCCGGCCCGTCGCCAGTGACCTTGACACAAACATTAACTGCGTCGACGGTAACGGTTACTGAGGGAGGATACCCGGTAACAACGACAGTTACACACACTTCAGTATCTATCTCGACAAAGTGGAAGGTTAAGTGGAAGACAACGACGTCGACAAAGACACAGACGGCGACAGAAACTCTGACGAATACCGCCACTGAGACTCAGACAAATACTGAGACTCAGACGAATACAGAGACCCAGACGGATACAGAGACTCAAACCCAGACGGATACTCTCACTCAGACGGATACTCTCACTCAGACGGATACTCTCACTCAGACGGATATTCTGACGAATACGCTGACCGACACACTGACTGACACTTTGACGAACACTCTGACCGACACTCTGACTAATACACAGACTGATACTGCCACCGAGACTCAAGTCGAAACCCAAGTCGAAACCCAGGTCGAAACCCTGGTCGAGACTCTGACTGAAGAGGTTTTGATAACAGAGACCCGTACAAGCCTTATCACGGAAACGACCGAAGTCCCCAGTCCTTATCCAGTGACAGAAACAATCCTCAGGACAGATGTTATCACTTCGACGGTTGTGTCTTCGTTTACTACCATTGTCCCGACGACAATTATCTCTTCGTTCACTACAACTCTCGATGCAGAAACAATCGTAGTCACGACGACGTTGACCAGCTTCGTCCCAGTTCTAACTACTACGACTATTCCGATCACCCGTACGACTACTCGGCTCGTCACTGTTCGGACGACTTCAGTTCGGACTGTGTTGGTCACAACTGTCCGCACCTTGCCGCCAATCATTCGAACCGAGACCCACACGCTGCCGGGCAATACCATCATTCGCACGCTGCCAGGCAATACAATTGTCCGTCCGCCAACGACACGCACCGTCACTGCCACGGTTGTTCAGTATGTGCTATATTTAAAATAATATCCGTACCTTTTTTTAAGCTTTGACGAGAGCGTGTTTCTAACGTTGCATGACTAGGACTGTGACAAACACTATCTATACCAGGATATGCGAGGCGAGGTACCCGGCAAAGGGAGACATTAACGCCTACGACTTCCCACGCAATTATACTTGGGGCTGTCCGCCAGGATATGTTTGCGCACCCAAGGTCCAGCAAAGACCCGGTCGTGGTGCATGTCCGAATGAGCCTCCACCGATCGATATCTATGCATGCCGACCGGACGAGTGTGTCAAAGCCCCTCCTCTCGCCGACCCTCAGAAGCACTGCTGGCGGCCTGCTGGATGCTCGTACAAGCTCTGCACTTACAAATACAATAATTATCCGTACTATAATTTGGATCCTAGGAGATGGGCTCTTAACTTTTCGTCCGACGGATATACCCTCATTGATAATGACCCTACGGGCTACAGGTACTATAAACGGCAAGCCCAGGCTTTATTGGCACAGGCATCGACCGATCTAGCCGTTCCCGTCCAACCCTGTTACGATGAATGTAACAACGCTATGTTAGAGGCCCAACGGACTGGTAAAGTTCCAGCTATTTGCGAACTTGACTCGGCGTTTAACTTCAAGCTTCAGCAATGTAGCACTTGCATGTCGAGGCTTGATATTACAAACACGCAGTTTCCTCAGCTCGTTTATCCCGACGTTGCACAATGGGTCTCTTATTGCGAGGGGCTCCTGCCAGCGCCGCTTATGCAGACTACTCCGGTGAGGAAAGGGGAAGATAGCACGCAGACCACATCGTCTGCCGATAGCGTCATCTCGAAAGAAACCGAGACCGTCACTCTGACACCTGAACCTACGACGGTTACGGCCACTGCGGAACCCGTGACTACCTCTGGTGACGATACCAGCGAGCCTCCAAGCACCACCGCTCCTGAGCCAACGACCACCCCAGAACCGACAACCACCCCAGAACCGACAACCACCCCAGAACCGACAACCACCCCAGAACCAACAACAACTCCGGAACCAACGACCACCCCTGAGCCAACCACTAATCCGGAGACAACTACAGCTGAACCCACCACTAGTGAAGAAGATTCCACCACGCCTGCCCCTACGACAGAACCAACTGGAGAGACAACAACATCTAGCACTGACTCCCCAGCGACAACGACAACAGACGATTCCAACCCCACAACAACGGAATCTAGTTCAGGCGAACCGACAGGAACAGATACTGCGACAAGTGACACGGCCAACCCAACGTCTACAGAAACCGACGAGCCGACAGGTACATCTTCAACTGCTGGTGAGACTTCAACTGGCGGGGGCAACGGTGGGGATGACACCACTACCACTTCTTCTCCACCCTCCACCTTGACTTCTACGAGCTCTTCTACGGTAAGTTTCTTACGATTATTTCTTCAACCAGTTACAATACTAATAGAATTGTACAGTCTTCATCAATCTGGATTCCAAGCATCTCTGGGGTCACCCGGCCAGACTTCACTGGCTCTCCAACCATCACTGGGCCCCCAGCTGCCACAGGAAGCGCCAGCACCATGAGCCCACCATTCATGACAGTCATCATGCTTGTTCTCGGGTCTTTGCTCATGATGTTTTTGTAGAGATATAATTTGCAAACATGCAAATATCTGAGGCCTACAAAGTTCTACGAGAATCAAACCCCTCAGATACCTAAACTAAAGGAAATGAAAGAGATATTGTAATAATGATACCAAACGGGCCCCCTTTACCTCACACCACCCCACACCTCAGCACCCCTATCTTCATCTGATATTTTAATGACCCCCCTCAAAGAATTTACTTCATACACTCATTTATGATAGCCAAACTTAGCATTAGCGACATTTTAGCGAATCTTGTGACCAATTTTTGGATACCACCTTTTTATCTTTTCATGTATCATCTTGGGAAATCGTCTATTTTATGGATTAATCTGGGAACCAAAAAAAAGGTTATTTGTGCACGGATTAAATTATGGTTTAATGGGATTAACTTTGTAACAGCGGAATTATCGATGAGAAATCGTGTAACGCGGTATAACTCTAGAATGAAATAAATAATTCTTAAAAAAAAAAAAAAGGCCAAAGCTCCGTTCTATTGCCGAAAGGATATTCTAGACTGTTCGGCTTCCCAAATTTGGGTTTTTTTGTAGTGATAGCGATTGCTCAAGAATGCCAAATCTTGCCAGCCGCGAATTGATCAATCATAGAGCGTAGGCATCGAACGCCCTTCTTATCGTAATCTGCTGTGACGGCATAGTCCTCATCTCCTCTGACGCAATTAACCTTTCAAATTCCTCCTTCCCGACCCACTTAAACTCATCATGCTCCGACGGTTGCAAAACCACATGCTCGGAATCCTGAACTTCAATTTCGAAATTAAACTTGCGCCACAGATCACCCCTCCTCCCCTGGAAGTCCGCCGTATCTATAAGCTTAACAATCTTGGTGGCTACTAAGCCCGTCTCCTCAAATAGCTCTCGTGCCACTGAGTCCAAAAGTGTGGCGTCTATTGGAGGGGCTTCTGCGCCCCCGCCTGGGACTTCGTACATTTCTGGATACGCAGATTCGGAGGCCGAACGGCGGATCAAGAGGAGTAGAGGCTCGCCTGAAGACGAGGGTTTGAAGACGAATGCTCCTACTCCGATGGTATCGCGTGGAGCATTGAGAAGGATGATTTCTTCTAAAGGTTTGTTGTATTGTTCGACTTCTGGGCTGAAAGCGTAGGTGTGGTCCACGAGTGCGGGGGGAGGTTGGTCTGACGGAATGTATGGAGCCGCAGACATCTTGAAAAAAATATTGACTTGTACTAAGCTTTCTAATGAATCTGGCTCCTTCTAACCTCTACTATCGGTTTGGCTATTTTGGGGTTATCGAGGTACTTTTTGAGGGAGAGATGTCGGGCTGTCGGAGCCTTATATACGATAGTATATATAAGCTTAATTCTAGCGAGTCGCACGCGCGCACACAGCCTCAAAAGTGAATTTAAACTTCGACTCACTGACGCACACCCACAGATCCGGGACGGTCTATGACGAGGCCTCTGAGTCAGTTGCAGAGAAACTAATGTAATAATGTCGGTTCCTATATGCACATCGTGCAGTAGTCAACCGCGTGTCTTCGGTTTTCTCAAAGGCTAAAAAGGTGTCTACGACGAAATCCAACAATGGCAACGCGTAATATGCAAGGGTCTTGGGTCCTTCTTCGTTATTTGGCAAACTACTAGTGGTTGCAGAAAAGGGACTCGCAAGGAAACGCGTTGAGGCTTTGGGTAGTTGAGGTCATTTACAAAAGCGAAGAGGAGAAGCATAGAAAGGAGTAGTAGGTGAGAAGTGGGTCATAGCAACGGAAAACTCCTTTGCAAGGATGGCAGTTGGAAAGAAGCTGTCGCTAAAAACGATTGAGAATAAACATACGTGATTGATGAAATAAAAGCTTTAGGAATAGCATATCGATGAGTTTCAAATCTCATAAGAAGTATAATCAATATCAGCAGTATCAGCATCAGCAGTATTAGTAGTAAGAATGGTCGAGGAATTAGTAAGAGTGGGAAGGCTGCGATCAGGGGAGATATGAGTACCGACATCGAGTTGACCATTCGTCAAAGGGGAAGAGGAGCTTGGGGGATCGTCTTCCGTTCTCCTTCGTATACAGAAAATCCACCCAGTCCCATCGGCATCCCGCTGCCGAAGGAGCTCATATTCATCGTCCGATTCATTATATGGGGTCGAACACTCGCCTGATCCATTACTCCCTCCTCCCTCAAAGAAGTGTCCTTTGCCGTCCTGGTTGACTGTACTTATCTCCCCTACCCCACTAATTATGGAGTCAGGGAATGGGAGGCTTAAAGTAGTCTCACTGGAATCCTCTTCGATTCCTTCCACCTCTTCCACTCCCCCTCGCTCTTCCTCTTCATCTTCAATTTCATCTTCCATTCTCTTTCGATGCCCCCTTCTCCCCCAATACTGACGAATACCATCGCTATCGTGTCCATTGGGGAAGTACAGCGCCTCGAGATAATCTAGTTGCTGGGCTAGACTCGCGTTTGGAGCGATTGGCAAGCGATGCGAGACGATATCCCTTTTAGGGACAGTATAAGGAACAGCCGAAGCCGGAGTACTGGCGGCAAGTACAGACAAGATATCCGGTTGGTCCAGTAATTTAAAGGAGAAAGCAGTGTAATATTCCAGCTGTTCAATGATTAGGACCAACTCTGCTTATTTTCTCTTCTTTTTGATTATGAGGATGACTGACCTTGGATTCGACCGGCTCCCAGACTTGTGCCCAGCTCATTGCTGAGTGGCACTCGATGTTGATATCGAGTGCGAATTGGGGTGTGTTGAACCCACGCACACAATCCCTCTACTAGATCGATCAGAGACGTTGCTCTGCCAAGTATACTTAATACAATGTACAATGGATCTTACCCCGATATTTAGGCTGAAAGATGCAGAGTCGTCGATTTGGTGAAGGGTAGTATCGTCCACCAGAAGAACTTCAACAAATCCTTCCTTTAGTGTAAACCTCAGCCATTCTGTGGGCCTGTAGGTTCTGTTAGATAGGTAATAATTCAAGAATAATCTCCTAGAATGAAGCGACCCACCCTTGTTTGTGAAATGAAATCAAGGGAGCTCGGAAAGGGCTCCCGGATATCTTGAGCGTGTTAAACGCTTTGTCCGGGAGGAACACGGCTATTTCGGTGGCCATAGAGGCAAATAGCAGGAACTCCTCTTCTTAAATGGTTCTTGGTAGTTGTGACGATGGTTGGTGATGGAGGTGATGATGATTCTGATGGTAGAAATGTGGGTGATGTTGCTGGCAGGTTGCTAGCAGATGAGAAGTCGGCCATTTGATATGTATGTGTTTGAGTAAGTACTTACTTACTTACTTACGAGATCCGGTGTGTGTTTGGTGTAACTGGGTTTTTGGACCGTGGGAATGTACTAGCAAGAGCACATTGTATTGCAACTTCATCTCAGCGCCGAACAACTTCTACATCTAGGTATGATGAGACCAAATACGTCCTTGTGTTCGAGATACCATATGTATTAGCTTGCGAATTATACTCAGACCCGTCTCTGGCTCCAAGACTACTCAGATCCTAGACTTGAAGAAATAGTTAGCCCCAAGGCACCTAGAGCGCCTGTGCTAATAACGAATATAGTACGAGCCAATTTAGCCAGATAGTTGACAAGCCCTGATGATTCTTCGTCTCTTAAGCTAGGCTCCCTAATAGAAGCGACCTTGAGCTCTTCTTTGCTAACATCTTTGATTTATTTGGTCAGGGTCTTGAAAGTAGCGGCCTCATCCTTTATCGTGGAAGAATATACTATTTACGGTGCTGCATGCGCAAAGGAAAACATGTTTCGGACTAGGAATTCGAGGTTGACCCCCTCTCGCCCTCACTCAATTAAGGTCTCAGCGAAGCCTCTGCCGCGACTACTTGGTAATGCACCATGAGACTTGATTAATGCATGCCCGTGCGTGCGTTCTTAAGAATTGAAAACAAAATAAATGCTTACTATCGACTAGAATATACGACCTACATATATTTGCCTACACCCCCTACTATCAGTCTTCTTACATGCATGCATGCTTGTCAGATCTACGAATAAATTTTATCATTTTTAAGTCATTTGGACAATCGATATCCATCTACAAAAGCTCAAGCTATCCCGAAAAATCGACATTGAACTAGTGGATTCTGATTATTCCGTATCAAGAACAGCCACGCCCCATATATATATATATATATTGCGAGATGCCCAACTTCCGCAAGTTCATCAAGAGCTTACTAACGCCAAGCGGGTCTAAGAAAGGCTCATCTAGCTCTTCTCTTTGTGACACGTGGGAACGAGAGCATGTGTCCCTAAGGCCTGCAGAAGGAGGGTCGGGATCCCAAACCCCAAAACAACCCCCTTCCGAAAAAATGGAGATTTTCTATGACCCGAATCCATACAACTTCTTCCTCCTCTGTCCAACACACGCACAACCAGGGTTCGTTCAAGAAATCTATGAAGACGAAATGGCCCATCTCTTGTGCCTCTTCAACGGCAAGCTACACCCGGGTCTTTCGCCAGGTGTGGCAAGGGAAGAACTCTCTCGAAGGACAAAGCTAACCCCAGATATGAAAACAAAGATTCAAAGAAGAATGGAAGAATTGGATGTGTCTAGAAATGCTTTGGTGGATCCTAAGAAGAGGGCAATTGTCGACGAGAGATATGGTGATAGGACTAACTGCCAAGTCTGTGCGGAGCCGCCCCAGGTTAAAGGGCCGATAGCAATGATTGATCAGCTCAGTTCGGGTCTTCAGTCCCATCCGCGTCCAGGCAGCAAGGAATGGAGGGAATACAGGGCTAACTCGGAAAGACAGCGCATGGAAAGAGAGCGCGAGAACTCATAAGTCTGCACGTCAAAGTAAAAGTATACACATCGAAGACTGATGGGTTGGGATGGTGTGAAAAAAGGCATCGATATCAGGTGGGCAGAAGGCGTTGACGCTATTCATGACCCCAGGAGAGATAACCAACACCTCCCGACCGAATTTTCTTTAGATATAGAAGCTCTAAATGGCTTTTTATATAGGCGGAATATTTAGTGGACTCGTCTAGTGTTCCGTAGATGCTGTGCACGTGTCGGCACGAATGCAATAGACCGGGCTGTCCAGCCTAAATTAATATGATTCGAACAATGTTAACCTGATGCGTTGCGTGGTATTTTGATGTAACACAACTGCAGCCAAATCTGGCAACCGAATGAACCGCGGCATCTTGACGTTCTCATGCAAGCGGCATTCGATTCCAAGGTTCCCCGATGCCGAATAATCGATTCGATGGGGGTGTTCTCGGTCCAGCCGAAAGGTACTCGAGCTTACCCCGGAGCTTTCTCCATATCGAGATTGGGAAGTGAGTGCTTCCGTGCCTCCAAGACCACCCAACATTCTAACAATATAAGAATCCTACCCGGCCGGTTTGGGGTAAATAAAGATGCCATGGTTGATTTGCATTCATTCAATTTGTTCTAAAATATATAAAGCTTAAGCTGTAGCTGCTTCAAATTTAATTCTTCATTTTTTCGAAATAGTTTTTGACCCGCCCGCTCGAACCTCCCATTTCAATTCAATCTTGCTTTCCAAATTATATTCGTCGCACAAATATGTCGCCAAAAAGCTACAAGCAGGTTGTCTATGCCGAAAGGCCGAATCCTACAATTATTCCAGATAAAACCTTCAACGTCAAAACCGCGTCGCTACCGACGTCATTAAAGCCCACTGAGATTCTAGTTCGCGCACATTACCTGTAAGCAAATGGCGCTCGAAATACCACAGTCCAACACATATGCACACTCCTAGACTCATCACTAATTCGATCACTATAGATCCCTCGATGCTGCTATGAGATCATGGCTAACTGCTAAGAGATCTTACATCGCCCCTGTGGAAATTAATGATGTTATGCGAGGCTCTACAATTGGCCAGATCCACGATATTGGCTCGGCTATTGACTCTACTAAGTTCAAGAAGGGAGACTGGGTGGTCTCCATGTCTGGGTGGGCGGAATATGCTGTTCTCACTGAGAAGCTAGTAGAGAGATTAGACGTGCCTCCTGGGTGTAGTCCGAGGGATTTCATGAGCGTTTTGGGAATTACAGGTTTAACAGCCTATTTTGGGCTGGAAGAGATCGGAAAAGTCAAGCCTGGTGAAACTGTTGTCGTTTCCGGGGTATGTAGCGTCCAGTTCCCTTTGAAATCTACGAGTGGTTCTAATTTTCTTAATATATATATAGGCAGCAGGTGCAACAGGTAGCATGGCCGGTCAGATTGCCAAGATCAGAGGTGCTAGGGTGATTGGTATCGCTGTAAGTGACATCGGATCTACCTAACCTTACTTGAGAATGACTTTTAACATTTCTGGGGGTCTATATAGGGTGGTCAAGACAAATGCGATTTCTTGACCTCGGAGCTCGGCTTCGATGCCGCAGTTGACTACAAAAACCTAGAATGGAGAAACCAACTCCGTGCATTGACACCCAAGTACATCGATGTCTATTTTGACAACGTCGGCGGTGAAATTCTGGATGCGTGTTTGGCCCGTGCCGCGAGGGACAGTCGCTTCATCATGTGTGGTGCAATCAGCCAATATAACACTGCCACACCCAAAGGACCAGCGAATATCTTAAACGTGATTGTGAGTAGCTATTCTTCACCTGAAGTACTTCAAAGATACAAGACTAATCAATGATTATCTGTAATAATAGTCTCAACGAATAACAATCAAGGGCTTCATCGTTTTTGATTTTGCCAAGAAATACAATGCTGCGAGGAAAGACCTTGCAAAATGGTTGACCGAGGGCAAGTTAAAGAGCAAGGAACATATTGTCACAGGTGGCATTGAAAGGGCACCTGCTGCTCTTGTAGACCTTTACGCCGGTGGTAATACTGGCAAGATGTTGGTTGAGATTGCTCCGATGTCTGAGGCTCTCCCTGGAAGCTCAAAATTGTAATGCACAAGATATACCTGAAATGTACTTAATACGAAGTAATGGACTTGGGCATGGTATTGCCATATAAGCCTTTGATTTCCATATCACCTATTACTACACTATGTACTATATATGTTATTATACGGTATCTTCAAACGTTATTGTACATATGAACATAACTTTTTGCTTTTGTTGAGCACCGTATTAACATCAAACTCAAGGCCAAAATAAAGAAAAAGAGGATTTTGACTTCCCAAACTTTTGATCCTCGCAGTATCAGCATATCCAAACGGAGTTTTTTTTTTTTTTTTTCGAGTCCGAACTGGCCCTATACCTAGAAAAGTCCAAACATATTTTGAATCATCAGTAGCAAAAAAGAAATCCTCCCAAGGTATGTCGAACGATTAATGTGTGCACCATTTAAAAGAAAAGTTAACCCAGTTTCCTAATTGGGTCCAGAATCGAAATTAATGCGTCGGGGAATTAAAAGGCCCATTAAAAAAGCTAACACTATTTAGCTTTCCTCAGCGAGTAGCAGCTCAAGCAGATCCTGCCCTCCGACATCCGGACCCATCAATCCATTACTTACCCCAGCCCCATAACCGAGAAGGGGCTCAATTGGTAGTGTCAACCAATCATCCCCACTGGTATTGTTATTTCCAAACAATCCATCCATTTCATTATCTCCAATACCGTACATATTCGCCAAATTGGTAAAGTTACCAGTATCACCCATAGCATGAAATGAGGTCGGGAAGACATTCGAATATGTCGGGAACTGTTGAGGAACTGTATTCCCGTTGAACCCATTTTGGTAATTCTGCTGGTCGTTTGGGTAGATGCTGTTCCCATAGACGATGTGTGGATGTGGCATACCTAGGTTGTCTAGATCGTTGACGCCGTTGGTCGTGTTAACTGTTGCGGCATCCGGCATTGGTTGGTCTGCGTTTGCACCTTCCCCATGATTAAGCTTATTCGGAGTGTCCTTCCCGCTCTGATTCATTCGGATAAATCTTGCTCTGATCCTAGAGGTGAGCGTTTCAAGGAGGTCACCGAACCGAAGGGCAAGGTGAACGTCGTCACAGCTGGCAGCACGGAGGGCGTATACAGTTTGGTCCATGAGTTTCAATGATACTTTGATATCGTCTTCTCGTGCACCAAGCGCGAAGGTTTTCAGAAGGTACATAGCGGCTGATGCGATTCGGAGATATGTTCGGACCGGTGCATGTTTCAACCAGCCTCCTGGAAGAAGCTTTCGGATGACCGTTAGAAGAAGGCAGCGAGAGGCGTCAACTACTTCCTTGATATATTCCTCGTCTCCCGCACATATCTGCATAAGGGTTGCATAACCAGGATTAGAAGCCATGACTGGAGGGGGGGCTAAGAAGGTTGCAGGGGTGATTGTGGGATTTCCGTTTAAGTCTATTGGCGTTGCCCCTTCCTTGCTTTTCTTTGAGCTCCCATTAAGGTGATTTGGGTTGAGGTTGGTGTTTGTACACCTATCCACAACCGCCTGCAGCGCTAAACTATTGACATACAGCCTAAGGTATTCAAATTCGACCCTCATAATTGATCGCATGGGCTCTTCAATAGTCAGATTGTCGAACTCCCGTCTCCATGCCCTAAGTAGCGGTTGGAAATGCTCGAGGAGTTGGGTATACCGGCCTGTTCGTAGAACCATCTTGGTCGCCTTTCGGGACGGGAAGAGAAGCTCCGAGGCAGACTTCATAAGGGAAGTCAGCTCTACCCACGATTGAAGCACGAGATCTTGCACAGGCGTTGCTGTTAACGAAGGGGGTTCATCTGCGTCAACTGGTTCGGGAGCGCCGTTTTGAAGCTGTTGCTGTAGGAATGGAGAACGCTGTTTCCCCCTGAACAATACCGTAACGGATATATGGCGTGGGATCATGCTTGTCCAGCCAAGTCGACTAGCAAGATGCATAACAGATATCACTAGGATCCTTTGAACTGTTGCGGTGCTTGGCTTCGCGACAAGTTTGGAAGCAGAAGGGTGATTGTTTTCAACGCCACCGATCGGGCGGTTTGCGTTATCCTCATCGTTTTCGTCGAAAACCCCAAGCTCATAGGCTAGCGCGAGTGAATTTCCAAGTAGCATCCTAGGGTCAAGTTAATTTTGGCATTGGAGATAGTTGTGAATTAAGCTTAAGAGGACTTACCAGCTCATGCGGTCGCTTCTGTAAGCTGGTTCAAGAAGATTGCCAATACTATCCCCAAGTCCCTCGACGACATATTTGTTAGCGGTGCTAGATTCGCCATCGTCATCCCGTTCCGGTTTATCCTCGGGCAAACCGAAACCACCAAGTCCTGCGTATTCTCCATCATCCTCTCCGGGGAAATGCAACCCTCTGCAGTGCCACTCGGTTAGCGCGACAAGGGCGAGTACAGTTCCCATGGTCCTCATCCGCTTCTCGCTCCCCCACATTAATCTTTGAAACAAGCTTTGAAGGTTTCTCCAGAGCTTATCATGGATAGCATATGATCTTGAAAGTCCACCTGCCCCGGGAAGAAGACAGTACCGAGAAGCCAATGTCAAAAGAGTTGTTGCTAGTACTGGTTCAGTTTGTACTAGTTCGTCGTGGGTTGATGGATCAGAATAATAACCAGTAAATATCGGGCTCATTGGCGCCATATGGTTATAGAAGTATGTCATATATAGTAAGGCTTCTTGTGGCGTGAACCACCCTGCAATAACAAACCGATACTTGGCCCAGGCTTTGAGGGACACAGCAATCGCGTCCTCGGGGTACATCTTGAATGGGTCATCGTCCTTAGTCTTCGATGAGGAAGTACTCGGGTGGGCTGATGTAGGCGACGTCGGCGACTTCGGGTCGGCGATGGGGCCATTTTCTACGCCAGTTTCTGCTAATGGGCTTTCTTCCTCCTCAGAATCCTCGATATGGTTGATTAAGGCAGGGTCAAGAATGGATTCTGGAACTTCATCTTCATCAGCCAAAAGCACTCGACTGCGAGATGGACTCATTTCCCTCCCCGTGAGCCGTCGGTTCCTCTTTGAGTGGATGGAAAGATTGTTGATGTGATTCCGGTTCACTTTTGGGCTGACAGATCCATCTTGAAACCTCACGCCACGCGAGTCACACGACGATGTACTACTCTTGGGTGGGGGAGGGCGCATGTTCCCAGGCTCTGCAATAGTTGGAGAACAAGCTGTTGCAGCGGATGGAGAGGAATTCTTACGATCAAAACTTCGCCTGGGTACGCTTGAAGTCGCCGATGTAGAGGGATGATTGATAGGTGAAATATGGGACGACCTGCCGACGGCTTCGAAAAGAAGGGCTAGTGCATCTGGCGTATTATAGATCTCAGTATTTAGAAGAGTAGAGGCAGAGTTTGTGGCGGCTTGAGCCGTCTCTGTGAAGGACTGAGCGGCTAGAGTGGGATCGATATCCCTATCGCCATCTTGTTGGCCTTCAAAGTAATCACCCGGCTCGGGGAGGCTATTTCTACCATTCGGCCTTTGACGAGGTCGCGATACAAACTCTCCTGCACTCGATGCTGATACACTTTGAGACCTTGAATGGCCTGGTTTCGTGGGTAGAGTCGTGGGTAGGACAGGAGGACCAACGACAGTCCTCTTGGTGGTATCCTCCTTCAACCTCTTCCGACTCGGCCCATCATCATCACCAGAGCCCGTTAGTTCGCCAGGGCCCCTCCGCCGGGTAGCCGAAAAGAAGCACTCTTTACTTTCCCGTCGGCATCGAACGCATGGAGGGCTATGAGGTGCCTCAACGCTTCCTAGGTCACAACGGACCTTCCTACGACGACAAGGGATACACGCCTATCCGATCCCATCGTAAATAATTGTTAGCGGGGTCTATAGTGGGTCTATCGAATTTTAAGGGGAATATCGATGGCAATGGATACGATAACGACGATGTTCTTAGGCATACCTGATAAGATCTATATTAATACGCAAAATTTACATCAGCGTCAGCCTCAGCGTCATAACTAGAGTCCTAAAAAGCCCGAAGTCTTTCCGGTACAACTTACCGTTTATGCGTTACAGGTGGTGTTACGCCAGAGCCTCGAAAGTCATTACCGCTGCTACCACTAGGAAGGGTCTGGAGACCAGCGGTTGGACTCGGGAGTGGTGGAGCTTGCGGGTAGGCGTGGCTACTCATCTACTGCTCCTGCTCCTCGGAGAATTCGGTACACGATGGCTCGGTCTTAAAAACAAGCACGGTAACGCCGACCAGACAAAAATTCCTTATGGTCTGATTCTGATTCCAAAGGGGCAGCTATTTTCGCCGATAGTTTTCTCTATAGGGATAGTTAGGGCAAAGTTTGGGGTATGCTGTTTCGTTTGGTGAGGAAAATGGCGGTAAGATGCGGTTGGAAACGCGTTTTTCGCACAGCAAGTTTAGAAATTCTGGGGAATTTGAAGCTATATACTCTGGGCAGGGCAGGCCCTCAGTGAGTGCAAGTGCAAGTGCGATGGCGCTGCGACAGGGCTAAGCTCGACTGGACTAGACTCCTTAGTACTCGGTATCTCGACTAGGCTAGCAGGGAAAGAGCTTAAGAGGAAGGAAGCGTGATAGGGCCGAAAATTCTCTCGGGATGGCGATATGCAAGATTAAGCCCGGATATTAACTCTGAAAAACATCTCTGCGATGGGTATGTGCTCCTCGCTGGTAGAAAGCCCCATGCACCTGACCCGGCCAAGTCATCGAAACGAAACGAACATGAACGAGAACAACCACCTGCTGCATTCGGTTCAGACCAGGAACCCGCCTCAAAGTTTGTCCCTGGATCCATCACAGACCATTCGACGGGATGGCAGGTCCATCCAGAGCACGTTCACACGCATTAATAACATGGCAGGAGGAAGCCATGCAATCAGGCCCAACAAAATCGCACAGACATCGTGACCATACTTTCGAGTTCTGTGGGTCAGACTAGCAAGCCTTGTTACCCCAGATCCGAGCTCTCAACGGTAGCCATGTCTCAAGGCCATCGGGACTCTGGAGAGCATCGATATGGGCACTTATTGCTACCTTACGCAATTGCCGAAAATAAGCGATAGAGCTAACATAAAAGCAGCCATTGGAAGCAATCAAATTAGTCACGATGTTTATTGAGAGGAACTCTGGAAAAATTTTTATATAAAGGTGGGTGGGCGCAGTTACCTGGTGTCAATTGTTAGAAGTCGAATCCGGTATTGATAGGGTCGCTTTGTGTCCGATAAGCCCGAACGCGGATCCACTAATCGGATTACGGAACACACCTTCGGGTTTTTGCTTTGGATAAGTTGGTATCCGGGTGGTGTCGACGTCGACGTCTATTGGAATACCACCGAGGCCAGAAAGCTTATTGGTCGGTAGACGTAATACGGTCAGCTAGATCCTTAAATCGCGCTCGAGGTGTAAGGTAAGGTAAGGTAAGGGAAGGTAAGGTAGTATACGTGTGTATACGTAAGAAGTGTATACGATCCACACCGGTTCGTATCGACTCACAATTCACTAAGCTAGCTGCTCCTCCAAGCTAGATATCGATCGATCCAAACTTAATATCAACTTTCAATTTGAAGGTATCTGGACGGGAAGCGTACGTACCATAACTACTTAGGTAAGTACGTAAGTAAGTACTTGGTAGCTGGTAGGTGCTAAACATAGTACCGAAATACCCGGGTACGTTACCGATGAATATGTACCCACATATTCCTTCTAGAATTTCGAGACCACGTTCATGACGCAAATCCCAATCTGCCTTGATATCGATCACACTGAAACGTCCCACACTCAACATCACGTTACCTGCAATTCAAGGTCTCGCATAAAGTGTGGCTTCAGATGTTTTCCCACACCGACGAGGGTTGCTCTGTACAGCCTACTTGGTGCCATTCCATTGATGTTCCATTCTGTCCAGCGAGATGCTCTTGGTTAGGGACAAACTGTGTTGAGGTGAGGTCGAAATATCAACACAAGTTTCTAATCCAACATTCACAACGCGGTTTTCCATACAGCCGCCTTGCTGTTTCGCCTGTTTAGAATTTGGCAGATGTTACGACAAATGTTTCATAAACTTGATGACATAAAATGAGCCGCAACTACACAGTATTCGGATATGGCTAAGCCAAAATGATCATTGGTGGCTGATTGGATAAACAAGACTTTATTATTTGGCCATTATCCGGTACTCATCTTATTATATTATGCAGTTGGCGATACTAGCGCATATGATCATGCTCGCTCCCGTATCGACATGTCGACGCCGACACAAGCTCAAAGATAATAGACAATGCAGTATACTTACATATGCAGGCGGTACTGTGGCTCTTTAAGGGTGCCTTCCTAGGCGTGGAAATTACCATCGTTCATGCACTAGGTCACCTATACAGCTAAGCTTATAACAAAGGTGCACTGCAAGTCTCTTGACGGATGTTGCCTTGTTCAAGTGAACTACGAGTATCCCGCCCCCCCCTACTATTAGTGTTATTTTGCCCAATCCATTTGATTCGTCGATGCTTTAATTTCAGTAACTAGCTGATAAAGGGAAGGAATGGTACCCAAACCATGGGATCAATTTCAACATTTGATCAAATGAGCGCTGGGTCGGTACCATTCCAGATGAATTCAGCTCTGAGGCTCCTAAAGTTTCGTATTCAGTTCTCGGATTATGATCCTAGCATGAGTAAATTTCTTCGAAATAGGGGCCGAAGAGAAAGTACCGCGGCAAGATGTGTACATGTATACATATATATTAGATCCCTGGAGAATGTTAAATTGCCGCCCAGTGTACTTCAACTGAATCTTATTAATGTAGGTCTGAATCCTATCTGACCAATGTGACTGCTTGCCGGACCGCCGTGTAGCGTACCCGATCCTAGATGGGCAGTGCTCATTTTACTGTCAGGTTTAAATCGTTTTCGATTGATAATTTATCCCAATCGGATGGATGTAGAACAGGCTTCCATAGTTCTAGTTCGGCCCTGTCTTCGATGCGGAAGAAAGGAACTTCGAGTTAATTACAATCTTGGACCCAGTGCATGTATTCCGCCAGGATTCTCTGTCCCGAGGCTCAGGGCCATGGTCGAAATATGCCGGTCACTAGTGCCCTCAATGTGTAGCTTACTCGGCTCCGTAGATCCGAAATGTATACATGGGGGGTACGGCGAATGCGTTATTTGTAAGGGCTCTTGGTCGTATGTTTCGGTACTGGTATACCTGGCTCGCGGCTGCCGTACGAATATGGGCACTTGGCTACGCTGACTCCGAGCCGCGGTTACAAATCGTGGTATCATTACTAGTTATATAATTATACGTATAGAGGGTGCACCCTACGATGCTTTAGTTTAGATCCTTGAAGTCTCTAAAAGAGATAGCATGCTCAACCCAGTAGGCCGTGGTGAACATTCGACGTCAATTCTAGAATGGCTTGAGCTGATTTCAAGCCAAAGGAGGGATCTAGCGTGAGGGCGGGTCACTAGCGCAGGCGTCGCCGAAGCGTGCATGTATACCCTGTCGACGACATGTCATAGGCTGCATACACTAACGCGAGAATGTGAAGGAAGGTTCCAAGTAGCTGGATCTCTGAACTAGTCGATCAGGAACATTTTACTTTCAATTTAACTAACCAGTAGCAGCCTATCCCAGCCCAGTGGATACATGTATAGCTAGTGTGGAACTCGATCCCGTGCCACCCTCAATATTTCAAGGTCGTCAACAATGCAGCTTGCGCCCTAATATACAGGTGGAATTTCCCGAAGGTTTTCAATCTAGAGGTTAATTGATTATGCCTAGGTCCTACATATAACGTGCAATTATCTAAGAAACGTTCCAAAAGGCATGATAGTTGCTACGTAGAAGGAAAAAAAAACTGGGCCGCAAAGGCCGCAAAGCTACGGGCGTTGCGATATCGTGTATACTTGACCCGTAGAAGTGCGCCTAAATTGGATTTGTGCTGGCTATCGCATGCTCTTCAGGCGTATTTTTCTTTGAACAGCTATGCCCAAGCCCGTCCGCAGCATTTACTGCAATATCGTGCATGCTGTGGACACAAGTAACATTGTCAAGCTAGCGAAAATCTTAAAATTCCCAAGCAAGGAGCCCCTCACGTACTGAGGGGTATTAAGTCACGTTTTTTACCGAAGCCTTTCATGGCATAGCAGGTTTGGCGCCTAATTGTCAGAGGCATCCCAGATCTGTTGGTATCACCGCCGCACGCTAAAATGTTTAAATTCATGCGTTATCTGCAAGGTTTGACTCCGAATGACACGAAACTACCCAAAGGAGAAAATCGACTTTCCATTCTCAATGTCAAGAACAAGCTTCTTCGCAACTGCAAGATGAGCCGAATGGTATAAAGGTTTATGAAACGACTAAAAAAGAAAAGACCGATGTGTCAAGCTATGAGCTGTAAGGACTCTAAAGGCTCCCCAGGCTGATTGATAATTGCGGAATCACCGCAGCTATTGGAACGCTAGATTTTGATGTCCAACCGGTACCCAACTTGCAACCTTTACAACACACTTCTTGCAGGCCCCACCGGCCACGATATCGGATCCCGGTCAGTCCATGCCAATGTGGCACGACACAAGATTCCTAGGCCGGTCGATTCTGAATACCCAAAGTCTCTAGTTTAATGAAGCATGGCTCGACATGCGTGCCCTACCCCGGGTAGTGTACTCCCACTTGACACCTGGAAAGGAAAGTTAATTCTCCTAATTGGGACTCCAGTAATCCTTCATCTTGATATGACAGCTTCCCGTGGCCATTAGCGTGGTGCCCCCGAGCTACCCCTCGAACAGAATTTGTGAAAATGCAAGAAAATTGTCTGCCTTAATAGTTCATTTCGTTCACATCATTGCCACAAACTGCAAGACTCAGGGACACCGTTCGGCATCCCCAACAATAGCCATTGTTGCCAGGTGACGGGTGGTGCTGAAACTTTTAGATCCTGTACTCTTATTGGTTTAGATAACTTTTTTATCTTCTTGATCAAGGAATTGGATGTGAATTATACGAAATAGCGGCATAGTATAATCGGGCTGTACGGTGCACGCTCCAATGCCTCCAATGCTAGAAATCTGACTTGAAATAGCGGTTGTTAACAATGACATTCTTCTATATAATCGTATATGATCTCTCGTCTGCTCGTAAGTCTTCTTTATTCTCATACCATACCCAAAAAAGGATTCAAAGTATCCACATCTCAACTATATCTATCTTCTTTAAAGCCACTTATTGTCCGGTCTTTTTTAAACTACCCTTCCAAAACATCGAAATTCTGAAATTCAACTTCCTACAAAACCTTACAATTCCGTTGATAAATATTCCCAAATCCAATGGAGTCCTCTTCTTCCTACACCGGGCGTAGTCGCCGAGATAGCCCAGTAAAATATATCAGAGGACAAGCTGGAATATACAATAACTCCAATCGTATGACAAAGCAACAATGGGCTTGGGCAGAGGATGGCATACAGCAATCGAATTACTCCGTAAACTGCAAGGAAGGGAGTCGATATTATACTTTCAAACTCAATGCGTATCCTCCCCAAGATGGATACGCTTTAGGCCGATTCGAAGCAAAAGTCTGTATTGGCCCCGAGGGCAGTAAACATGAATACCCTACATGTACATGTAGAGACTATGTCGAAGCCCAAAGGGCCTGTCGCCATATATTCTACATTCTCGACAATGTGCTGAGCTACGAGAACCAAGAACTTGAAGATATTAAGGGGACAATGCCCCTTCGTATCGACGGCCATTGTCTCCGCTCCCATACGGGTCCTTACGATCAAATAAAGTCCAGAGGACTTTCTTATATCGCCCAATCTCATATGTGGATGTTCTCAGGACCGGGGGAGTGGTCCGTTTCAGATCAAACCAAAGACATACTTCGTCACCTAGATCAATCCACGGACTATTCAGCCAGTCACTATTCAGATGAATATCTCTCTACGTCTCCTTCCCTTGCAGGTGCGGTATATCGATTGGCTATCTCAAACCCCGAATTTTTAGCTGACTTACGGAAAGAAGCCCCAGTAGATCCATGCTCAAAGTCATACTTTAGACTTCTTGACCAGCAAATTGATTATGCTTTTAGGAGGTGGATCAATTACACCAAGACAGGCTGCCCACGACTCAATTATCGAGATGACGATACACACCCCGATAACCTTGGAACTCCAAATGTACCCTGGATTGCTGGCCGACTTCAAAGGTTCGTCTACGACATCGAAATGGCCACTGTCGAGCGAAGCGAAATGTCATACGAAAACTACCATAGAGCATTTGGACTTCTAATTAAAATGCTTGAAAGCGTCATAGACATGGACCTAGATGCATCAGAGCTAGACTATCGACCACGAGTCGAGATGGCGAGCGGCACAGGAATGGAAAGGAACTTGTTCACTCGACTAATTGGGCGTTACTCCCCAGGCCATCCTAACTTTGCTATCAGCGTTATGAGAAGGATATCACACGCAGGGCAACCATTTCTCCCACGTCTTTTAGATTGCCGCCAGGTAATCCATGAGAAAGCCTCGAGGGAGTTTGCCGATGAGTTTGAAACTCTTTTACAAGAGATTCAAAGCTAAGCTCTCTTAGCTTAATTTTGCGAGTCTGTCTACGGTTCTGGGGCTAGGCTCCAGCCGCTGCATTGCAATTTACCACGGGGGTACCATTGGGAGGCTCCCCGTGGTAGCTCAGGCTTATTGCTTCTAGGCTATGTCTGCTGGCGTATGGGTTTCTTTGTTTCTTTACTTTTTCCGCTCATAGCTTCAATCTTCACAGGGGCCCTCGAGCTCGCTTAAAATTATCTACTGCATCGGTTGGATTGGAGTTTTTCTTGCCTTGGCGCATTTTCGTCTTTGCATAATGTTCTAAGGAGGCTCATGATGTTTTCCATGCGGCTCAATGTTGTTGGATTTTGACTCAGGCTGGTGAACTTTCTTTCTTTTTTCCTTTTTCCTTCTTCCTTCCACTTTTTTTTTTTTCTGATTATTGATTAGATGTTTCGATAGACTTTTTGTTTTTTTCTCCAGATTACCTCGACTAGTTTTGTCTTTGATTTCATTATTATTTTTTTTCATTCTTTTTTGTTTTCTTTTTTTTCTTCCGTTCTT
The DNA here is from genome assembly GCF_000225545.1 of Orbilia oligospora ATCC 24927. NCBI lineage: Eukaryota > Fungi > Ascomycota > Orbiliomycetes > Orbiliales > Orbiliaceae > Orbilia > Orbilia oligospora. The sequence goes on from NW_011645772.1 coordinate 1,507,160, forward strand.
CAAAGCCTGGAGCTACTTTTTGCAATAAGTTTTAACACATGTTTTGTAACTTCGATTCAATTAAATGCGCATCTATAACTACTTTATGATAGCTCGATCTTATTGATCTATTCCTCTATACGTATACAACAGACACCCGCCGACATTCTTTATTATCCTTCCACATTTTATGAGATATCACTGAACCAAATTTCACTCTGTCAAGGGCAAAGTTTAATAAACCATAACTAGGAGTCAACTAGTCGACTATATTGAAAAGAAAAACCATAATATCAAAACTAGAAGCCAAGCCACCCACCAGTTCGTAACCCCAATAAGCAAATGAATTCTAAGTACCTACCAAGAATTCAATCACCTGTTGTAGATGGAAGCAGGCGCCAAAGCCTTGGCTGATTCTGTAAGATAACCTTGATCCGGATCGGGAAGTCTGTCAAGAATACTAAGTCTCACTTGTCAGTTTGTTGTCGATGGCACTGCATCGCCACAGGCGCGATTTAGATGCTATGCAAACATTTAAAGACACTACTAAGCCTATTCATTGATAGTAGCCTTATAGTAAGCTAGGGTATACTTTAAAATGGTCTAGGCACACAATCCGGATCGGTTTCATGCTGCAGGCTGCGCCTAGATCCAGAGATCCACTATTCGCAAAGATCTTAGGTCCTGATCGATGTCCCCCCCGTACCGGAAAGCCTTAGCCGAAGGTTGAATTATATACTTTTTAAAACAATAGCCTTTGCAGATGTGGATCATAGATCTTATCAAGTGCTTTAAGAATGCTCCGGGGTAGCACTAAATTTATAAATGTTTGCATTGGCTTAAAGAGAAACGGGGTATACTGGTACGATCTATAGCTCCATTGCAGACCTTTCCAAGCCATTTTTACGAAGTATAGCCATAGGCGGACTAACTTTGACAGCAAGCCATCGGGGAATTTCTTTCCGTCCCAGAATCGATTTTAACAAGCACCAGGTTCCACAATCTTGGAATAGCTAAGACTTTGAGGCTGTTCGCTTAGAAAAACGAGGTTAAGTTCATACACGCCCACGTGTGTTGTTTTTGGGATATTTTGGGCAAGGGACCATGTGTCCTGCGTTCCACAAAACCTCACATGTTTCAACGCCAGTATTGTTAAGCGCTGGTCGATCTGGAATGTTATTCTGGGCTCTGGCACAGCTCAGTGCGCGGGCGGATTGTTTGTTCGCTGCTAATTATGCTGCATGCTGTGGCTTATGATATATAGTATTCTTTTTGCCCGCGAAACATATTTCGCAGACAGTTCATATGTCCCCGATCGCTAGGATTCTAACATGATGTTAATAAGAAACCAGTGCCGACATGTCATACATGCGCATATGCATATCTACCGGCCCTTCCAACCAGCGGGGCAGCATAGTGAGATAACCCACATCGCAATTGCGCAAACAATCCGCGCCTTCGTAGTAAGACTAGGCAGCTACCGAACTGTTCATTAACCATAATGTTCCCTCCACTGCCCAGTCTTTAATTAATCGTATAAATTTTTTATTTTTTTTAGCTAGCTAGGCTTAAAGATATGAACGGCGAACGAAGGCATTCTGTACTTTCGAGCGACTGCACAGTCACCAAATAGCACTCGAAACCATCACGGGCCCGTAATCGTGATACGCATTCAAGCTTCAAACAAACAAACACTCAGCCACGATAGCTAACTCCTCGATTCTAGGTCAATCGAGTTTACGATATTAGGTGGAAAAAACACCGGAATTTTCGGTCCATAGCCTCCCCCAGGGGATCGATCCCGGGACATCCCTAACTCTGTACCATGTGATATTCCGACAATAGATATCATCTAACTTGGAATGCCGGCCGGAACTCTAATCTAATACTGATACGATAGATCGACATGTATACGCAGCATTAATCCGTATCTTTCATGCATTTCCTTTTCTGCTTCATAAACTTGATCAAGCTCTTTATCTTTAACCAGCCGGTTCAGAGGTGACGAGCGACTCATAGCGCTATACCATTTTGGGATTTTATTATCTTCTGATTGGTCGCTGGCCGCATCGTCAATGCTCTGATTGGTCAATTTGCCAAGCTTGGAAGCTTAACTTCCAACATCAGAATGTGTTGAATTTCGAGTTCTTGTCATACATGACGCAGCCGGCCTGTTGTCTTGAGATACACGTGTACACGACTACCCGATTATAGAATAGTATGACTTTTTGAAGAAGGATTGCAGTACTGTTATATATTAGGAATTTATTAGTCGGTATTTAGAGTGTATAGCAAGGCGATAATAGAAGCCCCGGAAGTTCCGTTACACCGTGTTACAACGTTAACTTACATCGACATGATATTAAGGGAGAAAGAGTTTTGCCTTTTTTATTGAATTTAATTCAAAGAAGATGTGCAAATTGGGTGAACTTTCTAGAACTCTCTATGTCGACTCGTCGCGTAGCTGTTGGGTTACGGATGAAGCAATAAATCGATGAAATCCATACTTGCAAACCCGAAATTTGTTCCACCAGCTCGGCCATAGGCTCCGAGACTAAGAATTCGTTATGAATAGGTGTATATGCATTTGGAGATTCATTTGTCCCCAGCTTAAATGATCGCAACTAATCACACATAACCTTTTCTTCTTTCTCATCCTATCCGACAGCATCTCGCCCAAGGTACAGCCATATTCTACAGCCATCAGCTATCATTCTCGCCTTTCAGTAATATATTTGCAACAACCACTTCACAGATCTGCTAATCAATATACAGAAAGTCCTAACCTGTTAGACAATCTTACTCAACTCCCACAATGGCATCATCATCATACGGTATACCCCAAAGCATGAGAATCACAGTCCCAGAGAATTCACGTGTCGTAGATGTCCGTGTTGTCGTCCACAAAACCTCTTCCATTGTCAACGATAGGCATGTCAACCACTGGTGCATTTATTTCCACACAGAAGAAGGTTACATTGTCAAGGTCAACATGAGAGAGAAAAACCAAACCGAATGGTCTTACGTTCCATTCCGAAATGCAACCTACGGATGGCCTGGAATTTTGGATATCTCTGCGTATCAGTCACATACTATCACACCATCCATGATCAAAGCGTGGGATCTTCATACCCTCTGCCAACCCCGAGTGAAGGATCTGATCAGAGTCTTGCGCCGAAATAATCGCGAATACTACACTATGGCCAAGTGTGGATCTGGGTGCCGATTTTGGGTGTAAGTATTTTTCATTCTTTCTAAGCCTACCCCTTGACTTTCTGATCCTAAGGTATCTCAAAATATAGGTATACCGCTATCAGTGATTGGGAAGGTGCTGGCTACCTCAACGCCGGCACAATCCAATACATTCGGGAACGTCTGATGTTCTGGTACGATCATCGACAAGATCTGGTACGTACCGTGATCAAAGAGCCTCTCGACACAATGCCTGAAGGAAAGTTCTGGACTCCGGAAGAGTGGACTCAAGAGATGCGCCTCTACGACCCATTTCATCCATCCGCCGACATTTGGCACGATTACAGTAGGTAGTTGACTCGTGGTGAATCAGTTTCTTGAGCGAAACATAGAAGAGTTTGAGAAGTATACTATAAGAGATTTCAAAACTTACAGCGAACTAGGAATTTTGTGACCAAATGGTCTGAGACTAAGTAATAGTGAAACCAAAGGATCCTGAGAGGTCAAACTGAGAGGGGATCGATTCCCAGGCTCGTATTTATTCGGAAGCTGGGTGTACTCGGAAAAGTATAGAAGATCGTATGAGTTACTGATATACCATCGCTCAAGAGTGTATTGAGTATAGAGGAGTATATTCGAAATGAAAACAAATTAATTTATCACCTGTCATACTATTATTTTTGAGAAATTGTGATATTTGGAGTACTATGCTACGATGTATCTCAGGGTCTTCCTTGAACTAAAAACAAAACCCAAATATCAGAAGGAAGCGTTTGGATCTATTTTCGTCCCGAAACCCTGGCCTCTATGTGGATAGCTGAAGGTACGCCCCCGTCCGATATCCCACGATCGAATCTGATATCTGATAGGGTCGAATGTATATATATCCTCGGGTTGGATTCCATTTTAACTTATATATAACCCCTAATTCCACACGCTATTGCTTTCCGATCCGGTAGCAATTACCACGAATTCAGTCTCCACATTGATGCCTAAGTATTCTAAACAATGTGGCGTTCGGTGCGCTGGTGCCTCACTCGAACCGATATCGTCTTGAAACTTCAAAAAATGTGTTGACCAGACCGGAAAACCTTCGAGTTTCGAATTTTTACCGAACGACCAGTATCACCCCACTTTCTAAATTCTTATCGAGAGCTTTGCGCATGCATGCCGATGCTACAACCCGGGATCCTCACCGCCGGAGTAAAGGGCTATCGCAGATCGACATACTCGCCATATCTTGCAACATCAGAATTGCAGATTATGGTATCTGATAAGCAACTTTTCCTATCAGAAACATACTGTCGTTTTATTAGGTCTCCATTTTAAATACCCTAGGCAGCCTTCAGTTAGCTCGTGGTTTGTGCGTGGAGCCTACCCTCTTGGGAAGGTGCAGTACTTTCATCCCGCCAGATGCAAACGAGAGACAGAAGCCCTTTTCCCGAGTGACGCGGTACCTTGGTAGAGTTTTCAAACTAATTTCTGGTGTTAAACTCAGGAAAATGAGACCTGGCGGGATAGATATTTGTTTCGATGGACAAAGAGGGGAATGTAGATGCGCTGCCGCTCCATCCTTTGGATAATTTTGTTCCACAATTACTTTACGGTTCTCCTATATCAGAGAACTGTACCTGAGGTTTTATATTCATTGGGTGCAATCAGCTTCCTAAAGCTTGTGAATATACACAGTTATTTCGAGAAGCTTCACGGACTCACCACCATAGAAAAATCCCTAAATATTATAAGAAAAATGCTGTGGAGTCGAACTTTTAGTCTATATTACAGCTACTGTGTAAGCAATGTTTAGCTATTAGCATTGAAAACCTGATATCATGATGTTTTGGGATTTAAATGTCAACCCTAGTACAATAGTGATATCACTTCTGGTGAGCCAAGCGCATAGCAACAATATGTCATGCGCATGGGCGGGAAACCGTCTGCACCGTGACCATGCATGTATAGAACCTCCCGAGCCAATGAGGGAGTCTACACGGCTTGGCCTTGTGGTTCCTACATGGCCCCTTCGAATCCGACCTTGCAGATCCCGCCATTGACATCCCCATGCGTATGCCAGATGCATGAATCAGAAGCCATTTCTCTCGTTTATTCCAGAGCGGCGGGGCGGGGTTTGATGTCTCGGATTCTATCTGGTCCGCCGATGTGAACCAGCACGAATTAAGAAGTTGCGAAAGATGTTGTATTAGCGAAGGCAAGGCAGAGCTACCTCTAAGCTGACGATGATCACGAATTCAACCACGCTATTAGGAGGAAATGTCAAAATGCCTCCTTCACACGTCAGATGATTTGAAGATACCACTCGAGCTTCGGTCTAGGTAGCTTGAGGCGAGACAAGTATAAATGGAAAAAATAGAACGAGGCTTCTTATCCTGAGCTCAAATTGAAATGCGCCCATTACATTTACAACCCTAGCCGAGTTCCCCTTTGTGTTTCCTCTAAACTCTCCGCTAGCATCAAAATCCCATGTGCCTTCGGCTTTGTAGAGAAAAAGTCTATTGAGGAAAGCTAAGGGAAGTTAAGAGGGGGAAAAAAGAAGAAGAAGAAGAAGAAGAAGAAGAATTCTACCATCGTACCTACAATCGTATGCATGCATGCATGCAATGATCCCGCTGGCTTCTGCCTACTTGTCTCTAAAACACATTTTTCGCTAGACACCCTTTTATATATCCGAACCCTTTCAGAATAGTTCTTACCCTGTCTCGATTCGAGACCACCACGAGCCCCCCCGTTTGAAGAGCCGTCACTCGATCGATAAACCCCACGCCTGTAATGTTTAGCATTCTGTTAAATTGACAGTGGACAAGGAGCAAGCCGTTGGGAAAAGCGAATGGAACTAGTACGAGACGGAATCCTGAAGGCAAAAGAAAAGACATGGGTTATTTTTTTGGCTTTAGCGGATGGGAATCGGATATCATAAACTCCCTTCCTTCTTCTTTTTAGCTTCGTCTGATTTGATTTGATTCACCTTCTGTTTCTTACCCAACAAATCTTTGACTCAACTCCTGGCGATTGGGGCATAAACGATAGGCGCTATAGAAGTCAAGACTGTCTACAACTTCGACGTTTAACATATTCCAACAATATACACACGGTTCTCCGGTCTATGCTAGGCGAAGAGCCTGCTCCAAACACAACATATGCAGGTCCCGTCAACACAATAGCAACCTTGAGTTGAATTAATTCGACAGACGAAAATGGTGGACATGGCGGCAGCTTCGCAAACTCCGTCTGCTAGTTTGGAGGGGGATCCTCTGAAGCAGTATGATCCAAACCTTCCAGTACCCTATTGGCATCAACGGATGGAGCTCGCTGTTGTGGTTATTGTTAATACACTCTCCTGTAAGTTTGGCACACAAACAGCACCCAATCCCAAATTTCGACATCTAGATTCTAGCAAAAAAAAAAATTTTTAAAAATAAAAAATAAAAAATCAATCTAACAAATTTGTTTAGTGATGGCTATAATAGCCCGAATATATCTTAGGGCTATCCGCCTCAAACGCTTCAGAGCAGACGATAAATGGATGGTTGCGGCAGGTGTATGTCATCGAACCACATTCCTCCCAAGAATGCACACTTCAATAGCTCTCGTGAACGGCAGAGATCACTCGCCTCAGAATTATAATTACTAATGATTGTCCTTTTTACTCCTTCGATTACAGGTTTTTCTGATATTTCCGCATTTCGTATGTCAAATTGGCACCAACAGATATGGCTCAGGTCTACATGACCAAAACATCCCCGACGCATGGATAGTTCCGTTTTGGTATTTTTCATGGGGTTGGATAGGATATAATATTGTTTCGACCTTGATAAAGATCAGTGTTTGCTGCTATCTTTTACAGATTGGTATGTGAAGTTTCTTGGTTCTACATTCCTGGATATTACTTAGAGGCCCCTTGCTTCGGGATCAAGGCTTCCATCACTTGGTACCCTTCAAAGGGCCTTGGAAGTTTACGCTATCGTCTAGAGAGGCGCAGCTAACAAATATGAAATGAACTCGTGTAGTCCCGTTTCACCTCCTCACATTACGCCGCCTGATTTATGCCCTGATGGTCATAACGTTTGGGCTTGGGCTTAGCATTTCCCTTTGTCACCTGCTCCAATGCACGCCTTTGATTAGTAACTTCGACTACACAATTAAGCAAGAGCATTGTTTTAACATCGATATCCCGCGTTTTACATGGATTGCGGTGAGCATATCAATTGATCTGTGTATCCTTGCCATTCCATGGGCTATTATTCACGGAACGAGGATCCAAGCTGCGGAGAAAAGAATATTATTGATAGTATTTTCCGGAAACTTATTGGGAACGGCTGTTTGGTAAGTTGCATCGGAAGGGTCGGATATCCCTAGCCCAGGCCCCAACAGAGAATCGTAAGCTGATATATATTGTGTGTAACAGTGTTGTCAGCATCTATTCCGTATGGAATACTCGAACTTCCCTCGCCCATTATGACCTTGCGTACACACAAACAGCCTTTGCGATTACCAACGATGTTGAAATATTCTTTTATGCCCTTGGTGCATCTCTTCCTGGTAAGTCAATTCAATGCTGTATTTATCAGTAATCATGAACATGTTAATAAATATCTAACTAAATTACATCGATAGTCCTATCTCCGTTCCTTCTCTCCCGCTTTGCCTCTAAGCAAGAGCTTAACGGCACCGCAAGCTCAAGGGTACCTAGTTGGCGAGTCAAAGGCGGGTCTACCATTGGTAGTCCTATGCATATGATAGCGCCACCTAGACGGTCAAAATCTCATTTAACAACGCTAAACGACGACGACGACATCGAGCGGGACATCGGTCGTGAGATTGAAAGCAAATATGGATATAAAGTTGATGTAGACCATGACGACGAAAACTCATCAGATTTGACGTTAGAAAACAGGCCGAGTAAGACTACATATGGAGAAAGTGAAGCTGAGGGTTCTACGAAAACGTCTATGCAGAAGTTTACAGTTGACGATATTGTTTGATTGTTCCAACTCCAGGAAGTTTTTGGATCTCTGGATTTCAGTTATGGATTGCAATATTGGTTCCATAAAAAGAACTTTTGATTTTGTTGGGTTTATTTAGCGTATTGTAAAAGAACATTTCGGCGGCGGCGGATCTGGTACGTACATACTATAGCGAAGTACTTTTCTCTCTCTGGAGTTTCTTCTTTACTTCACGATACCCTTGTTGGATTGTTGTTATTTCCGTATTCGACTTTTGATCTTAATATCCTTGTAATACGGTCCTGTGCTCGATTTTCATTCGACCTTCTCCTTTTTTTTTTTTTTTTTCCTTTTCCGAGCCATCTATCGATGCATGTGTATCACACTATCCTAGCTTAATGAATACACGAATACACCTAGCTACATTTGACTTAGAGAAATATTAAATCTAAAATCTCTAGGCATATACATATATACCTATTTCTGCAATTTACAGACCGTATGAGGACATCATATTTACGAGGTCAAGATGATTATTTTGTTGGCACATGTACCAGGATTTTGGCTCCATTCCCGTCACGTCAGCCTCACCTGCCGATACCCGAACCCCAAATGCCAGCTCAGGAGGCCACGCAATCGATCGATCTTAAAATGAAGGCCCCGTCTTAGTTTCCAGGAGATATCAATAACACTTCAACGAGCTGACTGTGCCCGAAAGTTAAACTCAAGTTGAGGGATCTCATTATTCATCGAAAGTCGTGACATCTGGGGCCGGAAGATAAAACCTTGCCTCTCTATTTCCAACCCTACGGCGGAACTAGTCGAGGATGTTACCCGAGTATTGGCACTCGTCATTTGAGCACTCCTAGCTGCATGTAGCTTCACACCCACTAGTTTTAATTTGGGAGGATCCATTGCACGCGATAGTTTGACCTCGAAAGCCATCTCCGCCTGAGAAGGCTGTGGTTGTCATATCTCTAGGCGTCTATGATCAGGCACGAGATTAGTCTCATTAATATACATGTACACATAGGTAGACTCTCTTTTAGATTTTGACCAACGTTATGTTAAACAAACTGATAACCTAGATTTCACACCCGGGCGCTAGACCCAACTAACGCACTGTTTGTACCCCTCAAATTCCAAATCCTGCGGATTATGCATATCTTGCAAGATAGCGACGCTTTAAAGCAAGGATGAAGGGATCTGATGTATCACCATCGAAAAGCACTTGCTAGCGGAACAATCCCAAAAGGTCGTAGGATATGTGAGAAAGCGAAACAAAAGGGACCAGCGCAGAGCCTACGAGGGACAGACGTAGCTACATGTAGTACATATGTATCGAACAAAAATCAATGGTGTGACCGATAATTAACTCGACACGGCCCTTGGGAAAAGTGATGGACCTTGTAAAATTAGAAACGTGAACCACTCGCTTCCATTGGAGATTTCCTGTTGTCGCCCAAACAATAGGTCTGGGCCGTCTCTTGGAAACGGCTAGGGAAAGCGAAAGAAAAAAATGAGGCTCAGATTTATGAGCAAGTTGGGCTTTAAAACTTCAGCTTGCCCAGCCCCCAGCCCTTCGGACTTTTAGTTTTTCTCTCTCTTCTGTGGGCTTATTATTTTTTTCTATTAGAGCTACAAGGCTTCAACATTTCGCCTGGACGTGAATCTAGGGATAAAGACGGAGAATTCAAGAGGATTCGATACACAATACAGTTATCCTTTCAACAACATTAGTTTGGATACCGAATATTAATAACTACAGCCTGCCAGGATCTAGCCGTCCTCCGGTCGCTTCTTCCCATTCCAACTAAACATCCGACATGGCGGACTATTCACAAGGCCCCATAGCTGGCGCGCCTCCAGCCCAAATGGGATACAACAATGTCAACACAACAACTATGAGTTCCAACCCGGATAACGCATTTTTGTCAACCGTCAGACCTCCATACCGCCCATGGCTGAAGTTTCTACCTATCTTAATACTAGTTTTCACAATCGGTGTGATTGCTATGGTTGGATACGTTGTTAATGTGGTGGGAGATGGGACTCAAAGTTTGGGATTCAATCTGTTCGCTGTAAGTTTTTTGTCAAAAAGAAGAGGATCTCCTGGGTTATCTTGTCTAACCATTGAATTTAATTTAATTTACAGGGAGCATGGACTCTGATCGTCGGTACCTTCTTGATTTTGGCTTTCTGGAATATGCCCCACATCCATTATAGATGGATAATCTTCATCCTCTCTGTACTATCCTGCATCTGGTGGCTCGCAGCCTTTGCATACCTCGCATCGAACACAAAACAATCTTTCGAAGTAATCAAGATACTCGAATCGTATAGTTCATTGTCCAGCACCTACAGTTTTGATCCTAGTGATTATGGATTCAGGAAAAGAGATTTGAGTGCTCTCGGACTGTTGGAAAAAAGGCAGTCTGTTAGCCAGATATACGAATATATCAGGAACCTTCCAAAGTATAAGACGGCTGCGTCGGTTATGGCTGGTGCCGCTGCGATCGGTGCGATCATTTGGTAAGTTGACACTGACAGTATTTTGCGTATATATCTGAGTTTATTTACTAATAGTGGGGGATAATTATAGGGTCATCTTCTGCGTCTTCACCGTTTTCTACGCCATGGCTCTCTTCAGCAGCTCTCCTTCCCAATCAGCTCCAGCCGCGCCAATGGGTCCTGTCCCAGTAGGCCAAGAGCCTAAAACCGAAACATACGCAAATGTCCAACCGGTTTATCCACCGGCTGCCGCAACTACCGCACCTACTTTTGGATATCCATCGAGGCCTGACAGTACTTTCTCTAGCGCTCCAACATACATCACAAACGACCCTAGGGATCCCCGTGCGGCGCCAGGCGCTGAGTTTTTAACCCCGCCACCGCCTGGAGGGTATACAAACCCGCAGTTTGAGGTAGATAGGAATTATACAGTTAGTCCGTTGAGTGCCGTAGAAATGCCGGCAGTGAGCCAGCAAGTGAATTTGGCAGAAATGCCGTCTGCACCGGCGGCGGACCATAGATAAGGGTTGGTAATATGGTGGAAGTATGTCCGATAGTGGGGCGTATCTAATGCATTAGCTTGGCTACTGGTTATGCCGCTGTTATCTAAGAGACAAGATGTTTGATATTCTGGGATTATTTTGGAGAAAATGTGCGATTCCTATATCTACTTAAATATGCATATTGCTCGCATTTTTTTTATGGGTCTATTAGAGGAGACCTACTGCTATACTTTAATGACTTAACAGGTAATATATTTCTGGCCTTTACTATTTTAACGAACAAATTGCCTGAAAATCAAAACTTATGATGAGGTTCGGGTATACGTATCTTTTGAAATCAAATTCCAGTGTGCCACTTGATATTATATCAATCCGGAAATTCACTCAGGGCAGCAGTACTGCAGTGCACGACTGTCAAAAACCAGTTTTCTAGCTACTGGGTATCATTCTAAGTTTAAAAGCAAAGTTGGGGTATTGCGATACTGATAAAATGCAGTCTGTCCCCTTTCGCGCTCTTTACGTCTATACAATTTCCAGACCCCACTAATTCCCTCTAACAACCTTCACGCCCCTTCCCCACCCCTTTCCGAACCCTTCAACAACTCCACTGCCCAATAATCCACCCAGTACCCACTCAATAGTCACCCCCTTGTGTTCCCTCCACTTCCTCGTCCTCCCTTCAAACTTAACTTCCCCGTCCTTCTTCTTCCTAACACTGCCCTTGTTCTTCGAAACCCCTCCATCCCACTTCTCCCTTACAAACTCAATCGTTGCTTGGCGGTGGGGGCAATGACGAAGTATATCTAGAAGGTGAGATTTCGTTAGGGAATAGAGGTTAGTGAGGAGGCCAAGAGATGGCGGGGTTATAATATATTCTATATGGGTATCCCTTGGCTTCGAGGGTCTAGAGGAAGAAGATTTGGAGGCATCTCTGTTACTAGAGGATATGGATGATAACGATGATAATGTAGAAATATGGGAATGGTCTTTTTCTGGTATTGGAGTTATATATGTCATCGCAGAGGTGGGTGTGAGAGTAGTGATATCAACTGCAGGTAATGTATATGCATCATCGGAGTTTATCGTCAGAAACCCAGCAGATAGTAATGCCATGATAGTTTCTTTTGGGAGGGTATTCTCAGCGGTTGGGTCAGACGTGATAGTTGTTAACGAGGGATTATTCACGAATAACGATAAAAATGCCCCTTTCAATTCGGCGTCTAGCGCTGAACTCGAAGCAATAGATTTGAGAAAATCATCTGTCGTAATAACACCGTCGAGAGAAGTCATATTCCCTGTTTTGATCGTAACCCGGCGTAATGTTCCATCTGCCACCAAGGAGGTAATTTCTCGCTCGGTCTCCGTTGGTGACAAGAGGACCGAGTGCAGATGTGGCAAAGGCACGACAGGTGGAAATGACTTCCGATAGTTTAAGACCTCAGCGAGTAGATCTCGCGATATACCCAGACCTGTAAGAGTCGGTGGCAAAGGCGTGAACTGGTTGGACATAATATACTTCATGCCCTCGAGTACTGTAGTTGGCAGTGGGTCTGGCCGAGAGCTAGTCGGCCAGCTAGGGGAGTATAGGGCAAGGGAATCATCATCATAGTCATTATTATTGCCGCTGAATGTGGAATGCACTGGTGGGGTTGACGGGGCACTCGAGGACTTTCGAGGACTTGACGTTGCAGACTTGCGACGAAGCTGGTTCAGAGGATTCTTGCGCTGTGATACAGCGCCTGGCTGGCTCTTCTTGATACGGTAAGAGGCAGTGAAGTTCAGCGACATATTTCCCCAATATCGATACTTTAGGAGCAACTATGGTGGGGAGAGGACTCGGGAAACGAAGGAGGCAGCCGAGTCTATTTCCACGATTTTGCATTTGGTTCAGATCCTGGCTTGCGCTAGTGTTGATGATTCACTTTTGCAACAGGAGCCGTATGACTAATCAGATTTCAGCCAATCGGCGTTAAATTGTGTCGGTACTGTGGTCGGACTTAGTGCCAATACAGAAGCAGCATGCTCAGTATGCAAGTATGCTGTGTAGTATGTTCTAAGATACCTCATATTGATACACCAGAGTGCCTATTAACAAGAGTAATTACCTAAGTAGGTAGGTATTAGGTACCTATTCACACCTGGAAAATCATTTGGAACATTGCCTTCGCTTGTGGCAGGTTTTAGTAACTCAAAGGCCTCAGTGAGCTCAGCTCCGTCGCCGTCTGCACGATTAACTGGTCTAGATAATATAATTGATTATATAATGGGACCAGAAGCCAAGCCGTTCAACTCGGATACCCCCCAAACAACTGTTCGTCTTGCTATTTCCGTAGGGTTTCGCGCTTCGGAGAGGAGTACTTCCAATACCACAATATTCCGGTGGTTGGGAGGGGATTCCTTATTTATTTTATCTTTTATCGCCCACGCACAGGCCGAGACAGTAATATACACGTGCATAGATCCAGGTTCTAGGAAGGTTTTCTGCTAGGACCACGGTGTGCGCATGCCTTTCATGATCGAAATTTTCAAAAAAGCCATGGACTTCCCTTGATATCGATAGAAAAACTACAAAATGCGAGACTTTAAAATGCATGGTGTATACTTAGTCTCAAAGCCAGCTATCCCGCACTAGGAAGTACGGATCATCATCCCCAGACTATACATCTGCAGGGCATATCACGGAACTAAGCCGCTTAGGCGACAATGTTCCTAGTCCAAAGCTCCTCCACGCCCATCCTGTGAATGAAATGCTGCTGCCCCACTTTGAGGACATAGGTTTTCATAAGACAATGGATGTTATCATGCCGGCCGCGCTCTCCTAGCTACGGCTGATTGGTGCAACATCGATCGCCGTTAAAACTAGGAGGAAACTCGTGTACTGCATACGCCCGGACTTATAACTGCCTGTAACGTGATATCATCTAGGGTCTATTCGTGTTATGAAGAACCCGTCTCATTAATAACTACTTACCTTTCGAGGCAGCTCAAAGGAGTAGAAGCTTATTGGGCGGCCGGTTAACGGTCGATTCTACGAGAATTATGATCATAAGACTATATTCTATGCACGCCGCAATCCTGCATCCTAGTATGCGATGAAGTGTTCTCCTGCTATAATAGCACAACCTATCGCGGAGACCGATTTTGTAGGGACAGGTCCACAATGCTATAGGGAGATAGCTAAGGGCCTATAAGTTTCAAGCACCCCAAGTGCGAAGATTCGAAATTTAAATCGCTATCCCATATCATACGGCGGCACCGCTGTAATAATTAATATTAATACATATATTGTTGATACCCCATCTTGTTTTTCGGTATTAATATATTGATATTACTTTCGATCCGGAGATATGCTCCAACAGGTCTTTCTTGCCCTGACGCTGTTGGGTACAGTGAAGGGCCTAGGAAACCCCCTCGACCAGTTCCTTTATAAGAGGCAAGCTCCACGAGAGCCACTGTTTGTGAACGTAAGTCAACCTGCTTAGTCTTATATATTAATGAATATATTAGACAAAAAAGAAAGAGATAAGGAGAAAAAAGTCAATAAGAAGGAGGAGGAGGAGGAGGAGGAGGAGGAGGAGGAGGAGGAGGAGAAGGAGAATGAGAATGAGGAGGAGAAGGAGAAGGAGAAGGAAAAGGAGAAGGAGAAGGAGAAGGAGAAGTAGAAAAGCGCATGAGCTAATACTGCCCTAGGTTCCAGCATCAGTTGATCTCGAATGGTACTCCTGCGGCAATGGAATCATAGAAAGTAAATTTGAATGCGCCAGGCTAAGCGTCCCACTCGACTATAAACAACCTGAGAATGGACTCCGCGCAATAGTTCCAATAGTCAAATTCCCAGCGGAAAGCAATGCCCCTTACAAAGGCTCTGTTCTCTACAATCCAGGCGGTCCAGGCCAGCCAGGGGTAGAGTTGATTTACCTCGACTCAATTTTCGAAGACATCCGCTCCGAAGTAGTTGGAACCGGCTGGGACATCATTACTTTTGATCCTCGCGGCATGGGCTACTCGATTCCCCATGGTAGCTGTGATATCACACCAGGCACATTCGTCCCGGAGCGTCAAAATGCAACGACCCTTCCAGCCGTGTTAACTGGCTCAAATATGAGACACAGGAGACGTGCCCCAACTTTTCCTCCCAATAATGACGAGGTGGTTTTCAATATGTTAATACCAGATGACCCACCTTCACGGAAAACTATAGCCTATGCAGAGGCGGATAGCTGGACCCGTGCTTGTCAAGAGCTGGTTTCGCAATATAACCAAGCAGGTCCACATATGAACACCGTGGTTATGGCTACCGACATGCTATCGATAGCTCAAGCTCTCGCCCGTGAAAAAAATGAAAGCAATACAATCCTAAACTATTACGGACCTAGTTATGGTAGCCTTCTCGGCCAATATTTCGCCACCTTGTATCCTGATAACGTTGGAAAGTTCTACTTGGATGGAGTAGTAGACGCAGACACTTGGGTTACCCAAGATAACGCAAACACTACGATCATCCATGTTGATAAGATATGGTCGAAGTTTTTCTCTGCATGCTATGATGCAGGTCCGACAAAATGCAGCATGTTTACAGGTCGAAACTCCCATGCGGTCCGCGATAGATTCAACGCTATCACTGCAAAATTGAATGCCACAAAATACGAACTTGAAGGTATTCCCGAGGCTCCACATCTCAATATCACGAGCCTTCTATGGACGATCAAAGGCTTAGCATTCGGAAGTGGTTACGGCCCAAGCTTCATATGGCCGCTTTTATCAAACTATCTTGTTTCCTTAGAAACGCTCCTGGCTTCAATTGGTTCTGCAAACCGAGACCCCGAAGTCTCACGAAGAGCGTTATCCGAATTTGAGAAAAGAGCTGAATCAGCTGTTGATCTATATACTAAGATCTCTGAATCATTTTACCAAGTTGCATGCACAGATGCAAGAGATCTTCGCGGGGTAGTAATTACTGACGCGGATTGGAAAGCGTGGAAAGCTGTCAGTAAGATCATAGGTCCTTATAAACTGGCCGATAGAGTTAGGTGTACAAAATGGCCGATAAGACCTTCATGGGAATGGTATGGCCCTGTAGGTGGGAAGACAAGAACGCCTATCCTATTCGCGGGAACGACATTGGATCTGATCACACCACTCATAAAGTACGTAAAATTTGATTAATTGGCTAAATGAGATCTTTACGGGTTTGACTAATACATGGACCCTTCACAGTTCTGAGAAGGCGAGGACGCTTTTCAAAGGGGCCAAGATGCTTTATGTCGACGAGATAATGGTTAGTTAAATTTCTGGTTCATTTTTAGTATGTGTTACAGATCTTTGATACTAATTAAACGTTAAACCGAATCTCTAGCATACGGTTTCAGGCACCAAAAACAAGTGCGCCGCCCGCCATGTCCTCGCATACTTCCAAAACGGAACGCTGCCTGGCCATGATAACAGATGCAAAGGGGAGACAACGATATTCAAGTAGACCTACAGAGTTATGCATGTTCCAAAAAGTTATAGAAACGAGAAGTGTGTACACATCAACTAGCCAGAGTCACTTACGAACCTGTGTACCGAGGCGAATGTAATCTTGTGCACCCAGAAGCTCTATAACATCATGTCATGATCCAATTAATGCATGGTCCTTGTTAACGTTGATCTTCACGGATAATTAATTTTCTGAGAACCGCGATCACTTGAACATACGGCCTCTTCATAATACATCGCGCTAAACACTACGACTGTGGTATTTATCTTTGATATCATAGAAATCTAAGCCCAGTTACGACAGCTCCTTCGCATCAGCTCTGCATATGAGTTATAGTTTGCTAGAACATCTTACATGTAAAGAGTACCTAATATTCGAAACCGGGATCGATGTAGCATCGACAGGGCAACTTGGCTAATACTGCGTTGATTATGTGGTATTATGTGACCGACAACACATAATGTTTGCCTGCCACGACTCGGTTCGCATTGCTCGGACTGAGCAGGATCATGATGCATTCGGGGTCTATCATGCATGAAGGGAACAAGTATGGTTTAATCAAGTACTGGGATAATTAGATGCTGGCTGTCGGCCAGCATGATATAAAATGTGAACGTTCCTCATTGCATCGCGGGGAGCCAAAAGTCTAATAAAACGGCGTTATATTGGTCGCAGGACCGTAAAAAAAAAACCGATATGTTTATGGCCAGCGGGATCTTTATCTGCCCGTCAAATGAGCATGCACATGTGCCATCTCTGCTAGTCTCGGCATAACATCAGGATACGGAAGCTAAAAGCATCCAGGTCCCAGGAACCAAACCACCACCGCACCCGGTCATACCGAACATCCCCCCTTCCCCCGCCACCATGCCCGGCTAGCCAGCAACTTCAGGAAAAATTTCTGCTCGGTATGCTGTCATATCACCGGTTTAGCTTCATGCCATTAAAACTAACATGTGAAAGCATCAAAAGGAGATATCTTATCGCTTCTATATAAAGGGGAGATATCACGACCTGCATTCGTTTGTTGCGAAAGAAAGAAAGAAAGGGGATTCTTTACCTACTATTCATAATCGTACACAATGGCCGACGTCATCGAATCTCCAAAACCCGACACTACGAAAACTATGCCTACAGCTAACGACACAAAACCCCGTGTGAACGGAATAAAACCCGTGCAGAGGACATATAGCATCGTAGATCAAGATGGTGTTCCGTCAGAACTGGTTACCGGACCGTCACCGCGGCGGAAGGCTATTCGATGGGCACCGCTGGTGATACCGATCCGTCGACGATTGGAGACGCTCGTTGTGGTTATATTTCAATTGGCTGGATTGATTGCCCTAGCCATGTTTTGGTTTACGGCGGCGAATCCGTTGACTTGGCCTTTGTATGTTCAACGTTGTCGCCGTATTGCCATACCATCACTGTAGACGCTAATAGGTCCTATAGACTGGTTCCCTACCTAATTTACTTGACTTTAACGCCTCCTCCATCCGACAAACCACCATCGAATTTCTTGTCGCCTATTATTCGCAACAAAAGGTTCTGGTCGTACTTCTGCACTTACTTTCCCATGCGTCTGCATCGTTCTGTCGAATTGTCACCAGAGGAAAACTATATTTTCGGCTTCCACCCTCATGGAATCATCAGTCACGGCGCTTGGGGTAGCTTTGTTACAAAAACGACTGGGTGGGACGAATTATTCCCAGGAATCAGCAACACTTTATTGACGCTCGAAAGTAACTTCCGACTCCCATTCTACCGTGAATATTTAATCGGCATGGGCTTGGGAAGTGTTAGTAGGAAGAGTTGTGAAGGTTTACTCGGTGGTGTCCCCGGTGAAGTTAGTGAAGCCGATGTTCACCTGACAATTTGGGATCGTGCGCCGAAGGTTTTCAGAAAACGAAAGGGGTTTGTGAGTGGAAGTGCTACGCCTCTTGCTGCGTCGACAACGGTTATGAATGGTACACAACCGAATGGTCGCATAGTCTTGGACGGGGAGAAACCGGCGATGAAGAAGGGACAGGGGATCACGATTGTTATCGGGGGCGCACAGGAATCTTTGTTCGCGAAGCCCGGGAACATGACGTTGAAGATGAGGAAGGGTTTCTTGAGAGTCGCTGTCAGAACGGGGGCTCATTTGGTGCCTGTGCTAAGTTTTGGTGAAAATGGTAAGAGAACGGACCTTGGATTCCCCTTCTGTGCTCTATTTCAATGCTGACTTTTGTCTCCTTTCCCGTAGATTTGTTCGATCAGCTTATCCCAGAAAAGACGAGCTGGGTGCATAAATTCCAAATCCTGGTGAAGAAGGTGTTCGGATTTACAATCCCACTTTTCCATGCTAGAGGTATCTTCAATTATGATGTTGGGCTGGTACCATACAGGGTCCCGGTTAATACTGTCGTTGTAAGTTTTTCCTTATTGATTCTGTGCAACGGATTGTATAAGACTCGTATCTTTGGCGACGGCAAGATCCTGTAACTTGCAAGGAACAAGCATGCTAATAACTATATATAGGGGAGACCAATCAAAACCATTCAGTCGCCAGACCCGAGAGATGATTACATCGATGAACTGCAGGACCTGTATTGTGAGGAGTTGGAAAGACTATGGGAAGAGCATAAGGATAAGTTCGCACCAAGACGAAGAGCAGAGATGAGAATTATTCGGTAGATTTTTTTCTGTTTCTTTTGTCATCGTTCTTTTGATTCAATGTTACTAGGCTCCTTTTTTTTTGGCATAAATATTGGCTCGGGTTAGCATATAGGCGGAGCACTACTGTTTTTGGCAGGCGGGTTATAACTGTTGATTGGTGATAAAATATTTCCTTTTGTTGAAGGCGAGCGTATGGTTGAGGAGAGGTTTCGCATTTGCATTGGCGATTTGTTCGTTTTGCGTTAGATGGTAGCTATTATTCTATCTCTTATTTTCGTTTTTTTCGAGTTATGCACCTAGACCTAGTTTTACCCTGTACCCACGTGTGAGGAGCCTTCGCAATTCGACTTCGAAGTCTTTTTATGTGGCTCCTCCGTACGATATACCAAGACGGGAAAAGAAAGCCACATAAATACGCCACCGTTGTCGACTGTCAACGGTATGGCATCCGAGAGGGAAGATGTTGGCGGACCCGTTACCCAAGGTGCAACGGCAGGGCAAGCCCGCTTCCCATTAGCTAGCTAAGTGGAGTCGGGGGATGGATACCTCAGCGGTAGAGACCCTTCTTAACGTTAAAACGTACACTAAATGCAATATTTCACCAATGACACCGCAACTGGATGACAAAGGCCTGAAAAACAAAAATGTATTGATTCTATGGAAAGGATCGCCGTTCCTTCAATTTGAATGGCTGTGGGCTAGTTTAGAGTGGGGACGACGAGGGTGGGGTGGGCGATGATTTCGTTGGTTAGGAGGGACTCTCGTGTTTTTTGAGGCGAAGGGGGGTTTTTCTTCTTTTGCTTCTTTCTTTCTCTCTGGTAAAGGGTTAACTTCATTGACAGAAACGATAGAACTTAAGGATGATCTTAAGAGAGGGGATTAATAGATGGAATCTGAAGCGATAGCCTGTAACCTTTTTTTTTTTGGTAATTGTGAATGCCTTTCGGTATTAAGACAATCTATGCATATACGTGCCTGTATACATAGGCCTGTACGATGGTAGTATAGTATATATAGTATATAGACAGCGGAAGCCGTGAAGCCACGGGGGTCACTGTCGATATCGGTTGGTCCACATGGACTTGCATTGCGTCTTCTTCCCGTCGTTACACAGCCAAAAAGAATAAAGGCAGGTAAGAAAGAAAAGATAAGGAACTACTACATACTACTACACATTCTACGCGCCGCCGCCGCAGTTAATTAAACGGTATTGGTTTTCTCGGCTCGACTAAAACTTCAACCCTATTCCTTGACCCTACTTTCTTCGAAAAATAATTCCGTAGTCCGGCCGGTTGTGTGCACGCGCACGAGCACGGGATTCCCATTGATACCGGTCCAGATTTGTATCCGGCTGGGGCTGGGTTCAGGGATTTTGGGAAGTAAAATTTCCAAGGGAGACAGACAGACATAAACGGGAGAATTCGAGAGATCTGGAGCATGGGTTTACTTTGCTGGTTAGGCTGCCTGCATTGCAGCTTGCAGGGAGAAGCGGCACAAGGATTTTGGGCAAGAGGGAAGTCGGGGTTCGAAATCTTCTTAAAATGTTGCGACGAAAAAAAAACTTTACGTAGGAGCCTTTTAAGCTTCTGGCATCTGAAGGGGGTTTTGGGTTTTTATATTATATTTGACCACGAGTCGTTTCGGATTTTGTTGGGACCACGGGGGCTCTTTTTCTAGATGCTATCATCGAAGCATGAGATTATTAAATAATGAGTTAGGTTCATGCATACTGTACATGTGAAAATGAAACGATTGTCGTCGGTCAAGAAGACCGAACAGAGGTGTAAAAGCCGTTATTAGACTATAAAGCGCGCCATTTAATGGGGGTTTATTGGTTTCAAGAGGTCTTAATACAAATCGAATCGTGGGGATTCAATACCATTGGGTACGGTCCCCATAATTGGTAGCTCGTGGGAAGAATTCTTGTCAGGAGATCTTATTTCGGCAATCGTTCACATCTAGACTGAATTACGCTAGTATCCAAAGTGATCGATGCGATGTGATAGCCTACCAATCGATTGGACGGTTTAAGAGTCCGTTCCACTTTTACGATGTGATATATGATGATGGTGCGGAAGTTGTTCTGAATGGCCAGGGTTTGGATCCATGGATGGATTTACGAGAAAGGTTGGTCAGATGAAGGTTTTACTCTATCAAATTCATTTGCTGAGAATATTTCCTACAGAGCGAAGTCTTCAAGACAATTGACATGACACCGCCTGCTTAAATGAACCCTGCAGGCACTTCTTCTTTTTTTTTTCTCCTATGATATTTAAAGGAAGCAACGGAAGCAGGGTTCCTTTACCCCCGCATCAGAATTTGTCCATACGTGTGGGAGTTTAATCCTCTTTTTTATGCAAAGTTGCGGGAAAGGGAAGGAAAACCCTTGCCACAGGCTGCAGCAGGATGTTCTGGATATTGGAACAAGCCGTTGGTAGACAATCGCTGCTATTTTGGAAGTACCGTTAAAACAGAAACGCCTTATACTGCGTACCGGTTTATTCCCTGGTATTTACCCTCCTTTCTTGTGCTTTGTTCTGTATTCTGTGACGGTTTATTTTTCCGTATCTCTTTTTCATTCTTTTCTTTTCATCTGTATTTTTATTTCTTTCTTCTATTGTTTCGATTCTAGTGGGATACATACATTTTTTATAACTTCGGTTGTCGACATTCTGTTTCGTCCTAATTGCCTGCCGATTACCGAATAGCTTTTTAGATACAGATATACCGACGCTTTGCGAAATTGGGGCTAGATTGCTATTTGAGTTATTCAATTACTGGAACTTCTTCTGGACGGTTTCCTTGTAAGTACTGATTTAGTAGCTGCGGGACAGCCTAGGTCTGGTGGTTTGTTTCTGCTGGCACAACTGGTTCCTGCATGTTCCTCTTTTCCGCTGCAAGAGCTAGAGTCTTGATACGGATCCGAGCGCAAGCGAGTCTACTTTGCTGCATGTGCAGTGCACTGACTTGGACCCTTCCCTCTTTTTTCCTCGAGTTCCTGTTCCGTGAAGAGTTCAAAATAAGTATCCCTTAAACTTGCGATTACTCCCCGACCTGCCCTTTGAAAGAACTCGGGGGAAATTTGCCTCAAATGCGAACCCGTTGAAGTTGAGAGACATTCCCTCTCCTTGTCTTTATTTTATCTTTATTTTTATTTTTATTCCATTCCCCGGTGTGAAAAAAAAAGAGTGGACGTTTCGTCATTGCGGAGTTCGATACTTTTCTCTTTGATTTGATTCTCGTTACGTTATCGATACATCATCTGCATCTGGTACGAAAAAAGGGAGCATTCGATTCGGAATATCTGAATGTTAACTCGAACAATCCACAACTTTCCTTTGGCGTCGATAAAATAATCTGCTTGACAAGACCATAAGAGCTGATGTTTCTAAAATATACGACATAGCCCTTAGGATTTATTTTTATTTTTTATTACATAGATTTATCAGCAAATATCCGAGAAGGGGAAAGGAAGGAAAGAAGGAAATTTTACAAACTCCCAAGCCACCTGAGACCGGAACGTTTACCGACCATTTAATGATATCGAATGTACAATTTCGACATTTGGACTGATACATACCTTAGCTAAGCCTTTCAGCCACGGCGACCGCTTGCTAGTATTAGAAAGTGTCAAGAGATCGATTCAATATCAAAGTCTGAGAGGGGTCGTCGACGGATACATGCATCCGATATTTTCGAATCGATATCTCCCCTTTAGCCTTTGACTCAGGTTATAATTATACTTATCAGTTTCGAGTCTCGGATCCATTGGTAAGGACCATTTGCATGCCAGGTCTATCACCACCGTTAGACCTATCGACAAGTACTAGGAGTAAAGCGCAGTGCGTAGCGCAGTGCAGCATAGTGTGGGAGTTCATTTCGTGGGATATCGCTGCCTGCATATAGGGGGCAGCCAGCCACTAACCAAGACCCTAACGACCGAGTAAGTACCCCAAATACTGGCGCATGCTGAAGATTGGTTACTGAGTTAGTCAGTCAGTCGCAGTGGGCAAACACCACAATCACAACCTCTTCGCTTTTCCCACCGACATCTTCATCTCCATCTCACATCACCTCACTTAACTTCACCTAACTTAACTTCATCTCCACCTCTCCTTGAACTTCAATTCTTCTTTTTTACTTCTCCTTCTCTACTCGACTTCAGTTAATTGGTTGGTTGTTTGTCCGTCTGGCTGGTATCATCATATCCAGTATCGTCAAACACCAACCTGCTACTTCCCCTCTCAACCTGAAACTGGCACCCAACAGCAAAAAGGAAACATCCTTCAGTCCCAGCTAAACCTCACTCTTCGAAGCCGCGAACGCTTGTTCGAGAACAACTTCTCTTTAATAGCTTGCCGTCCCTTGCTTGTTTGCTTGCTATCAAGCTCTCCTTCCTTCCTAACTGCCGACTTCGTAGCTGCTGCTGCTGCTGCTCCACTCCGTTGGTAATTCGATATTGTTTCCTTGCGGATCACAGCCACTTCCGACTGAGAAGCAACCATCACTTTAAGATTGCTTCAAAAAGGCCGCTTCACCGTCAAAGCAAAAAAGTCCTCATTTGCCGCGAAAGCCTCACAAACAGACAGATAGGACGAACCAGACTTTCGCTTGTTTGAACAGTAAGTTTAGGGTTTCTTGGGCATTTCCCCCTGTCTGTTTGATTCATTCCTCTTTGCCCTGTCCTGCGCCTGCGATTTTTGGCCTTCCCTGCCTTTGAACCTTCAACCTTTGATGGTTTCGACCTTCCTTCTTCCCCCTGTTGTCTTCCTCCACAAGAACCATCTTTCCCCATTTTTTTCTCTGTCTAGCTGGCTGTCAATAATCGTAATTGTTCACCCCTTCATTTCCAGCGGCTAACGTCTACCACTGTCTCGGCACTAGCGACCTTAACGAACCTCATCAACCTGTCATAATAGATATCAACACTTCAGCAGGACCCTCGCGGATCTATAAAAGTCGGAATCCCTTATGTCGTCGCTGTATTGAACTACACGCCGAAGCGATTCTGGTCTTTGCCTGCTTTGCAACGAATTCTAATCTCCACATCGTCGACGCCGAATCACGGGTCTTCCATCTTCATCCGCCTGGGAGCGGGGAATCTTTGTTAACGACCCTCATCGCCTTATACACACGACAGGGCGATCGTCTTTTGTTTCCTATTAATATCAGCTTCGCAAGAAAACGTTCCTTATATTCGGATCACCTCCCGAATCTGTCTCATACGCCCTATTCATAGATCATCACCCTAAATATGGCGACACAAACGACCACATTGCCCCGCCCGGGATCTGGCACCCGATCATCTGTTCCGAAATCACCAGCACCCACATCAGGTCTCCCCAACCCACCATTGTCGAATCGAAAATCATCCTCCATCGCATCTCTCAAATCATTGAAACGACCATCTTCATTTGCTAGCCTGAAGGAGGAATCAGATAAAACAAACCGACTGTCGACACAATCCGAGCGTAACGTTGCAGGATCATCTAGAATATACTCACAACCACCAAATTCGCCCCTCGCACCCGGTGGAAGCGGAGTTGCCGGAAATAGGAGGGCATCGGCACTTGTTCCAGCGTCACCGGTTATCCCAGCAGCTCGAAAGAGCAGCTTAAACCCGAAGGGACGGTTCCCATTGAATGTTGCGAACTTAAAGAAGAAAGAGGACGGGTTAGGCGTTAGTTTGAGCCCAGACGACTCGGTGCCGCCGCCATCCCCGCCACTCAGCAGGTCCTCCTCGCAGTTAGGTCATCATCTAGAAGCTCCGATGATGGAGAGCAGCAGTGGAAGTCGGAGCCCGAGCGCCTTGGGAGGTGAAGAAGGCGGGAAAGGAAATGTTTTGGTGTCAGTCAGGGTTCGGCCAGCTGGAGAGTCAGGAAAGGAAAGCCCAGAGTGGACGGTCGACTCGAGCAAGTCGCTTGTCAGATATGGTGGCAAGGAAGGAGGAGATTATTATATGGGTAGGTTTCATATGGCTTAGATTTAATTCTACAGCTCAGCGGGGCATTCAAGGCTAACGAGGAAATCTGCCTAGATAATGTGTTTGCACCGAGGGACAGCAACGTTAGGGTGTATGAGTCGTGCTGCAAAAGGCTAGTTCGACGAGTTATGGAAGGTTATCACGGAACGGTATTTGCCTACGGTATGACAGGTACTGGTAAAACATTTTCTATGCAGGTACATATCAAGCTCATCCATTTCCGTCAATTCGGAAACATGTTCCGGTCGCGGGATGTATATACTAATGGAATGTAGGGAACTTCTGAAAACCCAGGTGTTATCCCATTGGCCGTTACAGATGTCTTTTCTTTTATTCGGGAAACTCCTCATCGGGAATTTTTACTCCGAGTTTCCTACCTCGAAATCTACAACGAAAAAATCCACGACCTGCTATCCCCGGCGTTAAATAGTGGGAACGGTATCTTCGGCCAGCAGGTGGAAGAAATTAAGCTTCGGGAAGATAGTAAGCGAGGAGTCTACGCTACACCACTCAAGGAAGAAATTGTCCAGTCACCTACACAGCTTCTCAGGGTTATTGCAAGAGGGGACTTAGCGCGAAAAACCGGTTCGACACAATTCAACGCCCGCTCTTCGCGATCGCACGCCGTCGTGCAGATTGTGGTAGAAAGTAGAGAGCGTATCACCGGAGGCGGCGCTCCACTTGATGGAAAGCAGACCGGTAACGCTATTGGTGGTGTCCGAGTCTCGACACTCTCCCTTATCGATTTGGCTGGTTCGGAGCGAGCGGCAGAGAACAAAGAGCGTCGACAAGAAGGTGCACATATCAACAAATCCTTGTTGACTTTAGGAAATGTCATCGCGAGACTTTCCCAAACAAAAGATGGAAAGGATAAAGATCACCTACCCTATCGAGATAGTAAACTGACCAGATTGCTCCAACCTGCCTTGTCCGGGAGCAGTCTGATTAGTATATTATGTACGATGTCTTCGAGTACCGACGCCAATCAAGCAGAAAGTTTGAATACTCTAAAGTTCGCGGCAAGAGCGAAGAACAACATTATCTCACATGCTAAGAAAGCTGAAGAAGCGCTTGTCACTGATGCCGGAAGCAAAGTTCTTTTAGAGAGGTATAGACACGAGATCGCCGAACTTAGAGGACAATTAGAATTACAAGCGAAGGCCCAGATGGAAACGCAGGAACAAGAAGCACAGCGTCACGAAGAACAGATGATCGAGATACAACTTGCTCGGACTGCCCTCAAGGAGCGGATCGATCACCTGAATCGACTGATTCTGAGTTCTAAATCTTCAGGCGTCAACACTACAACTGGAAATGGCCGCGCTTCGACATTACTGTCCGCCCGTTCATCAACATATTCGACCGCTCCCGGACCTGGACCACAAGCGGTTCCTCGTACCTTTTCACAATCAACATTCGCGTCGATTGGACCTCCACCAGAATTCCTACCTTCTGACCCTGGGTCTGACGACTCTGCCGGTGAATATGGAGACGGCTCGGCTACTTTGTCTGCACAAGTGAAAGCCCTCCAGGCAGATAACGCCGACAAGTCTCGATATATCGCTACCCTTGAAAAGCGTCTCCTTCAAGCACGCCGAGCCTCGCAATCTAGAACATCGATTGGCCTCGCAAACTCGCCTAGATTGTCGGGTACGGGAGAAGAAGGATCATTGGCTTCTATCCTTCGAGAGAAGGATTCAGAAATTGCGAATCTCCGTGCTCAGCTTGATGATAAAGAAAGAATGGTAGCTGCTCTTCGAAGTTCAGCTAGGAAACGAGAGTTGGCAGATCTCAAGGTCTTGAAGGTTCGAACTAAGAGCATCGACGACCTCTTAAGCTCGAAGAGGCGAGCTTCTACAAACCCTATGTCTCCACCTTTGAAGAATTCTTCCGATGATATCGCTGGGCAAACCGTTCCTGAGGATGACGAGGAATTACTCTTGGTCAAACCGCTCAACATATCTGTGCGACGTACACCGGTCCCACCGGTCCGCGTCTCGTCGCAATCCTTAGTGGCAAAGAAAAAAGCGAGCGTCATGAGCTTACCGGACATGCCAGAGCCAATCACTGCGTGAGGAACGAAGTCGATTCGCGATGAAACCATGCCGGAAGAGGTTGTGACCCGCCCAAACACCGCTTCTCCAACCATTACCGATACGAATTTTACGACTAATACTGAGCCTTCTTCTTCTTCTTCGGCGGTAACACTGGCCTCTGCACCAACAACATCCGCGGCCCCGGAGATCAATGGCATTATGCCACAAATTGAGGCCACCTGGCCTGGTGGATCTGCCCTTTTGTTGTGCATACTCATCGTTCTTGCAGCTTGGTGGTTGGGGCAGATCATGCTAGTTGTTTAGGGAATATTGCATGGGATGTGGGAATTACTGCCATAGCTCGATGCGATTATGTTTTCATGAGGTTGGGAAAAGCACATGATGGTTTTCCTGTATCCCTTTCCGTATTATGTCCACGCTTGTGACGCATGTAGCGGTAGTGGGCTCTGGCCACTTTTTCTTGTTCTCTTTTTTGTTTTTACTGTCCCCCTTTCGTTATTAATATGAACTTCCTTTCTGTGCCCACTTGTCATCTGGGATGGAGTTCTGATCTGCGATAGCCATCGAGTGCTGTTTCGTTTCTCTTCATTGTTACAATATTTTCTCGCTTCCTCTTTTCTCTTTTTTCTTTCCTCTTTTACAGCTATGATGGTTTACAAAAGACACTCGACTTCATTGTTTTTATTTCACCCCTTCTCTAACTTTGATGCAGCTTATACTGTACCGCTACTACTTTTCTACTTGTTTTTTTTTTTTTTTCAAAAGAGGGAAAGAAATCATTATTACCGGAGCTTTACGGTTTGTTAGCTGGGTCCTTTCGTTTTTTTCTCTTCTGGTTTATTTATTTATTTATCGATATCCCATCTGCCGTTCTTTTACTCTACCTTTTTTTTTGTAGCATTTCTATTCTTCCATTCAAGGCTGTTCTATCCTGCATCCATTGTGTGTATAAGTGTGCATGCTGCGAGTTCCCTTCCAACTCCCTCTCTTTCGAATTCGACTCTCCATCTTTCTTTCTTTCTTTCTTTTTTAGTTCCACCAATATTCCATAATGTATATATATACCCATCATATTTTTTTTATCTTTATGGCGGATTTTTCTTCTTGAATGTCGAAAATAAAAATGAAATCTTCATTTGACATCACTTCCTTGGTGGTTGAGTGGTTTACCTGAAATATCTTCTTCATCTACCTCCTCTTTATCTTCTTGCTTGAAAAAAAACAAAAAAACATTCACGTCTATCTTATTTCAGGGGAACACAAGCATGGATGGCTGAAGAGTGCGAGGAACCTCTCTTTATAAATTTGGTGATGATATCATGATGCATAGAGCTGCATGATATCATGATCAACCTACATAGTTACCTGCCCGGGTAGATTTCGAAGGGGGTTTAGATTTAATTATGTTTAAAATTTGAGAGTAGCGTTATGTATTGTCTCCTGCGCATGCTACACGAAGGGGATGGTATCATATAAGATTTAGGATATCGATCTAAATATCTCGATCGATTGTTCCTGAAGCCTGAAGCTACCTTCAGGCGGGCTTTCCGTCCCAGAAGATCATCGATTTGCCCTACGGTACCCCTAGGCACCTGTTTATCCATGTCCGCCTGGATTCGAGGCTACTAACCGGTCATATCTGGTCTATCAGGCGGGATTACCTATGATCATCGCAATGGCAAAGGATAAATCAAATACGCCTTGTATTTTGTCCCTCCGCATTGATGCGTCGATGGACTAACTTCCTTTGAGATTACATACAACAAGATACAAAACGAAAAAGTGCCATCCATGGAACTTCATCCAGAAAACCCAAGGAAAAGGCAAGAAAAAAGTGGCTCTAGTGTACAAAAGCTGCCATCGCGAGACGCCATGTTAAAATCAAAGAAGAACTCCTTCTACCGAATATAATTAGGATTAGAATCGGGGTTGGAGTAATATAAGCGAATCAGCCCCTTGAAATGTTTTTCATAGGGATGGCCCCTGATGAGATTTCGAACCCGCTCGGATCGTAACGGGTTGGGCATCCGTTCCCCGGTCCGATTTGTGAATAAATCGTTGAGTAATCCCCGAATTTCCTTGGCTTCATCGTCTTCATCATCATCATCATCATTATCATCATCATCGTTGCCTTCGTCAGGGTTTGTTTTCCTATCATCTTGCGTTTCATCTATGTCCTTCGGTCCAGCGCAGGAAGAGCTGCCGAATTTACCTGCCTTAGACTCCATTTCCTCATTATCCTCATACTTCGTATCGTCGTCGGTATACCCCATTTCTTCATCCTCATCCTCACCTCCATCCTCACCAACCTCTGTTTCTTCGTTATCGTTATCTCGCATCTCGCAATCTTCCATCCCGGCAGTAGCATCATTTTCTTTTCCGTCAGGAATCTGGGCAACTGCAAGAGCTCGTTTCTTCTTACGACTAATGACAGGCTTTTCTCCTATCCACCAGCCCCGGTCGATTGTATCTTCGTCGTAATCTGAGGATTGGGAGCTCGATGAAGTATAATCCTTTTGTTGAACGGTATGCTTTTGTTCTTGGGTGATGTGTTTTAGCTGTTGGTGGAAGGTGGGTGGTCGAATGGGTAGTAGGGCAGGCAATAGCATAAATGGCAGGAAGGGCGGCGGGGGAGGCGATTTTTGAATGGATGGAGGAAGAGTAAGTGGTATTATAGGCAATTTTTGGATGGGTAGAGGGATGGGTAGTGGGATGGGTGGCGGTTGGATGGCTTGAGGTCTCTACCCCCCGCCTCCAAAGTCCAGTTTTCTTGCTACCTTCTTCCCACGTTCATCCGGAGTGTTAAATAGTTCTCCAGCTTTCCTCTTGAGGTCACTCCCGACCTTCTCGATTCCCTTACCACCACCCTTCTTTGGAAGATTGGCGGGTGGAGTCGGGTAAGGTTCTTGGGAAAACCACTTCGAGTCCAAGGCTTCTCTAGCAGAACACCGTTTTCGAGGGTCCAGTCGAAGCATTTTCATGAGAAGATCCACACCAGATTCACCGGCTGCAATGAAGGTGTTCATGAAGAAGTCCGTTCCTCGTTCCTTGACCAGAGTTCCACTAGCTTCATGATAACCGGGTAAAGTGGTGACGCCGGGCCAGTTCTCTTCAGTCGGTGTGCCCAGCCATTGGCAAATTAATTCCAATTGGTGCAAATCCGTATTCCCTGCTAAAAACGGAACTCGTAGCATGAGTTCGCAAAAGACCAGGCCGAGGGAGAAGATGTCGACCGAAGAAGAGTAGAATTTGGCGCCGTAGAAGAGTTCAGGAGGACGGTACCAGCGGGTGATGACTTGGTGGGTCATATGACGCTTAGGGTCGGCAAAAGAACGGGCGAGACCAAAATCTGCAAGTTTAAGAACTCCATTGGCAGCGAGAAGCAAATTGTTGGGTTTGATATCCTAAGATTTGTAGGTTAGTCAAAATCTCGAGGGTGAGAACAGAGTTCAGCTTACACGATGAATAACGAATGACTTGTGACACCACCATAACCCACGTAAGCTCATTAACATCCAGCTTTTGATATCACCCATCGACAATGTCTGTGAAGTATCCCTGATGATCATTTCCAAGTCGCTGTCGAGGAACTCGAGGACCAAACAAAGGTTCTGGTTTTTGGATGAGAAAACATCGAGGAGAGCGATGATGTTGATGTGGTGAAGTTCACGTAAATATTTGACTTCACGGATGGCGTCCATAGTAATCCCATCGCGAAACTCGGTGTTTACTTTTATCTTTTTGATGGCGACTGGAACGGCGGGCTCAGTAGCGGTAGCACGGCGGTGGCCGAGATTGACAACGGCGTAGGCTCCCTCTCCGAGCTTCCGGTCTATAAACGATACCTATGTTAGCAATAGCTAAAGACTACGCAAATGATACAATGGGTTAAATGAGCTCAATGGATAGACGGACCTTTTGTGTACTTCTTCTTGGTTCGAGTATTGAGGTCATCAGGATCATCGTTGTCGGACACATCGGAGTCGTCGTTTGGTAGCTTGACATCACCACTGCTCTCGGCGGCCATGCTGGAAAGAGGGGTGTTGTTTCCGTTCCCGTTCCCAAACGGCAATGTTCGTCTTATGACAGTCGCATTTGACAGGGTGCCTGAAGTCGGAGGACCAGTTGTCGCGCTCATCGCGACGGGAAAGATGGATGGTGCGATACTTTGGTGGAAGACGTGGTGTTGAGAATGAAGCTTAAAGTAAATAGACGAGCCATCGGCTTTTGTGTTGGATACCACGAAGGTTTCGGCTTGCTGGAGAAAATTCTAGGCGCTGAAACCACAACTTCGTGAACAACTTCAGGCCGTTAGATCACAACCTCAGGAGGTCACATAGCCACGAGAATTCACAAAATGGTACGGAATCTATCTTCAATGGAAATATGACATTCATGGGCACTAAGGCATCGTCTCTAGAACCGACTACGACCGTTGTTCCCCGCGAGGAAGTCCGC
The DNA here is from genome assembly GCF_000225545.1 of Orbilia oligospora ATCC 24927. Taxonomy (NCBI): domain Eukaryota; kingdom Fungi; phylum Ascomycota; class Orbiliomycetes; order Orbiliales; family Orbiliaceae; genus Orbilia; species Orbilia oligospora. The sequence goes on from NW_011645772.1 coordinate 1,538,941, forward strand.
GATATTGGACTTCCTACAGCCTAGGTCCAATCATGCGAGGTTACTTCACCACTCACGAGAGCCGCGGCCTATCCCCGCTGTATGATATCCTCCTATACTAGCCATATACTTAGCGAGCCTCTTAGGCTGAGGCTCTTGATGACAAGATCATGTTAGACTTCGGTATACTAATCGGCATTTTCACAGGAATCCTCCACCGCCCCCGATGTTAAGACTTTCCTAACCAAAATCGGCCGAAATATGATCCAGCACGAGTCGAAATTCACAGATTGGAAGCAGCTTATGGGAACTACGACTCAGCAACTACGTGTTATGGGTATCGAACCGGCTAGGGACAGGCGGTACCTGATCGACTGGAGAGAGAGGTATAGAAATGGGATTGAGCCAACCGAATACAAGAGAGGAAGGAAGATCGACGGTGGTGAGAGACGAAGGAAGATGGTTAGGGCACTAAGGAGGATCACAGAGAGACAGGAACAGAGAAAGAAAGAAGAACAAGCGATAATTATGGGCAAGTTGTAGGAACTTCGTGGGGGGGATGGCGAGGGCCCAGCGGGACACTGAACTGTCACCAATTGGCCCATTAAGGAAGATATGCAATCAGAAGTCGACAGTATGATCCAGATAGACTATACTACGGGTTAGTTTATCTTGGACTCGGTGTGGCCTGTGATTTCCTACACTTGATATCCTTTTCGACATGTCAATCAAGGAAATCCTAAGGCTTATTCTGTCCTTCGATACCACCATCAAGGTCGTATTTGGTGCATTTTCATCCCTATGTACATACACATTTATATATATTATTGAATGCTCATCGCAATGCGCATAATTATCTCGTGTCCATGCAGAGTCGCTTGGTCTCGTTCCCGGCAGACGTCACAAAGGGAAGCATGAGTCGCTACATTGGACATCGTCCTGGATCGAGCCCTCTTGTATAGTACCGCTTACCTGCAACGTTCACTTGAACCCTCAATACCATAAATGCAATAAAGTAAGTGCGCTGCGTCGAGAAGCCAAAAATAGAATGGAATATCACGCCCAATGTACGGCGAGTTAAATTTTAACGCCCATTGGGTATAATATATACTTGCTTATGTAGGGCCTTTGTTAGACACGTGGAGATGGGCCAGTATATACATACGGCGATCCAAGGTTAATCGCGCGGTCAATCGATATTTTCCAAAATTAGACCTTTCCAAATCAATTTCACTATGGCCGCCTATATAAATTCCCAGGCAAGATCGCACCCCATGAAAGAATATCCCGGCCTTGCAAGACCGACAACCACCATCTCCACCAGCTTAACAGGGTACTTCTGGCTACATTAGCCAGAGGTATTCTAGGAAGCCAAAAAGGATACATCGCCTGCACTTGCCACCTGCATTCTAATCCAAGATGATGCCGTCATCTGAAGATCGGCCAAGTTATGTTGTTCAACATGCTACGCAGTATAGGTACCAACGTAATTATAACGTCGGCCCTAACCAGCGTCAGCCGTGGGACGAACGCATGCCCCAAAGGAATACCCCATATTTCAATCCCACTTATGGCCTGTCTGTAGCTGGGCCGGGTCAGCCCAGTTCCGGTGTAAATTCTGTGTCTAGCCCAACCATGCGTAATGATAGCATGGATATCCCCGCACAGCCGCACGAATATTCGGAATTGATGGGACGAGTAAGTAGCCGGGCTTCCTCGTGAGCTTGAAAGATATGGCACTGAACAATATTTTTAGGTAGAACCAACACCTAGAGCTGGGCATAGAGAACCTCGTTGTGCATTGTCTTTCAACGTCCACAAGAGATCATGGAACCCTTGTTTAAGAACATCTGCAAAAGAAGCTCTTGTTGACCTACCACAGGGTTATCCTGAATTTGAATGGTTGAGGGATGACAATGCTAGGCACCTCATGATGAGTACTGGAAAGTTATTTAATATACGGGAATTTATAACACAGTCAGGGTTCTGGGTAGAAGGCGGTTACTTTATCACAACTTTGCACTTTGGCTCTTGGATGAAGAGCGGTAAGCAACCCACGCAACAGATGCTCGAACTATATCGCGGAAGAAGGGACTACGGTTTCACCGTTTCGACGATGTACTACAACACGACCGGTATATACGAAGATGATGACTTTGTCGGTGTCTATCTCATGAAGTGGAACCTTGAAAACGATCTGGCAGTGTTTGCGCCAATAGTCAAGGACCGAGACCAGACTGCGCCCTCTATGATTCCTACTGGCTGTATCGTTGAATCAGATGCCTTGTTTCAGTACTTCGACCGCCTCAACGGCGTTGATATGTTCGCCGTTGGGTATAACAACCTTCCAGACCTGGATATATCCAGCTATCTATCCGAATTTGCAACTGAAGTTCCTGATATAAATGGAACAGTGGTATGTCAATTAAATCAAACACCATACTCCTTTGTCTACGTTATCTAATCGTTTAAAAACTCTTGCATATATAGATTGACTATAACTCTATGATCAGGCCCAACTTCAAATCCGTTGCAGTTGGCAGTATCCGCGACATTGACCCCGTCCGTTCCGAGTTGATGGTGGACTGCACAGCATGGAAAGGGTTCTTTGGCGGGCTCATCGCGATCAGATATCAACATTCACAGTCAAACATACAACCCCTTGTCATCGGACATAGTAAGTACATACCTGCGTCTTGAAACGGGTTGATATCATGATAGAGCTGCTGCTGATTTCGCAATAGTTGTCAGTGCTAGAGGTAATGAGAGATTCAATCGTGCAAGGCTCATACCAGCCGGTCTTCGTGAGTATCTGAAACAGGTCAACCCATTTCAAATAGGACACGAGCCTGGCGAGTTAGGATTCCCCCGCGTTAGTATTGCCACTATTCCACTCCCAATGGAAATGGCACATTTCCCCAACGGTTACATAAGACACCATGCACCCCCATTTGCGATGCCCAGGCACCCATATCGTAGGGGCCCACAGAGGCACTTAGGTTCTCTCCACCGGCTTACTTCAAGTTAGATTATTCACACCAGCGCGGTATTCTTTTGTCATAGAATGCGATTTATACACAGATGCCGCGTTTTTGCGAACTCCTGGTCCAGCGAGGCCACCCGACCAGGACTTTCCCACCGGGGTTCACGAGCAGTCTTTGTCTTTTACGACCAGCCTCGCCAATTGTTCCATTAGGGCCTGTAACAATTTTCTCCTTATTCTATTGTATCAATTAGTCTTAAGTTGTTGCATTTGTATTTCTGTCGCCTCCCCTTAGAATAAACTGGTTACGCGGTTTTCTAGTATTATCACGTACATCAAGGCACACTAGTAGCTATGGATCGCCTAGGCGTCAACGAGAGTCGTACGTTACTGCGCTAGGCATCATTTATCATATAGCTATCAGACACTAGCGAATGTCAACATCTCGCGTCTTTCTCTTTTTTTTTTTTGGTTGGACTTCTCTATAGATCTATCATTCTATTGTTACCATTAATATCACTTACTCGCAACAATAATCGTTCAGTAATAATAATAATGATGAAATGATAATAAGAGTAAGGTTTTCTGCATTGGTCATCAGCTTTGGTCTAAGATTATTGGTCATCTAATAAAAGCTATAAAGTTTAAAATTTCACACACACACACTAAGCACAACTAGTTGAGTCCCGATCTTGTGCACTGGCTAAATTTGTTGATATGTTGCATCTTGAAAGAAAGTTGTGTTGCTGACGCTCGGATCCTGGTTCCGAGATGCATCTACGCCAAGCTATCCGAACCTCCCATGCCTCGTTCGAGAGCTATCCGGAAGGACCAAGAGATATCGATATCCCTAAAGGACCCACTTGATAGCCTTGTGTCGTAGCCGGGACTTCGCAAGGATATAGCCAACTAGAGTCTGTTGAGATTTAGAGGGTGATGTCTCATGGTCTCTCCACACTTGCTAACAAAAGCACTCACTCGCTATAGTCTAACTCTATCAGGCCAGAAACCATGCATGGCCTGCAGGGAGGTTGAAAGACACGAGATCCGTTATCCGTAGGTCTCGGTCGAAACGAAACATGGGAATCCTATAACCCTTTTATGACGATAAGCAAAAGGTACAGGTACATAAGAATGCGGTTTGACGGGAAGGGAAAAGAAAAGAGTGTGTGGGGATCTGCATGCCAGTGCCGCTTTTCCCGCCGCACTTGCAAGAAACCGAAAAAAATAAAATAAAGAACAGAAGTGCCTAGCCTTTGTGTAACCGAGCCAGACGACATTCCTTGGGGCGATAGAAGCGCATGCGCAACCCGATTGCGACTTTGAGCATGTTTTTTTGAACCGTTATTTGACAATCTGAAGGTGGTTTCTAAGAAGATGAAATGGTGATATTGGAAAAGCAGATTTTTAAGCCTCCTTTTTGCGGCGTTTGGAGAGGAGGCGTTTCGCTCTCTTTTTGAAAGTCGCTAGCGAATTAATGGGTGGTTTAGGTAGGGATCAGCATTGCTCCACAAAACATTGCAGAGGCTTCAATGGGACCCAAAGTTGTCAGTCTTCCTTTGAGACTGTCTTGGTTGGGACTTGTGTAACCTGTCAATCGGCTAGGGTAGTGGGAAAGAGATTCAAAACCACGTTACATGATCTCCCTGGGGCGGTAGGAACCGATATGTGCGAACAATGCTAATGTCTCGATGTTTAATCTGTGGCGCGAGTATATGCTACTGCACTAGCCTCATTTGCCACCTAACTCCCCTACACTCTTATCGACATGTTCCTAACTCTAGCCATCTTTAAAATACAACTAGGACGTAATAACAGATTATTATTTAATATACGGGCTCTTGGTTCCTGTGATACCTTGCCCTAACTATGTATATAGCTATATAGCCGGTTTCGTTTTCCCATGATCTGGTCAAGAGAATCCCCCAAGCTGAAATACGCCCTATATACTCGATCCGCAGAAACTAGCTAGCTTGATTCAAAATCAATTCTGAAAGCTTGGCGATAAATATACGGCATTCTACGGCTGGACTCTTGGAATTTCTAATACACCTCCCGACTATGCTAAACTTTAGCCCAAAGTTTTGAACCGTTAATACTAATACTGGAGACACTAAACTTGGGTTGTCTTGAATGCTATGTTCAAGAAAGCTCGAAGCTAACAAGGCGGGCTTTGTCCAGATCCTCGAACGGATATTAACTTCCGGTGGAATTGCCGGGCGCAAGACTATTCGGAAAACAATTTCCATTTCTTACCGAGGCTCGAGGAACTTCCCCCCGTATATGAGCAATACGGTGCACGAATAAGTACATGTAGTGATGGAACGTGAAGTTGTTGCAGAATCAATCGTGACGGCTATCGTGCCCCGCCGGCTGCGGAATCAGCATTCCTCATAAGATATAAGGCATAAAATAAGGCATAATATGGATGCGAGCTCCACCAAATTTAATCTCTAAGCTGGCATATATCACGGGACATGGGAAAGTTTGGAATGCCATATGCCGTGCTAGAAAGCTTAGCAAAGTAAGGGCTATACAAAAGTTTTTTAACCATTAGATCGTGAAAATTTCCGGGTACCCATAGTAGGGCCCTAACTAAACCCCTTGCCTTGCGGGTTTGATTCCCCGCCGCGGCCCCTTACTGAACGGCCGGATTCGTTTTCCTGACATAATTGACTTTTCAATGCAATGCATCATATCATCGGATCAACCGACGCGAATTAAGGAGATGCTATGCGCATATGCATGATTCGATTAGCGACTAGGTTAAAAACACAAAGTCGGCCATCTTTATCGGCGATCTGCAAGGATATAAAGTACAAAAAGTGAATATAAGTATTGGCACTGAGTTCGAGGCTCGAGGCATCGAGTCGCGGACTTATCATATAGTAGATGCTGATCGGGCCATCTGTTCATGAGGTCTTGCATGCCCTGCGATATAACTAGGCCCTGCGAGATAATAGCGTGAGATATGCTCCGGGTTAGGGAGCCCTAAAACCAGCATTATGTAAATTCAAGGCGGGCCAAAACTGGTTGAATTTCTAAAACTAAAAATTACTGGCGTTGGGGAAAACTTTTGGTTGCTGCGCTCTGGGATTTTGGACTGAAACCCCAGGATCGACAGATACTTGCCCGGTGTAACAACGACCCCCGGTAACTATGTAGCACAGCCACAACACCCCGGTCTGCTTATAAACCCAAACCAGCATTTGGAGGCAAAGGAAACACAATGCAGTTTTCAGCTAGCAGACGTCCAAATTTATAAAAAAGTCACGACAGTATCTCCAATAACTGACAAATCTGCGACTTCGCAAGAGGTTACTGACAGGATAACACATCTCGGGGTGGCGTCGCTCGATCCGTTTCTAGTTGAGGGTTTTGCAAATTTTGGTGGCAAAATGCAAAACACGGACCCAACATGATGTTAATGTCCACATGTTAGAAAAAACGTCGGCGTGTGCACCTGGTCCGCGGTCAATAGAACGTGAAACATATGGTGGAGAGTATATATTTTAGCGCTATCTCCGGACGGAACAAGGAATGATCTTTGCCCTTAAGCCCAATATTTGATTATTTATATCTTATAAACCAATATTGGTGCTGTGGCTTTCGCCTCCCAAATTTCGAAGAATTCGAGGCGGCGAATGCCGTTCCTTCGAATGCATCTAGTTTTGAGGCATTAGCAGCTTAGGAAGATCGATATCCCATTTAGGTCTCTCAATGAAAGGTATTTCTCTTTTGGGACCGGGCAGTTTTCACACATGTCTTCGTTGTCGACTATAGTCTGGGGTGTCTTCGATACCCGACATTTCTCCTAACAGGCTAGCCCCGGTTTCGGGAGGCCGCGGGGCTGGCGCCTGCTACCCTATCAATCTCTACCCTCTAAATCCGCTAGACTACATGATTTCTGCATGGGGTTTTTTCTTCTCGAGACCAGAACTGTTCCGAGGAGTCTATGCATATGCTCTCTCTCTCGAATAGGCACCAATCAAATATCGTGATTGATGAGCCTATAGTTTTTCATCGTAAGATCCTAGAGCCTCGATCGAAAACCTCATCAAGTCGTTTATCTGATCTACAACCTTACAATTTGCCAATATTCACACGATAATACCCTGTCTGATATCGAATTCACATTAAAACAGACCGTTTAAAACGGCGGGCCCACTTCCCCTTTCGATTGAGTGGCAAAAGTCGGCTGCATTCTCGCTCCTCTGTTCTCAAGCCCTTTGGATTAGGGTACGATCTCCTCAACCGGTTCTACCTGGCATGCCTGCACCCTCGCACCATCATAACGAACTAGGGGTGTTTTAGTGTTTCCTATTTGTCGGTAGAAAAGACCTTTTATGCTTGATGAAATGATGAATACCGTCCTACGTGCTATTTCGCCATGGTTACTCCTTGAAGACCCACCTATGAAGATGAGGAAAGCAGGGGAAGACAGATTCATTATTCTCATGTCCACCTCGTAGAAACAGACGGAAAGAAGAGACACGTACCTTAAACACTTAAACAGGAGTGGAAGCCAGGCGACGGCGCATATGCCACCTGTACGAACGTACGTCCAAGTGTCTAGCAAACCCGCTTTAGGAAAGAAAGACATGGGGGTGGGAGGTTGAAAGCTCGTAAGTCCGTTGATTGGATATTTCAACGGAGAAGAAACCCTTACACAGCATTCTTAAGGTTATGTCTTAAGTCCTGGATGGAAAAGTATTAGCCTTCGGCATCGAAGGGGGGTTGGGGAGTACGTAGGATTGAGATTGTTCATGACACTTAAATTCATTATTACCAAGCCACCACAGCGGTCATTGGCGCCTTTTCACCTAGAATCACACCTCGCATAATAAACAGCTGAAGGGAATCCTTCTAGGGGGGAAAGTATTTCAGCCTTTCCTTAATTGTGAAATGGTCATATCTATGACCACTAGTAGCTATTCCGCCGGCATGATATTTCCACAAGCTGCATGAGGATAAAAGCGCATCTGCGTGGACTTGGGTATGCATGCTGGCCGTCCTGTGCTGACAAAAAATATCTTGTTGTACCCGTCAGGCAAGTCTCTGAATCGAGATATCTGCAGGCGAGGTGATAAACGATAACTGTCTTTGCTAAGTCTCTCCTTCCCTCCGGCTTAGAGCAAAGGTAGAAGACCCTTTGGGTTCAGAAGGTAGGTTTAGCCATAGCACTGTACCGATCCCGATCGTTCTGCAGATGAAAGCATACTCAAGCGGTAGGCGGGATCCTATGGCATTGGATTAACGCTAGACAAATAGAAACACCAGATCCTGAACACCCAGAACTATCCATCGGCTGGCTTGAAAATCCCGCCTACTAAGACAGATTTGGTGCTACTACAATATTACATTCTGCATAAAACAAGGCAAATGACCTACAGACGAGACAAGGCGAATTGAGGAATAGGCAAAAAGAAGAAAAGAAGAAAAAACGATTAGTTTCCTTCAAACTTGTTAGCCATACCCAGTGAAAGTTTCTGAAGGCCCTTTATTGGGAGTGATGACAAGGTAACCCGTGACAAACACCAAAGAAAAAGGAGATACAAGATCAAGAAGGTGATCAAATACAACCAACGGATTTGTGATAGCCAAACTTTCAAGTAAGTAAGGGAATTAAAAATGAAGAAAATGCTAAAGGATAATTGTTTTTGTTGATAACAAAGGAGAACGTAGCAAGAATTAAGTTAGATGGTATAGGGCCATTGGGTAATGAAAATATGATACAGGAATCGAAAATATCATCCATTGATCGGATGGATAGACCAAGACAAGACCAATACTCCTTTGTAGCAGGGCTATGAAACTTCAGGAGAAAATAGCATGCTAAGAAATGCACTTGCGCTTTTAGTGATGTTACTGGATTCAAAATAATCAATGCTCCGTAGCTTGTGAGACTTCGGCAAGTGCTTCAGAATTTTCTGCCACTCCGTTTGTAGTGTCGGAATCGAACGGTACAGCGCCACCGCGGTGAAACATCTGAATTAATTTTCTTCCTACAGTAGGCTCCAGCTCTGTACCGTCTCTGGCGATTTTAACCTCTCTAGAGACGTTGTATGGATTGCGGAGACCTCGGGTCCTGTAAAAGGGAACTTTTGATGTGGAGACCCATTCGACTCTGAATGGCTTACCCCAGGCCTTGCTGATAGTAGTTCCTTCTACAGGAGCAGATTCGTCTTCGGAGTCGCTATCTTCGATCACTTCCCAGAAAATGGTCCCACGGCTTGAATCATCGATAATCCGCCCTCGTGGTGCAGTAGCAGTCGGTGGAGTATAAATCGCTTTCGGCAAAGCGGTCTCGTCAATATTTTGGGTCATCGGCGCCCATTCAATCTTAGAAGCGACTGCATCAGATATTTCAGAGACCATACGGGCATAGCCATAGTACTCCCCGGATTTATTTGCCGAGAAGATAAGGAAGACGTTCTCAGATGCCTAGATTATAATTAACTAGTTAGAATACGTTGTAAAATACAACAATCCCCGGAGTTAATTCACATACCAGATACGCTTCATTCAAGGCAACCTCGTTGTGGGTTTGCGTTGCCCAGATTCCATTAGACACACTAGTATCCAAATCTTCGAGTGTGAGGCTTTTGACAATGAAGTAGCGGTCTTTCCCTTTTTTCCCAGCTGCCTCACTGGGCTTTGGCAGATCATCAACTTGTGACGCAACCTCGGGTTCGACTTCACTTGGTGAATCTGATGATTCCTGAATGGGGGCAGGAATAGATATTTCAGCGTTGCCATCAAGTTCTACGTCTCCCGGTGACGAGTTTCGCCGCAAGCGACAAACCAATCTAACCCCTTGGAACCGAGAGTCATGAAACTTTTGCATAGCTTCGGTGCAGGCCGTCTCAGTTTTGTAGTTCACAAAAGCACAGTTGCTTTTGGAGATAAGAAACACGCTTTCGATCAGGGTTGTAGCGAAATAATCTTTCAATGCTGTTACTGTCGTTCCAGGTGGTAAATTTCCAACCCAAAGAGCGTGACCGGACTGTCTAGGCTTTCTAGGTGGACCCCTTAGCAGAACTGGGTGTAGGGTGGAAATAGAAGATCTGCTCCCAAGACTTGAATTACTGCATGCCGATAAGGATTGTGAAAGACCAGGAGCAACACGGTTATTACTGTATGACACAGGAGATCCTCTCCTCTGGCGACTAGTAGATTGCGTGAGATGCCTTGGTACTGGACCCTGTCGTTGGCCTAGCGCTGCTGGGTCGAAGGACTGTGTAAGTGACGCAAACTGGAAGTCGTGCGTCTCTTGTCCCACATGGGGAGCACTTCTTCTCCTAGGTATATACCCAGACTGTGGCTGTCCGTAATTATAGTCTAACGGGGCAACATGAGGAATCATTCCGGTTTGTTGTCCATATTGTGGGAGGTAAATGAACGGCATGCTTCCATGTGGCCATTGTGGGTATTGCACGGGTGCCTCGGCGCCTGTCGGTTGAGGAGCTGAGAATGTTGGATTATAGCCAGCGATTGGGATATTATGAGAAGCACCTGGGGGACTCTGGCCATATGGATCATAATAGCCAGGCGCCTGTGGATAATGTGAAATAGAGTGCATAGGCCCAGCTTGTGTTGCTACTGTGGGAATTTGCATGGGCGCCGGCGAGATATTATATTGAACGGATGGAGGGGGAATAACAGGCGCATAGCGGATTTGCTGTCCGTGTTGATGACCTTGAAGTTGATAAGTTTGCAAAGAAGCTTGTAGTCCTTGCATATTAAAGGATTGATGAGGAGGAGACGCCTGAATCGGCACTTGAGGGTATCGCGGTTGAGCCGCCTGCGCTACATAGGGCATGTGGGATTGATGATACGGTTGCGCTTGAGGAAGCATGGTAATCGTTGGACCATACATTGTTGGAGAATTGGCAGAGGTCGTAGTGATAGAATCTGAAGTTATAGGGCTAATAGGATTGAGTCCGGCCGAGGGTTCTTGGTCCTCTATATTATGTTTGATATCGGTTGCTAAAGTCGAGCTAACGATCAGACTGCGCCGGTGACTCCGAGGGTGCGCATCTCCCATTGGGAAGGATATATATCTCTCTGACTCTTGGGGAAAGGCGTATCTTTATAGTTGATCCACGGAACTAAATATTAGCATGATGTGCATAGCTTAGGTACTCTTGTAGACTGCCTAATCCTAGAGGGATGTGAGAGAGGAACGGAAGCAAAGGGGTGGCTGCCACATATGTCGGTAAAAAGCAAGACTATTCGCTTCTCCTTGTATGTTTTAAATATACCAGCCTTCCCGCAGACAGATCTGTGTGTATGCATTCATGCATGTTTTGTTAAGAGAGGGGACCTACAAGTTGTAACAAGGGCGCGAGATTCTGTCGAAGAATCTTCAAGATAAGGTTTCGAAATCGGACAGGGTTGGAAAGACAATAGTCTCAAAAAAAGTAGAGATACTTCTGCCATATTGAATGTGAACCTGTCAGCGATAGGTCCTAGATCGAGTAGATAGTTTGTTTTTAAAAAGAGTGTTAGGCATGCCATACTTGCCGCCGGTCGAACAGAAGAAGAATTGAAGTTCTGTATGTGTGTGACGGACGAGTGAAGAAAAGTCGTTAAGGGAAATGTCCCATTATTAGATCAATAAGACTTAGTCGTCTGACGGGGGACAATAATAGGAATAGCAGTCGCACTGTAGGCCAGGAACGGATTTGGTTTAATGTAAGTATGTATGTATGTATGGCTTGCTGTCAACAAGCGAAGGCGTTGAATGGAAAGGTGGACCACCACCTCTGCGGGATGAGAGCTAAACCTTGGAGCTGCGGGCTTTGAGCCGTCCGAGCGATTTTTAAGATAGTAAAGTAGTATAAGGTTTGGGGAAGCCTGCCACAAAAAATGGAGAGCTAGGATGCTCCAGTGATTGCTCCAGTGGCAAGCAAAGGTTCCGTCTGCTTAATGGATCGGAACTAATATATCCCCCCCAGGTGGCTGCTCCAACCGAATCGTAAGAGCCAGGGCTTTCCAGGGCTCAGGGTTTGGTCTGATATTGACGGGTGAACTTATCAACAGCCAATGCAATGCAAGTGCTTACTCCAGTAAATACGTAAGTATGTACTCAATGCAAATATGCACCTAATAACCGGTATGCTTATTTGATGTTGAAGACACAGGTCTAGGGCGGAAATACTTCCGACTAAATACCAAGTGGAAGGGAAGCTCGCTAAGTTGGAAAATATAGTAAATTTAAAACGTGAAGAAACGAAAGTCCTCAGCAGCCCAAGCCGGGAAGGGGTTTCTCTTTTCCTTGCCAGTCGACACAGAAAAACGGGAAATAGCGTGTAACGGTTTATGGGTGTACTCGAGGGCAGACTCAATGTTTTATGATAGCATTGAACCTCAGAGTTATGCAAGAGCTCGCAGCGGGATCGTCTCGCAGGACTCTGATGCAGCCATCCTGCCAGGAAACTTGATTGCTTCCACAATCATCCTCTAGAAGAAGAGGAGGAAGTCCACACAGAATAACCGTACATCTTAGCATGGTATTCTTTTGCTCGGCTAAGAACTCCTACTCCTTATGACAGTTATCACTAGCCTAACTTTTGTGGACATGGTACTTCAAGGGGAGCAGCCGTAAACCCTCGTTCAAAGGGCCCCGAGAACGGGTCTGCATGCGTTGCACTTCGGGAGAAAGTTGACTCGGAAAACCGCGATGTGGGGCGGCCTGCACAATCTGCAAAACGGTGCTAATGGCATCCTATTGGCCCAATTGTCTAAATGTATGATCTGAAGGTGTCAGTTGTGGCGTTTTCGAATGGAAGCTGCTGCATAAGCTTGATCCCCGGGAATTCGAAGTCTCCGACCTCAGGTTCAATTGTGGGCCCATTCCGGCTTCCAGGGTCAAGGATGATTGCAAAGAAGCCGTTGAAGAGACTAAAACGTGGTTGTGGCTGTGCTCCAAGCGATGCAACCAGAAAAACGGGGGCCGATTTGAAGAATTGAAATGTGCAACCTCAAGCCATCTTGTTTTCCAGTCAGAACATGTTTAGATGACTGCAAGTTCATTTTGAGTATCCACTTACTTAGTTGTTGTACCTGTTAGGATTCTAGAGTGTTGATCATCTCCCCTGATCGATACCATTGTCGAAAATAGTTCGAAGTGAATACTTGAGTAAGAACCCAGGTAAGTAGGTATGGATTTGGACTCGACTTGCCAATCTCGTGAGGGTTCCGGGACACCAGGACGACTTGTTCCCGGTCGGTTTGCCCTTCATCGGATCATACATAACATACGGCTATTTCTCTAGATCACGATTAGCAGCATGGTTCTGGGCGACAAGCAAGGGTTCGCTCATCGTTGGATAAGAGGTTGGTCCGATCTGAAGGGTGAAACTTTTTCTTTTCTTCGGGCGCTAGGGTGGAAGAAAAGCTTGGCCTAGGAACTTAATGCTGCACATGGCCTGTTCAGGAAGCATAAAATGCATGGACTTCTAACCGACATACAAAATGGTAAGGCTAAAGCATATGCAATACTTCAAGAGCCAATTCAGGGCCTTTCTGTGCGGCTTCAAGAAGTCTTTCTTTTGATCGATCCCAAACTGGCTGTGCTAGTGGGGGGCTATTTCCGGAGGACTATCCATACAGGGCGCTCACTTAGTACGTATATGCGTATCGGTATCTGTATGCAGGTATATGTTCCTAGAATGTAAGAATGTGGATTTATCATTTCAGCAAAGGGTTTCGAGCGCCCCACATTTGATGCTTCAGGATAAACCAGAGTCATGCGGCTAGGTGCACAGCACTGGTGGCAAGCAATTGCGTCGATCCTCACCGCTTTCTACCGAGCTAGAGGTATCCGCCTAAATTTTTAGCTTTTTTCCGATAGATCAAACCACTTTTGCGACAAGAATATCGTGAGATCGCGGACCCGAATGGCAAATTTACATATGGTCTGCTTGTTGTTCCCGCATACCGGTCCTAGCTACTATGGAGCTCCCACTTTGTACTCCATTTGTAATTTACAGTGCGGACACAGCTGAGCCAATCTTCCTGACATAATTGTACAAGAATGTTGGACATTATCGTTCGTCACTTGAAATCCGGGGCGATAGAGATTTCAAATACTTGCCGCAAAAGTCGCACTGTGTGTATCTAGCGCGAGGGAACGGGGTGGAGTAAATGCATCATCGAGGTATGAAGTTCTGGGGATCATTTGAGGAACATGCGCTCTGTGCATAGACATACATAAACGAATGTGGGTTTTCAGCTGGACAGGGTCAGTTATAATTGTTACATTATACCGTGTCTGCAGTATCACGTCTATCCGTATCCATATGGATCCATCAATTAAAAGACTTTCTTAAGACTAAAACTCAAAATCAGGGCCTATGTTTTGGGTCGAGCTCCAGCCCGTGTCGACGAAAGTACTGGCCTGACCAATTTTCAATAAATAGTGTGGCTGACACCTCATCAATGAGGCGGTGCTCACGTTCCAGACTTCTCAGGAACGCCTCATCCTGGCAAGTTTAGATGCAAGAATTGTGATGACAACGCTACAACCTGCATGCGCCTGCTTTTACAACTTGGAATATTTATTCTCCGTGGAATACGTAATTGCATGATATCATGGCTCTTATTGATTCAAATTCAGAAATCTCGAGGGGCATCTCAATAGACCTCATGATTGATTGATTCCACGTTTTAATTTTGGCAAATATGGGTTTGCTTCGGTGATGTTACATATTCAGAGCTTGCAGCGCCTGGGCGGCGTGCCGTGCCATATTTCCACAAGGTCAGTGTCAAGCCATGCCTAGAAGAGGATCTGATAATTTCTTCGACAAGCCGCGGCAATCAGGGCACCCACAGGCCAAAGCAAGAATATCGAAGGTCCTTAAGACATTGTGCAGATACATAAGTTTTAGATCTGGCGGTCCCCTGCCCACTTCTTGGCTCACGCGGTCAGGGGGCCTATGTTCCCGAAGCTTGAATCGACACGGATTATTTGACACTCCTTCTGAAAAACCTAAAACGAAACAACTGAATTACGGCCTTCTTCAAATCGTATGCTGGAATAAAATGTCCATAGTAAGGATCACCGAAGATAAAGACCCGGTAGGGCTATAACCACCGCCCGGTATCATCTGACACCGGGAATTTATCCAAGCTCAAATCGTAGAGCGCCGTCAACCTCCCGATCAGTCTGATGAAGGAAGCCACGCTCAAAAAAAAAAAAAAAAAAAATACCCATGAAACAAATTACACTGGCAGCTGTTTTTCTTAACTCCGAATGGTTGGTTCATACATAGTATTCCATTCAGAATTTTATGCACTCACAAGGGGCCTAATTCACACTGGCTATTCGGATGAAGCCACGAGACATGTCAAAGATCATCACCAATTCCGTACTTAGGTATGGAGGAGTATGTGGTAAATGTACTCCCTACAGAGTCGGTGTTCAATGCGCCTTACTCAGGCCATCCACTGACTTTCTTTTCCCAATTCTAAGTTTTGTCCCTTCAGACCCGCTTTACCATTGCCAGGTGCCTAAGGCTGGGGTATCAGGCACAAATAGGGTGTCAAAGACGGAGTTTTTGTAACATTTATGCATACGATTCGCGAGATTCAGCTGGAGCTTTCTAGCAGTCGGTTCCGAATTCTCGATACAGCTTTCCTTCAAGTTTTCCAAAGTCCCAACCCTTGCGCGTTCTGTGAAACAATTCATGCCGATAGAGTTTTCCGATTAGAGTAATATCCCAGGCGCTTGACCCCCACGGCTAAAGATATCTGTAATTCATGGAACTTCAAGAAGTGCAGGTCTTG
Source organism: Orbilia oligospora ATCC 24927 (assembly GCF_000225545.1). Classification (NCBI taxonomy): domain Eukaryota; kingdom Fungi; phylum Ascomycota; class Orbiliomycetes; order Orbiliales; family Orbiliaceae; genus Orbilia; species Orbilia oligospora. The sequence goes on from NW_011645772.1 coordinate 1,554,695, forward strand.
AGAAGAAAGGTTGCGGCAAATTGGAGCCTGCCAACCTGTTCACGATATCATTTGAGTACATGGCTCTATATATATTTGGAAATACGGAGAATGTAAAGAAGCGCCGTGGCAATAGTATTAGTGTATGAATTTAGTGTACATACTTATATGAATTTGATGTACATGCAATGCATAAAGTTTTGAGAAGTCGGAAAATATCGATAGCAATGTAAATATAAATTAGTCAACAGAGCTGAAGCCACTTACACTCATATTTATATATATAATTTATATGGCTGGCTTAGTGGACTTAAGCCCCCACTAGGCATCTATAAAGACTTATAATAGTATTACACCCAGTAAGCTATAGGAATGCTTCAGCCTGAAATTTTGTCCTGGCAAAGAGGGGTTGCAAAAGTTAATTGATCGAAACGAAGGATAACAATGTATCGTCAGATTCGCCTTAACCTCGATATACCTAAGTACGTAAATTGAAATGCAAATGCAGCAGTGTGAAATTTCCGGGTGCCGGATGATGGCTGAATATATTTATATTTAAGTGGCCAAAATATTTTTGTGCCACCAAGCCGCATGTAATCTTGAAGTCACGATCCTACCACCATATTTGGCTGCATTGACAGCTGAAAGGACTTACAACCAATGCGAACAATTTATAGATATCCATACGAAGCTCGAGTACTTAGCATAATTAAAGTACAGCATCGAGGCACAACTTGCGTTGCCAGCCTTACAACACGAAAAGGCTCGAGCGCAGTCCAATTTCCCTTGTTTCAGCTTGGTAGCCGTTGTTCAGCCGCAAGGATGCTTGTTTGAGGAAAGTGCTGACAAGTTCGATCCTCCGGAGGAGCTGGAGCAGCTCATAGGCCAGTTGGCCGTAGGAAAGTCGGGCTGCAGAGCGGCACTTGTTGCTTGGAAGTCACCTTCCTCTCTTATCTCCTGATCTGGACTTACTCCAAGACTTCTTATCCCCATGGTTTACAACTGGTAACGGTAGTAAGTTCGGCTCAAATAATCTTTGGGAACGTTAGCTAGCTGTCGACATGTACGGCGGCTTCCAGCAGCATGTCCCGCCAGGCGGTATAATTCCAGGAACCGCGACTGGAGTGAACCCTTATCCTAATAGTAAGTCAAGATCTTAAACCAGACATGCGACACAGAGACATTCGGTAGCGTGAGCTCATGGGATGGATGTGTACATGCGCTGTCTCGATAGAGATTCGCAGGCTAGCTGGAGCCTGAGGGGTTAACTATACTAACGACTCGCTACTATTCGTAGATAAGCAAAACGTCAACTTAGGTTCCTATCTAAATAATACTCCTACTACTACGTCGAATTTCGCCGCCCCGCCTTCGTTTGCTCCTCAGGCGGCTGCGAATGCCCCCTATGTACCCCATGGGGGAGGTGCGCCACAGTGGAATGCTGGGGCTCCTCAACAGACCGTTCAAGGCCAATATGGTCAATCTGGCCCCGGGCATCCTACACAATCTGGATTTCAATCCAACGTGAATCCGTCTGGCTTTGGAGGCAATGCGGGGTATCAACAACCCGCTGGTGGTTTCCTCAATACTGGCGCATATGGCGGCCAACCAGCCCAGCAGCAGCAGCAGCAACAGGTACAGCAGGCTTCACAAGGAGGCGGGTTCTCTTATCCTGGTCAGAATTCTGGAGGCTCGCCCTTTGGAGCTACATACGCTGGTAGCGTTACAGGGCCCCAGTTCCCCCAGCAGGAAGCTTTTAATCCCAATCCGAATAATCGTCCAGGTTTTGGGCAATATCAATCTCCTCCTCCCTCCGATGCACACCAACCTCCTGCTGCATACGGTCAACCATCTGGAGCGGGGGTCGGTCAGCAACAAAATGCATATGGGCAAGGTGGATTCAATGCGCCTGGGTTTAATCCGAACAACCAGGGCTCGGGAAGCAATCAGACACCATATGGGGGACCTTCGTCCCAGGGATTTAATCCGGGACTGAATCAACAACAGCAGCCAGCTCAGCCGGGGCATCAAGCATGGCCTACGAACTACCCTCCTACCAACCATGCGGATCATGCGCAGAGCATAGCTCAGCAGTGGGCCCAAAACCATCAACAGGCTCAAACCCATGGTGTAGATCCAGGCCATAATAAAAGATACTCGATAGCTTCTGTAACTGAACCATATCATTCTGCATACGCGACGGCCACTCCACCCCCTCCAGCAGCCCCCAAACCGGAACGTCCTGCTACTTCCGCAACTTTCTTTGCAGCAACAGCTGGTGCATTGAAGACTCCGGCCCCAGGCCCTTTGTCGCCGCCTACCTCGCACTCACAGCCCCAAGCAGCTACAAATGTACCTAAAAAGCCAACAACTAGTGCTTCTGGGTTCGCTGGTGGAGGGATTGGTGATTGGGAACATTACGGCGACTTCGATGGCGATGATGATCACGACGATGCCACAAAACCAAATCAACAGCATGAAGTTGCAGTAGAGGTTCCCGGTGATAATCAAGCTGTTGAAATGGCAGCTGCGACACCACCACCACAGCCACAGACGCAGCAACAGTTTGTTCCCCCCTCTCAATTACCAGCAGTTCATAGTTCACCTCAAGCGCAAAGGCCACCAACGGGCGGTGCTGCTCAACAACCTGTGGGACATCAAATGAGCCAGCAAGCCCCAGGGACATGGGGAATAGATCGACCTCAGTCAGGTGGGCAGTCTGGCTTACAGTTCCAAAACTTTGCCCCCCCGAATGTTCTCCCCCAAGTTCAACCGCAGCACCCTTCAATTCAAAATCTTCAACAGCCTTACAGGACGTCCTCGCCATCTCAAGGGGGCCAGCTCGCTGGTGGGTATAACTCCGGTCAGGCCCAATACCACCAGCAGCCACACCAACAGCCAGTTAGCGGCCCTGCACAGATTACCGGTCCAAATGCCTACAATGAAAGTTTTAACGCTCCACAAGCCAGTCAATCATACCAATTGACCGAGCAGTTACGAAAGCAGCAAGAGGAGCAAGTTTTGCGACAACAACAGGAACAACAGCAGCATATCCAAGCGCAGGTGCAAGCACAGATTCAGCAGCAGCAGCAGCAAGCGGTAGCTCAGCAGCAAGGATACCCTCAGAATCAATCCCCAAATCAAGGTATGCACCAGTACAACCAACCAACCCAGTCTCCGCCAGCTCAAATCCCACAACAACATCAGTCCCCGCACGGCGCCGCATATCAACCTCCGGGATTTGTACAACCCTCGGGCGTATATGGACACAATCAGCAATTGCCACCCCAACAGAGTGGATTTGTACCACAAGTGTCGAACGCTTTAGACCCTTATGGGCAACAGCATGGGCAACAACTGCACGGGCAACAGCTGCATGGTCAAAGCGGCATCATTCAGCCCCCTCTTGATAACTACGGGCATAACAGTGTTCCATTACCTCAGAAGCCTCATGCATATCAAGAAGAGCGTATTCAGTCACCCCCTATCAATCAGCCTGAGCAACCTATTATCAGTCACCAGCATCACCAATCATTGGATGGCTCTATTGTATTGCAAAAACCACTTGAGCCAGTTATTGAGCGTAAGTTGACCTCGTTTTAGAAAACGTATAAGCTTATTGCGTCGTTGACAAAGTTGGACTAGAATCCCAAATGGCCCAGCACCTACCTATGCAGGAAACAGAACCAGTGGCACCAACGACTAAAGGTAGGTTTTAATCATCACACTCAGTAACTATTAGATAAAAATAATAATGGATACGGTAGATGCTTCGACAGAGGCCGCCGCTCCCGGCGAAGGGCTAGAATCTATGGAAATACCAGCGGACCTTGATCCGTACTATAAAGAATCAATCCGAAAATTCGTCAGAATGATTGTTCGTGAGGCGTCGGCTAAATCAAGCGTGGAATCCCTACGGATTTTTACCGAATTCATGGAGGATGAAACATATTCACGAGGAGATAGGTATTCTGATGCATCCTTCCAAGATTACATCTCGGACGTGAGCAAGGGCCAAACTTTCGCAGGTCGTCTCCGCCCATTCACTACGGAGAGCCCTGATCCATACGACGGTCCTCGAAAGACAGTTGGCCCGGTCCATGATCCGAATGTTAGGCGAGATAATACATTTGATAGCATTGACTCCCCGTTAACAAACGCTATCGAGGCGCTTAGGGCAAGCGGTCGAAAGGGCAACCATTCTCCATCATCGGTAGAACATAGGCTGCCATACACGATTGATGAAGAGGTCCAGCCACTAAAATCTCAGAATCAGCAACCTCCAAACGAACTTCGGGGTTCGGCTCAAAATGCAACAGAACCATATTCTATCCCCGAGGAACCTATCAAGCCGCTTGTTCACCACAGTGATACTTGGGGTAGCCAAATAGAGCCCGCGCCCCTCGCTGTAGAGCTACAAGTTCAAACGCAACCAGTCCTGGTCCAACCCCTAAACCTTAAGCGCCAATCAATTATCGCGAGTCCGCCACATGTCAATCCCCATCAACCTCCTCCTGCGTCTCTTGACCACAGTCCTGATTCTACTCAACCCAATGAGGCTTCCCTAGCCCAGCAAGCTGCTGTTCTTGCACAGCAATGGCGTGACTCTAGAGCCCCCGGGCAACAAAACCAGCCAAATAATGGTTCGGCCCCAGGAGGGTTCCAAGTTGCCCAGCACAGACAATCTATCCCACCTGGTCAATTTGATATTCAAGGTCTAAATCAGGGCCAATCGATGTATCAAAACCCGCCACCACAGTATGATCATATTGTCGAGGCTCCGACAGTTACTCAAAGCCCGTCTCAATTACGAGGTCCATACCAGCAGCCGCCACCTAAGACACAGAGTCCAGCGCAAGTTAGAGACCCGTATCAACAACCACGGCCTCACACACAGAGCCCGGCACAGATCAGAGATCCATATCAACAGCCGCAACCTTATAGACAAAGCCCAGCGCAAGTTCGGGACCCATACCAACAACCAGCAGCTCATCCAATTCAGTCAGAACTTCCAGCCCCACTACAAGCCAAGAGTCCCCCTCAAGCAAACCCGTTCCAAAGCCCTCTCGCCCATACCACAAGCTTCCCCCTAAATGATTATCAAGACCCAAATATGCAGCGTGGTACCCCCGGACCCGGACAGCAAAGATTCAATCCTCCCACATCTCCGCCTCGTACTGAACCTATAAAACAAATAGAAATTCCTGAGCCACAGCAAGAACCTCAGAGACGACAAGATCGACCAAGCATTTCTGGCACGGATACTCTGAGCCAAGGCTACGTAATGGTTACTCCAGAGCCCGAGCCAACTCCAGCTCAGCCAATTGTAGTCGACATAAGCTCTCCCATACATGTTAAATCCCTACCCCCAGAGCAAATCGGCGCCCCGAAGAAACCAAAGATGGATGTTGCAGTCTTATCAACGATCCTTGGGCAAAATCGAGACGGCATACCTGACAAATCACAAATCATTGTTCCTATCCGCGCCGCTTTCGAAAAAGTCGGAAAGGACTTCGCGCACATGGATACCATGCGCAAAGAGTTCGAAGCCGAAGCAAAGAAGATCCGACACAAGAACGAGACCGAAAGAGACAGGGCAAAGTCCGAGCATGACGAATATACGGAAGAACTCTACTCACAACAGAAGATTCTCTATGAGGACCTGCACGATATCGACGAACAGTTTAATATCGAGCAGAATGCCTTGAAGGAAAAGCAAGAAAAGGAGGAGTTTGATAAATTCAACAAAGAGGTTTTCACGCCAGTCTACAATATGGTTCAGGAGAGGATAGTAGAATTGAAGAAACAGCAAAAGTCTCTCCTCACATTCATCAAGACCGCATCATCCGGAAGGGAGAAACTTGACGCCAATAGTAGTAAGCCCAATCTACAAGACTGCTTAGTAGCACTACTCGATCTACATGAGGTCTTGGAAGCACATTACATGAAACTGCAAGAGGCGATTGCGGATCGGGACAAGAGGTACAAGAGCACAGTCCTCACGCCGCTCTATGCATCCAGCAACTACGCCAAACTAAGAGATGCAAAGAAATACTTCGATGAAGAGGAAAAGAAAGCTGTAGTAAAAGCCACCACTGAAGCTCACGAACGTGCAAAGGCCTTAAAGGCCGTCATTGATGAAAGCATGATTCCAGGTCTCGACCTTGAATTCGGTTTCTTCGATGAAGTAGAGCAGTGCGTAACAAAGATCATCGAGAGCCTGCCAGAAAACCCGGGGGAGTATGATGGAGATCTCAAAGTTTTACACAGTGAACTAGCGTATGCTAGCGGCATCTTGGAAACTTTGACAAATACACAGGCGTCAATGTTCAAGCTTTACCACCAAGTCAATACATCCGTTGGTAAAGCTGACAAGGCGATAGCTATGAGTCAGGCAAAACAAAAGGGGGATAAATCAGATGCCATAACAGCCCTCGAAGCAGAAAAGGATTCTCAGATGAAGACGTTAGATGACGAGCTGAAGGAGAGACTTGAGGATGTGAATGGCCACTTTGGGGAGGCGAAGGCAAAGTTAGAGCCGATTCTTGCGAAATACAAGGCCGCTGCGGAGGGTAAATAATCGAAAGTTAGTTGGCGATGAAGGCAATGTAACGATGACGACAATTATCATGCGATTCAGGAGTAATGTTTTAGCCGTCTTTAGCGTTTTATATATTTATATACTTCTCTCTCTCTCTCTTCCTCTTTATGTTCTTTAAAGCGCCAGTTAGTTGAACTATGATTTAAGATTGATACCGTTAAAAAAAACCTCCATTTATGAAACTTAGCTAAACCCCTATGCATCCACCTAGCCTTGAATCTACCGGCACAAATGATCGAAATGCAATATTGAATCAAGAAATCAACGTTGTATGACAAAAGCCGCGCATTCTGCGCATCCCGCTAGTTCGGCAATATGCCATTGCCCCATTACGAGGCAATTTGCCGCATCGAATTCTTCACTGTTTTTCTTGTTGAAGTATTCACAAGGAACTCCCCAATATATCCTTCCCACGCTGATGCACAGACCATGCATCATCATGTCATTCACCCAACCACTTTTGATACCTTTACCAGCCACATCCTTGCGAGGTGTGGGTGGCTTCAACCATGAAAACGAGAGTGGCTAAACTCGATTTGCAACAAGCGCAACGCCCATTTGCCAATCACATCCTGTCGTTCTCGACCTTTTCCAGACCCCCATGTCAGTGTGGACCCTGACCAATTTTCCCTCACACATCGGCCCAAAGAGTGAGAAAAAAGAATTGAATCAGGAATGTAACTTGCCCAAGTACCTGCCTTGCATAGTGGCGTGGTAATTAGGTCTTGAGAACAAAAATGTATTTTCCTCGTATCAATTCTCTCTCGTTAGCCTGTAAACCGTATGTTCATGAGATACCTGTATACATCGTGAATACATCCGTCTACACACTCGCATTCCCCACTCTTGTGCCGATAAAAAATTCAGAGACAATGTTCCACTTCTTATCAAGCCCCACGTGTTCTAGACGTGGCGTAGCTGACTATGTAAAAAAAAACAAAATCCGAGAAAAGGCGCATGCCTGAGTCTAAACCCAGCAGGACGGTCAACGGGAACCCCGCTGACCCGACCTGCATGACGTAGACGCCTTTCGGTTTCTATTCCCGATTCCCCCCTTCTTCGTCTACAAGCATACGTGGCTTAGCCACAGCAGCCATCTCTTAACTACTTCGGTTAGAAAGAAGGAGAAAATGAGTTTAAAAGACCAGTCTCGCCAGCTGCGTTATGAACGAATATATGCATGGGGTACGCTTCGATGTGCTGGGAGGGGAGGATGATACATTACTCGTTCGTTTTGGCCTCAACCTGTATGTCCGAAAAAAGATGTGTCTTCCGCGGCCCGCGTCGACACCAGGGCCTCACAAACATGTACCATCAGGTACACGAATGCCGCACAAATGCGTCGACAAGGGGGACCCTGCCGTCGGTTCCATCTAGGTCATCACAAGAAACTTGGGGCCCATGCCTTCTTTCGATTTACAAGAATTCGAACTTGCGGGAATAAAAAAAAAAGTGATCACGGGAAGAGGAAGCATTTGACGGGATAAGGGAAAATTCCAGGAAGGCTCTTACATACACAGTAAGGAAGGAGATCTTTTAAGAGTTTCAAAGAGGGGTTCCTTATTTTCCAAACCCCACTGGGTTTCATGGCCATATTTCTGTTGAAAAGGTCAGTAGTCTTAGTGCTATACTTACTTTTTTTACATAATAAAAAAAAGATAGCAACTAAGTGGGACACGCAAGAAATACGCCTCGGTAATCTCTTTGCCGATTGCTTAAACCAAGGACAGCGGGATCGATTCTAAAGAAATTTCTAAAAATATTCTGTTCTTGCTGTTTGAGAAGGGCCGTGGTACACCTAATTGTGGCTTTGTTGAAGTTTCTGATGCAATACCGAAATTAAAGGCTCGGAAGAACCTTTAGTACTATATTCGAAACTAACACTAACAAGATTCACTGACTTTTTGACAGTTGAAACCGAGCCTTTTCCACCCCACCCATCCCTAAGCGAGGCAACCTGTGACATCAATTCTAATATGTTCAAGCATCTGCGCCACAATCTAATATGAGGGCCTGGCCCTTCCCAGCCTGCGGAATGACTGCAATGGGTTCGTCAATTGCTTGAGCGATAACGCATAGATATAGATATGCGTGGTATAATTATAATTGGGGAACAAATTCGGTAAAGAAATCCGGCGCAAAAAAAAGAATATCAAAAATAGAAGAAGAAGAAGAACGGGATAACAAAAACAAGAGGACATGTCCCCATCCCAATCGTGTCCATCATATCGACAAGAGGAGATAATCAGATGACCCAAAAAGGTTTCGGATTCTGATACACGGGTATGTTCCAGTAGTTTGGAATGAGGCGATCTGCTGTTCCTTCGATATCTTATAACCGGCCACGGGCTAGCTAAGCTAGCTTGTTCACATGAATTACGGAGCTGGAGGCTATGCTCAAGAGTTGGGATCTGGGCTCCGATACACAAGCTTGACGGGTAGAAAGTTTAATAAGTAACTACAACTATTAATAAAGCCATCCGCGGATACAATGCAGCGAAATCCGTTGGGGTGAACAGGGCTCCCCTTCATGATTAGTGTATTATTCAGCAGATGCAATGTGCTAGCCGTAGGCTTATATCGCGAGGCGCATATGCAGTCTACTAACTTTATATCTTACGTCGGTGCACATGGTCCCTTTACCAATTTCAATTGCCTTCTAACTATCCATGTCTACTTAGTTGTCAACCCTCAAACTAGTCATAGCAGGGCAAACATGTAAAGCATGAAAAAAGCTTGGAAAAAAGATAGATTTAGTGCGTTTATGAAACAAACTTCACGCAGATGCGATAATATTGCGATTATCAGATCACTTTCCCGTCCAGCGAGCAAATTCGACGGACTATCTGAAAATGGTCTGTAAGAGTGTTGTTATTATTCGGCTGGGGCTAATGTGGTCGTGAGAGGAGGGTGCTGATCATGAGGCGCTAACTTAATAAGGCGGGAAGCGGGTGCGTTGGTGGTAGAAAGTGAATATTATAACAGTTGTATATACTGAAAGGGGATTCTGTATACTAGTAGTATGAGTATATGACAAAGTGGGACAGGTAAACGACTATAAGCCAACGTTAACGCCCGAAATATATCTTGACGAACGTGAGTGAGGGAATGAGACGAAGTTAAGAAAAAAAAGTGGGGACATCTTTAAAGGCAAGTATGAAGTCAGTCGGAAGGGAGAAGACTCGCTAGAAGTAATGAGCAGTTTGAAAAATAAAATAAATAGATTAAGAAAGAAAGAAAAAGTCCATAAACAACCGGTAACTATGCATATTGTTGTAAAACTCCACCCAGAGATATCAGCAAACAGATTTAAACCAAAGGGAAAGTGTAAAACGTGACAAGGGACGCGTGGAGGTTAAGAAAAAGTGAGTAATGCTTTTGAGGCAGGACCATTCTATTGTATCGAGAGGTCCAAGAGGAAAGTAGAGGAAACCTGACGAATCATAACAGCGGACCGCTAGAGACAAAGATGATACTAAATCCTGTAGGAGTACATCTTAGCCACCCCGGAACCCGCAAGAGTAGCTGAAATAGAGAAGAGAAGCAGAGCATCATGACAAAGTAGTGCGTAGAATATACATTATGGTACAAGGTATCATACATCCTTGTGGCGTGTTTATCGGGTTTCGGCGAGTAAAGCAGCTTCGAAACTAGCAAAGTCAAAGTCAAGGTCGGGGCCAGGTTGCTAGACTGATTCTGGTCCTTGACCAACTGGCTGCTGTGTGGGTGGAATGCCGGTCGACTGACGCTCAGTACTAATTGCCTGTAGCCTAGCTTCCATCCCGGAGTTCTTCTCTTCTAGGTCGCGGATTCGTTTTTCGAGCTTCTCAATATATGACCATATCCCTTGATCCCCAGAGCTAAAGATGTTGGATTGTCCACCAGCAAGGGCGTCCGGTGGAGCGAGATGGGTCCCAGAAAATGATCCAGGGCGTGACAAGCTACCTGGGAGGCCTGCATTGTGTGAACGAGGAGACGTCTGGCTTGGCTGAGGTAAACTGTAGCCAGGTCCAACCGTGCTCTGACGACGGCTATTGTCTATCGATTGTTGCTGATGGAAGGGAGTGGATGAGAACGATGGCGATCTAATAGGTCCCAAGGACGTCGAATCGTGTGGTGGTACTGGAAACCCCGGATTGCTAGGAGAGAGTGCTCTTGGGGAATCAGTCAAGTCACCTTGTTGGAGGATTGAAGGCGCGTTCGGTTGAGAAGTATTGATGCTTGGCGGTGCTGGAGCACTGAATGCGGAAGGCATATTAGGGTTGATAGGAGGGTATGAGTGGTTTGAAGCAGAGCGAGGTGGCAACGGAGCTGGCTGTAGGTTCTGCGCCTGTCGTGCCTGCTGCCGTGCTCTTGAATAGCTATGCCGCGACCTCGCATTTGGTAAACTCATCGCCTTCCTGCTAGTGGGCGATTCCGGGTAGTCATGCATTGCCTCATCATCCCCAGTGTGTTCAATACCTTCCATGCCATCTGTGCCATCGTATCCACCTTCACCAAGACCAGTCATGCTGCTTCTTCTACCAGCACACCCTCCTTCACCACGATTATGTCGAGCAAGGGCATCGGCACGAGCAAATCGCCTGCCACAGCTATCACAGACGTGTGGTCGTTCACCGGTATGTAGCTTCTGATGTCGTTTCAAATCATGCAGCCGACGGAATCTAGACTGACAGGTGATACACTGGAAAGGTTTCTCATGAGAGTGGGTGAGAAGGTGGGATTTCAAATTGTGATGTCGTGTGAAGGTTTGGTGACAATTTGGACATTCATGTTTCCCTCGAGACCCGCTGGCAGAAGAGATGCTAGCCCTTGGATCCGAAGATATGCTCGCTCTTGGATCCGGGTAGGACGCAGATTGTCGATGATCCCGAGGATCCACAGGAGAGAAAGGTGTTGTGGGAGTTGCACTACCAACATAGCTTTGTCCCAAGGTCTCCGAGATGCTACCAAGCCGGGGCCTTGTTGGTGAAGTATCGCTCCCGAGTCCAGCTGTAGCAGTCAAGCCGCTCTCAGCAGATCCTGACGTTGCACTATGAGGCGAGACTAGAGCATCAATGGCACTGGCGGGAGCGCTCGGACCACCAGACGATAGGCGACCGATGGCTCCGGTTTCTATCGGTGCGAGCTTAGGGCCAGGAGCTGGAGGGGCGGCACTGGTCGGGCCATCAGTGGGCTTACTAGTGCTGACACCCTGTGAGGTTAGGATCGCAGCTGGATTCTGACTTGTCCCGTCGTCGAGGACGTCAGGATTGGATCTTGGGTTTGGGCTCATGGAGCGTCGAGTAGCGGCCAGCAGGCCGTCTGCGAACCCTTTTGGGAGGAAGGAAGGGTGTAGCGGAGGAAGAACGGAAGGCGATGGAGACCTTCGAGGCGATGCCGGATTTATGGCTTCTATGGCTAGTGTCCCCGATCTTTCAGGCGGCGTGCCGTTGGTGGTTATACTCGGAACTGACGATATCTGGACGGGTTCGGGCGCCATAACACAGGAAGACGGCCGATGTCGACTGTCCTAAGCAGATGATGTGGAGACAGAGGTAGGATAGATACTCGGTGGTATCGCAGTGTCTTGGGGGAGGGTTGCTCTGGTGAACTGTGGCGGTGAAGAAGAACAGGAAAACGCGTGGTGATGGGGTGGACTACTCTGTCGCGAGTCGGCGAAGTGGCGGAAGATATTGTTGATGTGGCTTGACTGCGACAGTTTGTTGTTTGGGTCCGTCGATCCCGTCAGACCGTGTTGTTGATGGAAGATCGAGAGGTTGATATTAGGTGAGAACAGAAGGAACAGAAAGCTTGCTTGCTTTTGTTCTTGGTCTCGCTCTCGCTCTCGCTTTCACTCAGCCTGCCTGTCACAGCCGCAATTTTTTTAAAAAAAAATTTGTTCTTGTTTTGTTTTACTATGGTATTTGTTAATATGTTATGTTGTTGGTGCCCCGGCTGTCTGTCAGAGTTCGGGAAGTGGGTGGAAATGGAAGGAAGTCGCAACTGGAAATTGCAACGATCAAGTCAGAGGCTCTGGTGATTACGTTGGAGCTCTGTGGGAGGCAAGGACTGGTTAGCAAGCAGCCAAAAAGAGATTGGTACTGAGTTACGCCGGCTGGAGTGAACGAGTGGAGTTGGTGGAAATGCCGCAGACAAACGAACAGCTTGCATGAACAGCGCTCCAGGCGAGGAGGTCCGACAGCACGAAAGGCGGGTTGGTACAGGGCGTTCATGCAACAAAGGTCTATGCAACGGAAGGGATAACGAGGGACGGAGGCTCAAATATCATGATATCATCAGCCTAGCGGCGACAGTGTCCTTGCGGAGGGAGAGAAAAGAAAGGATGCGGTGATTGTGATTGTGATTGGGACTGGACCAAGTAGGAATGAAAGGATGGCATTTGTGTGGCCGGGCTGGGCTGGGCTGACGAAGAGAGGAGAGAAAGAGAGAGGGAAGGGGACATAGAAAAGAGGAAGGCGGTCGACATACACCAGCAACTACGCCATTACACTAGTAAAACTCGTGGTAGTGGTGTAATAGTAGTGGTGTAGGAGTTGGGTGCAATATGTATGAGAGCATGAGCATGAGCATGCGCTTAGGACCACTCTTTCTTCTGCTTCTCTTCTGTATAACTTTTTTTTTTTTCAAACCCGCGCCAGAGGCAAGCAAGGGAAGACAGACAGACAGAAAGACGAATAAGAAAAACAATGCGCCTGCAAGCAAACCACCTGTGTCGCCACCCTTCCTTAACGAACTAGGGAAGAGAGGCTGCGTGCTTGCAATAAGCAGCTGTGGGTATTGCTTAAATCAATCCATCGCGGGACTAGCGAGACAATCCACTTCACAGCTTGGATTTATTGGCCAAGGCTGAATAGGATAGAAAATGGAAGGAAGCATCTATCGCCGTCTTCTCCTTATGCACCAAGGGGCCTTTGCAGGTATGGTGCGAGGTACAGTGGACAAGCGTGGCTGGTGAGGGAAAATCACGATGACAAGCCCAATAACAACAGAAGAGGGAGCAGGTAGGAGAGAAAGAAAGAAAGAAAGAACGGAAACAGAGAAAGAGGGAGGGAGCAGACTCGTACCAAAGCAAGGCGCCAATGCGCAACATTCCAGTTTCCATGTCACCAATATGAGTACTCTGTGCTGGAGAAGGGAGTGAAGATATAAATTTCGTCGATACAGCACAATCGCAGAATATTATTGATCGTATGAGAAGAGGAAGAAGAAGAAGAAGAAGAAGCGTCAAAGGGCGTTGCGTAATGCGTATCTGGAGGGAGAGCCGAGAACCAAAATATGGGAAACCTAAATATGCAACAAAGCTTCTAAGAAGCCCAACTCGAATTTGCCGATAAAAAAAAGACGGTCACTTGGACAGTTGATGCTTCTCGAATTGTTCCTCCTTGTATCCCGCCGTCAGCTTAGTCGGTTTCCGGTAGTAGTATAGTCGGGTTTTCCTAGGACTGATTGTGTCTGGCCGAATGACTGTCGCGATGATTGTGGAAAGATCTTTCGTCGGAGAATATCAATTCTTTTTTTTTTTTTAAAGTTTTCTGGAACGGACGTTTCACTATGCCCGGCGCAATCAAGCAATGACGAAACCGTGTGAGGTCAGTAACTCGAAACCAATGTGCCTGTTGGACCGAATTGTTCTTGACAAAATCCCAAGAATGTATGTGGGAAGTGAAAGGACGAAATTGGGGATTTAGGAAAGATGATATGAAATTAGTTATAAGGAAAAGAAAAAAAGGAAATATGACGAGCCAAAGAAAAGGTGCGGTGCACCGCCTGGTGTTTATTCCCAGGACTTGCTTGTATACCTACTGGCCATACAACCGTGGTGTGGTGGTGGTGGTAGTGGTGGCAGAAAGTATGGCGGCGGCGGCTGCTACAAATAAAAAAAGACCAGCAGAAATGATAACTTGTGGGCAACCGCTTCTTTCCCTTGCTCTGTCCAAACCTCTTTCTCTTCTGGGGGCAAAGAACTTTAATTCTTTGTATTTCTCGAGGTGGGCTTGAGCAGCCTTTTCATCTGCTTGCCCATCCGTTGAGAATCCCTCCAGGGTTCTAATATGCACGGGTGCAGGCAAGTTGCTCGAAGAGGACGCAGAGCCAAAAAGAGAAGATGAGGGACGGCGAAAGATGCAGGACTGGTCAAAATACTGACTAGTGCAAGGAAAGGGCCAGGTGGTGGAGATAACCGGAAGGAAAGAACAAGGTGGAAGAAGAAGAAATTAATTAAACGAAAAGCCCACGAGGGGTACACCAACGATGAAAATAAGAAAATAATCCAGAGCAAACCAGCCTCAAGTCACTGCGTGTACAAGTAATGTGTATACCTGGTTTGTGAGGACATACCATACATACAACATACATTTATGTCGGTCGTATGTCGAGTGATATCGGACGTCGACCTGAACACGAGATGGTTGCAAAGGGAAAGCGAGATCGAGGGGAAGTCAGAGTTTGGGGCGCTTTTTTTTCCCTTGAAAGACACCAGGCACACAAAGCAGATGTAAGTATGGATGTACTGAGATGTCCTGGTGTCGTGTAAGGTGGTGCACACTCCGCTGTGACATGCGATCTCTCGTCGAGGCAAGGGTGATGAGGCGTATTAAGACAACAAGCAGGAAGACGATGAAAAGATGCGCCCTTGATTCTGAAATGTGCAGAGGAGGGAAAAAGTGCGCTGACACGACTTACCAATCTGAATCCGTCACCAAAGTATATGGCTAGACCGCGCCGTCGTTCTCTCGAAATGCCCTTCGACTGTTACGATAGAGAATGTTGACAAGAAGGAGTGAAAAAAAATATAAAATGCGGGAAACAAGCCAGCCAGAGGGGAAAATATGATGGCGTAGTGAGCCAGCCCCGGTCAGTTTGTTGTGGTTGCTAGCCTCTGGTGCGTGGCCGTGGTTGGTGGTTGGTGCATGCGCCGAATGATGACGGCCGGCCAGCCCAGTCCAGCCCAGCCAGCAAGAGAAGGCGAGGTGTACCACAATTGCCAGGGGAAAAAGAAACGGGGAAACGGGTTTGGAGATGACGAGATTGTAAGAGGCGCTCTGAGGCACTTGACCTGTTCTGATAAAGCCTGCTGTGGCTATTTAGTTCACGAAACTTCCCAATTCAATTCAATCCGGTTCGAACTATAATATATACTTTATGAATAAGTGCTTTAAATTGTGGGGGTAATTATTAATATTATTGTACTTGAATTAATATGATACTCTAGTTACAGATATCAAATCGGATCTGTAGGCACTTAGTATGTACTTACTTTACTTATGTACGTCTGTAGTACTGTTCAGTCACATTAATGCTAATTTACGGCACCTACCCGCTCTGTCTATAGTATCATGATGTATATATTTATACATGTATGTGGGTGTCTGTACTTGCGGTGCAGCGATATTGATACTAATAGCAGGCTATGGTAAGCTAGAATGAATTAACAGTTGTCCAAATTGCAAACCCGTAAATTTACAGACATGCAATAGTGTCTGGCCCCGAGACTGATATGCAATGCAATGCCGCTGGTTGGAAAACTTTTGCCATTTTGGTTGGCGTTTTAAATTTCATGTGGCTGTTGCATGCTCACGAGCCTCACCAATTCAATTCACTTTACAATATCCATAAAATGTTTGAAACAAAGGATATGTTGGCTCTTCTGAAATGTGAGCTATTAAGATATCTTTATTACTTAATTCTACGTGATACAATGGTAATTTAGCACCCATGATAGAAAAGACCAGGCAGCCTACCGTCAATATTTGAACAGAACAATGCGGCACGCCGGCAGCGCATACCACAAAGGGCTGCGAACTTAGGCTCGGTCAGAGCCAGAGACACACCTGAGTCTCCTCACCCAGGATGTTTCGAAGGCGGCCAAGTTCTCGGCTCATATCGAGCGTCTAGAGGAGAACACCGGCTTGAAGGAGTGCATTCCACTTACTGGATCGGCGTAGCGTGATATAAAGTTAAATGCGCTTATCTTGGATTTATATTCTGCACCTAAAAGTATGGTATAGGAATATCCGACAAGAAAGTGCTTTTTGTGCACAAGCTTCCGATATGATAAAATATTCGAGTGAACCATAGGCGGTTCCAGAGCTCCAGCGCTCCCCACGTCGAAACTAAAACCCAAGTCGTAGCTTTTTAAGATCTAGGTCGACTACGTGCACAGAGCTTCGGACTATAAGATCACCGCCTTTTGCCCTCGAATCAGAAGAAATGCACGAAATTAAGTGGATAGGATCTGCGACAATATGCATATATGATAAAAGAAGGTGTCGGTGGGGATATGTGGTTTGTTTGCTGACTTGCTTGCGCTATGCAAGTAGTTAGGTCGACTCTCGTTTGATACCCAAGCCAGGCACCAAGCTCAAGATCCAAGATGTAATTTTGAAATCGGGATTCTTCGTGTCTGAGCTTCTGGTTGTTTGTCTTGTGCTTTGTGGTGATATTCTCCGCCGCGTTAAGGTATTGAAGCGCAAATTCGGGCCTTAAGCCTTAGCTTAGTACCCGTTTTGGACATATAAGATGCCACTGGACCGACTGCTTGTTCGACCTCACGCGATTCAAATGTACGGTTCATCATGATGTCTTTCCAAAGACCCATTATATAACGGATCGGCTGCCTAGACCGAACCATCGTTGATTCAATCCGAATTAGTTGTGATCATTCAAAACCGGTTCGTCACACCTGCACCTACACACCCACTTTTTGCAAGACACGGGTGCGTGTGAATCTCTGCGGGAAGAAAGGAAGGGAGAGGGGAAAAAAAGAAGAGGGAAGAGGGGAAACCCCATCCGGATATCCTGCTAACCGTCTCTGGTCAGCTCGTCCTTGAATCATATCCCTTCGATCGAAAGGCGCTCCGTAGTCGACCTACCTCCTGCTCTCCTGGCCAATCTTTAGCTGAATGGAACCTTAGATATATTCGGATCATCTCACCCAAGAAAGGTAGCACTGACAGCGGAGTGGCTGCAGGACGGTCTACAACGTTGTTTGTCCGCTTAAAGGCTTATCCGACGCAACCTCCCGCAGAAAAGCCTACGAGGCGAATTTGAAGGGTCAAGACGATCTATCCGGAGCAATCCGTGTTCATTTCAGATGGTTGAACAACCACAAGCACAACGGCTGCCTGATGGCACCGCCGCAAACCCCAACAATTCAGTCAGCTGATCTGCTTGGACCGGTACCGCGGTCATGCAACAGTAGCGGCAGCAGCAGGAATTACGATCAAGGAATCCCCAAATTTGATAGAGAGATCATCATCGATATGACCATCTAGACCATGGTGCATCAGATTTAAAGCTGCTTCCACCGACATCGGTTGCATTGGTTACCTAACCATGCTCATGCGCTATTATGCTGGTGCGGCGGTGATGTGGCAGCCCGTACACAACCAGACTTCCCCAATTAGCCACTGTGCCGTTATGGCCCCAGCGGTTAATCCCTCCCAGACCTCTATCTGCAAAAACGTGTTCCATAATTCCATCTATTATGATCCCTAGAGCCTTGGTTTGGCAAGAAGTAAAATTGCAACCACAGTCCGAAGAAAAGGGCGGGGGCTTGACATGCGGGGATAATCCTGCTTCATCCATCACAACATGACAATGGCCACACGATGACACGACCATGGGACAAGCGCCTTTCATGGGATTCACGAGCTTGATTAACGCCATTGATGCAATGCCGTAATTTACCAGAGAGCGAATTTCGTAAGTTATTGACAGGGAATAACCCCGGCCTCCATTAACTAAGCTCTTTATAATTATAACACCTTGGGGTATTCGGACTGCCTCATAATATTGCATATCTCGAGGCTGAACTGCGTATTTCATAGATGCCGCATTCTTTTACCTTCTCCTCGGCACCCAGGACTTTGCTAACAAACTATTGGGAATGCTTGATGCAAGGCATGCAGATCTGACAATTCGAACCCATCGTACGAACGGCATATGATCATCAGTAGGTGTGATTCGCTTCTGCAAGAAGGTCTGGCTTCCTTGGTTTTTTTTCTCCGCTTTGTTCGATCTCGCAATAGCTCGATAGGCGACATGTTTTTACAGATACAAGTACATAAGTACTTGCTTACTAGGTACAGACATACCTTCGAAGAGCAGAAAGGCCAGGTTTCAACAGGTTCTTGTTTTCGGCATCCGGCTCATCTTCGGCCAATGCAGAAGACTTTGTGACAAGGATTCGAGATGATTTGTACAGACCCCCCTCGAGCCAATAGGCTATGTCCTTGCAGACTTCAAAAAAACCATCACGGGATCCCCACCGTGCGGGACTTTAACTTGGCTCCATAAGCCTTCCCCTTTTCTACCATGAACTGGCTGAAATGGAAAGCGACAGCCATTGTGGGGCGCAACCCTTCTTCTTTGAGGAACCCGGTCGCACCGCCAGTTCCACAGTGCAATACATCATAAATTCTCACCGGCAAAACTTGTCGCCCAAATCGCAGCGTTTTATTGGTGGCTGGCACTTAACAGGTCCGCTACTAATAAACTTTAGATTAGCCCGTATATCGGTTCTCGAAATTATTCTCCTAAACATGCATGGTATTGATTTTTAGGCATTCGTTTACCCACGTTTATTAGAGTGAGGTATCCCGCTAGTTCTTTCTGGTACTTGGTGGGTAATTAACCAACATAACCTTCATTCCCTACCACGATCATGGTTTAAGCAGGAAATTGGCCTCCATAGTACAACGGTCGTTATTATACTTCGGCGCTCTAGGGAAATGAAACTCATCTCTGGTACGGCATCTAGCCATCGGGAAACGTTTTGCTAAGTACCATGTATAATACTTAGTCAGTAGTATTATGTAGAAGTTCGAATGTTCTATACCCACTTTTTGAACCTCTATATTGTATTGTCTAATTACATTTACGTTTCACACCAAATTGGACTTTGCAAATCTCGACCTTGATATCGGAAGGCTGTTGCCTACAACAGAAGCCACCAAATAATATGATTTGTCGCAGTTGCTAGCCATGGCGAGCCACCATTTTGCGCGTGGCTTTCATTTTGCTTTCAGAACTAGCCAAAGGAGCTAGGGGTGTCTTTGCATTTTGCTACTGCGACTACGCATGCCCAGATGTAAGCTCGCAGCCCCCATTTTCACGAGACGCATATCTTAGTCTTGATTCTAACATGGCCAAGTCGAAAGAGGTATGTAATATCCGATTCTGCCGTTATCCCTCCTTTTTGGCGGACATTTTGTGCATTCGTTCCTGCAACAAAGCGCTTCTTTTACCAACACAAGTCTGTGAGTTCGTTGTTACTAATTTATTACTACTCTCTACCAGACCAGAATGAGGCGTCAGAGTCTCTTCTGCATTAGGGGAATTTAGCAGCGGTTCAACCCGCAGAGGGCTTTCGAAGCTCACCATTGGTGGTCTCAATCACGAGGCCAATAACGGCCAACCAACGGGAAACTGTCGGACCTGTCACGATAGCAAGCGAGAAAAGAAAAACACTTGAAAGCAAGGAGACTATCATCTTTCACCGTGCATGCCGTGCTTGCATAAAAGAGGGGTACAGTAGCTTATCATGGTAGAAAAACCGCTGGCTGAGTGGCTTGCATGAGAGAGAAAAAAACCTTTTTCTCCTTGACGGCGGGGCCCACTAGAAAGCCTGCTTTTCATGGTGCGAACATGATCGATATCTTCCAACAAGAATACACTGATTACGTTAACGATAGCCCTCCCACGACCAGCTACTAATACATAGTGGGATTGTGTAAGTCCGTTCGTGGATGTAACATCCGCGGAATGCTTTGGCGCTGAGACATTCGGCTGATATTGGTATAAGTGTGATTTGCCTTCTTCGATATACTCTGATGAAGAAGTCAGGAATGTGGCGTTCACAATAGCTTCACTGCCACGCATGGCGCAACCGGCCGAGTCTTCATGAAACAGAATGTTGTGGCACATGATGATAGATGATTTATGCACATAGATATTATGTTAATGTATTGAGATACCATATAGCAAATTATGAACTAAGCAGGATATAAACTCGGAAAGCATGGCCGTTTTCAGCGGGGTATCGATTGGGCCAATTGATATCCGGTTAAAACGAGAAATAACTCGATGACTCTGGCAAAACGCACGCCACAGCTGTACAGCTAGCTTGTACATGCCATTCTCAGAAGCGAAATATGACCTTCTGGACTTCAGCCTTATCAAATTTCTCATATGCCGCCACAGCATCCGACAGGCTCATGTGGTAGTTTGTCAAGAATCTAGGAGCAAAATTGCCTGACATCAGTAGCGGCACATACCATCAAATAGGAAAACTAAAGTCTAGCCGCAACTTGTTGAGGCTAACTATGTATACATACCGAAGCTTCTCAAAATGATTCTTCAACAAGCTGAGCGCCTCATCATAGACTGACCTCACAGGGCATCTCCCAAATTGTAGTTTCAGGTTCTTCGCGTACATTTCTGCTCCGGAGAATGGCAACTGTCATTGTGTTCAAGTCAGCCGCGAGCAAATCCTCCTTTGGGATTCCAACTTGCATAGTGATATAGCTTCAGCTGTGTCACATAAAAATAAATCTGCAAGTAGACGCACGACAAGAAGAACCTTACCTCCGCATTGTGAACTCCAATGCTGCTAATACCTCCCCATGGTCGAACTAAGTCATATGCAAACCTTAAGGCTTTACTCGAACCCACAATCTCAATAACAGCATCTGCACCCCTTCCTTCAGTGGCGTCTTGTATACGCCTCTTAATCCCGTCAATGCCGCCTTCATATGAACCGAAATTGAGCGGCTGGGCACCAAGTGAAGCTGCAAGCTCGAGCCTAGACTCGACGGAGTCTATCACGAATACCTGTTTGGGACTGAAAGACATAAGAGCTACCAATGCACAAATACCCACAGGTCCGAGACCAAGAATCACAAATGTCGCATCCGATGGAGCTTGTGAGGGTGGGAGCATTTTGATTGCATTAGAAACAGCAAAGTAGCCTCTTCTCGGCGAATATGTGGCGTCAGTTCTGTCTTTCCCCAATGACGTCTAGCTTGCGGATAGGAATTCGAAGCCGAAGCAAAACCACTTAATACGTACGTTGGGAATATATCAGCCATAAGAATATACATACCCTCTGGCACACCCTCCGCGACCTTGCTGATTGTTCCGTTGGCGAGTGGCACCCTCACATACTCGGCTTGAGATCCTTCAAGGACTGGGGACCCGAAGAGCTTGCATTTGTCACAGCGGGACGATTGTCCGTTCTTGCAATAAAAGCATGTTCCACTAGATCCGGTAACCGGGGGACATTAGTGTGTCAAACTTATGGAGCTCTTGATAGAAAGTATATCGAATACAGACCACGAGATCGTGAATGGCGCCACAACTTTGTCGCCGACTTTGGCGCTGGTTACGGCAGATCCAACTTCTACTACTGTCCCCACGAACTCATGTCCCTAAATTAGAATAATTTAGCAAAGGGGATTTCCATTTATGAGTGTATACTGCGCTCTAATCAGTATTATGGTGGAGCGCTAACCATGATGAATCCAGTCACATCTTTCTTCTCAACGCCTCGATAAACATGTAGCTCACTAAATTTGATAGGTGGCTCAAATTAGCTCTAAATATTTCTGCCTACTAGGTATACTATTAAAGAAATGCCCAAAGTTTCCGTCGGGACATTTTCATTAACTCCTAGTATAGTATAATTTCCGATTTCTAATTGAACGGGTTTGCAAATTTTGAGAATTTGTTCTGCTAATCCAGTCGTGAGGTGTTGTAATTTCATGGTTTCGCAGGGATCCCGATTCTTTGCCTACCTTCCACACAGCCCCGCATAATCGACTTTACAGATGACATCGTCGGATTCCTGGATTTGCGGGATTGGCCGTTCTTCTACTGCGATCCATTTTGGGCCTTTGAATACTACTGCCTTCATTGTTTGTGCCATTGTGATCAAAGTACGCGTATCCGGGAAATTAATGTTTAAACGGAGAAACCAAAAGTGGCGGTGCGGGCTGTAAATTTGTGGAGATTGAATGCTGCATAAAAAAAGATTACAATTAAAGTTTGGCAAAGTATCATCAATTTATAGTCGGTTGCCCTCTGCAAGTCGCGCTCTAGACTTTCCGTGATCCTTTTTTTTAAAAAAAATACAGGTTTGATCGCGGTTCTAGCCGCTGGGGGTAGCCGGGTATTCAAGTCGTAGCTACGGCTTATTTCGACTTGATGGTTTTTTTTCTGTGACCTTGCAAGCTAAGTTTGTTACCTAATATCGCGGCGTCAGAATTTTTTGTTGCAAACGGAACTTATCTCTAAGACACTACCGAGGTCCGAATTTACGGACAGGACGGACCGGAGTATAATCGGGTGATTAGGCTACGACATACATAAGCATCTGAGCTCTGGGATAGGATTTCTAATCTTAATGCTGACTTCATATTCCCAAGAATTTAATACTTCCGCGAAGCGGAAATTGGTCTTCTAGGCCTCCGTCATGTAGATCTAAGAAATCATCTGAGTGTGAGGTGAGACCTACGTACATGCATACATTGAAAAATATACAACAAATATTTGTGTTGTCACCTTCATTCCGTTCTGTGGGTTTGATTGGAGCCGACGCAAACGACGACGTTACGCACTGGACTGTCGACGAAGATTGTAGCCTGGGCAAGGCCAATCCAGGCAAAAGAGCTAATCTTTAAATCCCGATGATCTATTGTTTGATCCTAATTATATGGTGTAACCTACAAGTTCCAACACGGTTCAGGGTAATTAGTTCATTCAACAATCTCAGTGATAAATATACACACGTGCACGCATGCCGGGTGCATGTGTGCGCACGGTGTGTATTGAGGCCCTGGTTCGCGATCTCGTGGACACGTATTGTCTATTATCTCTCTCACGAGGTGGTACGAAATGAGTTTCAAGAGTGATGTAAAATTCAAGACTAAATTTATAGGTTGTTTTACGACTCTAGTATAGCTACAGTGACAATGGATCAATGCACGATGTATCGATATATCGATAGCTTGATATGTGAGATTCCGCAGGTACGCAGAGTAACTATACAATGGTTAGATCTCTGGTGACGAGACCAGTTTAAATCTGATCAGTTTTCGATTCGGTCTAAAAGCTTTAAAAGCGCCTTGCATAAGTAATTTTCACCGCAAACACCTACCAAAAGTATATTAATAAGTTGACATGGCTGAGTAAATCGTTTACGTCGAGGATAAAGGAATCCGAAAAATACTTGAGCTCGAGCCCGAGCTATGGCTCTTTTGGGGTACGGATATATATATCCTTTGCGACGTCAACCAAATGCTGAGCTGAGAGCTGCAGGAACCTATTGTGCGATGTCGATCCGATTCTTTCGCGGGATCTTTTTTATTTCTATGTAACAATCTGTATGTACATGTATGGGTTAGCCAAATTAATGATAGATTTTTACTGGGGCCTCTGGAGCGATTTGGATTGGGGATGTACAGCGGCTGTAACTAAAAACTAAAAGTTCTCAGAACTAGCCCTATTATCTTTCAACCTCGGTTCTATTTACAGGATCCTGGACATCTCAGCTCAGTTTTTGCTTATTTTCTTGTTCGTGATAGCTAGGCTTGATTATTTCAAAGCTTCATCATCAAATTTGTACATATACGAAGGTGATAGAACGGAAGATGAGTGGGGAGATGTGAGCCGCAATATATTGATAGGAGTCAACGAGAGATCTCCAAGAGAAGGTAGGCGCGCGGGCTTGGCTACGAGACAATTAACGCTTCGTTCTCAATTTGATATAATCAAGACATTCGCAAATACACAGGGAAGGGTTATTAGGGGGGGGTCTAATCCTATAAACATTAGAACTCGAGCAACATATTCGAATGTTGTCTCGTACCATTCGAGTGGAAATTCACCATAAAAGTTTCATCATATTATATTAGGGTATGGATTTCATATATTAGTGGAGTACTTCGGATAGATAAGTGTTGTGTTTTTCGTGTTGGGATGTTGTCTGGCAGCGCGTAGGGTGACACCAAGTCTTCTGCCAAATAGGGGAATGCGCAAGTGATTTACGCTAATCGGATTAAAAGGAACCCTTGATATGCTTAAATGTGGGACATATGCTACCAATTGAACTTGTGCTTGAGCCGATGGGATGGTATGAGATGCTATATATTGTTCCTTTATATTTTTAATCATATCAATACACTTATACAATTATATATGCCTATCAAACATGTAATTACCTTTATTGGGCTACCTAGCTTCGAAACTACTATAGAACAACTATACTAGCTAACTTGGCTAGGGAGGGATATGAGGGGAAAGTTATCGACTCAATGATTTTAAACACTGCTCTTCACGTTTGCCCGCACTCGTGGTTAATTGGCGTCTGGGAACGAGACTACTCTGTGTTCGCCCTATGTATACGGATCTAAAAGCTACGATAATATAATATCAAATTCGAAACTACCCAAATAAATAGTTTTTTAATAATATGGGACATGCGTGCACCCTACATCCCGCCTAAGCACCTACGTGGATATGAGCCGTATCATTACCGAATCCCCCCCCTAGGCAGTCTTCGTGACCTCAGCATGTTGTGCTACTCCGTCATCCTTCTCTTTAATCTCCTCGGTCCTTTCATCCAATTCGTCACGGAGGCGGGCAATGTGCTGCTTGCTCCACCCTGGAACCCACCATGAAGAATCGAACAGTTGATCCATATTCTCTAGCGGAACTCGACTAGTTTCCGGAAGGATACAGTAAAAGAAGATTGCGTTGGTGAAATTGGCAATGATGAAGAACATAAAGTACTTCCAGCCGACGTTTTGGAGAGCGATGGGTGAAACTTGTCCAATCAAGGTGTTTGTACTAGTTTTTGGAACATCGGCCTAAATTAGTAGTTGTGCAAATGGATTCGGGGCTATCGCGGAACATACGCAAAGGAGGTCATTGTTGCAATTGCAACACCCTTGGATCTTGTTGCAGTATTAAAAATCTCGGCCTGGATTCATACAAAAATAGGAGTCAGCATAGGTTCCACAAATTGTCAAGACCTCAGGCCGGGAGCTGCAATTTTTTTATTTTTAAAAAAAAGACTATCATGGATCTAGGATCTTCCGTACCGGGATAATCCAGGATAATGGTCCACATGCAAAAGAGAAAGAGAATTGATAGAGCCATGTCTAAAACCATTACGTTACGTATTAGCAAGGCCAAGTATCAATCATCCGGTTTGGATTATTATTTTCAATGACCTGTATCATACCATTATTATGAACGCCCAGTGCGCCCCAGTCGCATCTGTCCGTCCTCCGTATTCGGCAACTAAAGCAGTCACGATGATCCAAGCAACCATGTTGACAAGATTACCTAGAATCAAAACCCATCTCCTGCCAAAGCGGTCTATATTCCGTTGTTGTTAGAAAATTTAAGGAGTACTATTATAGAATAATATTGCATTTAGCAAAGGGGCCCAGTTACTTACCGATGAACATGATGCAACAGAATTGAGCGACAAGTGCGATAATGGAGTTGATGGCTTGTAATAGAAGCGTGGTGCTAGTGCTAATGCCAATTTCTTTGAAGATGGATGGCGCATAATACTGAATAAAGCTGACACCAGTCATCTGAATACTCCCTTGGACGCTGACGGCGATGAAAAGCCTCTTGAAGTTAAGTTTATCTGTAATCAACTGAGACCATTTCTTTGCTTCGCTGTCGTGCTCAGTAGTTATGCTCATTTGGATAGCCTCAAACTCTGCCCTGACAAAAGCGTCCGTTTCATCACCATTTGAATGGAGCTGAGCTAAGACAGCAAGGCCTTTCTCTGTTCTTCCCTTGTCGATTAACCAACGAGGCGACTCTGGCATGAAGAAAATGCAGGTCCCCAATATAATGGCCGGAACCATTTGTAAGGCTAACGGAATCCGCCATTGACTATCATCACTTAAGTGGATATATGTACCGTATCCAGCCCAGGTTGCTAAAAGGGCGCCGATACCCAGCATGAACTGCTGCAATGCAGTAATCCGACCACGGATGGAGGGGTGAGCAAGCTCTGCTTGATACAAAGGTACGATCATAACCAAAATGCCGACACTTTAGATTTTTCGTAGTATTAGCGGAGTACGTTTAATGGTTATAGATACGAACACGAAGGAATATTATCTAGATTGATCTAACGATAGGGGAGGGTACTTACCCAGCTCCCGTGATAGCCCTACCAGACCAAAGGTATGCCAATGTCTATAAATTGGTATACTCTGTTTAGCTATGAAACGGCCATGACGTCAACATCTAGCATGCTGAAATATCAACATACCTGGGCTGCAGTCTGTAAACAAGCCCCCAACAGGAATATAACGGTGGCGATAGAGATTGTAATACGACGACCGTACCAGTCCGATATGTGGCCGGCAATGAATGCGCCAATAAATCCACCTCCAGTAAATGTTGAGACAACAGCACCACTAATCCAAAATACATGTTACTTTATTTCATTTGATGAGTATGGAGGTTAACCGATTAGCTGCTCACATTTCGTCAGGGTCATTTCCGAATCTCGAAATAAAGGTCTCGCATTGAACAACTTCAGCAATGACACCCTTGAGAACGTCAAATCAAACTATTAACTTAATTCCCGAGGGAGCTTCAGAGTAAAGCAAATTTGTATTGCAAAGGATGATGAACTAACCAAATCGTAACCGAATAAAAAAGACCCCAAGGAAGCAAAAACTCCCACGAGGAATTGGTACCATTTTGGTGGTAGAGGCATGGTACCGATGTACTCGAATTGGATGGACGATCAATATTATTGAATCTCCAGAGTTATGGGGGAGACAGGTGTATAGCGCCATGGCCATTTGCGGGGAACCATCGCTTTATGTATTGTCGATCACCATCTGGATTTCGGCTTTCGAGCTCGGAAGAATAACCCACGGTCGACATGTTAATTGCTGGAATTTCCAATCATGGGAGGGCCGGGCGTTCAAACTTGCAATTAATTAGTTGTCACTCTGGGACTTACTAAGCTGCTGCAATATATCGCATGACTATTATGAACCTCGGTACTCATCCGCGCTATGAAGTCTCAAATAAACTTCAATGCTAACTATGTTGCCATTGAATGAATGGGCGCGGGGTTTCGTCCAACAAGCTATCCATGATATCGGATATCCATATGGGTCCACAATTGCACAATATGAGTACTTACCTGGCTAGAGTCTTTCTAGATCATTTTTGAATTTATTAGGATGGAGGTCGAAAAACTAGTTGGCACGATAGGCTTGATTCATGCGTGTATGTGTGTAAAACTACGAAGATATGTGAACCCGAACGGGGTATATGACTCCGAGACACGATATATGCTGATCTCCAGAGTATCCTGCATATGACTATTATTTAACGGTATTATGGATGAGATAAACTCTTGTTGCATTCTGCGCTCATGCACCATGAAACCAAGGTCGAAAATATTAACTTAAGACGCTATGTTTTTCCATCAATAAGAAGCTGAGACTGGGTATATCCGACATGGGTCCTTGAGTTCGGCTCGCATCTCGACACGAAAACTCCCTGCATTCGCTTGACGTCAGCCGAACTTTCAGAAACCTTAACATTACATATGCATATGATAGACAAACTTCTCCGCATTTTGCTCCAGACCGGGTGAGAATTCGGCATCCAACCCACATTGGGGTATTGCGAACAGACGGCTCGGAAAGATTTAGGCTAATCCATGGTAACTCCGGTTATTTCCCAGCTTTAAGTGTGGGGTTTGGGATGGGGAATGGATCCTCTGCCGCCAGTTCGGCGTAATCAAGCTTGTCAGAAAGGCTTATTTCAATGACTAGTCGAGTTGTATCACTAAATTAGGACACTTTAAATTAATGTATTCTTACAATGGGGATTTTTGGTGGGGAGTTAGTGAGCTGTTATTCCGGTCAAAATGCTTTCCTTAGATTATTGTAATGAATTTAAAGCTGACCCATGGCTTCTCTGAAATATCTGCTGGATAGAGATATATACTCTTTCACAACCAATATATCCACAACAGAGCTGCGACTAGCTATATGTTAGTCCATACATTCGGCGAATTTGCGAAATGACCACCTTCACAAAAATCTCAAGTAGAACGGAGGCCTCAATACTTATTGATGGCCGCCGTGCACTCTATGATATCGACCCTCTAATATACTCTGGTTTCACGGAGTAAGTTTGTTAATCATTCAAAAATATGAATTTAAGTTTGAATACTGCTGTCATATGAGGTTGGGGTTGGTACTGTTGCTTACATTTTTTTGGTCTCAACGAAATAGGCACATGGGAAGATGTATCTATGGCGGGATTTATGACCCAGGGAATCCCCTCTCCGATTCAAAAGGGTTTCGAAAGGACGTTATGGATGCACTCCGAGATCTTAAAGTGCCATGTTTTCGATACCCGGGAGGGAACTTCGTTTGCACATATTCTTGGTTGGATGGTGTTGGGCCCCGTGAAGCCCGGCCAAAACGCCCAGAGCTTGCCTGGAAGGGTGTCGAAAGTAATCAATTCGGGACGGATGATTTCATGGAGTGGTGCCAGGCGCTTGGGGCTGAACCATATATTTGTCTAAACATGGCAACTGGGACCCTCATGGAAGGTTTGTGATGCCATACAACTACCAACTATTTGGGTTGGATTAATCCAGAGCTAAATAAACAATATATATGTGAAATAGCCTTAGGATGGCTAGAGTATTGTAACTCTGATCAGGATACTTATTACGCAAACCTGCGGCGAAAAAATGGAAGGGATAAGCCTTATAAAGTAAAATATTGGGCACTTGGAAACGAGATGTGGGGCCCGTGGTATGTATTGAAGTTTTCGCACAGAAGCTGATCCCAAGCTAGCTACGTATATCTTACTAAATTTTCAATCCGTAATCCATGAAGGCAAGTCGGGCAAATGACGAAAGAAGATTATGCAAAGAAAGCGCATCAGTGGGGAAAGGGTACGGAAGCCAAGATTTACCACTTCATATTCTTTTGTTTGCTGACTCGACAGCTTTCACAGCCCTAAAGCTCCTTGATCCAAGCATAAAACTTATTCTGTGTGGAGAGAACGGCACTAGCGATTGGGATAGATATGTTCTCCAGAATTCCATTGAATATATCGATATGCACTCTATTCACATATATACTGCCGACCCTGAGCATGTTCCGAATGTTATAGCCCCGCTATCCGCAGAGCGTGCGATCGAAGTAACAGCTTCATTAATCGACCTTGCACGCATCAACAATCGTTTGACGAATCCGCCAACTTCTGATAATCATATCATTCACAAACCGACAATTTGTTTCGACGAATGGAATGTTTGGATGTATACGCGCGCTCCTGGAGACCAGGGTGCGGAGGAGAGCTATACTCTATCAGATGCATTAGCAGTTGGCGTATGGCTAAATGTTTTCATCCGCCAGGCAAGGTACTTAGGG
This sequence comes from Orbilia oligospora ATCC 24927, assembly GCF_000225545.1. Taxonomy (NCBI): domain Eukaryota; kingdom Fungi; phylum Ascomycota; class Orbiliomycetes; order Orbiliales; family Orbiliaceae; genus Orbilia; species Orbilia oligospora. Next base: position 1,584,728 of record NW_011645772.1, read on the forward strand.
ATGGCGAATATAGCACAATCAGTGAATGTAATATCTCCATTGATGACAACCAAGGGAGGCATTGTCAGACAGACGTCATACTATGTTCTCTATCTTTTCTCTAACTATATGAGAGGGAAAACTTTGGGGGTCCACCTTAGCGCTGGAACATATGAAGGCAGAACAGTGCCGGAATGGATCGGTACAACAATGGAAGTGCCCTGGCTCGACGTCTCTGGCGCTATTTCCGAAGATGGAACGATAAACCTAAGCGTGGTTAATATTTCGGAAGATGAAGATATTCTGACACAGTTATCTATCGCGGAGGGCACGAAGGTCCAGGTTTTTAGAATTGGGGGAAGTAGGTTCAAGATAACTGATACTAATATGGCTGGAGAAGAAGTCATAAAAATCCAAGAGGATACCTGGTCAGCAAGTGGAAATTATAATTTTGAGAAGAGGAGTTATACCCTCCTTCGTTGGAGATAAACCTATCCTTGACGCTGTGCGATTTAGTTCTGGTTGTTTTAGCTAGAAAAAGTCGGCTTGGAGTTTCAAGATGCACCAACTTAGCGTAACCTGGGTATGCGTACACTGTTGCCTGGTGGTTTAGTTTAAGAGCAAACATAAATATGAAAGCTTCAAAGGCCTGTTGATGTTGTCTGGTAATACTATTTCTTCGGCCTCATCGTCCACCTTCCTTCGATCAGCCGTGACTACATGCAAGACTGGTCGACCTTAACCGGCGGCTCACTTTGATGCGGATTGTTGGATATTTTGCGTTGTCTACTTTTCCACACGTTTCGAGCTTCTGCGATTCGCCACGCAAGCAACTTTGTCAGCAACAAGATACGCGTCAGAAAAGTGGTTACGAATCCGCGCCCCGGGCTTCTTTTATAAGTACGGGCTTTCGCAGACCATCAGACGAAGCTGCATTACCTCGAGTTGCGGCAAATTTTCTAGTGCGGTGGCGGTGCGGTCCAGTGCTGTATACAACTGTGTATCTGTGCCTGCGCCTATAGCTAATAGCGCACCAATTGAATCTCAAAATCCCACCCTCTTCAAGCTTCAACACGACAACGTCTTAGACCAGGCTAATATAATTCATCAACTACATCCGCAACCATGGCCGACGAAGCAAAGGAACTGAACCTTCTCAAAAACGTCGAGAACAGGATCGTCTTTGCCCAAAATGATGCGGCTCTCCAGGTAAATTGCAGCGTAGAATCGCCACTATTGGGAAGCCGTAACATACATACTTATGTTGCTGTTGTGTCTAGACGATTTTGAAGACGTTTCTATGTCCGATGCTCCTGAAGCTTGAGTCACCCCATGCGGCCGTGCGAGAGAAAACCATCTCGATATGCCAGCATATTAACACTAGGATCAAGCCATCTGGCATACAACTCCCCGTTGCCGCTTTGTTGGCCCAGTTCCAAGGCGCAAATTCCGGTCTTCTTCTCAAGAATTTCGATCTGATGTATATACAAAGGGGCCTGGAAAGAGTTCCAACCGATGTAAGTATATCAAAATCCAACAAAATATGGGATTATAAACATATTTGACTGATGCTGACTCCAAATAGGAATTGAAACCACTATTACCCGGGATTTTGCATGCATTTGATGAGATATCAGCGGGCCACTCCCGAACAATGTTTCAAATACTGCTTAATACCCTCTCACAGCTACCCTCGCCTCCCGCAAGAGGTAGCCCCGCTGCTGCTGAATACCGGCAACTGCTCGACCTTGGCAATCATGAAAAAGCAACCGTGTTCCTGTCCCAAAAGTTCGAAGATCTTTTGTTGTTAATATTAACTCCGTTCCAATCCACCGAAACGGGGCCCGGTCTATCTTGCCCAGGCCTGTCTGCTGAACGATTTGAATTCCTCACATTGGGGAAAAAGGAGACGTTTTCGCATTCACGTTTATCGAGCATCAAGCAGAGAGTGTTGGAATTCATCGCTGTAGCAGGGTTCTCAGATAGGGACCTTTATTTCCCTTTTCTCGTCGCCGCTGGCTCTGACTCCGGGTCTCAGCTCATAAATCTTGGCGAAGATGGTTTGAAAAGGCTGACTGTCGATCTTGATCATCTGGAAATTTCGGATACAACGAAGCCAGATGAGAAACTTATGAAACCGAATGAGACGGGAGTTTACATTATCCAGAAGCTCTATAACCTTTACCTCGGTATTCCTGAGACGAATACCTCTGCTGCGAGAGCTAGCCTCAAAAGTAGAGTTCTCAACATTCTATCGAAATCAATACTTGCCTTGAAAGAAGAAGTCGTCTCTCCTACGAAAGTCCAGCGTCTGGTAGAGGAAGGGCTTTTAGGCGACAATGCGGAGTACAATTTCAAATTTAGATCCTCGGTGTTTGCCTTCTTAGTCCACGTTACTCGTTTGGGTGGCGATAGCCTTATCCAAACTGTTGGCTATGTCATTGTAGAGAATATTCGAACCTGGATATATGCTGATGGATGGCCAAGAAGTACATCGGTTAACACTAGTCAGCTTTCAAACCATCTAAGATCGCAAGGTTATATCACAATCGGTCTCCTTGCTCGGAGGGTACCGGCTTTTATTGTGGAGAATGATTTACAGATTTTGAGATTTCTTCTTTCTGCGGTCCGAGGCGAGACTAAAGAGATGAGGTCTTCGGCAGAAGAAGCAATCAGTTCGATACTACCGTGCTTTTCCCTGATGACTCGGACCCAACGGAAAGACGTCAAGGAACTCGCATTCCAAAGTCTCCTGGAGGACGCTGATACCTCAGGGTGGGGGTCGTATCTCAAAATCGCAAATAGAGCCTCGTCCTTTGGAGATCCTGTCAGGATTTGGATGTGTCTTCTAGCCTGTGCTACGATAGGTGCTAGGAGCACTAAAGCTTCGCGAGATCTTATAGATGATGGGAGAAAAGCATTGCATCCCTACTGGTTCGGCATTTTGCATCCACGGGCCAAATTGAATAACGGAAGCAACCCTAAAGTCGAGACAACTTCCGACGACGGCAAGATGGATATTGACCAAGAAACCCCGGAAGCCGAAGAAGCAAAATTTCAACCTTTGCTTACCTTTCTTCTTTCGAATGATGCTCGACTTCCCAACGCTTTCGAGAACAGACTTACAACCGCTAGATCAGTCTATGGTGTCCCGATTTTCGTGCTACCTGAGATGGTTACGTTTCTTCGGAGTGTACTATTGATTAATTGCCTAGAGTATGGCGTATCGACTGAACAACCTGAAGGCAAAGGCACGGAAGATGCGCTTCTTGTTGATGGAGATTGGGATGACAAGATAAGCAGTGAATTGGCTACTTCGGACCAAATGCGGACTTTCGTTCGCCGATATATTGAGAATACTGGTGTGACCTCCAATTATTTCGAACTGCTTCTTCGAGCGCTCCTAGATACATCCGACGCTCCAACATTTGGCAACATTTTGATGGAGTTCTTTCCTCTGCTTTCTTGGCAAATTTTGGAACGTCTACTCAGAATATCTAGCCAAAATCAATGGGCTGAGCTTAACCGAATGGTTTGGCAAGGGAAACGTGCAGAGAGAGAGTCAGCATCCTACCTACTCGGCATGTTCAAGGCACTATCACCAATTGATCATGATGGAGTACAGACCAAAGAGTGGCTAGATCTTCATATATCCCGAATCACATCGTGGGAGTCCTGCCCGACGACAGTAAGTTTCCTACTTTCGTAATCTCCCCCCAACATAAGCTCTAATCTAAAGTTTTATATAGGAATCAAATCGAACGCATGGATCGATTATCGCCATCTCGTATTACTTTTCTCGGTTAAATGTCGAGGCTCCTTATAAGAGTACGGTGGCATCTGCTAGTACTGGGGAGGTTTCAAAAGCAATATCAGCTTACATAGACATCACTATCAACTCTCGAGATACTGAGTTTCGCGACGCTGCTATCGTAGCGTTGACGCAACTTTGTTATTTCAAAGTTGTTCAACCATCCCAAGTTGAGAAGGATTCGGAACTCTTTGAAAAACTTAGAGCTCTTGGGAAATCTGGGCATGAAAAGGCAATAATTGCTCTCGGAGCATTCAGTCTCGTATACCCGGCTCCTCATAATCCTGACGGGCCAACAGAGGAAAAGGACAAAATCACAAAGATAAAAGAAATCCTAACTAGTGTTCATGACAATAAAATGCCTGAGCTCTCATTCGCCACTGGTGAAGCATTGTCCATTTTGGCGGCTGGATGGGACTCGCAAATACTCGCAAGGAAAATGGATCTTGTTGATGGAAAAGTTTCTGCAGCGGGCCTCGGAGAGAGAGAGGACGGTCAAATACTGAGAAATCTCGTTTCAGAGTTGCTTGAAATGCGAAAAAAGGGCGGAAGTGCGAGCTTTCGGAAAGCAGCTTGTGTCTGGCTCCTCAGTATGGTGCAGTACTGCGGACATTTAGATCAAGTTCGCGAACGGTTCGAGGATATCCATACCGCCTTTAGGTTATACTTAACAGATCGAGAAGAATTCGTTCAAGAGACCGCTTCTCGTGGTCTGACGAAAGTCTACGAACTCGGAGACAAAAGCCTAAAAGAAGAGCTTGTTAGGAATCTCGTTTCCTCGTTCACTGGAACAACGAAAACACTAGCAGGCCAGGTGCAAGCAGATACTCAATTGTTTGAGCCCGGCGCGCTGCCAACTGGCGACGGATCCGTCTCAACTTACAAAGATATATTGTCTTTAGCGTCGGAAGTGGGAGACTCGAGTCTTGTCTACAAGTTCATGTCATTGGCATCTCATTCTGCTATGTGGTCTAGCCGGGCAGCTTTTGGGCGATTTGGCTTGGGAACTATCATGTCGAATTCTGAAGAAATGTTCGCAGAGAACCCAAAACTTTATGCTAAGCTTTTTAGATACCGGTTTGACCCCAATCCAAACGTACAACGGTCAATGAACGATATCTGGAAAGCCTTGGTCAAAAACCCAAGCGCTACAATTGACAAGTATTTCGATAATATTATGGAGGACCTTCTGAAGACGATCATTGATAGAGAGTGGAGAACAAGAGAAGCAAGCTGTGGGGCAATTGCTGATTTAATTCAAGGCCGGCAACCCTCTCAAGTAAGCAGCTTGGCCCTGTAGTGTTCCTGTCTCCTGACTAATTAAATATCTGGTGCTAGTACGAAAAACATATCCAAAACATCTGGACTATGAGTTTTAAAGTCCTTGACGACATCAAAGCTTCGGTTCGGGAAGCGGCAATGAAACTGTGCCGAACTTTAACCAAGTCTCTCATCCACACGGTTTCTGATGAGCACAATACATCTCCAAAGGATGCCAAAAAGGCGCTGGATAATATTATGCCCTTCTTGATGGGACCTAACGGCCTCGAGAACCAGGCAGAGGATGCCCAAATGTTGGCATTGAGTAAGTCCTCAACTAAATACTTGGGAACTTGATTCATCTAACATTACTGATATCTCGTTTAAAGAAACCCTTCTTGACTTAGTCAAAAAATGTGGGCGTGTTTTACGGCCATATGTGCCAGATATGATTGATCAATTCTTGAATCTACTCAGCTCCTTAGAACCACAAGCAATTAATTATCTACACCTCAATGCTGCGAAGTACAACCTGACAGAAGACAAGGTAATATTCCTAATCCGTGTATTTCGAACTACACAGTAACAAGGGGTTTCTCTAGATCGATGCCGCCAGATTATCTAGCGTTCGCACATCGCCTATGATGTGAGTTGATTGTTCAATTGAGAACGACAAAGAGTTCTTAACATTTTCTCTCGTTCTTACATTTTTTCTCCTTCTACAGGGACGCTATCGAAAGTTGTTTGGACATCGCGGACGCAGATGTCATGAAGGTGTTTATCCCAAGGTTGAACAAAGCTATTAAGAAAGTCGTCGGGATGCCATCGAAAGTCGGCTGTAGTAGAGTCGTCGTCACTTTGGTAATTCGCCATAGCTTTCTCTTTAGGCCTTACGCAAATGATACCCTAAAGGTGATGTCCGCCGCCCTTGTGGATAGGAATGAAACAGTATCGGCATCGTATGCTGCTGCTTGTGGTTATCTTGCAAGACTTGCTAGCGATGAAGCCGTCATCAAACTTTTGCAATATGCCCAGAAGCTTTATTTTGAGCAACAAGGTATTTAAAGCATTTTCCACTCTATTTTGGGAATTAGCGACTTAAACTTGAAATTAGAGGAGCGAATGCGGGTATTATCTGCGTCGGTGTTGAATGCTATTTCAAAACAGTAAGTGGGTCGTTGGCTCACGGGAAACTCCGGTTAGGACTAAGGGCTAACTTAAGTTACTAACTACTTACGCAAAGTGCCTCGGATCGATTTCAGGCTCTTGCTTCAGATATTCTCCCATTTGCATTTATTGCAAAACATGATCCGGAAGAATCTGTTGCGGAAGAATATTCAAAATGTTGGTCCGACAATACGGGGGGCTCTGGGGCGGTAAAACTCTATCTGCCTGAGATCGCGGCTCTCGCTGGTGCCCATCTTGATTCAGCGAGATGGACGATTAAACAGACTGCAGCATTGTCAATCGCAGATATATGCGTTGTACTAGGTATCCCTGTTCCACAGGTATGGCTGCCACATGCTATGTTCCACAACTGACGGGTTCCATGGGCAGGCCCAGATCTCACCCAAGAACAACTCGATGTTGTGTATCCCCTTGCAGTCCGTAGTGTTGCAGGGAAGAGCTATCCGTCGAAGTACAGGGTCCTTGAAGGATTTGCAGCCCTTTGCACCTCGCCGAAGTTTACGGAGACCCAGAAACTCAAAGAAGTTTCGAAGGTGAGTTGAACATCAACCTAGTAAACCGGGCTTTCCTAGAACAAAAACAAGCTAATATATTTTAACTACAGATTTTTCTTCGGGAGGCTAATCGAAATAATAAAGATTACCGCCCGCACGCATTTGACAGCTTGGCAAAGTTTTTGAGGGTTCAAAGTGAGACAAATCTGTACGACGAAGTAGTGGACATCGTAGGAAACGTGTTTGAAGCCGGTGCAATTACCGACGAGGATGAAATGGACACAGACACCCATGGTAAATCATCAGAGAGGCTGTGAGTGGAGAAAATTTTCCGAACCTTTCAGTTGTGGCAGCTGAACTTATCCTAATCCGATGTTAGGTGGCAAATTACGCTAGCAAGTAGTCTTCAGCTTTTAGCTTCGAGCATGCACAAAAGATACCCAGATTCAGGTAGGTTTAAACGAGCACGAGCGCCCTTCCCCCTTCAGCTCATGCGTAGACGGGCTGTGAAAAGCGTGCCAATCTCCTGCTTGCTGACGCAATATTTTATTTTCTTTTCACTGCAGCCTCACAAGTGGAGACCCTCCTTGCGTTGGTCGAAAAACAATTACTGCCTAGTTGTAGCCGGGATGTGAAAACAGCAGCAATCGAGCTTGTCGAACGGATTTTAAGTCGTCTGCAAGATAACGGGCCATCAACTGCCGTCTCGCCTGTGGACCCGAAGACATGGAACAAGTCTCTCGTGCAGCTTTGGACTAACCTCAACCTGGTCTCAAAGGGGGCAAGTTCGGAGAATGAAAAAATTCGAAAGGAACTAAAAGCCGCCACAGAAAAACTGTGCATATGGATGGGAAGGTTGCAAGTCGATGGGGATAGCATCTCGGAATTGGTGCAAGCCCGGGATCAGGTTAACCAATTCCTTGGGCAGTCATAAGTCATCGGATAAAGAATGCAACGATTGGCTCGTGAACCTGCTTTAGCGAGGCTCTGCCTCCCACCGTTTCATATAGAGGAAGGCTTTGCAACACGCCATCATGAGTAAATAACAATAATATCTTCAAGTTATCACAGGAAAAATTTTCCACCTGGGATCATGCTTCTTTTAGGTATTACCCCGTAAATTAAGATCGTTGCTTTTGCTCGGAAGTAACCTGTCGAAAGGGGATCTAGATTTGACAGCGTGACTATGTCATAGGTAAACTGGTCTTGAGATCATGTACTTACTTGCTGACAAAATTCTTCAAAACATCCAAATGCATTTACCAGGCACCCAGGATTCTAATACATACATCCCAGGAAGTAACCGCACAAATGCAGGCGACTCCGAAATCGCCTCCACGCGCACATCAGAATCACCTCGCACATCAAGCGTCTAGTCCAAATCAGTGCTGGTTGGTATGTAACCTTTTCGATTTCGATTGAAGCGTCATAGACTCCTCTTTGTAGCATACAGGAGTGGTTGATGATCGGAGGATAGTGGGGTGGCGTTTTCCGAGTACGAGCTGATGCTCCCACCGCTCAAATCGTGCGACACAACTGACAAGCAATGCAGCCGCTGGAGGCGACCCGCCCAAATGGAGCGCTTGGGCTGAGGAATTTGAATCCCAGGGGCCATGGCCATTAGCATTAATACTATTTCGAATGTTCGCAAAATTAATTGAAACTCTTGCCGACTGCATGCTGTGTTCAGGATTATGATTTCAGGGTCCTGCACGAGGTTCCAACTCGCTCTATTCTCGCTCGACTCCACAGAAATGAATCAGGAACACGCAAGCTGGCTGCACCTGAAATTTTCCCCAAAAGGGTAGTCATGTAGGTACCCCAAACCCAGTGCACCAGTCTTAGTCGTCGATAAGCTCCAGAGCTTTTGCTTCTTATCCACTAAAACCTGGGTTCGGATCGTTGTCGCACCATGCAGTTGGCCAACGACATTAGAGACACCCACACACGCCCACATCCATCCACATCTGTATTCCTGCGGGGGTTAGCAATTAGCAATTGGAATAGACGCAAGAAGAAGAAAAATAAAATACCAAGAAGAAGCAAGGCATGAAACTGTCCGACCTAAACTTCTTTGAAAATTTTCTCCACAGGCTCTCCCATTCTGCGAACCACCTGCGCACTAAACTATGTACCAGGTTATTAGATGACCGAGCATTTATATGCAGCAAGGGCAATGGACGTCCGAATGGCTGGTTAGTCTACCAATCGCAAATGGTCTGTGCAGGCAGGCAGGCAGGCGTCAGCGGGATGCCAAACTTTCTTTCTGTTGTGCATGCCCACCCGAGGAGCGAAGGTTCTGCTTAGCTGCTGGTGAACTTGGTCACATCCTTGTAGCGTACATGTAATAATGTACCATTGAAGGAGAGAGCTGTCACTGCCTGATCTCATTCCTTCTTCCTAGGCCTTTCGATTTTCTCCTTCCCTGCCCTGGAAAGTTACCTAAATTTGCTAAAAAGTTTTAAATGTCAGTACTCAAGTAGGTAAGTAGGTGAATGGATGGCAAAGCTGCTAGTCGACTCGACTCGAGTTTCTGGGTTTTATAATTTATATCAGGGGAGCCGGACGTACATCTTGCTCGTGACGTTTTCACTCCCTTTCTAAACTAAAACCTCCTAACTCCTGCGTTCGAGATCCTCTCCTCGCCGTGAATCTCTGCGGTATTAGTCCTAGGATCTCCTCAATCAATTCAGCCAGTCCCCGTTCCCTCAATCAGGCCCCCAGCTATGGTTCTCCATTAGAACGGATGGAAATCGAACATCCTGGGAAACCCGCCCCGAAAGTAAATTAAGCAGCGTGGGACAACTCACAAGCCTAGGGTCAGACCACCCCTCCTCGGGACCCGCCAGTATTATTATTATTGACAGCAATTGCAACGGCTCGAGCCCTATTTGTGGCTTTAACGAATTTATTATCAATTCTATCTATTGTTGTTAACTTAAGCCATCGCCGGGTTCCACTGTGCCTGATCTGATCTGGGACGCGCACTGGATTGCTGAATCCAGCAAATCATCTTGTGGGCTCCTGCAAGCCATGTTTTAAAGCCACCCCAGTATTGGTTCACTTTGTGGATAATCCCATTTGGAAGTATTATCATATTTTCATTTAACGAAGGGCCTCTTTTACCGTCTATGGAAGATCCCAGCCCATGACTCGCCAATATCAAAACCTATAGTTTAACCCAGATACTACATACAAGGTAATTCAGATTCTGGTTCTTTATTTTCCCCATCGAAATGTTTTTCTCGCCCGCCTAGTTTTTGTCCTTGCAAAAAAAACTAAAACCCCGGTGCTCCTTTTTTCGATTTGCTCAAAACCATTGGGTTGGACGGTCTCGAATCGGATTTGTCTATTTTACCATTTGTCTTGCTAGCTCACACATGGATTTGCTCTTCCTCCTTTGTAACACCATGCTAATGGCTCCTACCTCCTCCTACAGCACTCAACAACCGTAGCCGTCTCTCTCTTTAAAATCCTGGAAGCTATCTACAGTATGGATAGAGGACGGAAAGGTCGTCGGCACTCGGTGCCCCATGTTCAGATGAGGGAGGATGGCGGTAGTGGAAATATAAGCTCCTCGTCACGCTCTAAGCTCGCAATTATAGCTCCACGCAACGAGAAGGATAAGGGAATTGGCCCATCTCGGTCTCCGAAGGATGGTGTCTTCAAGGATAGATTGCCACCCCGTTCTCGGACTGGTTGTTGGTATGTGGCTTTTTCATCCGTTTTCTAATCCTTTTTTTTGCCTCCACGTTGAACGATAATTAACTGGACGGCCCTTGGTAGGACTTGTCGAGTATGCCTTTCTGACTATCTAGGGAATGTACGTGGCGGTTTTTCGTTTCTCGCTAACATCTTTGTATCATCACTCTTATAGACTCGAAAAGTGAAATGTAGTGAGGAACATCCCGTCTGTAGCGTAAGTTCTGCCCTACACTTTGGATCAAAAAATCAACTCGCTTGAGGGAGCTTCGAAGAAGCTAATGATCAGTCTAGCAATGTGCTCGGCTACAGCATCAGTGTGACTATCATCCGAGGCTCTCCTTCCGTGATGATACCCGTCGTATCGTAGATCGGATGCCTGAAGTCTCCACCGTCGGGAGCGTAACATGGGACCGTGAGTATCTTCCATAGCCTGCCATTTGTCCGATTGTATACTCCCTCGGGCCGAACTTACAATACTCTGATAGGGAAAGCACGCTTGAGACGGACCTCGATCATTGCAAGAGAGCCCGCGATTAGCCCGGAAGCTCTTGCATTGCCACCTTTCCATCAGCTAGGGAACGACGAGGAACGAGAATTGAAAGCTTCGACTCGACCACCTGCGACTTTCAATCTTGTACTCACACAGGAGAGCTTCGAAAATCAAGAAAATGACGTCGAGGTAAAGACGGAATACGACGCAAACGACTTAGCCTCACCACTGAGGGAGAAAATAAAAGTTGAGGACGATGTGAGCCCAATTTCTGAACGGATTCCGTCTTTCAGACGGACTTTGGTGAATCAAGCGATTTCTTCGTCCCCGAGTATGGCGTCCGATCCCGACATTGTAATTCTGGCACGATTCGAAGAACCTGCAATTAATCTGCCCAAACCTGCTTCACTCACACCGACCACAAATAGCTCTGCAGGCCGACGCCTGTCTGTTGCTTCTGTCCGTTCCGCTGGCCAAAGTTCGACTGCGACATCTAAAAGCTCGCCCCAACTAGATGGTCCGAAAATCTTACCAACTGTTATTCCAAAAGAAGAGCCTGTCCATGTTCATCTACCATTTTCGATACCAGATTATGGCCTCACACTCAATCCAACGGACTCTCTTTACTTGAATTACTATCGAAGCTATGTTTCGCAACATGTTTTCCATGTTAGGGGCGTTGGAAGTATCTGGAATCCAGCGTCGATTCACGGCGAGGACTTTTTCGACTTGGAGGCCACTAGATTTCCGCCGGTAGGTACGCCGTATTTGTGATAGGAGGACTGGTTGGGATAGTGCAGTTGTGGTATACTAATTGCTCAGCAGCTTTTTCATGCGATGATGGCAGTGTCAGCTTTCAGTTTCGAGCACAGGAGTCCAAATGGGAACAACTTTGTCCAGTCTTTACAACATTACCAAGCTGTTCTACCGGCCCTACAATCCAGCCTATCGAGCCCAGTCGACTTAACATCGGACGGGATTATTTACACACATTTCTTTCTTTTGCTCTATGAAGTTAGTTTCCTAGCCTTTTTTACGATTATTTTATTCCTAAACCTTATTACTCACCGGCTTCCAGATTGCAGCAGCGGAAGCTGGACGGCCGAATCTATGGCAACAACATCTATCTCAGCTACGCAGTTTCCTCTTCGAAAGGGTTTTGCACGATACTTCGGGAGCGACCCCGTTTATCATCTGGTACTTGGTTGCAATCGATGTTATCTCCTCGCTAGCAGGGGTTGAAGACGGGGATCTTACAGAATCTTTCTTGAGAAGCCATCTTATCACGGATTTCAAGAAAACTTTTGCGCCCAGCGCAGTAGCGGACGGTCTTTCGATATATTCTTCACCGGCTCACCAAGCATTAGAAAGCGAGGCGTTTCTTCAAGCTCTTTCTTTGAATCAGGAACTAATCCTTCTGGGATCGACGATTGCGAAAACTCGGATTGCATTGAAAACATCGACTCCATTAGTCACAGAATATGGGTCGGACGACGCTTGTTCAAGCTCAGATATACAAGCCTCGGTTAGAGAATCGCAAATTCACCAGATTTTAGAGGAGCTACAGCGAGTTTGGATATTCCATCAAAATGGGATGACGAATCTAGCAACAGAAACGGATAGCGCAATGTCCACCCGGCTCACGGTTCTTCAAAGCCAGGTATAACTCTATTGAGACGCCACGTTATTTTGTTTTATTTTTCTCGATTTTTTTACCTAAATATTCTAACGGTTTATACTTTTATCACATTTTAGGCGAAACTCTTTTACCACGCACTTAATCTTTATGCTAGGACTAGCATGTGGCCCAACCAGACACGAGAAACTGCAGACGTTGAGACTAATTCAAATGAAATCGCCCTTTCGATCCGAGCCATCATGTCAGAATCCGCACAGGTTCTCAACAACCCAGCAGTTTTCTTCAGCACGGGCTTTCTCATATTCCCTCTTTTCATGGCGGGTATCTCAGCAACTGACGCACGAGACCAAGCATGGGTCCTTGACGCCCTTACTCGAGCGGGCGTTCACACAGTCGGCCGCAATTGTACCGTCGTAAAATCAGCTCTACAAACAATTTACCAACATCAGAATCAAAACGCCGCCTTGCATCCGGTTGGAGCCGTTGCCTCCACCAGCAGGTCATGGCAAGATATCCTTTGCGGTTTCGGAGTCCAAGTGGCACTTTTTGGGTTTTAATTTAATTTACTACATGGCAGGCAGGGGAAATTTTTATATACTATAAATACGGTTCAAACTTGGGAGAAGGGGGGGGGGCTATATCCTTTCGACAGCGAACATTCAACAGTACAACTGTCCGTCTTCTAAAGCGGTCTTTTTTTTCTCATTGCAATTGTTTTTCTTTCCATGTTATTCCATAGCGTATCCTTTTTCACGTTGCATATTGATCACACCTTTATCCCTCCACCCACAGGCATATTTCAGAGCATTGGTCCCCTTTTTGCAAGCAGAATCATCATGAATTGAGCTCTCTATCCTTGCCCCCCTTAGTTGGAAGGGCTGAGTTAAATCCGACATGTCTTTTTAGCGTATTTTTTTTCTGTGTTAAAGAACAAAACCCCCCCGAACTTCTTTTCATTTGCCTATAAATATAAACTCGAAACCAAAAAAATACCTAATCATAATTTACACGCCTGAAAGCTAGATCACAAGATGAACTTTTTTTCCAACCAACCACCAAGGCGGTGGCGTTATAACCTGCCAATTGTACAACCGAGCCCCGTCCGAAAACAGCTAAACAGGCCTGCCATATGGCGGTGGCAAACGTTCCTAACAAGTACTTAGTAACTACATATGTACTCGTCTATTCCGTTTGACCGTTGCGTTAAGCTGAATACCGAAAAGGAAAAGAGAAAAAGGGAAAAGGTTCAAAAGGAATAACGCCAACATTGGAACGCCCCGACATACATATGTCTAGTACGTACGTACTCTCCGTAAAAATCGGAGCAAGAAGGAAGGAACAACATTCTTCGGTGTTATTCGAAGCCCCCAAAACAGAAAAAAAAAAAAAAAAAAAAAACCGTGCTTCGGCTGGGTTCCAATTCGTTCAAGCAAAGGTCTTGGGTTTTGCGGGAAGGGGCGTAGGCTAAAAAGCCACGTGGAAATTTGTTACCAAATTATTCCAGGCCCCAAAGGGTTTTTTGAGTTATCCTTCTCTCAACTCCAACCACTTTTCGATTCAATACCTAATATGTAAGGCGTTACTGATAGGTTTTCCTTTCCCCCTTGCTTTATTTCGCCGTAGGAGGTTTCGAAGAAAGGAAAAAACCCTCATGGCTGTGGCAAAGGGGATGAGGAAACGCCACACGCATATTTGGCGAACTTGATGCTGAGACCCTACCCAAGTACCAAGCTCCCCACGACCCACCCGGTCCCGGGCTGTATTTCCGGCAAGTCATGAAAATAATAGTTATTAACTAATGTTACGAACCTATAAACCCTTAAATGTGTATCATATTTTAACCGACTATGCTTGTTTGTGGATGCGGATGTTTTACTTCAATATCAAACCCTTGGGGCCTTGTCTTGGCTTTGAAGTTCAGCTTTCTAACTAAACAACAGCTTTGTTTGATGAAAGGACGTTGTCACGAATGTTACATGATTGGTCCATTAGAGACCAGCAGCCCCCCAAGCTTTCCAGGCCGCCCCGTTGCATATTTGGAGAATTCTCCACTTCCCTTCCCGCGCTAGCCCCTCTTGTAGCTAGTGATCACCGCCCAAGACTTCGCTAACTTGTCTGGTGTGCGACACACGAAATCGATGAATCGTAAACTAATCGGATTATTTTTGGAGAGAATTTAAAGATGAGGCGAGGGGGGGGGAGATGCAAAGGTTAGGTAGCCTTGTTTCTTTAAGAGAAAAAGGAAGAGAAGGAAGAATCCTCGTTTAACCCATGCTCTCCATGCATATCCAGTGCATATACCACCGATTTGACGATTGGAAGTTTAAATCCACCTATGGAGGGCGCCCCCTCGCCTTGACCTTGAATCGTATTCAAGAAGACGACCAGCTAGTTATCTAAGGTTAACCTAGCTTCAATAACGAGTTCCTTTCTTTTCTCCCAAAAGCTAGCTAGCTAAACTAATCTCTAATAAGCTGTGCCGCAGGAAGGCGGGTAAAAAAGCTTATATTAGATCCTTTACTGATCGTCGCTTTGCTTCAAGATCGATGGTCACGATACCCTTATACATACCCTTTTCATCTTTTCTTATATTCACCGGAGTAGGTAAGAAGGAAACGGTAAAACTAACTTCGTAAACTATCCGCCCAGCTACGAAAGCTAGCACATGACTTTTAGGGTCTTAAGAGCTCTCTTCTACGTAGTATACCTAATGTAATGTACTTACACTTACATATGGAAGTACATACGCTTCTTAGTATGTACGTCCATATCATTACATACATATCTGTAAAACGTAAGCCGCCGAATATCCAAAACCCACACACCTGCCCCCTCCCTTCCAAATATTGCGTTCAAATCTGCTACATGCAGCAAACATACATGAAAGATTACCGAGTGTACTAGTCCGATATTCCGGCCTAGTACTATATCGGAATGATCTGATTTGTTGGATGCAAAGTAAAAGAAAAAAAAAGGGCAAAGTAAGTACTTACTTACATGTAATTCCTGAACGAAACGAAGATATCCCTGCGCCATCAAAACATGCATTCTACATATCCTCTGAAGGAAAAAAACATGCCCAATCCTTTTTTTGTTTTGTTTTTTGTTTTTTTCTTTTCCTTTTCGTTGATATCTTGAGTACATAGCTCAAGTTCCGGTGATTCTTCTTCTCTTCGGGGAATTAAATTAAGTAAAAAGGGTTTTCTTTCTTTCTTTCTTTCTATACGCCGAACTCCATGGCCGCCTGATGCTTGGCAAGCTTGAAGAGAGAGAAAAATACAGATGTTGATATGAAATCCTAAAGTCCGTGCTGCATGCATGCTGATCCCAGTATCTAATCTTTTTTTTTCTTTCCCTTTCTTGCTCCTGAGCTTTGAAGGAACAAAAAAAAGAGGGCGGACTTTACTTTACCTAAGCTCAGATGCGGCGGGTCACGAAGTGCGCTCCGCATGTATGTACCGCAAGCTTATACCGAGCAAAAAAAAGCCATTCCAGGCATCATGACTTTCTTCCCCACCCTTGTAACTGCCTAGCTGATTCCATCATTGATTAGATTTGATCAAAGAAAAAGAAATAAATAAATAAATAACTACACAGTAAAGAACCAAAGTAAAAAGTTACTTCTCTGCAGGTAACGCAAAGTATGATCCATAATCCCTGCTTCTACCTACAAGGAAAGATATCACACCACCAACGCAGCATTTAAGAATCTAGAACCCTCTCATTACATATCTATATCGCTATCGACGGGGAAAAGGGAAAGAAGGAAATAAAAGAAATTTTTTTTATATCTTAGCAATAATACGGGAATACTATAGGGCTATAGCAAACCCGAGTACCAGGGAGGAAAATTTTTTTCTTTTCACGCTTAAGCTTACGGGAAAATCGATCAAGCCCTCGCCTCCTCAACAATCAAGATCTCGGAACTCGCCGTCGCCGATTGTCCTTTCCCGGCTAAAGTGATTTTAGGAAAATAAAAATGGAAGGAAAATCAACACAAGTTTTTTATTTTATTTTTTTTCGGAGGGGGTGGTATTTCGAAAAAAGGCTACGGGGTTTAGGTGAATGGGATGGCATTTTGTGAAGGCGATTGGTTAAATGACAGGCAAGTGGTGTAGAATGTACAGGGTTAATTGTTTTCCGAGCAGCCGCAGCGTATGTAATGTAGACCATTAAACTGAACCATGTTGAAAAGCAAGAGTGTGATTGTGGGAGAACAAAGGGCATGATCGCCAGCTGCAATATGTGATGCAAGTTGATTGTGAAAGATGTCAAGCTGGCTGGGCTGAGAACGAAAAGAGGAAAAGGATAGAACCCGCCGCCGCCGGCCCCTCACTTTAACGCCCTTCCCAGCCGTTGAAGTGTGTCAAAAGAGTCCTCCAGCTACATAACTGGATCTCCATTTGAGCATGGGCCCTGAGGCCTTGGGTCCGTCCTCCCGCGCCAACCTCGAGTAAACCTTCCTTCAAAGCTCCCACTCACTCACTCACAGCCACACAAAAAAAAGAACACACGGTCCGCAGGCAGCCAACTCAAATGTAAATTATCCAATCTTGACACCACCAACCGCCGCCCAGGTGCTCGACCTGCTTCCAGCAATCTTGTCCATATAGCTTTCAACCTTGCCCCTTCCAATGGTGGTCTTCACAAATTCCGCCACAGACGCCATATCAAGCCCTTTGCAGCTCAAAACGGCGTCTATATCACTTTCCGTCACCTGGACTGCGTCTTTTGCCTGCTCCTTCGCCATTTGTACGACAGCTTTCCACGATGAACCAATCATGTTTTTGATCTCCGTGATTTGAGACTTAGGAATTTGTGGCTTCAAAGCCTTGACCACCGGAGACTTCTCCAAGTATTCGCATAGTATCAAAATGTGTTTGCAGGCCTAGATGGCAAAAAAATTGCGATAGTTCGTCGTTAGCAGCCCGATCATATGCGTCGTCATCAAAGGCTTCAAAAATAGAAACGCCCCCAGAAGAGAGACCAAGACATCGTATTTGCGAGAAATGCCCTTACCTCTAAAATCATGTAAGCTTGATGTAAACTATACCAAAGCGTCCGATCCTGGCCATCATCGAGTGACAACTGAGACATATCGCCAACAGCAGAGGACACATCTTCACGATTGCCCTTCGATGGTGGCTGAAAGCTACCCCTTAGAGTTTGGAATTTGCTCGATATCTCAGTCAACAGCAATTTAACCTTCCCACTCGATTTGGAACCACCCTCGCTTTCCACCTGAATATCTCCCATCAGACAGGCGATATCTAAGACCTGTCTCTCAACACCCGTGAATTCCTTGACGCCCTCCTCACCACCCTCAAGGATTCCACGGAGATGCTTGGAAAACGGCACGTGCTCCTTCTCTGAGGCGCCCTCATTGGCCTTCGATCCTGATGCTGCCGCTGATGACGCCTTCGTTGAGTCTGCAGCAGAAGATGCCTGTGACTGTGCGACCAGAGTCGCCGCGATATGTTCAGTCAACAAGAATGCCTGAACCCATTGGACCCCGACACGAGGCCCCACGTCACAGCCTGTATGCCAGCCGTCTTCCCCGAACAAATCAAACGTTCGGTTGTCCGACGTCTTAGCATTCAGAGCTCTATCCCACAGAGCCCCCGCTGCTGTCGTTGACCCTTCCGTCACGGTCACCCCCCGGAACCTCTGTACCCGCCTCCGTTCGATCTCAAATTGGCAAGCTGAGATACTCGAAGATACTCTTTTTTCGAACAATACCATATCCTTGATTTGTCCGTATGCCCC
The DNA here is from genome assembly GCF_000225545.1 of Orbilia oligospora ATCC 24927. Taxonomy (NCBI): domain Eukaryota; kingdom Fungi; phylum Ascomycota; class Orbiliomycetes; order Orbiliales; family Orbiliaceae; genus Orbilia; species Orbilia oligospora. Next base: position 1,603,060 of record NW_011645772.1, read on the forward strand.
ATTCTTAAACGCCAGGCTGATCATTTCCGGGTTGGTGCGGTTTGCATTTTTATATAGCCTGAGCGAAATATCGTACATTTCCAAGCTGTCTGTAGGGTTGTGTGGGACGTGCATACCAACATCAGCCATATCCGTAGGATGCAGCAGTTTAGCTGCAGATGACACAGAAAATGGAAGAAGGGTAGATAGCCTTGTCAAAACATGATGTGATAGCGAGTCATTTTGGATCTGCTTGATGCTCAGTCGTTGATATTCGATGGTTGCACAAGACGGGGCGCCAATAATCATGTACAATCGAACTAGCATGAGTAGTGCTGTAAAGTTATGTTTCGACTTCGTGAGGAGGTGCTCAAGGATTATTATTGCAACCCTCACCGGAAGGGGGTCTTGCATACGAGATGCAGTGTATTTGCACATAAGTGCCTTGGCGACCAATAGTAACAACTCGTCGCCGATCCTCATATCGGTGACTAGAAGGTCGATATCGACTTTGAGTGAGACGTTATAGACAGCCAAGCATTCTTGGACAAAGCCGTTCAATCCTTCTGTGACCGGTAGCCGTTCTTGATTGTCTATCTCGATCCAAAACCAAAATTTCAAGAGGGTGACCCACTCGCGGACTGCATTGGTCAACTCCTTGGTAGACGATTCAGATGAAGTGATATCCTTGCTCTTGCAGTGACCCGTCATCTTGACTAATAGTTCTTTCTGTTCATCCGTATTCAGTTGGGCCACATAAGGTCTCAAGTCATCGTAACATGAACTCGTGCCGCCTTGTTTTTCGAAAAATGCAAAACATACTGCAAGGAGAGTTGACACGTCTTCCTTGCAGTTTAGGTTGGAATGAGGACGGCAGAGCGATGCAAATTCGACGGTAGCTAATAGCGCATTTCGTGAAGCACGCTCTTCTCCATCTTTGAGTTTCCCCGCAAGGAGCGCTGCAGCTTTGGTGAATAACGGATCCTCTGGGTCTTTCGCTCCAATCTCAACTGCGGAGGCAACATATGCGGCCCATACTTTCCAGTCATCCTTCCAGACCCTGCTAACTTTCGGTTGTTCTAGACCCGTCCCGTCCGATCCGTCCTTGATAGCTACACTCCCGGTCGATAGGACGCTAAGACAATGGTCGTTCACATCCTTGAACTCTTGCAGCCGCAATTTCGTCTCAACCAGCATCCACCAGAACTCCCAGTAACTGTCCGAGCCAAGGCGACTGTTGAACCCTGTCGTTTGGCTCTCTAGATACTTGACAAGCTCCACATCATCGACTTTCGTGAAGCTCAAGATATCGTAAAACAGTTGTAGCTCTGCAGCCGTCCGAATCGATCGGATTGGCCCGGATTCCTTCCCTTCTGGGATCTCGCTTGCCGCTTTCGATATCATGCGGGAAGCAAGCATACCAAATATCCCTACACTCGATCGTTGATCGTCATCGCAGGCTACCTTGTGATATCTCTTGGTCAGCTAACCAGGCAACCCCCAAAAGCCGTTCCCATTCGAGGGAGGAAAATAGGCAACATACGACCATAATAAAACATGCAGCAACAGCCCAGAAATAATACCCCCGGTTCCCCATAACACCCTTCTGCAAAGCCATCGCGGCCTTTTGCATTCCGGTCCAATCACACGCCCTCATACACCCACTATACCACTCTTTCAAGCCAGCTTCGTCAACATTCTTTGTCCTCCCCGGGGTAGCTATCCTGGCCTTGTACAAATGTTCGTGGAACTTTCCGATTTCTTCTTTCTTCCCGAGGTAGATGTATGTCATTTCTATTAGTCGGATTGTCTCGCTGTCCTTGGTCGGTGGGGTTCGAAACGCCAGAGAATTGCAAATTTGGAGGGCTTCGGTAAGTGGGGAGGTCTGTTCGGGAAGACCAGCGGTAGGGAGATGTGCTAGGATGAATGCTCTCATAGCCTGTGTAATTCATGTTATCGTTAGTTAGCAAGATTGGATAACCAAACTCATTTTTTGATAGCTCCTGGTCTGGAGGATAGCTCCATAGATTCAAAACTGGTTACATACCGTCAAATAATCGCCCTTTTCACCTTTCTTCAACCTACGGGCAATCAATTGCAATGCCTGCTTTGCACTCCCGCCCGGTGCATTCAACGTATCCCATACCTGCTGATTCTTTCGATCGAATGGTGTAGCCATATTTTCTTCTTTCGTTTCAATAGTCTATCGCATTTGAGGACGCCGGCCGAAAAAAGGTATACAATAGAATGGGGGAAAAGAGGATCAATGTCCCCTTTTGTAAGTCCCAAAAAATTGAAGTTAAAAATGAAGCTATCGTGAGTCAAGGCCTAGTGGGGTTTAGAAGAAAACCAAGCTCCCCGTTACCGTTCCAAAATCTAGTGTTGTCCCAGCCAGAAAGCTCCTCGAAGAAGAAGCTACTAGTCACCGAAAGACCACTGCGATCTGTCGTAAACGGGTCGTACAGCAGATACTATCTTTTTTTTCCCGTGGTGGATGTCGGTTTGTTGTAGAATGAAGCAAGAAAGAATGAAAGAATTGAAGTGTCAAGAAAAAGCCACAGGATTCTGCCATATCAAGCCACAATAAACAACTGGGAAAAAAACACAGACACGCCACCTCAGCGGCTATCGCGGCTAAATCCCACCTCTTAAGCTCTTCCGCTTTCAAACTCCCCCAAAACCTCCAATTGCAATTGCATTTGTATTTCCGTACATTGTTACCAAAAGCCAAAAGTATAACACCTCAATCTCATATGATATCTATATCCTACATGGTTTTAGCACACTTCCAAGTCTAGTTCTAAAGATATCATTCAACCCATCATACTGTTGCTTTTGACTAATCCGAGTCGTTCAATTCAAGTTACATCAGTATTCATACATATCATTTGAATTTACGAAGAGCGCAACTTGAGAATCGACAAGGAAAGACGCTTTGAAAGTACTGCATTACATGCTTCCAAACCGCGGTAATTAAAGCTTAAGAAGGCTAGAAAGTTACTATCAAGGACTACCGGAAACCCGGAAGGGGAAAAGGGAACAATGCCAGAAATACAATACCGCGAAAACCCAGTCGACGAAGACACAAAACGTCAATTCGACACCAAAGAGACCTCAAAATTCTACGACCCTTGTCAAGACGCTGCAAATAGGTCTCTCAAATGTTTAAGAAGGAACATGGGAGATCGGGAGATGTGTACCGATTATTTCCAGGCTTATAGGGATTGTAAGAAGAAATGGGTGCGTTTTCTTTCCTCCCAGTCCTTTTGAAACCACAAATTTCCTTCATTTAGATTCCTAAAGGCATAGATATACATTCGTTGGATCGTAAAGGCTAAAATGTTTACTTACCTATGTATATCTCGTCAATATTTTAGGTTGAAGAAAGAAAAACCGAACGCTGGAAGAAGGCCATGGGATCCCTAGGCTTCAAAATTGGTGACGACAGTCCCGAGAGCTCCTCGTCTTCTTCTTCAGCTACTGCGGCTTCTGGTAGCACCACCACTGGTGGAGAGAAATAAAAAAAAAAACATCATTAAAGATAATACCTTCATCCCACCGGATGTAGTCCTGCTGTACTCCCTTGCCAGCCTGGAGGGCGGGATCTCTATAGCCCTTTTCGCCGCCTGAAAGATATCGACACTCTTGTCCGGAACAAGTACCCGCACCCATCCTTCTTCCCCAAATTGTATGAATACCGACACCACTCCCTCATGTACTTTATATATATCCACAGGCGTTCTAGGAGCGATTTATCTTTCAGTCCAAAACCACCCAGATCTTCTGACGTAGCTATCTACATATTTTCATAATTAAAATCTAAATATGTATAATCTAAAACCGAGTGTAATGACGACGCGATGATGACGACGTCAAATATCGATTGACGAAACAGGTAGGTAGGTACGTAGATACTAGGTATATAGGTAGATATCAAAAACAAAAGGAGTATTCTTATAAACCTCCCTCAAGCTTCCATACCTTCCATCCATCCATTTCCTCATCGATAGGTATCAAAAGCAGCTAGTTATTTATAAACATGCACACACAAATGCATACGAAGAGATAGAAAAAGAAGCTGCGGTAACCCAAGCCGGGTATTCATATTCAACGAAAAGACAGGAATATATCAACTTATGTATATATATATAAAGAAAAACTATATGATTTTTTCAGTAGGTGTGATAGTGCACTGGGTATCCAAAACAAAAGAAAAAAATAATTAAAATAGAAACGCGGTAAAGAAACATGGAGAAAGGAAAGGAGAAAGGTAAAAAAAAAAAGAAGGGAGGAGGTGCTGTTATATATATATGGCGATAGAGAGAAGATGAGAGATACTTTCGAAGAGGAAAAGAGAAACTTATGAAAATACTCATTACAACATAATATAGGAAAAAAAGGACCTATAAGCCAGAACTAAGCAACGAGTACTGTTGTGCTTGTCTGTTAAAAGAGAATTAGGAAAAAAGGAAAAGGGAAAAAGCGAGGTAGTAAAGTAACGAATGTTGCAAACAATCTATGCGCAATGTAAAGAGAAAGAAACTCGCCGGCAATATCAACCTCATGAATACTCGATGCCGACAGAAATGAAATGAATCAAAAAGAAGAAAGGAAGAACGAATGTCTCGCTAATAACAATGAAGTAGAAAGGAAAGGGGGGGAATCCATAAAAGGAGGATGTTATATCAAACCCAAAATCACCTTTTTGCTATAATAATAGTTCCAATTCAAACTCCCCATCAGGCTCCTAGGAATCCCCCAAAAACGGATGTACAATATGAAGAGGTAAATAGGGTATCCTTCGCCACAATAATAGTAATAAAAAAGTGCGTTACGCCGGCTGCTTCTCCAACTTCCTTCCTCTCGGTTCCTCGACATCTGGAACATCACTCCTATCACTCCTTATCCGATTCAAACTCACGTCGTCCCTGCAATCCCCGTCTGTATTTCCAACATCGCTTCCCTCCTCTTTGATAAACACAACCTCTTCATGCTCCCCTATAATCGGTGAAAACTCTGCAACTTCCTCAATTTCACATTCGTCTTCATCCTCCTCCTGTATAGCATCGGCCTGCGCGCCAGCCGAACTGGTACTCGCCCGTTTACTCGCTGAATGCCGCCGTCTCCCTTGCGCAACACTGGGTGATGAATTCCTCGCATGGCTTAAATTTAGGTTTGGCCCTTTAAACGCCGTTTTCTTCCTCCTCGCGAAAGCAACTGATTCTTTATTAAACACTGCCGTCTCATTGAACGCGTCGACCCCAGTGCCTTGTCGAACAAGCCGTACATTTGATGGGAAACTATTCGTCCTCGGTGTCGTTGCTACAACTTTTACGCCGGACGCCCTGGGACTCCTCGGCGACGCCAGCTGAACAGAGTTGACCGAACTTGAGGATGCAATCGAAGAAGCTTTAGAATGCGACTTGTGAAATGATCGTACTGAAGACAACGACGAGGACGTCGACTTCCTACCTCCCAATCCACGACCTGACATTCTCCGCGCTGAATGCGGAGTCAACGGTGATGGTGATATCGACTGGCGTTTCCTTTGCTGCGCCGTTACTAAGCTCGGGGGAACATGACTCGATGATCCGCCCTGCCTTGCCGTATCTCTCCCTCTAGACCTAGCATCCCGCTGTCGATCGTTTTCTCTGAGCATTTCAAGCACGTTCCCCGCCCGTGTACGAACGCTCCCACTTTGATGCGAACTATGCAAACCCCTTCCTTGATTAAGGTTTGACTGCGAGGTACTTCCATTCTGCAGCCTGGGCTGATATTTCGCATCACTAGCAGTCGACGCCCGCCTCGTGGAATGGAATAACCAGTGCTTCAAAGCAGCTAGAGTAGTCAAAAAATGGATCTTTCGTTGATTCGGCCGTCTTGTTGAGGCTGACGACGGGAAAGTCGGATCACGATTTAAATCTGGTGACGACATGATCTGTATCTGACTCTGATTCGACGGGTTCCGCTGTAATTTATTGTATGGATGTCGATCTTTCGGGTTCGGGTTCGGAGGTTGCTGTGTCGGTCCTGCAGGCACTATTGGGGTTTTAGCTGAACCGCTTCCATTATCATCGACTAACGTGAAAATTAGCCGCGGAGGAATTTCTCTGAGCTACAGAAAGAGTCATCAAGGGACCTACGTGATGCTGAAGAAGCCTTAACGCTAATATTGGCCCATTCAGCCTCGGCTTCTTCTCTCGGTGGCTTAAGGAAGTCAGCAGCAGCAGCAGCAGCAGCTAGCATACTCCCCGCACTAACTCGCCGGCTCTCACTTCGTCGCTTTTGACGCCGTTTTTCCTTACGTAGTTCTTTTTCTATCAGGAGGTTCCACCAGCCGGCTAGACTGTCACATTTCTGGGCGAGGACGCTTTCAACGACAACCTCGGTTTGAACTCCGGCGGATTTCATGCGGTCTAAGGTTTCCTTTTCTATCCGGGTGCTAAAGAGAGCTGGTTGTTGCATTGCAAGGATATTCTTCTGCTGGTTTCCATAGTGCATGAGGAATGGGTGAACAAGGATTTCTAGTAGTGTCGGCCGCGAGATAGGCCGTTTCGAAAGGAGAGATTTGATCAAAGCAACAGCATCTAACCCCAAAGTTTAGCTTGAAGTACTAGCAAAGGAGGTGCAAAGTGTCCTGACCTGCATCTAAATGCTCTGGATATTTTGGTTCTTCGTTCAATATCTTGAGCTTTGTTGATGTCTCATCATCCTCATCGAACGGTAATTCTCCGCATAGCAAGGCATACAATATGACACCTAACGACCAGACATCGACAGCTAACAAAGAAATTAGCCAGATTGAATGTTTCAGTGATTAGTCGCAGAGGTAATTTACCCTGCCCAAGGTACTTCTCCCCTTTAACCATCTCAGGCGCCGAGTAGCACACAGTCCCACAAAACGTCTGCAGTGGCCGAAGTCTCTCATACTCTCGTGTGAAACCAAAATCACAAAGCTTGACCTATGCCACAGTAAAACCCCACCCATTAGTATCTAACCCCACATACCACAAAAAGGATGCTTATAATAGGGACATACATTCTCATGCCTATCTAGCATAATATTCTCCAATTTGAGATCCCTATGCACACAGTTTTTTTGGTGCACATAAGCCACTGCGCCTACTAATTGCGCGAATATTTTCTGCGCCGTTTCGGTCGACAGCCTTCCATTTTTTATCAAATAATCGTACAACTCTGCACCGGGACAATATTCCAATACCATCCATACTAATGATTCTGTAACGACAACTTCGTATAATCGAACGATATGGGGGTGTATTAACTGCCGGTGGTGATGTATCTCCCTGGCAAGGTTTGGATCGCTTTTCTGTGCGGATTTGAGAACAACCTAGGTGATCCAATCAAATACCCCTCGCCAAAGCCGCCGAGGTAATGAGTTTATTAGCAATATGTTTTTTTTATTGTTTTTTTTATTATTATTATTATTATTATTATTATTTTTTTTTGAAAAATAAAAAAATATCGTGACGGATGTTGCTTTCTAAGGCTGAGAAAATTGAACGGGAAAAAAGTGGCATACCTTCGATCCATTGGTAAGCTTATGTGTCGCCAGGTAAACATTCCCAAACGACCCTTTCCCAATTAACCGTCCAAGAGTATAATTTCCTACGTGTCTCAATTCAGGCGACGAGAATTCGCTATAATGATGGGATGCACATTCTTAGCTTTGGCTATCGGCAATATGTAACGGGAGTAATGTGTTGGACAGGACTGAGAGAGTGTTCAAGGGGCTTGAAGATGAAGATGAGGATGATGGTGATGAAGGAGCATAAGGAGGAGTTTGCGCATACGTTAGGAGTTCGTTATACGACTCTGCTAGCTATTCGGATGGAAGGCATAGTTGTTAGTTATAGTTGCTCCACTTAGAGAAAAGAAGTGCGACAACGAGAGTGATGTAATGGTGTGAGTGTGTGCACCGAACTAAACTCGATGTATGTGTAGGGTGGTGCTCTGACCTTTGTCTTCTGGGTCTGCCGTTCATTTCTCGACTTTGCCTGCATAGGGACGTTGGTGACGTCCAAGAGCGGTCGTCCCTGGAGGTAAGAAGTAGCGAACGGCTCGCCAGTTTTACTGATTATATATATCTACTCGGTATACGATAAAAGGGAGGAAACGGGTGTATTTCTTCTTTCTTGCTTTCGGATTGTCGAGCAATAGTTATGTTATAATGACGAAAGAGATGTCGTTGAACGTGGAAATCGAATGGCAAAGAGACGTGCGACGGGGTATCGGAAAGGAACCAAAATAGCGACGGCTGCAGGTAAGGCTTAGGCTATACATAGACAGAATAGTAGGAACGAGATGAGTAAGAGGAAGAGAGAGAGAAAAGATGACCGTACGTCGGAGGATGGTGGCGACGCGGGGGTGGATGCAATGTACTGTGCAGTGGATGTATGTACGTTCGGGGGGTGGAATTATAGGAAGGGATCCAGACAGCGGGTGAAGGCGGGAGGGTTTGACAATTACAAACGGGCGCACAGTCGAATCGAATTGGAAGAGACTATTGAAAACAACACGCTAGCGCAGGGCTATATTGAAGGATGTATTACATGTTAGTATTTTGTAAGCATCGATGAGCGCGAGTTTGACTAGAATATATCGATTGGATTGATTGGATTGTTGGAGGTATATTGTTTTTCAGGAGAGGAGGGGGGAAAGGAAGGCTCATGAGCGGGGCCGTTGAGACTCCTCTTCCTCTTCCATTTTTCGGGGAATGTATAAAACAAAAAAAAAAAAAAAAAAAAAAAAGCTTACATACATATATGGATGTCAGTATAGTATCACACGATATAGATACTTAAGTATATTGTATCTTTGTCGACGAGATCAATACCGATATGGTTTTGTTAATCTCTTCGCAGAGGTTCAAAGATCAATTGAGTCTGATATCAAAAGTGCCAAAGCTTGACAGGTCTTTTTGTCCCCTTAAACGATCGTTTAATTTCCCCGATTTCTCTCTCCCTGACCAGGTCCAGGCATGAAATCTGGCGATCCCCTCTTTGGGACAGGCCGTTTCGACCCACTTTTGCGGGAGGCATTCGAGCCAACCAACCAATCGTTGGTAAGGGAAAATCAAGTCACGTGGCACCAGGGTGGGAGATTCTGGAACACACGGAAGGGCGGCTTTTCCCTTTCCCCTGAACTGGGGGATTGATGGTGGTGGTCAGGCCTTTGAGGCTAAAAACGTTCTGTTCTGTTAAGTTCGAGTCGCGTGCATGGTAAAAAAAATATAAAATATAAAAAAAATACCAGTTCGTTCATTCTTTTGGGATGGGACATTTGAGTATACGTATCATCATAGTTCAATTTTGATAAAAGAGAAGGCAGCTGGTAGTTCTAATTTAAAACAGTCAAGTTAGATTGATTGCATTTGACAATGTCAATGCAATACGACAACCGGAAACTATGAGTTCCGGGTCTCGTTTTCCCTCCCAATGAAAATAGCCTGTCTCTCTTCGCGAATGGTTGAATATATAGAGAACCAGCCTATGATCTCAACAAAGGCCCAGCTAAACACCCAATTGGTTTTGAGAGTTGATAATCCAACGGTAAAAAAGGTCTTTTGGGCTTGAGGGTTCGCGTCATATACATATGTCAAGCACGCGAGCGCGAAGAAGAATGTAACTCTGATGGGAGCTACGTTTTTTAAATCACAAATTTATGCATATCATTTGTTAATTAGAGGGTGATACCAGAAGAGTACGGGATGCTGTTTGAGAGATAAAACATACCTTGGCCGCCCCAGTGGATGTAGAAGGGGATACCGTCGATGCTAGCGGCTATGAGATCACTACAGCCGATGAAGCCGAATAGGAGACCGAGAAATGATGACACGGGCCGGACGGCAGCTGACGAGAATGACACCACTTCGTCCTGCAGAATTATCAATGAGAATAGAAACTCAGAGAAGAAGGAGAAAAAGAAGAAACTTACGATTCCCATCGCCTGGCCGAGAAGGACGACGACACCTTGCTGGTCCAGCAGCTTCGGTTGGAAGATCAAGTGGTAAGCTATGGCCAGATGCAAGGCCGAGACTGCTCCAAGTCAGCACGCATAAGCTTTGATATCATGTATATGTATATACTTGAGTACTTGAGTACTTGTATAAGTATAAGCATAAGCGTATGTAAATGTATGACATACTTATTCGGATCTGCGTCGAAGCGGATACGAGGCCCATATTGCGTCTTGAGCTTATCAGAGTATTTTTTTTTGTCTTCTCCTTGCCGTGTTTCTATTCCGAGCTACTAGGTAGTTGGGTGGGGGTGTATCAGCAAGTACTTAAATCCCTACGTACTTATATAAGTAGGAAGTAAGTATATAAATGGAATTGAGTCTGGATGGGTCGATGTCTGGTTTGAATTCCGCAGGGCTAGCTAGCTGGTTAGTGGTTGCAGTTGCAGTTGCAGTTGACGGGAAGTTAAAGTATGTGACAGGTAATATACATACCTCATACACGTCTGGGCTGAGTTGGGACGGGAGGGATGGACAACAACGTGTTGTGGCGTCGTGCACCTCGTAGAACCTCAATTCGGGGGGTTGATGACTTACTAATCCAACTGCAATTGTCGCCCGCCCCCCTCAAAGTTTAATAGAATGTATAATGAAAACTAACCCCCACCATTTGCAGGTTGGTCAATTATAGCCTACTACGTAACTTCAGACTTTTTGGTTAGTTAGAGAGTGTGTATGTGTATATAAGATCAATGCACGCGGGGTTCGTGGGTGGGAATCGAATTGGACTAACAGAAAAGTCAAACCGGGGTCCATCTGCAAGTTGCCCCTCCATGGACCCAAACCCTCTAATAAAGTATGTATCAATTTCGAGTCTAGCCGTAGACGACGTATGTACTTATGTTATGTACTATACTATGTATGCACAGAATGAGCCGTGTTTGTATGTAATTTTATATACTTACTTAGTATAGTACCGACCCCGCCATGCAATGGCTAGCAATAACCAATTCCAGTTCCACCTCCACTTCCAGGCTGGCTGGCTGGCTGGCTGGTTGTCTTATCGTTATCGGGCCCTCCCTCCCCTCCCTCCCTCCCCCTCCCTTTCCCTTTCCCTTTCCCTTTCCCTTTCCCTTTTCCCTTTTCTAAGTTAAGCTTCCCCTCCTTCTTCCCTTCGATAATTGGTACTTCCCTCAATCCTCGGTAACCAAGTATGCTGGCTATTGGGTACAAACACTAGCCTCTAAAGCATATGTATTGACAACGGACATACATACTTGCCCGCCTACATCATACATATATGACATACATGATACATGATACATGATACATATAATAAGAAGTAGCTGTTGCTAGGTGTTAATAATATACCAAAAGATCGATTGTAGTGCGACTGTTGGTGAAACTGCCTAGGGAACTGGCAGTGCAGCGGGATGCGCTGTCTAGGGCGTCTAATTTGAACCTGATCTGCCAATTGCCATAGCTACTAGCGTTGATAATTATGCAGTAAATATATACTACTTATCCAATCCAATATTATTTTAGTACTTACTTAGGTAGGGTCGGTCGGTCAGTGCAGTCAGTCAACAGCTAAGTAGGTACCAGCTAGTCCATCACCCCTCCATCCATATCTCCCCTCCATCTCTGTCTCCTGGGCTCTTAATTAGTAGTATTGATATCGATCTTCTTCTTCTTAATTAATTAATTCTTCCACCTGGCTGAATATTCTCTTCCTCTTCCTCTTCTTCTCTTCCTCTCTTCTCCTCTCCTCTTCCTTCTAGCGAATAAAACATAATTCGGAGTCGACCAGCCCAGGCAATCCGAACCACCACCACTACAACCACCACCACCAGCAGCACCACCATTGCTTGCGACAATCAAACATACAGCACTAACTACAGCTCAGCTCAGCTCGACTCGGTTCAATTTAGTTCAGCTGTACAGTAGTAGTACTGACAAGGCGGTCCGAAACAAACAGAAGGGCAGGCAGATAGGTAATAGACAAACAGACAAGTACAACGTCGGATAAAGTATTTTGTTCCTGTGCCTTGTGCCTGTTTCTGATCTCCAATCTCTGGTTTCGGTTTCTGGTTTCTGGTTTTTTGGTTCTGTTCTGTTCCACACGGCCGGTCGACCTTCCTCTTCCTTTCCTTCCTTCTGCCTTCTGCCAAAAGCAGTTTAACCAAAAACAACTTCCCGCTCTCTCTTCCCACCAATTCCAACATCACACAGTCCTCACACAGTCTTCTGGACCCCAATCCCCGCTTCGTCGCCCTGTCGCTGTTTTTGGATTCGTGACTTGTACCGTACTGTACGGTCACCGGCGACACTGCATTCTATTGGACTGTAACTTAGCTGTGCTTAGCTGTACATCCTCGGTACGGGAACTCAATAGCCTCTGTTCACCCCACCACCGATCTTAATATAAAATTCTCACGCTTGTCGGTTCAACAACAGCGACAGTAACTGCCCCTCGGTACTTCCCCCGCCTTTTTTTCCTTTCGTGCCACCGGAACGGCGTTTACGGCCTCGTTGGATAGCCAACGACGACCAAGTATGGAAAAAAGGCCGTCCCATGACCCTCTAGGCCAAGGTCGTGGCAAGATGGAAGTAACCGACCCGGAAACATACTACACCAAGCAGAACATCATCGGTACGCCTCCTTTTTCTTTCCTTCTTTTGTTTTGACAAATAACTTGAAAATTGACGTTTCTCCGTCTACAGGTGGAGGAAGCTTTGGCAAGGTCTTCAAAGGGTAACCTATTTTCACATGAAAACAAATAATAGAAAAAGATGTTAGTGTTAATATAATCCACCTCTACCAGTGTCGACAAACGAACCGGCCAATCTGTCGCTATCAAGATCATCGACGTCGAAAACGCCGAAGACGAAGTCGAGGATATCATTCAAGAGATAAACATTCTTTCCGAACTCAATTCCCCTTATGTCACCAAATACTATGGCTCATACCTTAAGGGATCCGATCTCTGGATCATCATGGAATACTGCTCCGGCGGAAGCTGTGCAGACCTCCTCAAACCCGGCCTTATTCCGGAAGATTACATTACCATCATTATTCGGGAGCTGCTCATGGGATTGGAGTATTTACACAGCGATAACAAGCTACACAGAGATATTAAAGGTATATCGTCCTGCAAGGTCTGTATATACGTTGTCTGGTAACACGCTGATGAGTTTCATATAGCCGCGAATGTGCTACTGGGATCAAATGGCCAGGTCAAGCTTGCCGACTTTGGAGTCTCCGGTCAGTTATCCGCTACAATGACCAAGAAGAACACCTTTGTCGGTACACCTTTCTGGATGGCCCCAGAAGTCATCAAACAAGCCGGGTACGATCAAAAGGCAGATATTTGGTCGCTCGGCATAACAGCCCTCGAACTTGCCAACGGAGAACCCCCATACGCCGATATACACCCGATGAAAGTCCTCTTCCTGATACCGAAAAACCCTTCTCCAGCACTCGAGGGCGATTTTACCCCTCTATTTAAAGAATTTGTCGATCTTTGTTTGAAGAAAGACCCCAAAGATCGCCCTACCGCCCGAGATCTGCTCAAACATCCCTTCGTTCGGCGTGCGAAGAAGACCACCTACCTCACCGAATTGATCGAACGACACGAACGGTGGGCAATTGAACATCCTAGTGGTACAGCCGACGAGGATGAGGTCATGGAAGAGCCGCCGAAGGAGGAGGACGCACAAGACATGTGGGATTTCGGTACCGTAAGACCCGTTAGAGGGCCTAAAGAAGGCTTGAAATCTATCTCCACGGCCGCAGCCAAGATGCGAAATGCTCGGTCTCAGATGCAGCAATTGCAGAAACCTGCCGAGCCAGTGCAACAGAATCTACCGGCTTCAAACGTTAAGGAAAATATACAGGGTTCGCCTCAACCACAAAACTTTCGAGACTCTGGTTATGGATCCGATCCTCGATTCAAGCATCCAACCCCTCCTCAAAACCAGATGCATGATATGCAGCAGCAGCAGCAGCAGCAGCAGCAGTTGCATATGCAAGCTGCGCAGCAACAGCAGGTCCCGCAACATCATCAATTTGCTCAGCAGGTCCCGCAACATCAACAACCCCCGTCTCATTATTCGAGTCAAGATATGATGATTGATGATGACGAGGCGGCTTCACGGGCGGCTCTAGCGCAGGATCTCTCTTGGATGAGGTTGAGTGAATCTGGTATTCCTCAATCATCAACAAATCAGACTCCTTCTACATTTGGGGCCCGGCCCGACCAGAAACCTCAGCTTGTAAGATCTTATTCTGCTGATCAACGGCAACCTATGTCACCTGGAATGCCCCAGCAGCAGCAGCAGCAGCAGCGCCATCACTCACAGCAGGCACAACAACAGCAACAGCAACAACAATTCAGACCTGCGAACCAGAACTACGGTTTCCAACCACAACCTCCTCTGAGGTCACTGACGGACCAGGATTCGCCTTTGAACCGATCGTACCATCAAACTAGGCCGCTCCAGCCAACTCGACCACAAGAACCTGAGGCAGGTGCAGAGCATGAAGTTACAGCGCTTGAGGGTGTGATCCTACCCGCTCTAGAGGCGGCACTAGGGCGGAGAACTCACAACTTACAAAACCAAATCAAGCGCTCCTCAGCATCCGCTCAAAGTTCGCCAGCACTCAAAGCGGCTGCCGAGAAAGTAATTCAGCAACGGCAACAAGCCCATGAGAGAGTAAGAAAACTGGCGATCAAAGTAGCCAGTGTCTTCAAGGAGATCGAGGAATGGGACACAGCTGCTCCTGTGGGAATGGGAAGCGAAGTCACAAGCTTTCTGGAAGGCTTCCTCGAAGAAATCCTAGTCAGGGTTGATGCAGAAGAAGGAGATATGTACGAGGAAGAAAATACGAGCCCGAATCCCCAGCCGGCGCCAGCGCCCACCGGTAATTGATCTCAATATTTGCATCACACGTAGGATGCAATGAAGTAAGGAAATTTCTTTAGTGTGCAGGTTTGAAGCATTCTCTTTTTCACTTCTGCTTAGCGGCAATACCCTTGTGTATTTTATGAAAGTCATGAGCGATTGAGATCGGAATTGCATGCGATTTTCCATGAGCGAGACCAACGAAAAAAGGAAAATATTGGCAGTCTTTTCTTGCGTGTAACCTTTTTCTGTCTTTTTTTTTCTTCTCTCTTCGATTTTGGAATGACCAACTGGGAAAGATTATTAGCGATTGGTGTGGCGAAGAGCGATAATGTTTTTGGGGGCCATGTATTAACATCCCCCGTCCCCTTCATGAACCATATTTTCTTTGAGGGTATTTGGCTACCCTGTGTTTACACACTCCTGTGGACATGAAAATGTTTACCTTTACCAAGAAGTCTTGAGGCTTCCTTAGCTCCCTAACATTCGTGATATAGATGGGGGTCATGCACACTGACTTTGTGGAAACTTGAAATGTTGGAGCAACTGCAATTGCATTACCAATCCCTGATGATATTATATCATGAATGAATATATTGAAATTTATTTTTATTTATTTTTATTCTCTTGCATTAGATCTGGCTACATAGGATCTGAGGACAGGATCATGCCATGTCCGCCCTCCTTTCCGCTGGCCGCCTGTTCGAGAAGAATTTTGGCCCATTTGTCCATTCCAGTTGAAAGGCATTTTATCATCTGCCCCCTTGCAGCAAAATATACCACGTTCTCAACGCAGAAACAACATACACCCAACATATTCACATTTATTGCGTTTAGCGAGCGTTCCGTGCTTATTTCCTTTCCTTTTCTCTTTCCCCTTCCCCGCATCCATTCCGATGCCACACACCCCCTTTGAGCTTTTTTTTAAAGGTTGAATTGAATTTTGGTTAATTGGATTGAATGAAGCTATGTTCAATCCAGGCAAATGAAGAAAAAAATACATACGTCAAGAAAATTTTGGATATTTGGAAAAGTCGAGTTCGAAGTATCCATTCCACAGGGTGATGTATGTGTGTATGCAGAAGACATTCGAGTAGCATGTGCATGTGCACTGTACATACGAAAGAAATGGAGCAAGCCCAATCATCGGCACGGGGCCTTCTATCCGTATGGATCTTAACGATGGAGAAAGGGAAGGAAAGTCCTTATAAGGACGATAGAGATCCTTCCCAATTACTGTTCTTTTCTCTTCACCATCCAACAGCTTCTACATTCACTCACTCACTACAATCCTTACGATCGCTTCCACTCATTCGAGCTTTCCAGCTTCACAAAGTCACTCTTTTTTTTGAAACGATAATCAATCTTTAAAGAACCTTCTTTAAAAACCCACACTCACTTTCAAAAATGGTTGCCTACAAGAAATCCACCACCACCCTTCTCTTGACTGCCACCCTGGCCGCCGCCCAAAACGGCACTTTCCCTTATGCCTCACAGGTAATGGAAGAAACCGACATCACGTACACCACCGTAATCCCCTCCCTCTGCGCCACAGGTCTAGTCCCCCATACTTACACCATCAAACAACACTGCGACTACGCTCCTTGCGAGCAACCCGCAGTCCCCTACGGTTGGGAAGTAAAGACCAAATGGTGCGAAGAAGGCTGCGGTCCAGAACCAACCTTCGTCCCAGTCACTGAATGCCCCTGGGAAAACCCAGCCCCGACTCCAGCATGCTATGGTGAAGGTTGTTATAAAGACGAAGTCGTCTGCCCGGAGGGAAATACTTACACCAACTGGTATCACATGCCTACCCCGGAGCCAACTCCATACACTCCACACCCAGAGCCAGAACCAGAGCCGTCCTACCCACCAAAGTGTGAAGGAGAGGGATGTAACCCCCACCCGGAGCCAAAGCCTTACCCACCACCAGTCCACCCAGAGACCAAGCCTTACCCACCACCAGTTCATCCTGAGACCAAGCCATACCCACCACCTGTCCACCCAGAGACTAAGCCATACCCACCACCAGTTCACCCAGAGACTAAGCCATACCCACCACCAGTTCACCCAACCCCAGCTCCTGAGCCAACTCCATATGTTCCAAGTGGTTGCGAGGGCCCCGAATGTCCTGGATTTGTCACCAAGGTCTACCCCGAGCCAGAGGTTCCATGCAACACCACCGTTCCTCCACCACCAATGTACACCGGTGCTGGTGTTAAGACCGCTGCTTCCGGTGTTTTGGGATTCATTGCTGTTGCCATCGTTGCTTTCTTGTAGATGGTCCCCCCCTTTCTTCCTTCTTTTCTTTTTTCCCTATTCCTTATTATATATATAGAATAGGATTTTTTTGGAAAATGAAAAAGGGTATACGGAATCAACTATTCGGTTTAACGCAATGCATATGTATCCTTACAAACTACTCTTCGCCTCATGTACGACAACAACCATATACCATATATATATCCTTTATAGACAATAGACAATATAGACGGATAACAAGATACATACAATTGTCCAGTTTATTTGTTCATTAATACTTTACCCCCTCTATCCGCCCCCCTAAATTGTAACTAATATAGACTTTTTTGATTTTTCAGTTATTCTTTCTTCTGTAGAGTTTGTAGTAGTAGTGGCGTGTGTGGAATATAAAACCTATCCTTTTCGAAAAACAACATTTCCCTGACGTTTATTATTAATTAAGTGATTTGGAAGGATATAGCATTGACGAGCTACTAACTGTAGCTAGCTATAGACTAGATGAATACTTTATTAGCCTACCGCTGCCGCGTAGAGCTACAAATCTTATCACACGATTAGATCTATTTGCCGACGATACTATGCTGATTTTATCTTGGTATACTTCGGTAAATATTTATACCGCGCATCCTTCTTTTGGTGAGCAGCACCGTATTAGTTAGGAATCATATTTCTACAAAAACCTGTTTCAGAAAAGTCACTTCCTAATGGCAACTTTTATTTCACAATCTATTGATCTAGCTTAAAAAGAGAAGTGTAAGGATACGCATGTTGATAACAAGACACAGAGTATACTATTCGTTTCATATATTATTGTCCTATAAACTCATACAGCTATAGTTGTTTCCACCTAGAAGGTTGAATGTGATACATAATCCAATATATAGATATAGATATGAAACGGTTTGTTTCTTTTGATTGTGAGAATATAATGTTGATATCATATTGTCCACGAGGTTTGTGCATCTAGCTTATAAGCTTATAAGATGGGATATATCTAGACACAAAAAATACATAGTCAGTTGTTCTAGATCTTGAGTACTATAGAGAAAAAACATCTTCACTTGAATAAGTTTCAAAACTAGGATACGAACCCCCCTCTATCTGTGCTGACTGAGGTAGCATTACGATACACACTACTCCAAATCAATATATCGTTTGCTCATCAATTACAACCTCTATAGTATCCCACCCACATCATCACGGGCCTAAAAACAAAGAAAGATACATAAACCTAGGTCAGCTAAGTACCCTTGTACCCATCGCTATAAGGACCAAAGAAAATAAATAGGATAGTCTAGATTAAAATAAAAAATGGCCAAACCCTCATCCTCCAAACCCTCCTCACCACCACTACCAGATTCCCCCTACAGACCTCGTATCAAAAGATCTATGATATGGCACCCGGGACACTGTACCAGAGGCTTCATAGTCACAGATTTTTACGGCGATCTTAACGCTTCGATTATAGAACACGGAGAAGTTATAAAATGCTGTGGACAGTTTTGGAAGGCGA
This sequence comes from Orbilia oligospora ATCC 24927, assembly GCF_000225545.1. Classification (NCBI taxonomy): domain Eukaryota; kingdom Fungi; phylum Ascomycota; class Orbiliomycetes; order Orbiliales; family Orbiliaceae; genus Orbilia; species Orbilia oligospora. Next base: position 1,621,697 of record NW_011645772.1, read on the forward strand.
ATAGACAGTGTACGGTGGGGCAGGATGGTACTGATGATCCTGAAGAGCCGGTTAGTTCCCCCCTCCTTCGATATATACAATGATGTGCATGCCTACGTAGTTTGTATGATTTTTATAAGAATAGTAGATTTTAATCAATCTGGTATGACTGATGTGTGATATATAGCATCCGATCTATAAACGCTACAGACCATCAACAATAAACGACATCGAGGTATCAACAATAGCAAGGCCACTAAACCGTTGTCAATGTCAACCATCTCATAGCACAACTGTTCCGAATCTCACTACAAAGTCAGCTACATCTATAACATCTACGTCCATGGCCACCTCAACGAATCGTAATAATAAACCCACCTTATCCCCAACCCTACCATCCCAACGTTCACAGACACCTTCCCAGTTCCCTATTACCTCCGCAACTTACAGTCCTACGGAGTATATCGCCCCAGAAGGTTCATATCCGCGTCCGCAGCAGCCAACAGTTCCGCTACCATCATCATCGCGGTCAGCATACCGTGATCCTGTGGTTGCGTTATCAAGTAGATTACCATTGGAACGGACGAAAGGCCATGTAGCCGAGGGGGTTGGGAGTGCGCTTGGTAAGTTTAAAAGGGCGAAGGAAAAAGAAGGTAGCAAGTCACCTACTTTTTGGGGATGTATTGGTGAGGATGGGGGGAAGAGTCCGGTTGGTAGGGAGGTTGGCTGTCAGCATGTTTTTTATTGTAGTCATTGTGGGGGGAAGAATAGTGTTTGGAGTGATAGGAGGGGTTCTGAGGGGAGAGAGTAGTTGGCCTTGGTTTATGTTTAACAATTCCTAGGTGGTTGCTTTATCAGCGTCATTAAAGGATTTGGTAGTATATATTCCTAGAAAAGTATCGTGGGTATACAAAATGGGAACGACTCTAGGTCAAATTTAAAACTCATCATCACAACCTCAAGCTTAACACCGTTATTGTGTAATGAATGCTATCGTGTGCGGGCGCCAAAGGCCCAAACATGAAATGCTTGCGAAATCCAGAGTTGCAAGCATGTACAAGCAGGCCCACGATCAGGGATGCCAGAAACATTCCTATAGACTAAGATATACATTTATACCTTTCAAAACTAGTGAGGTCGAGATATATATATTCCTGCGCGCCACATTTGTGTATACCTATACGTCTTCCGTAGTCCCTGAACCAGCTTTCTTAAGATTTGCCATTCATTTTAAGACGCCCTATGCTTAAAAAGCATAGATATATATATCAAAATTTGAAAAAAAAAAAAAAAGAGATGGGCCGTCCACCCGCAAAAGAAACAATCCAAAGGCTCGTAAAATCAACATGGGACTATGTATCCCCTCTAACCCCCGCCACCTCCCGTCCACTTCATGATTTTTATAACAGCCTTGATATCCTAGATAGTAGCGCCGATATTACGACAACCCCACGCCAATCTGAAGAAAGTATTGAAGATGATATGATAATTGTAACAATCACTACTTCGAGAGCTATTGAGAAAAAACTAGTGCCCGAGGGGACAAAGTTTACTTACGGTGATATGGTTTTGAGGTCGTATGCACCCAAGGATAGGGATTTAGCAGAGGTTGTAGAGGAGTGGAGGAAAGTTGGAGATGTGATTGTTAGGAAGGTTGGGGGTAGGGAAGAGGAGGAGGAGAAGTTTGGATACTCTGGGTGAGTGGGTCTTATAGAGCTGTAGGTTTGTAAAGTTACTTAGTGGTATAGGCTGTTACCCCTCCCACGAGACTAAACTTTTGGTCTATGGTGGTACAAAGGTGATTTATAGAGTTTTTCTTTGTTCTCGATTTGGAACATTGATGTCCGTTTTGAGGACGGAAGTCGGATCGACGTGTGGTATTTTGGGGGGTTAGACGACAGATCAACACACTTGGGGGGGTAAGTCGTGAAGTTGGTTATATACTCTGTGACCTTCCTTGAGTTATACTAAGGGATTCTAGATTACTACTTAGGATGCATTTAGTTTCTGTGAAGAGAAAGGGGGACAGAATGATATGTCATTTTATTGACGTGACGAGAGTATAGTAGCCATTGGGTGCTTACCAGATTCACCATAGCACTAGAGGTATTTTTTATTGTCATGGTTCTAAGGCTGCAGAAGTTAGCAATTCTCTACAGCTAAATTAAAAGGACCCTACAGAAGTTCGGTTACGAGCTATCTCGTAAACCAGATTTAAGGCTCTTAAAAAGACTACGAGACTAAATCTTTAACCCATAAACATTTCTCTTTTCGGTTCGGACTTTTCTCGAGCCCTCTCTTGTTTACCATCACCTTCTAACCAATTTTTGAAGATCATCACAAGATTGACTTTTATTGGAATTCTACTAACCCTTCTCATCCTTTGTTTGGATAGTCTCCTGACGATTGATACTCCCCGATCTCCAATATCTTGCGATTCTCCTAACTTTCCTTTTTCTAACCCGTATCAAATTGCCAGCCGAGTATAGTGGTAAATTCAAAAGATGCCGCCGCGACGAGTATCATCCTTCACAGGTTTCGACCGCCTCACCTCACTCTCCCGAGCTAGTTCTTCTAGCTCTGCCTCTAGTGACCGTCAGATTCGAGTACATTCGTTGCCGTAAGTTAAGCTTTTAAAATTCCTTGTTTGAAGTATTCCATTTGAGAAAGACTAAACCGAAACTGCAAATAGACCGGGTGGGCTACCCCGTGGTCTTAGACGAGTCCCTTCATGGGAATCCATTCCAGGAAGTCAACTAAACCGACGTAGTCCCAGTCCAATGCCGAGAGGCTTCGTGCTCGGCAATAATCATAGGTCTATCTCAACACCCAGTACCAACCCTGGAGCTCCCAGTGAAGGGATAATTATTTCCAGAGTCGCGAGCCTCATCGGTCAAACCACACGACTTGAATCCACTATGTCGGACTCTACTCCACCCCAAGACGAGAACGAAAATCAACAGATACTTCTTGAAAGTGATGCATACGTATCACCTACTACTAGCACTAGCAATAACATCGCTGTTAGCAACAACAGAGAGTCAGTTACCTCAAGTGACTCGGATACGGCAGGGAACAGTCTGTACAGCCTCGAAAGTCAGCAGAGGGGTGGTAGGTTGAATCTAGGTCTTTGGCAACCTGAGGAGGAAAATAGACGAAAACGGGGTGGAGGACGATATGCCAGAAGGCCGACCCTTCGATCTACGGATCGAGAGCTTCAGGAATTACTTGAAGGACCATCGTCCCCACCGCCACCACTTCCACCACAACGGCCAGAGCCATCAGTACCCCCGCAACGACAGCACTCGCCTCATCCACTACCTCCACCGGAGCTGCCCCAGTCATCCTCATCCTCGGAGGCGCATGACGCTCGTCCTACACTAGAGTATCAACCAAGAAAACAAGTTTTCGAACCATCTAGCGAAAAGGAGCTTGAAGGGCTAGAAGTAGTCGGACTACGATCAGAAGATGGCGAAAGAATATACCCGGGCAGCCATTCCAGCAGTGGGAGTTCAACACCCGAAAGGAAACCCACACCAATTCCAACCCGCGGCGCGCCCGAGGAGGCCGAGACCAGGGTCACCCGTCGACAAAATGAGCTTCCAGTCGCCATTATTCCCCAAACATCCATGGAACTAGAGAGGCCAAATTTAATCGTCAAACCAGTTCAATATTTCGAACATCCCAACAATGAACGTTTGGCTATTGAATATTATCCTCTCGGAGACGATGAGAACGACTGGACGGATGAAGAATCATGGCATTGCTCGGATGGAGAATGGCCTGATGCGTCTGAATATGATAGTGACGAGGAAGAGGATTTTGGGTGCATCGGGTTGTTTCACAAGCCATACGAAGAGATGCTAGTCGCTGGGAAAGGGTTCAACACGGTTTTGGTAGAGGAAGTTGATAACTGGCCTGTCCCTGACGAAATCAAGATCCTTGGGTATAGAGTTATTGGTCGTTTGGGAGAGGAACAGGAAGATGAAGATGAAGAGGACGAGGACGAGGACGAGGACGGAGACGAGATTGATGAGCGATCCGAGAAAAACGAAGGCCACAAACTACACAGAGAAAATGATTGGCTGCATGGTTCGGACCCGATTGATGACGATGACGAATGGGAGGATGAGTGAAACGCTCTAAATCTTGACTATACTGGAACGCTTGGTGATTGGTACGCATGTACAGAACTTCGAGAAGGTGACAGGGTTTTGACAAAAGAAATTCTAAACTATCGTTGACTATTGGACAATTACTTTTTTTTTTTTAAAAAAAAAGGGAAAAGAAACTGAAGGAGGTGTCTGATTGCTGGCCTTACACCTGTGCCTACTCGTGGCTGTTTATTAATGCGATAGAACTAATGACACGAATATTTTTTATTTAACATAGACCATTCAAAAACTTGCCTTTGTTTCGTAATCTACTTGCATGGTATTCGGTCTCGGTGCCGCTACGTTTAAAACAATAGCGGGGTATCTATGGTCAGCTACTTGAGCGGGGTGATTATGTAGGGCCAACCTCATCAATGTCAAGAACTCCTATGACTACCACGTGCATCGTATTTCGGCTGGATCCACGTCAAAAGACATAAGCTTCCTCAAGAACTCGAGAAAGGGAAAGAAAACTACAATGCAATAAAAATGCTTTTTCATGGGATTGATGTAAATCAATACTTGCCTGTATATGACTTGACCGCCCTGGAAGGAATTTAAATTGTGGAATGACTAAGATTCTCGTGCGCAGCCTGCAGAGTCCGACTTCGTGCATCATATTGGTCTGGCAGCCTGTCTGGTCGATCCAATCAGAAATATCTCCCAGGCCCGCCCACACCTGGTCGGTTGGCTAATGCAAACCAATTTAAATTAGAGGCATGATGTAAATGAGCTGCTGTGGACCCAATTGTACCTGCTGCAGCACATCGCAGGTTCGTCGAGGATGTAGGTCTCGGGTACAATATATGTGTGCGTGCGTATGTATCGCAGTCGCAAGACCCTGGAGCTGCCGGAGCTTGTTTGGTAGACACCACGGAACAGGATATTGGAACTGCAAGACGGGAGTGATGGCGTTTCGTAGGATGCATATATCGCCGGCTACTTACGTGATAACGTGGGGCCTTCGAGCGGATTTCGTTCTGCGGTCGAATTACTTGGAATTTGTGTTGTCGACGCTGTCAGACTACGAAATACCACAAGATTCAGAAGCCTGAAGCTCTATTTTATATTCATCTATGTACCTCTCATCGACATCTTCTAGGAATCCTAGCTGGCATCAACGAAACTGCCATCGCGCAGGACTGGCATGGGAATGGTGAAGAGCCATCAGGAAACCCGCAGAAAATTTTTTCTGACCTTTACCTTTCTGTGCATCGAGCTGCATCGTCACCATGCAGCGGGTTGCATGTAAACATCCACATGATTCGATGGTCCGACCAGCGTCCACAATACATTGGTTGATGTACTCCTAATCCTACGGAAGAATGGCTATGCTTACGACTAGTTTTTGTAATAGTAAGTATGACGGGTTTCCAAATTGTCTTATTCTTATAAGATCCGGGCTTATCGACTGACAATTATTTTAGGGTCAATTAAATTCGCCAGCCTCTTCGAGCTTGTCCTTGGGAGCTGGAAAGGTCGTCCGTCGGCCTGCATAATACGATAGCTGCGGCGGAAATTCCCCTGGCTGTTGTGTACCGTATGGCAAAGGAGCCATAGACCATTCGCATCTTCTCGGGGCAAATTTCGAGAACCAACGTTCTAGCCATCCATTCCTCGAGTCTGTCATCTCTATCCTGGATTCGATAGGGGACTCCCAGTCGGTGAGTTGTACAATAGCGATTTCCCAGGTTGTCTTCGATGGGTGGGAAAGTGTTATGATTACGGCTGTTCAGGTCGTCGAACTATGTTACTATTTACCCTGGCAAAAGCCGCCCTTGCCAGCCAATAAAGAGGATGGCCTTCCCCACCTCTTAAACTGCTAGCCTGTCGTTATTTTTTTACTTCCGGCTCTGTCGTCTTTCCTTTTCTTATGCCTGCCTCCCACACCGTCGTTTGAGCTCCGGTCTGCAAGCATGCTAGCACCTTGTCCCTAGTCTTCAAACCAGCATAGCATCTGTTGACCTAAAAGCGGCTTTAGACGCAAAGCAGTGCTGGCCAGACACGAGGAAAGCTTTCCCTTGCAGTCGCCCTGCTAATCATCTTCCCATTTAATATTTCCTCCTCTTCCTCCACACTTTTCGATACTTATTCAATTTATGAGGCACAGCTATCAGATCTTGTACCATCACAACAATATCACAACAAATCTTCCAGCAAACTCAACGAACAACTAGCGAACAGGAAACGATTGTTAGTAATCCTATTCTCCGAGGTCGACGTTCATTTTAGCATCACAGGGCTGGCAGGGTTCAGAACAAGTTTAAATGTTGGATGGAATGTGGATCTCGTGTTTATGTCGATTGTTCGACCTACCCAGAAAGAGTCGACTATGGCGTTTTTTTTTTCAAAGCCTCTAGGAAGGCCACGAAGTCTATAGACGGCCTCCTCACGGCAGGGTCGACTATCTTTCGGTCGGGAGATCTAAATTTTGTGTCCGTGGCACCACGGAGCTTGCCCTGCTGGCCCTTTCGATGTGTTGATTGTAGACGCCGTATGTAAGTTTGTCTACGGTTGCTGACCCCAAAGCATGTGAAATGCAGGTTTTACGATATTCCACGATAGCGGATATATACTCCACGAATTTGAACGACCATTTGGTATAACCTTGGCGGCCACTGGCACTTCCTGGATCACTCTGCTTGTCCGAGGGGAGATTGTGGGATTATGGGCAACTACGGCCCCGCAAACTGATAGGGATACCAACTTTTGATTGCGGGTTGTTCTCGCCTCCCCCTCAGCTTCGCTCTTCGGTTTCTCAGTGACAGACTTCGCTCTTGAAGAAAGACGGACCTAGTCTTTCTTGACCTTTGCTCAAACTTAGGATGCCGTAAGTACCCAATTTCTTATCTTTACTGTATGATATGTTCCTGCACAATTTCTTTCTTGCATTACGAATCCTTTTGCCTGCTGTCTGTTTCCACCACCACCAACTTGCTTGAACTCTGCGCGGACGGGGAGTGAGAATACCCGGGCTCCTATTTTTACACTTATGGCCAAAGCAGACGTGCATGCGCTGGCTGGAACATAAGCTCCTCGACTTGACTCAAGTGTGTGTGCACTTTTCTGTTCTGTTCTTTTCTCTCTTCTGCTGCTTGTTTTTTCGATGCTCTTCGCCTACAAATACCCCCTGCATGCACACCAAAATTGCCGACTTGCTTGCAATAGTGAGATGATCGAGAGACACATTGAGTCTAAATCAGCCCCGCTCCATTTCCTTCCAGGTAATGAGCCAAAGGCGGTTTAACCTGTCCTCTCGATGTCCATTTCACATATATATCCATAAAATATCTCTTGTCGTGACACTTTTCTCTTGTTTCAAGTCGAGCTACTCGGCCTGAGGAAGTATATCTTACGTGCTCTCCGCTCCGGGTCCGCCGCGGATCCTGTGCTTGTACTGGAGCTTCCTCAGCTGCTAGTTTCCTTATTTCGAGTTCAGATTTTTTTGATATTGCATAGCTTCTATACTGTCTTCTCCTCGCTCATTTCAAAGCTGGAGCATTTTCTCATGTAATTCATAGAATCAACATTACTATCGATCATACCGAATCCGTTGATGGCTCGAGCTTAGTCTCGTCTAGGGCCAGCAGTAGCTACGAACATTACGGCAAATACCCAAATCGAATCCCTTCGCAGCTTCCGGGTCATTTCGCACCACCTGACTATACAGACAACGACACCTACGGGTCTGATAGCGAGACCTTCGACGATCTAGATCAGGACGAAATCGAACCATCTGAATCCGCATCTCGCCCAGGCGGCCGGAAACCGGCATCGAGGGCGGCTGCTAGCAGATTAAGTTACCTTCCCGGTCCACCCAGATCATACGCTCCGCCACCTTCTTCACACTACGGTGATTACTCGGATCATCACACCGAAACCACAGAGAGTGATACCGAGGATTACTCGCCTCAACCACAAATATTTCAAAGACCTCCTCCAGGCGGCAGACAGCCGCCACAACCTCGAGCATTGCCTCCTCCACCGGGCCCTTGGCCTAGGGCCAGCGCTGCTCCATCATATGGTCATCCGCGTGCGCCACCGCCGGGGCCTCAAGCGCCTTATGGCCACCCGCCACCACAACCAAGAGCTGCACCGCGAGGTGCACCTGCGCATTACCCGCCGCCCCGAGGGGGCGCCTACGGTGATGCGTTGGTATCATATGGTGGACCAGACGATGATGAGTATGACGAATGGGTAGAAGATGATTACGAGACCGCAGCTGAAAGGGCGGCTGAAGATAGAAGGAGGGCGGCGGCGGCGGCGGCGCATCAACAACAACAGCAACAGCAACAGCAACAGCAAGCACATGCCGCCCGGATGCGAGAATATCAAATGCAGAGGGATCAAGCAATGAGAGAAGCTGCTGCCGATGACCGACGACGGCAGATGGCAGAGAGAGAGGCTAGAGCTAGAGCTGAGGCTGCAGCGGCTGCAGCGGCTGCCTCTAGACCAAGCTATTATCCTCAGCCTCCATATGGTATGCCACCTGGTGGGATGCCAAATGGCCATACTATGCCAAATGGTCATCATAACCCTTATAGCAACCCAACTTCTCCCCAGGAATCGCTTTATGATCCTTACATGACTCCACCTGCTGCGAATATGCCACCACCTCCCGGGGTCAACCCTTACACCTGGGCTGCGATGCAGCAGCAGCAGCAGCAGCAACAACAGCAGCAGCAGCGTCATAGGATGAGTATGTCTGGTGTGCCAGGTATGATGCCGGGTATGATGCCGGGTATGGCAGGAATGGCAGGAATGGCAGGAATGCCGGGTATGCCGGGTATGCCCGCGTATAGTATGGGAATGGTTCCATATCAACCCCCAGTTAAAGAAGAGGAGAAGAAAGAAGAAAAGAAGAAGGAGGAACCTCCACCCCCAGCTGCTCCTCCGGCCCCATCTGCCCCATCTACGGCTCTTGTTCTTGCAGTTCCACCGGCTTACAACCCAACTCGTATGTCCAAAACTGAAGAGGATAAGAAGTTTGAACGATTGATGGAAGAGAAGAAGTTGCGGGAAGAGGAACGTAGACATAGAATAGAGCAAGAAGCTAGGGACAGACAAGCTAAGCTCGAAGATTATGAGCGCAAGAGGGAGGAGGAAGCTGCAAAGGCTGCCGAAGCAGCAAGAGCCCAAGCGGTGGCAGAAAAAGCAGAGGCGGATGCTCTCGCCGAGAAAGAGGCACAAGAGAAGGCATTATTAGCAGAGCAAGAATCAAAGGCTAAAGAAGCTGCTGAAAAGGCAGCCGCTGAGGCACAAGCTGCGAAAGATGCCGCGGAGAAAGCACTCGAAGAAATGAAGGCAGCAAACGAGAAGGCTCTCGAAGACGCAAAGGCCGCCAATGAAAAGGCCCTTGAAGATGCAAAACTCGCAAGGGAAAGGGCTATCGAGGACGCAATGAGAGCTGCCATTGAGGCAGAAAGAAAGAGAGTAGATGACGCCGCCGCCGTCGCTGCCGCCGAAGCGGCTGAGCAAGCACGAAAGGATGCAATTGCAGCTAAAGAGGAGGAACTGAAGAAGCGCGAAGCAGACTTAATTAAGAAGGCTGCAGATGATGTTGAAGCGGCAAGGAAGAAACTCGAGGAGGATATCGAGGCGGCAAAGAAGAAGGTAGAGGAGGAGGCTGCTGCTGCGAAGGCAAAGATGGAGGAAGAGGCCACGGCACTCAAGGCTAAGTTAGAGGAGGAGGCTGCTGCCGCAAAGGCTAAAGTAGACGGAGAAGCTGCTGCTGCTGCTGCTGCGGCCGCTGCCGAAGCCGAAAGGCCCCGATTTATCCGATTCCGTGATGCTGTCAACCGCAAGTTCCAATTCCCTTATCAACTTTGCCAAAAATGGGAGGTATGTTTTTGTTCCCCAAGGATTTTATTTTCGTTGAGCCGTACTAATATTGCACTCAGGGAATGGAACGTCTTATTCATCAAGCTTTCAAGCATGTTGACATTATCGGTCCCCACGTTATTGACGGACATTATGACCTGCACGGACCCGACGGACAAATCATCCTCCCTGGAGTTTGGGATGTCACCGTTCAACCTGACTGGGCGATTACCATGGTTATGTGGCCACTTCCTGAACCACCACCACCAGAACCAGAACCAGAACCAGTTCCAGAGCCACCAGCACTCCCACCACCAGAAGAGATGACTATCATTGTGGAGCCCATACCTGAGGCTGCACCTCCATCACCTCCACCAATGGTGACTATTGCTGAGATAGCCGCTGCACTGCCAGAGCCCGAGCCCCTTCCAGCACCACTTCCGCCTCGCCAAATAGAGATAGAACCATCTCCAGCGCCAGTCAGCCTTAAGCCAGTTGTTGTGAAGAAGTCACAAAAAGCACGCCCGACTGAAGTCAACCCTATCTTGCTCTGGACCGCAGGACGATACAACCCAAAGAGAGGGAAATAAACCCAATCTCCTCTATTCCGTGATACACCCTTTTTGAAATTCATCATTGGCGGCGCCCTTATTCGTTTCCCTTTTATGTTTCTTTTATTCCCTGTACTTTTCGATTGATTCCCAAGTAATTCTTTCTCTTCTATTCAAACTACCCGAAACGATACCTAGATTCCTGGTTATTCCCCTCACAAGAGGCTATTTTCTTTGGTCTGCATACAGGACTCTATATCTCTATATCCCCTCTATATCATCTCTATATTCGTCTGCTATTTGAGATAACGCAGAATCTTGACTATCTTGACGATGTTTCTTTTTTCTTCTTTCTTTTCCCTTCCATTCAATTCGAACCCTTATATCTCCACCTATTTTTAAATATAAAGATCTCCCTGCGTCTTTCTCCCTTCCTATAAGAAACTTGATTTAGTTTTCCAACAATACCAAAGGAGTAGGCGGGGGGTTGCGTTTCTACTGTTTTTTTCCCCTTTTCTGTCGTAATATGCTGTACTTTCTATCTTTTATTTTTCTTGAAGTTCTCCTCATTGGAGGGGATGATTTCCCTCGTTTCTCCCTCTCTCTCTCTTTTTAGCTAGTTTTCTTCTAGTTTCGAATTGACACGATGCAAATATTCAACGTTCCTTTGAAGTATTTTTACGATTGATACCATATATCCGCCCCCATTCCTTTCGATATAATATATCTAATCGATCAAATTAACCACTAACCGTATACCTACAATTAAATCGAGCTTAAAGTCCTAAACATCGATGGATCGAATGATGCCAAAAACGTATAGGAATAATAAGCCCCCAATCGGATCCTCCTAGGACTATAATGGTATATATATAAAAATACATGTCAATCAAGGCTTCCTATTCGCCAGACGTGTGTGCCTGAAATGCTTCTCCAATCTACAGATCCTTAAATCAGTTTTCTTTCTTCTGCGGGAGATAAACGGCACTATGATATCATAGACCATCCTTAATCCTCAACCGTTCCATGCAAGGTTAATTTGAATTACGTTAACTAAAACCCGCATCCACCTCCCTTCCACAAAAAAAAAAAAAAAAAGGAAGCAAACGAAAAAGTAACAAACCGGTTGTTACCGTTGTATTCCGTAAAAATCGGGAAATCTTCTAGAAGGGAAAAATAATAAGTGCCTTCCAAGATTGTCGAAGGAGTCTAACTGTTCATGCTGTGCTACTTCTGATATATATGTCCCGCATATGATTTAGCTTCGGTGTGCTGTCATCTGGCAGCTAGTTCTCTTAACCGGGCCCCGGCCCAGCCACCCACGTCGCTTTGCAGCGAAATCAGGGAAAAGAAGGACAGCGGACGAAGATGTTATAACTAGTACTCGAGATGTAGGTACTTACATATGTACTTGATGTTTTGTATATTCTGACTTTTACAATATGAATGTATCGACATCTCGACAATTCGATTAATACCATTTCTGTATAATCTCCATCAACGTTATATTTATCGGCCATCTGTCTACTACACGAATCCCTGTCTACCACCACGACGAAGAACAGAACATTAGATACCAGCCAGCCGCAGCTCACCTGAGCAAGATCCCAAGATTGATTTCAGGTACCGTTCAGCTGCCGAAACCAACTCACTTGATTACTTTTCCGTGCCCCAAAACGATTAAAACTAAAACCAGCCTGACCACTGTTCCCCAGAAATAATAAATAACGACCAGCTACTTTCTGGGGAGGGAGGGGGAAAGGTGGGCAGGCAGGAGCTAGCTACTGTGAACTTGCGCAATAGTTGAGGCTAAAGCCAGGCACCCGAACTTAACTTGCACTTGCAACTGCACTTAATGGCAGCGGGCTTCTGAGGTCTGAATAAAAAGCCTGGGAAGTCTCACCTCTGACATCCGTACCTTTTTTGTCCTTTTATTCTTTTTTCTTCTCTCCAATTCCGAGTATACATATTCGCCAGTCCCTGAACTTCTTGTTAATCAACTATACTATAACAATTCTGGCGATTCGATTCAATCGATTAGATTAGTATCGCATCGGCGACTCTAGCTCGAACACGGGAAAAATCGCTCGGTTCCTTGCATTTTTTCGTCTCCTTCTGCGCCCGTCCATCTCATCGTCCCCTCATTCTTAAGGACTTTCAGCCGGCGCATTCCTTCAATCGCAAAATCCAAAATAACCCCCAACGTCAACGGCGGCGATTCCCTTTTCCCCCCAGAAAAAATAAACAGTGTCTCTTAAAATAGCCGACGAGACTCCCATTCCTTTCTGTTTCTCTTTCCTTCTCTCAAAAATAACCCCCCTATAAACTAGTCGCATAAGACTCCGACCCATTAAATAGTATAAAAAAAACCTTCCCTTCCTTAGCTTAGCTAAAAAAAGAAGAAGGAGAAACAATGTGTCTCGTCAAAGTCCGCGGCGAAGTCGAAGACGACGTCATCGTCCCCGCCCGAGTAGTCGAGCGCGAATCCGTCCGCGGATCCCACCAACACCAGCATTACCAACAGCATTCACAACAGCGAGAAACCCAAATCGTCTCCACTGCCCCCGCGGTAATCGAAAGACCGGCTCGATCCCATCGCTACTCTTCTTCCTCATCTTCAAATGCTTCTTCAACAAATAGTATCACCTCAAGCCGTAGTTCCATGGGCTATGCCGGTGCGAGGCATGAAAGACGGTCGAGAAGGTATCAACAACAACATCATGCTGCTACTGCCAGTAGTTATGATGGGAGATCTTATGACGGAAGATCCCATGACGGACGATCTACGGCGGGGAGGTCGAGTTCTAGGAGTCGGGAACGTGGGTATTATAGAGAACAAGGGAGGGTTGTGAGCGGTGGAAGTTATGATAGAAGAGGGAGTTATAGATATGTGGATCCCCAACCGAGGGGTAGCAATCATGAAGTTAGAGCAGGTAAGCAATCTCACTTTTACTTCAATTTCAAAATACTTCACATAAATTCTCCAAATTTTCAGTTTTCAAGACCAATTATATTTTAAATCTATGAAATTCAAAAACTAATATCTACATTGGAAATGGTAGAAATCCAGCGCGCAGAAGAACACCTCCAAAGAGCCGCAGAACTCCAAGAGCGCGAGAAGAGAATGCGAGAAACCCGCGCAATCACATACGATCCAAGATCCAGTTCAGTCAGTCATAGAAGCTACGAACACAGTAAAGACGGTAGTAGAAGACGCAGCGACGTTGTCGTGGTCCAAGAGACAGAGCGACATCGAGACCGTTTTACCAGCAGGTAGTCTGAAAACATAAAAAGACTAAAAATCTGCCGAGTAAAACCCCCCCGCCCCAGGCCTCCTCCCCGGGCTCCCTTCTAGATTTTATTGTACAGGACGTGCGATATAAAACCGATCTTCGATACATTAATGACCCCCTCCTCTGTTGACATTCCTTCTTGAACGATTATTGCGATCTTACATTACCTTTCTATTCCTTTTTCTTTCTGTGCCGCTACGATTTCTACGCCACCGCCACCGACGATATATTATACCACTCTGCGATGTCATTTTTTCCCTTCTCTACAATTTCCTTCATCCTTCTAGTCAGTTCGCATACTAACTGCTAAAAAAAACCAACCCTGTAACGATTACGATGTATGAGCGCTGTATTACTTTTCTCTACATTTCTTCGTCTAAGAAAGCTACACATAATACCTGTTTAAACATTCTTAAAGAACCTTCCTTCCTTTTTTTTTTTTTTTTCTTCAAAAAGATTTAGCTTAGTTAGCTGGTACCCCTATAGTGAGCGCTTGCACGAATCATCTGATATATTAAATGTTTATTGTAACATGGCGCAGAGTATGAGTTCTATGCGAATAATGATGATGATGATAATGATGTCGACGGATGCTGATAATCACGAGTTTCCTTTTTTTTTTCTTTTCTTCTTGTTTGTCATACGACCTCGACCATTTGTACTCTTTAACCTCTTTGGATGAGATATTCTCCACCACAACTTTTATGCACTGCTAGCTACTAGTATATTGTTTAGTATATATGTCCTTTTCTGATCATCCGCCGCCGTTAAGCTGGAATCCAATACCTCATGCATGTAGCGTTCGGTCGTAAGTGTATGAAATACTTTTTTGATTTGTTCCCGCTCTATACAACGAATGCCACCCGAATATATCCCTCTAATCCCGCGTTCTTTTTGTGTATCCAAAACTTCAAGTCCAATAAACTATTTTTTAAAAGAAACAGACGACCAACGCTAGCCCTCCATAAAGAAAAGAATCAAACGGGGGGAAAAAAAAGCATAACATCTATATAAAAAAGACGGGCACCAAAAAACTTTCTAGGAGCAAAGAAATTTACTTCCCAGGTGTCAACGGTAACCACCCACTAACCCCTTCTCCAGTTTCATCCATTAGATTTCCTGGCGCCTGTCGCCTCTGCGGCAAAGGTGGCGGCGGCGCTTTCCCTCCATCTTCCATATAGTTCCCGTTTCTCCGACTTGCAGCCGAAACGCTTCTGACACCACCAGCCATAGCACCACTCTGACCTACCCCTCCAACAGGATTAGAAACCGTCCTCTTCATGCCACTGGCGCCACCCGCACCTTCTCCAATCTCCATCCCCCTAATTCTCGCCGCAACACTAAGAATAGCCTCATCATCAACAGAATCTCTCGCACTCTTAAAACTCTGGGGCGAAGTTTCAATAGTCGACCCGGCTAGGCTGCTTGGTTTCTTAGGCTTCGGAGGCGGTACCCTTGTTGTCGATGTGGAAGAAATCGACGGGCTCCTACTAAGTGGTTTTTGTGGAGGAACGGGCTGAGCTCTTGATGTGGCCTTAAAGGGCGGCGTTATAGGTGTCGCAACCGAAGTCGTAGTTATACTCCTCGTAGGGTGTAAAACTGATGGTGGAGGTAATATTTCCCTATGTTTCACCGACGATGGTGCCGCCGGCGGGGGTAATATTTGATTCCCCAACGTTGGCAATGCAGAAGGATCATATGGCGGTGGTAGTTTTCTCAAACTTGGCCCTCTCGTGCTACTAACGGTACTACTCGTCGTTGTTCTTCTTATTGATGGTGGTGGGGAATAAAACTCCTGCGGCGGTGGGGTGGGAGATGCACTGTTCTGCCCCGATGATGGTAATTTTGGAGTCGTTCCTCTAGCAGGTGGCGGCGCCGGCGCCTCTTTCTTCACCCAATCCTTTTCTGACGTGGCAGCGAATGGATTCCCCATCATCTTTGCTGTATTCACTTCATAATTATCACCCGGCGGTCTAACCGTACTTTTCGCTGGAACTCCATGATCGAGCCACCATTTTCGCATATCCGTTGATGCAGGGGGTACTAAGTTTTTTTAAAAAAGATAGTTTTCGTATTAAAATCATTTCAAAACTCTCAAATCTCCAGCTTTTAAAATAGCAATCGCGACTACGAATGGGAGGAAGAGGTAAGGTACGGTGTTGAACATACGTCCTGGAGCAATTGGATCGTATCCGATTAGATCCTCTTCGCTTTCGTCTTCGTCTAGGAGATTTGGCGTTGATGAGTTTTTGTTCATGGCGGAATCACGGCGGCTGGCGTAGATCTGTTGGCTGAGCTTTTCTTTGACCTCTTCATTGATAAACTGGATTGTAGCCTCGAATGTTGCATATACGGGTCGGTGATCTGAGAACTTCAGGGGTGCACTGTTGTATGTCAACTGGCGGACGTTGCTACCCTTGCGAAGAATTCGATCGCACCAGGCGGGTATACGCAGTTTTTCTCTATAGATTTTTATTAATGACCAGATATTAGCAGTGTTGAAGAGGGAAGCGTACGAAGTGTCATATTCATCCGAGCCGATATCAAATCTATAAGTAGGTAAGAAAGTCAATCTAGCCTCCGAGTAATATGGAAACGTCAATCCGGCGACCATTTGAAGATTCAGTTGGTCATTCTCATATAGCTTGCCCAAATCTCCTGCCTTTATTAGCCGTTTAACTTCATCGTTGTTCAATCCAATTCGATAGTTGAAGTCTCCAAGCCAGATAACCACATCGTGGTCATCAATGGAACGCCCTCTCTGGAACCTCAGCCCATTGGCAATGGTCCGATAGTCGCGATTTCTCTCATCGTAGTTCGCAAAGCCTGCAGCCAAATGGGCGGTGACGAGACAGATTCTCGTATTTCCATAGTCGAATCTAATAGCTACTGCGCCTTTATTTCCGGATAGTCCACTCATACCAGTTTTCTTTAAAGAGCCCTCCACGTTCTTGATTTGTGAGATTATATCAGACCGAACGTATATGCCGAGCGCAGCACCAACAAGTTGGCCTCCCCTCAGCAAGATGTATTCTTTTTTCCCTTTCGTGGTCGTCTTGCTTGCTCGATTCAGGGTATCCAGAACAGCCGATTCCCATAGCTGACGTATCTCAGGATCCGTTGACATTATCTGCTGCGGAGAAAGCTCCACAATCTCTTGAAACCCGACGACAATCAACTCAGGTTGGTAATGCGAACATGGAGGCGGAAACAACCACGAGGACAAGTCTTGGTCGATACCATCCGTTCTCCCAGCAAGATTCATGGTTGCAACATGTATCGAAATCACTTTTGTTGTCATAAATTGGTCGGACCTCCGCGAAAGCTCATTGTTGACATAGTCATTGATCGGATCATATAACACAACCGGGTCTTGTCCTACCAGCCTTCCTAGTAGCATATCAATTGTATTTTGCCTCCCTTTGTCCGCAAAATTGTTGATATAGATCCTCGTAGCGCTCTTTCTAAAATCGGCAAGAACGCCCCCCAAGCTTGACTTTCCGGAGCGTGTGAACGAGCTTTTCAGAGCACCGGTACCAGCATATATCCTGGATAACGCATCACCATTATCGGCCCATAAGACAGAATGTCTCGACCAAAGTTCGGTGACGGCTTTCTCATTTCGATGCCGTAGGAACCGTTCAATCGCCATCTGACTTATTATCTGTTGGATGAGGTTTGTACGATCTAGACAGTCTAAACAATTCGTCCTGAAAACACCTTCTTGCTGTAAGATAACCGTAGAGTGTGGCGCAGTTCCCTCATCGTTATCATGATCGACATCCTCAGTTAAGAAATATGCAAATGAATCCGCAGAGTCTTCGATGTATCGTCTGATCTGGGCGGCTGCCTCGTACCCAGCTCTTGTTTCTTCGTGGAAATCAAACTTTGTGGCTTTGATAAGTTCACCGGTTCCGTTCTTGTCGTTTTGGCCGAGGTACGGTGAATGTTGAATCATAATATCAAACATCCTCGTTAATTCAGCCTCCGCAGGTTTTAGGGCCGACAGCAGATTGACAATATGGATAGCACCATATTTGACAGATATGCCTTCAATATGCCGATCGAATGAAGGTTGTGTCGCTTCGGGACTTCGAGTGATCGTGACTTTTTGTTGGCCTGGGAGTAATCCAGCCTGCTGCTCCCAGAATAGTGGAACCGAGCCTCTGACTTGAGTGTACGAAAACCCGACACCCCTCACATTATTCTCCGCCCTGCTATCCCATATCACCGTTTCTGTCTCTACAAAGTTTGCAACGTGCCCATCATCGTCCATACCCCGAGAATTGAAACGAGTGCCTGCTCTCCTACATGACAACCTAGAAATGATTGTAATATGTGTTTTCCCTGCGAACCGTTGCTGGGCATTTATTGCGACTATTCCTCTATTCACAGTGGTTGTTTCAACATAGCCACGGATCGCAGAAGTAAGTATCCGAGTAGAATCTAGTGCTAAACGAGCCGATGTGGGCAGCCGGGATCGGAATTGAAGTAAAGGCTTGATAAGAGCCATGTTCCATAGGAAGGATTCATTGAACGTATCGATCGAAAAATGAGTGGAAGTCGACGTATGATCTACGGATCTATACATTTTTTTCATTAGGTAAAATATTCGGAATAAAGAGCCTTAAGATTAATTCGTACCTATTCTGTAGCCGATTTGTTAAGTCAAAATCAGTTGAGTAATAGAATGTACCCTCCGACAGCATCTTGCGTAATGCCGCGCATGGATGTTCAAAAACCGCATCTCCGTGCTTATTACTGTAATCAAAATCCTGGCTATAGATATCGTCCAAGGACATGTTATCATACTCGGAGGAATTTAGGCAATCTATCGCGATGTAGAAGTCAGAGATACAAATCCATTGTTCTCGGAGAGGAAGACGTGCATACGAAATTCTACTGCGTGGATCCGGTAAACCGTCTCTCCAGGCCTGACGGTAGCCACCAAGCTCGCTCCCGTAACCACGCAAAGGAAAACATCCCCGTTCAGCGATATTAATCCCAGCGTCCCTCGGCATGGAAGCGCACTCCCCATAGGATAGTACTCGGACAAATCGACCTCGTTGCGCTCCGAGAAGTCGACCATGCAGGCCGCAGAGCCGACTCCATGATGATGATTACCATTCGTCCCACCTGAAGATACATTCAAGCTAGAATTGGACCCGGAATTGTTGTTGTTGTAAGGGAGGTTAGCGGCGAAAGATGGAGCCGGGGCATGGTGGGACGCCGACGGGTTGTGTCGGAAGGTTAGAACGTGATTTGGCGCGCATAGTGCGATAGACCGATGAGGATGCGATTTCAGCAGAATACGGATCGGATTGGAGGTCATTTTGATGAATGAAAGGGGGAGATTATGGTGGGAATCGTAGACCAGGTTTACATTGTCGTTTATATGAGGAGTTATGGTGGGACGTCGGACAGGACGTGATGGGAGGACACGGGTCGGAGTCGTGTGGTTTGGAGCTGGTCCGTTGGTTGAAGCTGCACAGCCCCGTTTAACGTTTGTTTGAGCTCCGAATTAGGGATCTTGAGCAACGCAAGTCAGGCCAAAAATGCAACAGCTGTTAACAGTCGGTGCATATAAAGCGGACTTATATTTCTGCATGATGCCCCTATAAATGCATAAATTATATCTAGAGTATATTGAACTCTAAGAGAATACACTAATAATTTTGGGGTAGTTTTACATTAATCTAAGAAATCCTCTGGCGGGGATTTCATAAGTTAGATATAAGGTCAGCTGCAATATATCACCATTCATTGCTTCCCAAGCTAATTTGATCATTACCTAATGCCATGACCAATTTGATGCGTCGAGCTAACAGCTAGCTTAAAATATCACATTAGTAGAAAATCTAAATGACAAGTTCTAGAACATTCACAAAAAGAAGATATTTTCACTAGGGAAGTGGTAAAAGGCCTCCTAATCGCTACCCCGAAAACCCCTAACTTACATAAATTGTAATATAATTTTTGAATATGAATACTGCGATAAAATATTTTTTAACGTAAAAAAAACTCAGCTTTGCTAATAAATATCAATACCTTTTATATAAAGACTTCAATAGTTAGAGCCATCACGTGGAGGGAGGGTTTGGAGTATAATTCTCCGTTTTGTTTTAGTTCGAGACAAAAATTCGAAGTCAACTTCACCCCACCTTCTGTGTTACTACCAGAAGGAACTAGGTGATAGCTAAGATTAAGTGATTTCTTGGTCCTTTAGCCTTTTATGGATTCATATAAAGTTGGTGGAGATATTTTGTTTTTAGACTAGACCGGATACAGAACACTAGCAGATATCTAGATGCACTAGCCAGAGTTTGGGCTTGCCTTGTTCATGTAAATTAAATCACTGTGACCACTGGAAAAGCCATATTTGTTTGATGTTTAATCGCATACCTCTACATCTACCAATGTTCACTAACTAATAAGATACCTTCTAAATTTTGTAATCAGTCGTATGATTTACCTATATTGGGGTCCCGTCGTTACATGTACACGTTAGACGCAACGCCAACTCCACTTAGTACTTTTGTCGTGCTATTTTCTTTTAGTAGAACAAACCCCAAGTATTGCAGTAATATGACTAAACTGTATTATAAAGCTGAGGTCGGTTAGGTACAGTGAATATTGAATTGGTTATTTCTGCTTTGGATAATACGTGATGGTTTCGAGACCAAGCTAATTATTCCATTTACCAGGAGTATGGCACCGGACCAGGCGTGCGGTAGCATTGGCTGATGTTGTCACCGATCAATAGTTAATTCGGTTTCGTTTAAGGCAGGCCTGGCCGGACCAGGCCTCCGCGCCTAGGCCCTAGCTATTGACCTTGACTCTAATTGCAAGTTAGAATGGCAATTCTATATATATAAACGCTATCTTCGAGCTAAAGATTCTTTCGTCATTCCAGGCACGCCTGATACGATCGAAGCTTCGCAGTCCGCGAAACCATGTTAACAAACTAGTGGAAATTCAATGCCTTTAGGGATTGGAAGAAATATTGATTATAATATCGACAATTCGATTGGCTTAGGAGATCGTCTACATGATTTTGCATTTCTTCGTAGGTCGCCTAGGATCCGAAATAAAATAAAATGAAGTAAAATAAAGTATCATTTTCCCTGCAGGGCTGGTGGATGACATATCTTGCCGTTGCGATCTGCAGGTCATATATATATATGGTCGATATCTCGATTGAAACCGCAAGCTGTTAACATCAGCGCATTAATATTAAGCCCTATGATACGCTTAATTATCACGCTAAAGATAGAGTGGATAGTTGTAAAGGTTGAAAATAATATAAAAAATTATATTAAGAGATATGATCATATTATCTTTGATAAAAAAACTCGATTTAACTCGTTTCGTTAAGTATCGACTTTAATTAGAGTAGGTGTGTTAATGTGAATGAACCTCGTGGTACGTATACCTAGCCATAGGTACCTAGTTATGAAATACAAAGCAGCTAATGAAAATATTGAAACTGGATCCTTACATAGGCATTTATCGGGGCCGTAAACCCCGTCTATGCGATTATATTTTCTTGTTGAATAGTCGAGTTGAGCTCAGGCACAACCTTAACCTTAACTCGGGCCTAGGCACAACTCAGGCATTGCAAACGATTGATTCACCACATAATATATGCACATCTGTGCATATCATGACTTCGCAGGCACTCACAGTCAAAGAAAAGTCAGCTTTGCTCAACTTCAATTCAAGGCCACCAAAGTTTCCAAAACTATGCTTCGTAACAAAAAATGTCTAGTCAAGTTTCCCTCGAGTTTTGGTATAAATACTGTTTCTCTCCGTGCTGGAGTAGTCGGTATCAGCTCCGCAGGATCAGCATATCAGCAGTTTCAGTACAGCTCTACAGACCAAAAAAGAGAACTCCACTCGAGTTATAAATACAATCTTCCCAAATCTCCACTCAAAACTCCTTCTCAGTCTTTGACATCAAGGACCTTAGTTACGAATTCACCAATGGCGTCTTCCGATGGTCTTTCTGAAACTCTCCACGCCGTCACTCGCATAAAGCTTGATCAGCTAGCGAAACAGACAAGCGCATATGAATCAGCAAAGCACTCTCTTCTCGAGAATGCCGATGATGAACTAGATAGTCGAAAACGAGTTCGTCTCCTCATCAATGGTGCAGAGTACCTCCCCACGATGACTTCTTTGAGGGCGAACCCTACCCTGCCTCTTTATAATATACGAAGGTTTACCTCACAGTCTGAACGGGACCCCTCTGTTTCGGAAAGCTTCCTTGGAGACTACGAAAAGACGATTCGAGATGAGTTAGATGTGCAATCAAATAAATATGCATTTGCCAAACTCTACGGCCAACTAGTCAATGAATGGATCTCAGCGGGAAAGAACGGTAACGGTGAAGGTAGTGAGGCAGGTGCGGATTGGGTTCCTGTTGGACGGGAGGAAATGCATAAGCAGCGGGCTACTTGGGAGGGTTACGTCCTTAATGAGAAGAAAGTTGATACTGAGGCTATCAAGGCATACCTCGAGAAACTCTTCAGCAAGAATCCGTCCAAGGAAGTCAGATTGGCATTCGAAGACTTCCGTACCAGGATTCACAACCTTCAAGAGTTTTGGAATAACTCGCCGTTTGATGTGAACAATGTTTCAGCGACCATCAAAACATTGCTCCGGGTGGATGTTATCAATGACAAGAAGAAGGCAACATTGAAGGAGTTCCTTGGGAACAACGTCGTACTCAAAGAAATCGCCGACGTTCTGAATATGCGAATGGAATCCCGAAAGTCCTTTACTTGGGAAGGGATTTCGGTAATTGAGCAAAGAAGACAGCTAAACGGTCGGTATCGTTTCTACCCGGATGAAGATCTGCTTCAAACAATATTTATTCAATATACCGGCCTTGTGTGGGCGACGCAATGGCGGAGCAGTTTGAAAAAGTTCATTACTACTTACGGTGTCCTGAAGTCAGCACCTGGAAGCATCACAGAGGAGCTATTGCAAGACCGTAAATTGAAGCTTTCGAACACAGTTTTAGGCACGCCCTCAAATTTGGAGGGATACCTCGCCGATCACTGGATGAATGAAATTTTCGTCGACCAGCTGCCCGAAAACATGTTCGAACAACGTGGCGGGTATGAGGGTGACAATGATGAAGGTGACACTCGATTAAGTCCACTAGCTGTTGTGCAAAGATTGATCCGGATCGTTCAATCTGAGATCATTATTCGAAGACGGCTCGAAAAGGATACTACCGTTATTCGATCTGACTTCAAGTGGTTCGGTCCGTCACTTCCTCACGACTCAATCTTTGCCGTTCTTGAATTCTTCGGAGTGAAGGAAGACTGGATTCAGTTCTTTAAAAAGGTTCTGAGAGCTCCAGTCTCATTTGCTGAGGATATCGGTGCAAGCCCTCGACCTCGCCAGAGAGGTATTCCCATTGGGATCCCTATTGCTTACTTCTTCGGCGAAGCTTTGCTTTTCTGCACCGACTTTGCAGTCAATCAGAAGGCAAACGGGGCGCGATTATACCGACTTCACGATGACATCTGGTTGTGGGGAGAGAAGGACTCTTGTCGCAAGGGCTGGAGTGCCCTCACCGAATTTGCAACACTCACCGGGTTAGAGTTCAACGAGGAGAAAACCGGGTCTGTCCACATCTACAGTGACCGAAACAAGAAGGTAGAGCCTACTTATCCCGGGCTTCCTGAAGGTGATGTGGTTTGGGGGTTTTTAAAGCTCGACCCTGTATCCGGGTTCTTCACCATAAATAACACAAAGGTCGACTCCCATATCGAAGAGCTCTCCCTACAACTTAACGCCTGCAAGAGTGTTTTCGATTTTACTCAGGCCTGGAACATCTACGGTGCACGGTTCTTCCGAACGAACTGTGGTAAAGCATCTGTCTGTTTCGGGCGTCAACATGTCGATTCAATGCTCGAGACCTTCCAACGAATCCAACAGAAGATCTTCAAGTCTACTACAGGTGGCGTCGGCGAGCATTTGAAGAAGATGATTGTTGACCGATTCGGTGTTAGCGATATCCCAGATGGATACCTCTACTTCCCCATCAAGCTCGGAGGGCTGGAACTCCAAAATCCCTTCGTCAATCTCTATCTCATCCGCGATTCCTTCCATCAGGATGACCCCTACGAGTTAATGGATGAGTTTTTTAAAGAAGAGGAAAGAGAGTATAGCCGAGAGAAGGAACAGTTTGAAAAGCGGAAGAAGTCTAGGGACCCTAAAGCTGTGAAGCTTCAAGGTTTGGAATTTCTGACCCGCGAGGAGTATGGAAGCTACCGGGAGGAGACGAGTTATCAACTCCTCAAAACATTCCAGGCGTTGACCTTTGAACCGTCTGAGATTGGGGTGGATTTGACTGGGGATGTTCAGGCGATATTGAATATAGCCGCGAAAGGAGGGCAGAGGGGGAGGGATCAGTGGAAGAACTACGACAAGTGGATCTTCCAGCTGTATGCGAAAGACATGATGAAGAGGTTTGGAGGATTGAAGATTGTGGATGAAGGGCTATTACCCATGGGGCTAATGGCGATGTTGAGGCAGTCGAGGTTCAAGTGGCAGGGATAAGTTATCCTTGCGCATCTGGGGTTCATGTTACAAGGAGGTTGTGGGGGTATGGGGTTCGGGTTTAATTTGACTCGAGGTTTGTAAGATAGGTATTGATTTGGGTATAAGGGCTACTTATAGGCGGTTTACAGCGGTCTCGTAGTCGGACAAATACGATTAGGCTGCCAGTGGAATCTTTACTTTATATATGTGTATAAAAGAGTCATCTCTCAACTTAGATCAATTGAATATATTTTGCTCTCTTCTTTCAATACGATTTTCCTACTGAATTATCGGCTGTAGACTACATCCATGAGCAACTTGTAGTGGAAAACAAGGAAGATAACCTCTAGGTCCTACTGACACGGGGATATGATATTACTAACAACACCGGCATATCACATAAGTAAGGTCATCAAATATACCCAGATTCGTGAAACCACCTAACCATCAACAACTATCAGAAACCATCAACCATGGTTATCTCGACGACCAGCCACCTAGTCGGTATGAAAAGTGGGTCATTGTAACCGCCTCGACTCCTCCTTTCCAATGCCATTGTCGGGGAACGATAGCTCCTTCTTATCATTTCACAAATCGTTGTTGAAAATAACAAAATTGGTGAGAAATGTGGTTTTTGAAATCCCTAAGTAGTTCAAGCCTCCCGGAGGGCGTCTACTTTTGAAGTCCAAAATCATCACGTGACCTTCAGACTTTGTGTTGTAGACGTTGTATTTCCTAGTATTCCCAGATAGGAAGTAGCCCGATCAAACGGCTTCAAGGTCACATGGCATCTGACGACAGACGCCAGCGCGGCAGCTTCCAAGCTCGCGATAAACTCCAGGACAGTTACGACAACCTCATCGGGCCAGAGCGCGCATTCATCCCGCCCACCACATAAACCCGGTCTTCATCAATAAATCTCCCAACCACCTCCTCAGTCATCGATAAAATTGGCCTTCACAATGTCTCTTACCAACCTTCTAAACCGGTTTAAAACCGTCTCCGCCCACCCCACCCCCTCAGAATCACTGGCCCTCTCCCAACTGGCTCCATCGGTCCTAAACCTCTCGATCACAGATACACCTGAACAATGGGTTCTCTACGAATCTTTACTCATCTCTACACTCCGAACTGGCGATGATACATCTGCCCAGTTGATTCTTCAACGGTTGGCAGATAGGTTTGGGAATGATAATGCGCGGATTATGGCGCTACAGGGGATATACGATGAATGTACTGCTACGAATCAGGCGCAGTTGGACGAAGTGCTGAAGAATTACACTGAAGTTTTGAAGGATGATCCTACAAATATCGTATGCTCACAATACCTTACCAAAAAGGACCAAAAGAGAAATCATTGGGACTTCTGCTAACGTTTGGAATGTCGGGTTGACACGCACAGCCTGTTGCGAAACGCCGGATAACACTTCTTCACCACCTTTCTAAAAAATCAGAAGCCATATCCGCCCTAACAACACTGATCGATCTAAACCCAACAGATGCCGAGTCATGGGCTCAACTTGCACAATACTACTTTGAAATATCGATGTATCCGCAAGCAATATACTGTCTCGAAGAGGTGCTGTTAATACTACCTAATGCGTATAACACACACGCAAGACTCGGAGAGATACACCTTGTTGCTGCTGAGAGTATTAATAACAGTGGATCAAAGGAGGTTGTGGAGAAACTGGAGGCTAGCCTGAGGTGGTATTTGAGGGCTGTGGAGTTGTGTGATGGATATTTGAGGGGCTATTATGGGGTCAAGCTGGTATTTACTCTTGATTTCTTCCGGACATTTAGTTGGTGAGGGTTTTTCATGCTAACTTTGGTGTAGGTCACGGGAAAGCTATTGGACTCCAAGATTTCGACAGCCTACAGGACAATACCGGAGGAGAAGGTTAATAAGTTAAATAGCGTGGCAACTGTGCAACTAAACGATATTGTGACCGGATCCGAGAAAGGGAAGAAAGCATTCATCGGATATGATTCTGCAGAAGTTGCGGCAGTGAAAGAACTACTAGAAGCGACAACGTAAAAAGTAGATATGATCTGATGCTTTGTTGCTCTTCTTATATGCGCTTTGCTTACTAGCATCTGGAGACTATATTGCATTAGCTATTGCAATACGCCTAATGATAATCACCTCCTTGGAGGTCACTACAAACGGGATTTCTTCATAAAACTTCCATGGTCCTAAGAGTTCGTAACAGTAATTCTCATGCCCTGTGCTTTTCTAAACAAGGGTGCCGCTATATCATCTAGATTAATTTCTTTGGTTTAGATATTCTGAGCTCCATAACCCTTAATCATCTCTGCAAACTTCCAGCTCTGGTTTTCGATCTCCTTACTGCCAGTAGTAACCCCATCCTTAGTAATAATCGCCCAGCTATATTTAACCCCAGACCTAGCATCACGATACCACAAAACCTTCATACACTCCTCCACAAGCTTCTGCGCGTCCTCCTGGGTCAAATTCGAAACCGCTTCTTCATCTGCAACATGTCTCCTTAATATAGGAATGGCGAGATGAGCACCATACCCTGTTGCCAAAGCGGGGGCGGAATATGTAGTCCCCTTCAAATCTACGTATGACAAGAAAGGTTCGGAGGTCTTTGGGTCAGCTCCGGCTGTTAGTATCGAGTTCCAGAGAGGGTCGAATTTGTTACGACGTTGGTAGAGGACACGGGAGATGTAGGTGTGTACTTGTGGCGCGTAGAGTTGGTGATCGTCTGCGGGGTATTGTTCTTTGATGAGGAGATTGTCGAGAAGGAGGTGGAGGTATTGCATGTCGGAAATGTCGCCGCCGGCGCCGACGACGGTGTGTGTGCCAACTTGGAGGAGACGTTCGACGTTGTCGTAACGAGCAAGGGATCCGTAGGATGCTATGGTGGGGAAAGGTTAGATTTTAAGAAGGTCCCTTTTGTTCATTAAAGTGGGTATTGGGGTGGATGGTGTAAAAGTACCAATGTTATCGGCAGCGATTATGACTCCATCCTTAAATTTGACACCTAGAACACTGGTACCGGTGACAATGGGTCTTTGAGTGTGAGTGATTGGTTGGGATTCGTTGAGGTAGCTGTTGTCGTAAGCTCCATAGACGTCGTCTCTAGGCTAGTAACGTGAGGACAGGACGAGTTAGCATAGCTCTTAAGGCGAAGGTATAGATCGGCTGGGTTTTTAAATGAAACTTACACGGCCCCAACCGTGAGGAAACTGGTTCATTGTGATGGATTCTATTTGAAGATCTTGATGATGCTGGGATAGATGTGAGCTGGAAAGGGTGTGGAGGTAGTTGGTAGAGGCGGTGGTAGTGGAGTGGTGGTGGTGGTGGTGGTTTAGACGCGAGCTTGGTTGCGTATGCTCCAGCTGGTGGATGCCAAGACTTAGTCCTGTGCGGTGCATGGGCACTCCGGGGCCGGGTCTCTTTGCGGCCCTTGCACCGGTCACAGGCCTCCCCGAGGTAGTTTACAATACAATCCAACGTCACTCAGCTTGTTTTTGTCCTTTATCGATCACAGATATAGATATTCCTCAATTCTTTACAGAGTACTTGTGCTTTTATATTACAAATAACTATAGGTGCCATAGAAATGGTACCTACCGAATTACCCAGTATAATATTGTTCTCTTGGAATCTTGATTCGATATCGATTCTATATCTACTTTGTCTCTTTGAGTTTGCGGCTTAGAAAGACCCTCCGTAAATTATTTATGCTTAAGTCAGTATGTATATGCCGTATGACAAGGCATTACTCTCTAAACCAGTTTAGGTCGTTTTGAAGACTCCCCTCTCTAACACGACGTATAGACGTCCCTCGCTCCAAAATATCGACAATCCACGGCTTTCTTGGTTCGAAAATTCCCTCAATCATCCAATACGCAAAGTCCCAGTGATACTTGTCACCGAGTTCCATTCCCCGTGGATCCCGAATATTGATCAGCAACCTAGAACCCACCGGATCATGCTTGGGTACATCCTCGACCAATGATCCTTCTTTTAACATTTTCAGCCTCTCCTCGGTTCTTTTTACTAAATTCCAACCCTGAGAAGATATTGCTTCGTTGTATAAGATTCGAATGATATCCGACAACCTGCAGTCTGTTTCGATAATCTTTACTATTGCTTCGTTTTTTAAGTGCGACGGTATAGACGGGGAATCATGACATAGCGGATCACTCATCCGGAAAGTTGCACTGAAATAGACGTATATGGAAGTTGATTCCAACGTTGGTCGAGTAAGATACAGTCCTAAAGGTTCGAAAGACCGAATAAACTTTTCTGCGACGGAGTTTATGACTTCCTCCTCCAACACGCCATTCGTGTCCAGATTCGCCTCCACGACCGCAAAAAGCGTCTTCCATAACTTCCGGAGTATCAATGGTGCGACGGGGTTTATTTGGTAGTTTCGGTCTAGATGCTCTTGCATAAGAAATAGGTCTAAAGTGTCTATCTGACCAAGTTCGAAATTGGGGTAGAGTTGAAATAGTTCATCTTTGCTTCGGTTGGGTTTCTTGGAGAATGGATTCTCTGAGCCAGGGTATCGCCATGTACCCCATTTCAAGATGAGAGATGTATCGACTATGTTTTTCCAATCTTTGGAGACGCAGCGAGCGACGGTAAGGAGTTCGAGAGCTGGCAGGAACGATAGTATCTGCTCTAGGAGCTCGTATGTTTCGAGGGCGCTTCTGGTGGCACTCATGATCATCGTTAACGTTAGCTAGGCTGGCTGCCATTCAGGTTGTGATGTGGCAGGCATCTGTGTTGCAATGCAATAATCTCAATTTGGGATTTAATTTGTAGGAGATATATTAGGTACCGGTATACACTGCAGCTGTCAACTAGTATTATATCTGACGATAATACTATAGTTTGATCAAGTTTCTTTCGTTGTCGAGTTGCAGTTGTATCTTTCTTCCTTCAATCAATCAATCAATATATATATACAATAGAAGGTATAGAGCCATGTTCGTAAGTAGTCTCGGAGCTTAGGTTAATTACGTTAACCAGTACCAGATATCAAAACTTTGCGCTGAAAGGCAGTGAATTATTTAAGATGTATAATTAAATTCAAGGATGGCTATAATATCGAATATCTAAGTGGTACCATAGGCTAAGTTTTTCACTCAGTAGTATAATAATTATTACATGGAGCGCCAATGGATTGCCTCTTTAACTTTATATAGTTGTTCTTTAAAAGTTTTGAAGCTTAATATGTGGATCTAGAAGGTACTTGCAATTGAGGAAATGGCTACACGCATGCACGCGGTCTCTGTCGGGTCGACGACGACGACGCTGCAATCGAATTAATTACATGTCTATAACTTTTCCTCAATTATAAGGCATCTTCAAATCCTTCATGCAAATTATATTGATTCTTATGTTAATCTTGAGTTAAATAACAACCTCCGTACTTACACAATTACAGGTAATGGATTAAGTATATATAATAGCCTTCGCATCTGTCGGTTTCCCAGCCGGAATAAAATAATGACAACTATCCTTCTGTGTCAATCCGTATTTGTAATCCACGAAGATCTGAAACTCCCCATCTCTCTCTGCCGGGCACGCAAAGAACCCATATCCAGCATCAATATGTCCCAACTCATAGTACCCATCATTCCTCAACCCCAAAGTAAATCCTCTAGTGATAGCTCCCTCAGGTAATGGAAGCCCTGGATCAGCGCCTTCAACACCTCCTCGTGAGAAAGAAAGCGCAAGTGTTTGTGGGTGGATATATACCTTTTCCACCGCGATGGCAGAAAGGTTTGCGGAGAATTCTATGTATTTTTCAATACGGATACCCGTGACGTTGGGACGGAGACAGTCCCTTGGGTTCATGCGGATGCTGCAGTATGGATATGGAGCACGGCCGATCCAGAATTTGCCGTAGAGGGCGTTCATATCCTTTTCGCAGATGGAGGCATCGGTATATTTTGCGATGAAGTTGAAGGCGGAGTCTGGAACAGTTTGGCGGGGGAGGAGAGTGGCTGGGGCCGCTAGAGTTGCGGCAAGCAGGGAGAGGAGGGTGGTGGCTTTGAAGATCATCTTTGGGTGGCGATATATATATCGATAATCAAGAACTTTGTGTGAAGTTTGGATTTTAAATATGAATGAAGAGGATAATGGCGAGGGAATCCGGTGTGCCTTTTAAAGACGAGATCCCAATCTTTCGAAATCTTTTCTTACAAAAATATATTCTTAAGATCGCTGGATGATGAAATCATGACCGGGAAAATATTTCGGAAATCTCGGAGGGTTTTATAGACATCGCTTGCGGATTTAAAACCAAGGGTCGGGCCAGGTAATTGATTGCCGTCCCTTGTCTTGTTCGTGTCTTGTTTTCTGGATTGCGATACTACCTCGTGCCCTACCTGCCCAAAATATTATATCTCGACTCGAATGAATGAATATAGTAAATCTGCGAGGGCAAATAACTCACCAATAGTCTATTCCCACATCCCCTTCATAACGTGAAGAAAGAAATTTTATCGTTACATCGTGGTACGTAAAATAACATTTATTACCCTATTACACCCTCTAATCATTCCTTTAAAAAGCTAACAGCCAAGATCCTAGTTCACAACGTTAACAGGTAACAATCGGCAGATCATAACGATAGGTAGGGAAGAAGTGGTTTCACTGCAGTTGGGACCGAAGATATATGGTCCTCGTGAGGTTGATATCACACCAGATGATCCGAAATATATAGCAGCGACTACCAATGATGTAAGCCGTTATATTTAGATTTGCCTATAACGAGTAGGAGGAATTTTGATGGTGCGTTTTTAAGACCTGGTCTTGAAAAAAGAGGACGGGTGTAACCCGGGCCGCTGCTCCCCCTACTTTTCCTCGAGAGAGCAAGTTTTGCCGGGGGAGACGGTAACCATAACTGGAATGGGAAGGTGTCGATCAGGCTGTTTGCGGGGAGGAAATTGGTTGTGTTGGATGTTAAGTATTATTTCCTTTGACCATTAAGAAGATTCATTGGAATGAGACATGCGGGTGTGAATTCCAGGGTCGAGGCTATGGGACTTGGCCATGATACCTTATAACGTTATATACGTTATCACGACGCTCACCCCTCCTCGTGATTTGTATTGTGTTGAGCCTGTTGTATTTTAGAGCGCCACCAGGGATAGCTCACAAGACAGGGCTCCGGGCTCCGGGCGGATACCCCACGCCGCCAACACCACGAGATCTCGATGATGTGACAGCTGCCAACCTGCCGCACGCTGGACAGATAGACACAGACAGACACACTTACATTCCACCTCCACGAACCAGCCTTTCCAAGCAATACTCCGCCAGGATACCAAGACTGCACTCCTCACCTCCATCGCTTCCACTCCTCCCTCCGTTATATTACCTCCTTCAGTCCCAACATCTATCTCCATACCAACCTTGACCCTGTGTGTGCTGCCGGAAAACGACGTCACTGCACCGAGGACCGGACCTGAGTTTCTATGTCCACACGCTACCACCTCCTTAGCTAGGGTTCTCAGGACTTGCCCCTCATGTAAGGCACCCCATCTGTCTGCGGGGAGATTGGAAGACGAAATCCTAATATTGATGATTACCTACTTCCTATGTCTAGGTTCGAAAAGTCTCTTTACGACCTCATCCGCGGCCTTCGCGCCCACAAGGGAAATGAAAAGGCCTATATTGCCCAGTCAATGCAGGAATGCAGGAACGAAGCTAGATCGAACGATATGGGTACTTGAATCCTTATTCCTTATACTCGATATCCCCGCGTACGCATGAGCTAGGAAACGGACTAACGAATTATTGGGGTTATTACATAATAGATATAAAATGCGCCGCGATACTCAAACTTATATACCTCGAAATGTTCGGCCATAGCATGTCGTGGGCTTCTTTTCATGTCTTGGAAGTCATGTCCTCGCAGAAGTTCGTGCAGAAGAGGGTGGGGTATTTGGCTGCCGTCCAGAGCTTTCGGCTGGATACAGACGTTTTGATGTTAGCGACGAACTTGTTGAAAAAGGTTGGTGGTCTAAATTAGTGGATGTGAGAAATTAGAAGCTAACTGGAATATAGGATCTCTCGTCGCCAAACCAGTTCGAGTTATCTTTGGCTATTAACGGGTTATCGCATATCGTATCTCCATCTTTGGCAAGAGATTTAACGCCGGACCTGATAGCGAAAATGAACCATTCCAACCCTTATATTCGAAAAAAGGCGGTGTTGGTTATGTATAAAATATTCTTACAGTTTCCCGAAGCTTTACGAACGAGTTTTCCGAGACTGAGGGAACGGCTAGAAGATAACGATGAGAGTAAGAAACTTCTCTAGTGTCAGCAGAGACTCCATTCATAACTAACTTCTCTTTTCTACAGCTGTGGTATCTGCAACCGTCAATGTAATCTGCGAACTATCCAGGAAGAATCCGAGGAACTATCTTCCTCTCGCTCCACAACTTTTCAACCTCCTCACAACATCAAAGAATAACTGGATGACAATCAAAATCATCAAGCTGTTTTCCTCTTTAACTCCCCTCGAACCCCGACTTGTGAAAAAACTTGTCCCACCGATATCAAACATCATAAAGACCACAACTGCCATGTCCCTTCTTTACGAATGTATCAACGGCCTAATCTCCGGTGGCCTATTAACACACTTAGCCGGCACTTCAGACGGCGAAGACCTTGCTATTCTATGTGTTGGGAAACTAAGAGGTTTCCTCGTAGAAGGGGATAGTAATCTTAAATACGTTGCGTTACTAGCACTGACGAAGATGACAAAGACGCATGGGTATCTCGTTGCAGCTGAGAAAGATGTTATATTGGAATGTATAGACGACGAGGATGTTAGCATTCGACTAAGGGCGTTGGAGTTAGTTGTGGGAATGGTAGATGTGGAGATTTTACAACCGGTCGTAGGAAGGTTGTTACGGCAGTTAAGACCCGTGTCTTCGGATGATAATGATATATCCGGAAAGAAGGAGTATGATGATAACGAGGAAGATGATGAAAACGGGGAAGTGGAGTTGGTAAAGAGGACAGCGGGACCGGCAAAGCCAGCTGTCAGTTTACCTGATGACTATAAGGATGGGGTGATACGCAGGATCTTAGAGATGTGCTCAAAGGATACCTATGCGAATATGCCAGACTTTGAATGGTATATTGACGTATTGGTTCAATTGGTGAGGTATTGCCCCGGGGAGATTAAGTCAAGTGGGGGCCAGAGTTTGGATGATGAGGATTTTGAGGAAGCCTACATGGCGGGAGGAAAGGTTGATGTTGGGGAGGAGATTGGGAGGGAGTTAAGGAATGTAGCGGTGAGGGTTAAGACAGTTAGGAGGCAAGCAACGGAGGCAGCGGAGTTGTTGATGGGGAGGAGTAGTACGATGTTCCCAGTTACCGGAGGCGGCGGGAAAAGGGTGCTATTGGCAGCAGCATGGATCGTGGGAGAATACGCAGAGTATGCAAAGTTTCCTTTTGGGTGTTTTGGGGTTTAGCGGGTGCTAACTTATTGATGGGGATTAGACATTTACGAAGTCCTAACGAGACGATTGATTCTTTACTACAATCGTCAAATGCATCTTTACCAGCGGATGTGGTCTCGACTTATGTCCAGGCCATACCAAAAGTCTATTCCTATCTCACATCGAATGATTCTATCGCATGGACACCGGAACGGAAAACAACAGTTACGCTTCTTACGAACAGGGTAGTCGAGTTTCTGGAAACACTCAGCTCTTCACCTCACTTAGAGGTTCAAGAACGAGCGGTTGGTTTCCTGGAAATATTTAGATTGGCAAAAGAGGCTATAGCCGAACAACCCGCCAACGCGAATAGAATACCAGACGAAGACGAAGGTGGAATACAAGAAGAATACGACCCGCCGCTAATACTTACCCAGGCGATCCCTAGTCTCTTTCACGGGTTTGAGTTGAACCCTGTGGCGCCAAGAGCCCAAAGAAAGGTCCCAATTCCTGATACCCTCGACTTGGAGACTCCTATAAACTCCCAATTGGCTTTCTTGCTAAGCTCCGCGGACTATGACGCTGGGGTAGGAGATTTTGACCCGACGGCCGCGGCTGCGGACGAGGAGTTTGAGAAGTTTTACTACCAGAAACCCGTGGTTGTTGTTGAAACAGCTGCCCAGAGAATCGATCGAGCAGCATCCAATGCTTCTGGTGGGGATAAACATGGTATTACAGGGTCGTATCAGTCTGGAGAGGACACCTATCTTGATCCGGACATCGTAGCACGGAGGAAAGCTGAGAGAAGGGAGAGAAATAAAGACGATCCATTCTATATTGGAAGCACGGGAGCTAGTGGAATAACTACGCCTAATCCTTTAGGGGGTGAGCACTTTGATATCGATAGTATTCCTATTATGAAGTTGGATCTAGGAGATGGTGTAGGTTTGATAAAGGAGGGTAATGTAGGGGCACCGGTTCCAAGAGTCAAGGTTGAGATTGCTGCCGATGAAGGAGATGGTATGGACGATGGCGAGGATATCGAACCTGTTGGGGTTGGGAGCTTGAGGATCAAGGGCAAGAAAGGCAAGGGCAAGAATATACTCAACGTTGATTCGAGCAATCTTGTTGGGTTCTCGTTGGAAGAACCCGAGGAAGACTTGCTTGCCCAGGAAGAAGATGTGGCAAAGGCGAAGAAGGAAGTGGAAAGACTTAGAGGCGAGATTGCTAGGGCGGCGGAGAGGGTTAGGGTTCCGACTGTCCAACCAATTGTTGAAGTTCCACCACAAGCTCAAGCTCAACCCACAGAGGTTGCGAAGAAAAAGAAGAAGAAGAAAGTGGTGGAGGAAGGTGACGACGGTGAGAAGAAGAAAGTCAAAAAGAAGAAAAAGAAGGAAGGGGAACAGGGAACCGGCGACCAAGCGGAAAGTATACCTGTTGTCAAGAAGAAGAAAAAGAAGAGGCGATCGTCAACAGCGGAAGCGGGAGGGGATGCCGGCGAGGATGCCGGGTGAGGTGGTGGAGCT
This sequence comes from Orbilia oligospora ATCC 24927, assembly GCF_000225545.1. NCBI lineage: Eukaryota > Fungi > Ascomycota > Orbiliomycetes > Orbiliales > Orbiliaceae > Orbilia > Orbilia oligospora. The sequence goes on from NW_011645772.1 coordinate 1,657,023, forward strand.
GTCTGCGTCTTGGGTAGGCAGATAGTGGTGCTGGCGAGCAGGAGGAGCAGCAGCTGTACAGTAAAGAATTATAATTATAACCAAAACCTGCAAGGCCAAGGAAAAACCTGAAGCGTCGACGGATGATTTGATATTGCATTTGAGGCTCGTTTCACGCTGGAACAGAAATCTCGAAGTGGGCCCACAATGACGATGGACACGTCATAGATCACGAAGGAAGAGCAGGCCAGATGGGAAGCCCAGGTCTTTAGTCACGTTGGCAGCATCTCTGTCGACGACATGGCAGCCAGCGATGCATCTGTGAGAAGCTGTCGATGAGGGTGTCAGACATTAAGCAATGATGTGTTGGCTGGTGTTGTCAATAATATCTTGATCGTTAAATGCAATGCTCACAGCCGCAGCAGCCAGGCCGGACTGTAACATATCATACATACCCTTTCCCTTGGGGGGAAAGGGAAAAACCAAGGGAGATTTAGACGGTCCAGTCCAGTCAGACTAGACAGCATGTCAGCCCCACCATCGCCAGCCAATCCTCGAGCGGGCATGGTTGCTGCCAGATTCGGCTGCTCTTCATGCATGTTTGTTATCGATACTGCGAGCAATCCAGCCTAGACAGAGCCCTTGAACCCTGGTGGAGAGCTAGTTAGCGGGAGATGGCGAATCATGACATTCGAGGCCTGGGGCCATCGGCAAGACCATGCATGGATGGGAAGCTGGAGCTCGTTTTCGCATTGAACCAGACCGTGCTAGCGGTTACGCCGTCGAATGGCGTACGAGGCCGGTACCGTTACCTGGTAGGCGATGGCAGAGATGGCGAGATAGCCTGTGCAGAACGGTAGACGGGACTCGTAGATGGAGTGCCAATGGGATGATGTGCCTCTCTCATCAAGCTTGCAAGCTGACATTGTCATGTTAGTCCCAGTCCGCTTGAAAATGTTATATATGATACACTGCACTGTACGGTACCATGTAATAGGCAACTTTCAAAATTAGTAGGTTTAGGTTAGAAACCCCACGTAAAGTCGATTGAGGCTTGATGTTCGAAGGAGGAGAAAGTGAATCTGAAGGTCGAGGATACTAATATATCCCGGCCACCCTCCAACTCCACACTTCGACATATATATGATATATGTAGGCTGCTTCTCCCCCCTCGTCCAACCCTGCCCTGCTGGAGTGCCCTGCCCCGTCTGCGGATGTTGCGTGCGTCGGTTGTTACATACACACAACAGCCCTGTCGTGCCCGTCCCGCTTTCTAAATTCGAAATTCGAAATTTCTTTTCTTTTATTTTCGTTTCGACGAATTTGCCGGAAGAAAAAAAAAGGAATATTAATCGTCAAGGTCGAATCGAGAAGGGTAGACGCTTCAGTATCAAGAGCTCGCGCCCGAGAATGGCTGCAGGCTAACCTAGGCTAGGATTAAAACGTCTGTTCTCCACCTTTCCCCCCAGACCAGAATTATATCTCGAGCAGCCCACCCTTTCTCGGACTGCTTGCATTTTCAACCTTCAACTTCAGCGAAAAAGAGAGTCCCGGCATCGTCGCTGTAGACTGCCATCCGACGGGACGCTGACGACTTGAGTCGAGAGCTTCCGGTAAGCTTGGGGAGGAATCGCCCGCTGGTCGAGGAATCAAGCAAGCAATTTTGTATTTCTGTAATGACGGCTCCCACGAACGAACACCTGACGACAGCTTTTCTCATGCACCATCGGATTCAAGCGACCTGTATTTTGTATATTTCGCACCTTGAAGATTAGGACACACATATAAAACCATATAGGATAGCATCGCGGCCACATATTTTCTTACCTGATATTTGGCATCATCTTGTTTCCCTCGTTTTCGTCGATAAACCCTTCCTGTTCCTCTTTCTAACCCGGCATTTGCACCCCAATCCCGCCCGTCGAAAACGACGTCTTCATATGGCCCATATCTCGGGCTCCTGTCGAACTGTCCCGCACCGTAGTTAACCTTCTGCAGAGAGTCGTCTCGAACCTCCCTCTGTGCTTCCACGCAGGACATCCCTCCGACAACCAGCTTCCCCTCCCTCTAGCTTGCAGGGTCTCGTCCAGTCCAGTCGATCCAGTTTCTGTATCGTACGCCTCCTCTCCTGGCCTTCCCTGCCCTGCCGACCTCGCGTTCTGGTTTGACTGCGAGTGCTGCGTGCGTCTGTTTGAGCTGTTCTGGATTGGCCCTCCAACCGAGAAGGACGAACGACGCATCTCAACCCAGCCAACCAGTCTCGCCGGGCATCGTTTCTCCCATCACATCGCTGCTCGCCCGTCAAATCACAAATCCTGACTCCACCGATAGACCCTTGGTATTAATTTTGCCCACAATCCCGTCTAATCCCTTCTCCTCTTTTTCTTTTTTCTCTCTTCCTTCCATTTTTTTTGGTTTTATTTCCAAAAGTGTTCGTTGCTGGGAAGAGGTTAGTAAGTTGAGTTGATTTTATATTTCCGGTTCTGATAGTCGGCTCGGTTGCTAGATGATTGACAGACATAACATGAGTTCTGGCTGGTACTGATTCCTAAGCCTGATATAAACCTTAGTTGACTTGACCATCTTCGTTCCTCTTCCATGCCATCAACCACAAACCTAAACTTCAACATCAACCTCAAATAGACCGGCTTCAACATTTAAATCACACTCTCCAGCTCGGCTAGAGAACATTCTTCGCAGAGAACAAGCTCCCGTGCCACAGATTCTTCGAATTTCCTGGATATCATTATCGAGCTGCTTGGCTGCTTGGAGCCTCATTCAAGATGGATTTCTCAGCACCTACTCGACCAATACCCACCACATCCTCTCTGTTTGCTAGCTCTGCTCCTGCCGCCAAACCTCCCTCTACGGCAAACCCTAGCAATATTTCTCATTCCCTACAGTCACAAGCCTCTAGTTCAGGTGCTTCAGGATCATCATCTGCGAGTTTAAAGCGGACATCGACAGACCTCACTGATGGACTAGGCGCGTCTGGAAGCAACACCATGCCATCTCTACGATCTCGATCAAACAAGGTTGCGAAGAACTCTCAGAATGGGGTCGATTTGTCTAATTCCCCTGGTCAACTGCAAAATGGGGAGCCGAAATCTATCAGCCCTCCTGCTCCTGTATATGATCCCAGAGATGATGTATGTCTGCTGCACCCCATACCTTTCGCTTATATTGAAAGCCATGTGCTATTTTGGATACCCCTGCTGACTGATGACTCCTACAGCAAATCAAAGACCTTCAGACGGATCTTGCTAAGCTCCAGAAATGTGCTACTTGTGTGGTCTGCCAGGATCTACTCTTTGAACCTTACTCATTAGGGTGTGGACATGTGTTCTGCTACTCGGTATAAAGCGATGACTCGGGTCCTTAATGTAAACTAAGATGCTGATGGGTGTTTCTAGTGTCTGAGAGATTGGTTTCGCCAGAAGAGGACTTGTCCGGAGTGCCGAGCTCGTGTTAGGCACCAGCCAGCTCCTGCATATCTCGTAGGTCTAAAGTTAAAATGTTTACGATGCGAGTTCTAACGATCTAATGATAGATTCGAGACATGATCGACACATTCGTCCAACGAACTATACTTCAATCGCCCCATGAGGAAGGAGAAACTCTAAAACAGCAGAAGGAAGAGGCTCTCAGGATGGTTGAAGCAGATAAGTCTGATCCACGGGGGCTCTTTGGGGGGATGTTTGCTCGAAGATCAGATCTCCAACCTATTTATGATCCTGCCGATGGTGTTGCGCGGTGCCCAGACTGTAATTGGGAAATTGAAGGTCGGGTATGCGCTAGCTGTGGACGGCGCTTTCACAACTCTGAAATGCCAGACGCCGATAGCGATGCGAGCGACGCTAGTGAATTTTCTGAGGAGGATGATGATGATTCGGAACTAGACGAAGATGAAGATAGTGTACAGGGGTCAGACGCATCGGTCAGAATGGATGATGATATGGATGACGAAGAAGACTATCACGATGACAGTGACATCGACAATGGATGGGAACCGGACTACGACCAAGATCACAGACTAGCCCTCGCACTCCAGGATTCGTACCATCAAGAGTTTATGAGATACCTTGGAGCTACGCCTAATTGGGTGGAAGAACATTTCGGCGCCGACAGAGCACTGGCGGCTAGGGAAGCGGCTAGGAACTATGTCGAACGATCCATGAGCCGTAACCTGTCAAGCCCCGGCCGATCACTACAACCAAGTTCGCCATATAGCAGAGACTCGGAAGATGATAGTGAGGAGCATACCCTTGATGAAGATGACAGTGAAATGGACGATTTTATTGTACACGATACTCCGGACCGCCGACCTCGACGCCAACAACCAGCAGCACCTACATTGAGACGGCATGCTCGGAGGAGTGTTGCTGATCTGTCCGACGATGAAGACGAGGATGACGATGAAGACGACGAACCTGTGTTGAGAAGGGACAGAGCGCGATATTTCGAAAGACATCCCATCATCATTAGTTCTGACAACGAGGACGACGAGGAAGCTGCAGGCTTGATTAGCGCAGCGGGTTATGCACAACTCGATCATGATACTACAACTGGAGACGATGACGACGATGAGGATAGCCTGGATGAGAGCAATATTGGTCAGATTTTAAGACCTGCTGGTCCTCTACGAGCAAACACCATGCCAGCAACTACTGCATCCACTAGCACGCGCCGTAACCTAAGGGAACAAGCAGCTATCGAGCATCAGCGAAGTGCCACCCCCCCAGTAACCCGGCGACGACGTAGGACAGTCACATTTCAGGTCCCAGATGATGCGGATGGGGAAAATGATAGTGACACTAGAGATGGAGAGGGAGATTTAGATATGGACAGACATTCGAGAGCAGGTTCCACCTCGTTAGCCTCCATCACCTCCAACCGAACTGACGCGTCGACTCATTCCAATCGCAGTGGCGGAAATTCTTTTTCGCAAGATACACCTTCAGTTAATGAGGATGAGTCCTCAGACGACTCTTTGCCGCGACAGCGACGGCGGAGGGCGGGCAACGCCACATCCTCGTCAAATCTTAGGCGTGCCACGACAGCTCATCCATCTGGTGGGTCACGAAATAGAACTGCACGTCCAACAAATAATGTCGACCCAATGGTGCACCGACTTTTGCGAACATTTAACGCCCAGAGGAATGAATCTCAGCTAGAGGGGCTTGGTATGTCAGTGTTGGAAAATGCAATTACATTCACGCCTAGCCCTCGATCAGCCAGCCACGATCTTCAAGAACTAAATGATCCGATCGTAATTTCAAGCAGTCCTGGTCCCACACTTTTCCAAAGGGATGGACATCGAGCAAGTCTCAGCTCTCAGACAGCCAGCAGGGAATCTAGTCAGAATCCTCTCTCCCCGTCATCTCAGCAAACTTTGACCCCATCGCGTGGAGTGAGTGTGCTCTCCAACGAGTCCACTCCCCGTCCTAGTATCGCAAGCCCCGCAGCTAATGCGATGACGGCCGCCCTATCGAACGCAACAGGCGAGCCTAGCGCTTGGGAAATGGTGGCTGCTCCGAGCAGTGTTACATCGAGCACTGCAGCCACTCTCGGGAGCACGCAAAATGGTCTTTCTAATAGAGGTATGAGAACGAGACGAAGCAACGCTGCTCTCCGGGGGCATGACATCCAACGGACAGGTACACCTACAGGACGCAATTCTACCAGGTCGAGCCGTAATGCCGCGCACGCCCCCGCAGACAGTCGAGATATTCAAGGGAGGGCCCGGGACTTTCTCGCCCAGCGTACGAGGGAGGTTCAAGCGGCAAATGCAAATGGACAGGCCTCCAACAACATGAGAGTCACGCGGAACAGCCAGGCTGCGACTACAGCTATGTCATTGCAGCAGAGAATTGCTGCCAACCGTGCAAGAGATTCCACGACACCCACTCCTGCTTCACAGAACCAACTGACCGGGAATGATCCAGCTCCACCCCGTCTAACAAGAACCGATACTGCAGGCTCTGCGAGCCGTAGATTAGGGTTTCAGATTGGACAAGGCAACAATCCAGGCCCATTGTTTGTTATCGATGATGACAACCATTAAAATTGCTTGCGCACGTTTGATTTCTTTGGTCAAATACAGCCGTTTAATCGATAACCCTACACCGGGGACGGCTAGACATCTATCTCTATTCTTTTCCTGCGGGGCACTATTAGGGTTTCTTTTCACCTTTCGCAGATTATCAGAGGACATTGTTTACGGCGCAATATTTCCTTCTTATCTTTGTCGTCCCCTGTATAACCTCTTTTTTTCTTCTCCTCTCCATGCTCGTTACTCCGAACGATTACACGACAGATCTACGATAACTATGAATGCAACGGCCGAGATACGATGCTTACTCGTGCTTCTTATCTTATCACACGCACGCACGCATGCACGCACACACCTACACACATTTGTATTACCCCTCGTGTTTACCCTTCCCCTGGATTGCTTCTTACATCCTTGTCTATTTTATTTTTATTTTTATTTTCCTGTTGCTCCCCAGATACGAGCTTTCGATTTCCGTTATACTTATACGGCCCGTAGACCTTTAGCAAAGGTGCCAAATACAAAAGAATTTGATTTATCCAAATTGGACACAATAGCTTCGGTATTACTATGTGATCATGTGTGACGTGCCACCTAAATCTTCTACAGCTTAACAGTATTGTGCTGGTTCGACTGTCGAGAACTGATTGCCGCAATTATGGTAGGGCTATAAGGCTATATTTCTTATCTCACCTCAGCTCTATCCAAATATCGAAAGATTCACAAAATCTAGAGGCGCTATCTAGTCCTTCTTCAAATCGCTCATGACTTCACTGATAACACCGCCACCGGCTGTTTTCTCCCTTTCATCCTCATCTTCCTCTTCGCCTTCTGCCCTAACTCCCTTGACAATGGTCACAAGCTGTAGACCGTCACCGACTTCGATATGTCTCTCAACAGCGCTAGTGAATGCATCCTTCACGATTTTCTCAACTTGCTCCTTCGATAGATCGACCTTGGGCCTGGGTTCCTCGCCGTTTGAGCCCGGTACGAATTGATTCTTGAAGTTGATCTGGTTGTCGAGGAAAGGGGTTATTAAGGAAGCAGCGGCACCGTAGGCACGGGATTGTTCGCGTTCGAAGGAGCCGACGTAGTCGTAAGAGTAGATTGCACCGACGCCTTTATATAGTTATAGTGTTAGTTTGGATATTTTTTTATTTGCTTGTTTGTCAAATCGATGGTAGATTTGCGGGGTTACGTACCTTCTTCATCGAGGCCACCAAGGAGGGGTTGACAGTAGTAAGGGAAAAATCGCTTTTGATACAAAATCCGCGACAACATGACCGCAGCAGCAGCTACAGTGATATGTTTATCGTGATTTCGTTTGTAATCCTATATCCCTCCCCAACAATATTTCATTAGTTACCCATTTTTCCAACTGTCTTTCCTTCGATTTATTTCCATGATTTTAAGAAGGAAAGAAGAAGAAAACCCGTAGATGAAAAGAGGAGGACTATTCCATACATCGATCTTCCTAGCCACCTTTCTTACTAACTCCTCACCATCTGCAGACATACCGACAACGCCTAATATGAGGCCGCTGCCGATATCATAGACTTTGCGCGCGGTACGGGTGTTGATGCTGTAACCTTCGGAGGAACGCGTGTCGCCGGCGATGATTACGTAGTCTTTACCCGCGATACCGAGGATACAGCCGCCGTTTTCGGTATACCTGCCATAGGTCATTAGTATATATTTTAGATAGTAGAGTTTGATATGTATCCTATATAAGAAGGATACCAGAGTATGGGCAATGGACGCTTACGGGCTCCAGTGGTGCTGTCTGGGCTGGGATGCTGTGGTCGGGTGGACATTGGGCTGTGAGTGTGGGAGGAGGTAGGAGGAGGCCATGGTGAAGGTGGAGATGTTTCGTGATTGTGGAGTTTTATGGGTATAGATGGACGACGGGTGGTGGTGGGTAGGTGGTGATGAGGTTGTGGGAGATAGCTTGGAGCTTTGGAGCTGGGTTGACGTGGGTCCTTTGATACGAAGCTCGAATTGCGTGGACACCGGGCAACACATTTTGCGGGCGAAATGCAACAGGGTTTACGGTTTTGTCCTGAGAGTTACGACGTTGCTCGTAGTAAGCTATTTCTCTAGCTAGTTTGCTCACTATTTTGGGCATTGATTTTAGTATAGAGCTTAGAATTGTATTTAAAAAATGCTGCCTATGGTCTAGGAGTTTAAAACTGTGAGATTTAGCTAGTTTCGGATCGATACTGATTCTGAACATGACTGAATTATAGCCCATAACCGTGGCACGACATATAATCAATATCCTATAATAGTTGAGCCTAACCATAGACAAAGGTGCAGAATTAAAAATCGGATAGAAATTCTGAACCTCATGACTAGACATTCCAGTGCCTTTTTCAGGGGGCCGATACTTAAAATTGTGGTAGACTTACTGCTTTTCGTACTCTCATATATACTATGTAACCAGTTACATTCTCTAACTAAGCTTATGCACAACCATTCTCTAGAGCTCTCCCAATGTGATGACATTTAACTGGTACTATAGCCTGAGTCTACATAGAAAGCATGGTCATAATTATACAAAATAGGGCTTCAGTATTGCACAAACCTTAAATGGGGTTTATTGATACTGATCTGCCGCGGCGTTAGTGAATCAAAGAAATCATCTACGTTTTCAGTAATCCGGTAACATTATAGTATTCTTGGAACACAATCTCAAATCATATTAACCCTGTATCTGGATATCCTTATTGAAATCTGCAAATGATACAGTATTAATATATTTACTCTGATATGGATAATGAATGTATCCATTTCAGATCTGCAGAACGTATGATATCAAAGAATCAAAATTATGTACCGAGAAGTACATAGGACCCTTCAGTGTTCAGAGTACCAGACTATACAAAGCGTTAAAAAATAAATGGCTTTGTAACGCTAAAAGGACATCCATATATCATAAAACGACTCTTCTTCTACAAGATCTCTAATCTGAAGTCTCGTGCCTGGTATTTTGATGTCCAAAATGTTGCATGTTTTGCGTTGCCCCAACCTATCCCATGGTCTTGGTCTTGGCAGGCTATGTCCAGTCCGCGCTGGGCGGCGACAGTATCTCGAAACCAATATCCTTGATACTTCTTAATTCACGAACACCAAAAAAATGCTGGGTTTAGTACAATACGACAGCGATGAGGAAGATAGCCAGGAAATCGAGGAACCACAATCTCCTCAAGAATCTTCAGCAAACATTAAGGTATTATCGATTAATATATCTTCTTTTTGGTTCAGTTACTGACGTGCCAGATCGCGTAGGGCGGACCCAAGGCTATAGACACAGCTACCCCTGCCATATCAACAAAAGGTATGCTCTATATCAAGGCCCAGGATCGCAACAGCTATGATAGTTAGCTAAAGCCCTCAGATGCTGCGTCCAGGAACGTGATAGCCCCCGTCGCGGCACCGACGTCTGCAGTCCTTGCGATATCCTCGCCGCCACCAATTCAAGGACCCCAAGTCCCCTCACAGAATGAGAACGATACCTTTGGACCTATGCGCCCAGTGTCAATCGAGATAGAATACCCGCCTTCCGACGAGGGTGAGAACTCAAGACCGACATCGCCTCCACTATCACCTTACTCCCACGCACGATCGCTTTTACGTTCATACACGATTCCGAATCTTACACCCGATTTCTCAATCCCCGAATCACCGCCTGGGTCTCCACCGGCGGCTACATCGAAACAATTTGCTACTTTCCTGAATCTTAAAAAGAAAAACGTTCATTTCAACCAAAAGTTATCGCAGACTATGGCTTTACGAAATCCGAATTTGTTGGAGAATTTGATGATGCACGTTGGTATGGATTCTGTGGGGCAGTATGCGAGTAATTGGAGGAAAGATATTTGGAATCCAGATCCGAAGTTTTTGGGGGAAGGAATTGAGAGTTTGAGAGGGGAGAATGCAGTACAAGCTTTGGCGAGGTTGCAAAAGGTTGGATTTGAGGAGAGGATGGCAGAGAGGAAGACAGTGGAGTTTGTGGGGAGTAGTAGTGCTAGTGGAGACAAAGGCGGTAGTGGAAAACCACAAGCCCCAATGAGTGCTGCAGAACGGGTGATGTCTGGGCTTGATCGTGAGAGAAAACCGTCACCATCGGTATCGAGGCGAGACGGACAGGGTGGTCCTATGAGAAGAGAAGATGATAGAGATCGTGACCGTAATAGGAACCGCGACGACGGGAGGAGGGAAAGGTATAGAGATGAGCCGGAAAGGCATAAACGGCATAGGTCACGATCGCGAGAACGCTCGAAGGAAAGGCAGCGGTACCGGGAGAGAGATTACGGAAGAAGGTAGTCCATCATGCAAACCAGCGGAGTGTACGATAATTAGAGATGATATATACATATTTACAAGTATCCGGTTCGTATAATGCCTTCAGGGTACCTAAACTGTCGACGACTCGACTCCTGGGCCGCATACCGTGTAATTGCCCGAAAACCGAGGGTTCGATTGGTCCGAATCCGGTTACGATTTATTTTGGGCCTTCTCAGCATCGACCACCCTCTTCGCCGCAGCAGAGATCTCTGCTCCACTCGCATTACCACCGAGTTCTGCAATTCTGGCGGTTGCATCCCGTATTATCATTCCCATATTCAAAACGAAATTGTCCTTTTGCTTCAATTTTGCAACAACCTCATCCACTATCTCAGCTATCTTTTCAGGCGCCAGGACCTCGACTCGACCAGAATATTCCTTGACAACATCCAATTGAAGCTGTTCCTTGTCGACTAGGTCCTGTCTTTCCGCGGTTTTGAAAGAGTCGATCGCAACATTGTGCTTTTTCTCCATCGATTGAAGAATCTTGAGTATATCCATGTCATTCTTCACAGGCCTAGGTGGCTGAGCCATACCAGCATTTGAGATTTCCGCAAGGATGGCCTTTTAAGATTTATATTGTCAGGTTTGCTTGTACGTCTAGTGTGACAATATAATATTTTCCAGAGGAGAACATACTTTGACGACATTGAGCCTGATTTCCTAGGTGTTAGATCACTACTATGACAAAATATATAGCTTAATGAGGTATCAAGATAAGCGCTTACTTTTCTTTATCCTTCGCTTTCATAGCAGTTTTTAGATCTTGTCTGTTCAATACATGCACCTTAGTGAATCCGTATCGGATTTTGTTCTAGATGCATAACAGGTGCTACCTTAAAGCGAGAAGTAATGCTGGTGGAGCCGGCTGTGCGGCTGCAGCCTCCGAATAAGCCCGAACGAATTGGCGCGAAAGCGATCGCGAAACAAGTAACCTTCGAGTTCCGAACATATTTACTTCTTTTTCGAGTATATTCTGATGTTGTAGTGTCGTAACGTAATCTCTTCAAGATCTAGCTCTGTGGCGCTGAAATTTCATGTCGAAGGTTTGTTCGGGCCGTAGGCGAGAGCCTATTTTAGCTAGTAGCTCAGTGCGGCGCGCCAGCTAGCTTTCCACGCGAAACCTCCATGCATTGACACTTGCAACCTCATGCCCATTCAACATTTGATGAATATTCAACCAACAACAACTATCTCGGGATATTCTATTGATTGTTACTCGAATATTTAGAGCTTTATACTACTGTCTCGTAAGAGGATGGATTAAAATCCCTGAGGGCATCCGTCTAGACTCTATCCTGCACAATGGCTCTACCCCACCAACATCTTACTCCCCAAGAGGTCTCGTTCATCTGCGAGAGCGAGCTCATCACTATCGTTCCGCGTCAAAGACTTGGAGCATTGAATTTAATATCAGTGAGCATAATCAATTATTTCTCTCTATCTAGATAGATAGCTTCTCACTAACGATCCGATACCCTTAAGATAGACACTCGTCCCTTGGTTCCACCCCAAAGAGCAGATGTCCCACTATGGCTGGCCGTCTTCCTGCGAAAGCAGAAAAGATGCAATATTGTTCCACCGGATTGGCTAAGTGTGGATTACTTGGAACGTCTTGTAAAGGAGGAATCTGATAGTGCTGCTTTCTCCCAAATGCCATGGAGATGGATGGAAGTTGCAGAAATCTTGCTAGATACGTAAGTCTTCGTGATGCCATGAAAAAACTTGATGACAGTAGTAATCTATACTAAAATATCCAATTTCGTCATGAATAGATGTTCGGAAGATTTGATCTCCCCGTCTGATATCGCACTACACATTAGGTCGTTGCGAGAACTCAGGCAGGCGAAGATACGAGCCGGTCTGTCAGACCAAATGAACAGCTCTTATATTAAAATCAACAACTTGGGCTTGATGGAGGTCTGTGAGATTAGGCCATGGGTTGGCAAAGTAGTTGACGGTCTCAGAAAGATTGAGGGCGAAGCCGGATCGACTGCTGCTAGGAGGAGAAGAGAGGATATCGATGCCGACGGCGATGAGGATATGGACGACGATGGCTACTGATGAGCCATCTATTCTGGTTGATTTTGGTACACTCGATCTCCCTTCCCTTGGGCTTCTCGATCAGCGAACCTTGATCAACAGGATAAACCTAACTCGAAAACTGCATGAATATCTAACGATAATCTAGTTTTCACTGCTCTCAAATTGCTCTCGTTCTCTGGAGCTTTGTTCGAGATTTTTTCTCTTTTCAAAACATTTCCGAACTGCAAAATATCAGGAATCGGGGCCACGTCTTTCCCTATTATTCGTCTCCATATCTATACGACCCAATCTTTATCTTACGACTCAACTTCTCCTTCCAACTGCTTACTTTAATGTTATTTCCCTTCTTTGATTCCTCAAGCGACTCTCTCAACTACCTAATTTTACAACCCACACTGTTCTCTTATCAGCAATTCCTCTCTTCTTTCGTATCCTAGCTTATATTGTTCTTGAATTCAACAATGGTATCGACCCTTCGGAAGTCAATAGGCAATAGGCGACGGTTAAATCGTTTGGCCGAAGGAGAGGTACCTCAACTAGCGTCTCGGAGACAACGTTTACGTCGATTAAAGCATCTAAGAAGAGTGTGTAAAATCACTCGACCAACTACGGCGCTATCTATTCGATCAGCCGCCACAGAAATCTATCGGCTTAAACAGGTGTTTTACAGAAGGTTAGCTCCTCTGTATCTCTTCTGTTGAACAAACATTGACTCTTCAAAATCAGGTCACTCGAAGAGCCTCAAGAATCCGATATAGATGACGGGGAGTCCTCTCCAGCTGCTGCACCAAACCAGTTCGGATATTCAAACGCCGCTACCGCGAGTAGTGACGAAGCTTTCTGTTTAGCCTTAGAACAATTGGTTCTCGACACAACTCAAGATAGTCATATCCAAAGAGGGGACCTAGTCACTATGAATCAGCCCAGTGTATCAGGTGCCATACAAGATCTACTCGTGGGAGTACTAATGAATTTATCTTTGACGCCGACTAATTCCGAAGATGGCAATGCAACCGTCAAACCTAACAAAGATGTTAATCGCAGAATGACGATTCCGGATTTCATCAATTATGTTAACGGCAACCAGTGTACCAAGCGGATATTTGAGCTTCATCTAACCTTAAGGCAATTGCCACCAGGTAACACTTGGAAAAAGAATTTCCTCGCGGTAATGCAGGATATTCAAGATTACAAGATTAAATCCTTTCCTCCCAACATGGGGTATCTATATCGACATGGTGTAATGGTTCACGGTCGAAGTCTATCAATCCAAGAACGCGATAAAATTCTAAAACATATCCGCCTAGAAGACCTCGAACTATGTTGGTGGGAAACAGTAAGTAATTGTCTTGTACGAGACCTCGTCGTTCCTTTTGAGTTTTCATAATTTGAGCAGTGCTGTGTGCTGCGGGTTATTTCATATATCTTTTACTAACTCAATTTGTTTTATAGGGACCTGAATCAGCGGACCTACTGCACAGAAGACTTCCTGCAGCGAGGAATGAGACGGATTCTAGTCCTGAAACCTATCCAGGCTTCTCGTTTGAGCTTGACGCTATCAAAATTCTTCGAAGTGGGACAGTTACACGGGGATTTGGAGTAGGCATGCCCCCCTTTGTGGCATCTGGGTAGTCTCGTCTTCAGACGCCAGTTGGCCACAAGTGTTATGACCAGCCGCCTGAGGCCGTAGGTAAGAAACCAGGATAGGCTGGTAGTCATAAAGGCTCGAAAATTCCAGACTTTTGGTTCTGTGAACAGTGAGCAAAGTGCGGGTGGATATCGATACATGATTCTCGTTTAATTGGCCTGAATTTTTGCATTGTTCACAGGCTTGGTTGGCTTTGATATGGTGTACAATTGTACGATACGAACAGTTACTTTCTTTGTATTTCATGGTCGTAGATGTTATCACAAATGAACTATCCCAAACTATGGATACTTGTGCCGAAGCTTGGAATAGATCGCCTACTATTCCTACATGAGCTTGCATATGTAGAATCTTTCTCATGCAACACACATGCTCTTGAATATCGATCAGACTCATGATAACACAAAAACTTGCAATTTGGAAATTTGTCGCTGTATGGGCTTCACGCGATCCGCCTGTAATCTTGTTACAAGACTGTGTGGGCCTCGTGACTAAGGATTTGGCTTATTATTTTCATTCCAATGCAATAGGGAGTATTATTTGATACTGGATGTGTATAAATACGTGCAGTTAGGTTATTCTGATACAAGGCTACCGGTACCAAACTGCAGTGCTGCATGAAAAGGAACAAACATCAATTGCAAATCTACAAGGCTGCTCCAAACCGTGTTAATTTAATTAGTAAGTACATGTCGAACGCGAACGCCTATGCCGAAGACAAAATGAACGACGCGGCCTTAACCAAGAAACATGACCTACTCGAGCAGATTCTGTTCGCACCTTCGCCAATACTGGAGAGTCTTGAGTTGAACTTGAGAACTAGGGATGTAATATCACTTGCAGGTGTTTGTCAAAGGTGGAGGGGGTATCTTATTCCGGGTTATCATGGTATGTATACATACATACTTAAGTACAATACTATGACTTCCGTCGCGCATGATATATAAACCTTATATATCAATAACCCTGATTGTGTATCCTCATTGAAGAGGATTAATTGTAAAATTCAACTTTTCTAATCGATCATCTTTAGATATCGAATCGAAGGGAGGAGTCGAAAAGATTCATGACGACCAAAGTACTATATCATGGCACCCTCTCCTCAGAACTATCCGTCCCTGCACCCAAACCTCCCTTCAGAGGCGACATATCATCTGTAAAATGGGACTTCGGTGCTGGCCTCCCCTCCCACAAAGTTACGACAACACCAGCTTCGAGGGCAGTCAAAATCACAAAGCCAAGATGATAAACCCCGCCCAACTCATGGCCATTTTCGGTGATAGATATTTCTCTACCGCGATAACAAGGATCCACCTAGAGGGACTAACGAAAAGGATCGGTGGTGGCGACAACGGCCCTTTACTCGAATTTATTTTTCAATGCAAAAATCTCGTTGAGATTAGTTTTCGATGGAGTAGTTTGGTAGATGTTGAGGAGCTTGCTAGGGAGTTTGTGGAGGATCCTGAGGGGGTTTATGAACAGCAATATAGAAAAAAGTGGAGGGGACGTTGGCCAAGTGAACCTCTAGATAAGATGACTGAAGCTATTCCACCGAAGTTGAAGAGGGTTTTGTTTTGGGGTGCGGGGAGGATACCGTCGATGGAGTATGAGATTGGAAAAGAGCCCAGGAAATGGCAGGTGATTAGGGGGGCCCTCTTTGACAAGTGGAATTTGAAGGAGTGTGTGAGTAGATTGATGGAGAGGTATCAGACAGATGTCGAATGGTGTGAGAATGAAGTTCACTATAGAGGTACCGGTGAATGCCGGTCGAGGGGGAAGTGGGATATGAGATTACATGAGAAGGTGAAGCAGAGATGTGAGGTCTGTGAGAGTATCGTGGAAGCGCAGTGCATTGTTTGTGATCTCCGGAATGTTTGTGATATATGTCTGGGGTTTGTATGCAATCGGTGCTTGAAGGTGAGAAGTTCTTCGGATACAGGTGAGTCCCCGAATCTCTTTAAATATCTATATAATATATATAAAATCCTGGGAGAAGAGAGTCTAATGGATATGTACGCCCAGGAACCCAAAATCAGGAGGATATTTCAGATTTCAACATGCTCCAGTTCCGCTGTATCAGGCCCCCCTGCGAGTGGCGAGGCGGAATCCACTACATCCACCCATCTTGCTCCCCGTCAAGTATAGTCTGTACCAACTGCAGTACCCTTTCGTGTGACTTTCGCCCAATTATGTGTAAATTCTGCGGTGCGGGCAACGACTGCTGTCGGAAGGGGAATATGCACTGTCTGAAGTGTCGGACAACTCTCTGTAGCGGATGTGGGAATTGTGAAGTCGATGGGGGTGGGCATGCGGACTACCACAGAGTAAGGCCGGTTAGGCGGTTTAGGTAAAGTGTAGCTTTGCATTTAATATTGGCATTTAGTATTTGCATTTGCAATTTGTCGTCATAGATAGTGTATCTGTTAGTCTCAGCTCCTTTGATTGGTGGGTATATTTACGATTGAAGAATGATGATATAACATTTCATTGCAGAATTTATAAAAAACCCCTCCTGCCTATATGACATCTGTATCTTTAGAGAAGGCGTAGAGGAACTAAAGAAAAGACCATGAGAGAGACAAGAAACAAGACGAAAAAAGAAAAAAAAAGAATAGCTAGTGCGCGTGATATAAGAGACGATATAGTTCGTCCACTAATAGGCCTTAGCTTAGCAGAGCCACATACGCATGCATGCACGATCGAAACATATATATAAAACAAACTGAACAATCTTTTTAAGCCCATTTCCCCAACAAAGCCATTAACCCGGCTCCCAAAAGAGTGCAAGTCAGCATAAATGCCAATTTCCTGCCATCTCTGGTTCTCTTCGGATCGAACAAGAAGTCCCTAGCCAGTAGTTCAACCAATCCTGTATAGATCAAGATACCCGCAGACAGCGAATCTAAAATGCCACTGACGACGTTGGCGGTGAATGATCCAGGATTGTAGGATCCTCTTAGACCCAAACCAATGGCGATGGCAATTGGGGTGGAAAGACCGTATGCAAGACACAGGATCCAGGGAAGCCGGCTGCCAGTTTTGAATGGGATAGCAGACATACGGGCGCCGATCCCGAGACCTTCGAAGCCTTGGTGGAAGACGAGAACTGTATTCCAAAATCCATTAGCCCAAAAGTTCTTCGAATCAAAGGAATATCAAGAAATAAACTTACCAGGGAACAAAGTATTAAACTCTTCGCCAGCAACCCCCAAAGCCAATCCAATGATCACAGAGTGGAAGATAACCCCAAACTCCAAGATCAAAAACGCAGAAAACTGCGAATAAAAATCCCGTCGGTTATAAACACTCTCCACATCACCAACATACTCTCCAGAAGCATCCGACTTGACATTCTCATTCGAGGCTTCCTTTGGCTCTTGCGCTACGTACATATACCCGTTAGCTATACTTCTAAATAATGAAAAAACATATGTACTAAAAAAGTACTTACAAAACCCCGCCATGCTCGTAACTTTACTACTAGTTGCCTCCCCAGCAACTTCCGCCTCGGTCCTTCCATTCTCAAGTCCACCATCGTGTCCGTGCGTCGCTCCAAACTTCGCTTCTGCGTATCGTTCCGCGATAACGTCGACCAAGAAGATTAGCATTATACTAACCAACGCAATAGCTGGTGGCCAGGCGTATTCCGCCCAACCGCCTGTCATGCCGACACATGATGCCGGTCCGATAGCTTCGTATGCTGGTGCGAGGAGATGGATAAATGCTGTGGCGACGATGACGCCGGCGCCGAAGTATCTGGCGAAAAGGTAGATGTATGATGGGACATTCAGTCCTGGAGCACGACGAGCGGCAACAGGGAAGACTGTGCAAACAGTCGAGACAATTAGGATTACAAAAAGAGCGGCGATGCGTATACCTATTTTTCAAGCAAGTGTTAGTTCTTATTATGTTATGCATGCATGTAAATGAACGACTATATGTTATGGGAATGGAATAGAATAGTATCTTAGTATAGTTTACTCACCCAATCGGCCATCATATTCATTCCCTTCAGCACTCAAGAAACAAATGATTTGAACAGGATCTGCTGTGGTTAGATCCACATTGGTAGGGTCAAAGGGAGCATCTGATGCTTCAGCCTCCATCTTTGCTTGCAATAACCTACTCCCAAAGGCTTCAAAGAGCCCTTTTGAGTTAGAGAATGTTGGATTTTGTGCGTTGGCTTACTAGAAAGGGACTTTGAATTGAAGCTGAAGATATATCAACCGAATATAAGAGAAAAAAAGCGGTCTGGTCAAAGCTCCCAAAGAACCACAAGGGAAAGGGAAGGGGGGGATACCAAGAGGAAAAGAAAAGAAAGAGAAGCAAGATGAGAAAGAAGGACAAGAAAGAAGAGCCGCTTCCCAAGAAAAAACCAAGCCGCTATTTATGTATGAACGGGCAGAGGACTACGTTCCCCCCCCAGGCATTTCCAATTCTTTCCTTTCTACCGTGCTCCACTATCATACTTCTTCTCTACTCTACTCTACTTTACTCTATTACTACAAGGTATCTAGAACAGGAACTACACTTTCTTCACAATTCACACACACATGCACACACACACTACTTGCGAACTAAACTAACTAGACTTTTTCAGCCCATGTGCATCCTATGCCATTATGCAATGCCCGGTCCACCCCCCCTGGCTAGGTTTCAAACTCTCTTCTCTGACTTGTCAATTTCATCAACCGACCCACGCTTCAAACCCGATTTCCAAGTTCCGGACCGCGAGGTTTTCGTCCTAAAACAGTATAGTCTTACGTTTTTTTCTTGATCTAACAGATAAACTAACAAAAGTGGGTCCCCGGCCGGTCCGTTTGGGGGGGTTGGGTTCGCAAGTCGGAGAATCGCGGGCGTGATAAATCAAAGGACAATTGTGTGAAGCTAATGAGAAGGAGGAAGTTGGAGGACTTTTTTTTTAGATAGATATGATGATGTAGGTATCTATGGATGAATGGTTCGAAAGTACCCACCCCCAGGATATATTTTTTTCTCACACCACCATCATCATCGTCAGGGACAAATCGGCAATATCTTTTATGATAGTTACAGCGGTTAACGTTATGGGGTGGGTAGTATTTTGCATTAATACCTTATTCTTTTGCATTCTTTGTTCCTTTGTTTTCTTGCTAATATAATATGTGTCGATAGAAGTATGCGCATGCAACAGGCATCCAAAGCTAAAAAGAACAAATCCCAAGATATGCAGTACCATCATGACCTTGCACCGGAATACACTTCCAATAACCCGCCGCCAAAAAAAAACAAAAAGATCAAAATCTTATGATTTAAGATCTCCCCCATAAAAAGTATAAATACCCCAAAGCATCTTTCAGCCTTTTTTTAAAAGGGACCCTTTCCTCTGTACGTCTCCAATTTTTCCTGTCGATTCAGCCCATGCTGTGTTACACTCCTCCCCGGTTAAAGGAAAGAAATGGAAGACCTCCTTCTCTCGATATTTTGAATTTAACCCAGTTAACCTCTACTTACTCATTTACTTACTTATCTATCGACTTACATATTACAAACCACATTCGCATTCGCACTATACGATGGTGTGTGAGAGAGTGAGTGTAATATCATGTTTAGCACGACATCGCACTCCGGAACCATTTAGTGTGGGTGGCCCCGAATCGTTTGCTTCGCAAAGCTTGTCATTCCATTGGCGGGGGCGTTCTTGGTTCCAATCAGCCCCATCAAAGAGGATCAAATACTACTCCGTACCGTCCGCAGGGTACATAAAGTAAGGTCGGGTCGGAGTCTATCGGAACTAAAAAGAAGACCAACCAAGTAACGTAGCTAAGAGCTCGTCTTTTTTCTTTCTTTCGAGCCTTGTTACATATTTACATACTGACTAACATACATAAAGTACTTACCATATTTTATGCATCGGCACTCGTGGGGTACATACATACATACTTGAATACGAGAAATATTATATACCGATAATTAAAGTTCTTTTTTTTTTTGGTCTGATATTGACTTATGATTTCGTCTCTTCTTTTCGTTCTCCCCCCTCACTTCATCCCACCTGCGCGCTCCGTCATGCAGGATAATTATGCTGGCGAGCTAGTTTTAAAGGATAACATTGGTTGGAAACTACCACCCTTCACGAATATCACCCACACCCAACCGTTTAGAATTTTTCTTCGATCGGTGGCTGCATAGACGGCAGGAAGGGGGACATGTTTCGAGCTTAGCCGAAAAAAACAAAAGGGTATCTTCAAGAAGAAAAGAAAAGAAAGGCGAAGAAGACGAAAAAAATGTCTCGCCGTTCGGAGGCCCCACAGATCGAAGGGTATAAGGTCACTAAGCCAGTACGTAATTAACTTCTTTCACTTGTTGGATTGTGAAAGAGGAGCCTAACTAGTGCTATGTAACCTTATCACTCCACTGAATCTTAAATCCACTTTTCGAAAGAAAAAAGATATCTACATGGAAAAAAAGAAAGAAAGAAAGAAAGAAGCTCTCTGATAACAGTAGCAGTAGTACTATAATAGTAGTAGTAAGAGTAACGGTTATTTGTAATTATCCTGCATAATGCGCCGAGGAATTCAAAAAAGCCTATGTTCGACCAAAAGCGAAAGGATTAGTAAAGAGAAGGAAAGCTAAAAACTACAACATTAACAAAGAAGGTGGTCGAGTGACCTCATACTACCATGATAATGGAACCTAACTTCCCTACTACATACTTACACACTTAACCTATATGTAACAAAAGAAGACCCCCTTCGCATAACGCACGTCGTACCCATGTCAATGGAAATATGCAAATAGCACACGATTGATTGCTAATCGACGCATGCTGCTGTCCCATCAATTGAATATTCCATTACCGATATCCCCATGTAGTAACCTACCTCGCTTGGATATATGCAAAACTAAAAGGAAAGAAAGGAAAAGAAAGAAAGAAAAAAGAAAGATAGATATATATCTCTAGATATATACATAAAATACCCAAGCTAGCACGTCTTTTTAACCGTCATGCACTTTTTTTCCATTCGAGAAATGCATGTGAGGATATACATAACTTAACTACTAAAGTACAAGGCTGACAGAGCATGTATATATATTATTAATATCCAATATTCGATCCGTCCCGTCGTGTCGTACAGCCGAACACAAGCTACCTAGTTCGAACTTGCGGGATATCGGATGATATGACAAGGGGGATCAATCACCATTAACGTCGAGTCTTCCAACTCAGCTGACCCGTATGCATATACATCCGTTATATATATATTAACTTTTGCAAACTGGAGCTGGAGAATTGAATAAATCTCCAAGCCTAGGCAAATGTATTCCAAACACCCAAACCCTGGTTTTTGTGTCACCGACGCCGGCTCCGGATCGGTTAACGTTTGTCTGGGGAAAGTCTGGAACTTCTAGTAGTATATACGAGTCCTTGACCTTGTACATATACTTTACAGAACCGGCCGGTGCTCACGTGGGGTACATTTGTAAAATAAATACGGTTGGCATATTTTTTTTTTTTCATATTTTAATTTATAGTACATATCGAGACGAAGAGCCTCCCGACTCATTTGCAACCAGGTATAGCTAGCTATAGGAGAGCAAAGGCCGTTAACTTATCGATTCAATGTATAATAGTATATGTCTAATGTATCGAGTTGTACACTTATATTAGAGCAAGGGAAAGTTAAAGGTTTAAAATCGCTGCCGGCATAGTAAGTTCAGGGAGTTCATCTGTATTGAGAGCCAAATGAAGGCAGCCAAGAGGGAAAATACGAAAACGCGGCAGTTGTAGAAGTTAGAAAACGCCATTCCCCATCGAATTATAGCATTAACCTCCCGACGAATTCGAAGCTCGCATATTTAAACAAGTTAATAGGACAGGAAAGAAAAAGAAAAAGAAGCTATGCGTCTAGGAAAAAAAAAAAGATAAAGATAAGAAACGAAATAAAACCCCTGTCCGGGCTCTCCTCATCATCCCCTCCTCCTCCAGTCTTTATTCTGCACAACTTCCGTTTCAGCTTTCAATATCAACCATGATAGTTGCCATTTTCAACCCAGCTTCTTCAATCGACGCATCTAGATGATCAATAAGATTCTTTCCCAGACATTTCAACTCAAATTCTTTATCCGCCAATCCTTCATCACCAGTTTTCGTTGCCTGTTCGGGCAGTAAATCGGCTTTGACGTACTCGAAGATCCGTTCAACGCTGTCTGCAAGGGTGAACCGTCTAACAACTCTCGCTCCATCTGGAAGCCTGAATTGAACTCTCGTCACTGCCGGCGCACCCGCTGGGGGCTCAGAGTGATGCTTGTTCTTCGCTATCGAAGCAAATACCGAGACGGGTTCTGCTGCGCTCGGCTCAGCTGGCGCGGGGGCAGCTGGAGGAGCGTCTGCGATATCCTCATCCAAGTTGATTAAATCACCTTCACCCGCAGCCTTCTGCTTCCCTTCCTTTCTAGTCAACAGATCTGGATCTTCTGACTCTTCGTTTTCTCCTTCTGTAGCTCCGACCCCCAAACTCTGCTGTAATGCCAATTGCATCATTTCCTCCTCGGTCATATGTTCCACACCACGGGACTTCTCCTTCGGCTTTTGTTGTACTGGCATCTTGACGGAAGGATCCAATGAATACCTTTCTAAGAACTCATGCAATTGCATCAAAAACTCATTCTTATCGGGAACCCGACTCCAACTCTTCAACAACTCCCCAGTACGAGGGTCAATGATCCCAATATGTGGATAATCAACCGTAACGTACCGACTAGCGTTTAGGTACAAGTTGATGTATTGTATTCCATCCACTGAATCATTGGCGTATTGCAAGAAAATAAAATTTTCTTGGATGGTAGAACGGATTGCGGGGTCTTTCCAAATATCACGGTTGAGGACCTGGGAGTCAAAAACCGTGCTATCTTGAATATTGACCATGAGCCATTTGAGACGTTCTTTACCGATATCTCGACCGCTTGAGAAGTCGGCACGAGTCATAATTTCGAACGGTGGAGTGTAAAGCTCGGCGAGACGAGAAGCTCGACTAGAGACATTCGAAGCGCCATTGGTAGCTTGGGCAAGGGCGCGGCGACGCTGAGCGGGTGTTACCTGCGCATCAGAGTCGCCAAATGCCAACGGATCATCGGGAACACGCTGGTTGAAGATGCCGACTGGGCCACGACCTATGAGTTTGTAATGTTAGTAGCTAGATTCGTATCTTATATGTAAAGCTTGTTGGTGGTAATTGCATACCCTGTGGTCTTCCCGCTGTTCGATTTCTATGCTCAACCATCCGCCTGATGTGATCGTCGCCGGGCCCGACTAAAGTTTCTGTAGTTCGAGCCATAGGAGCTCGAACACCATCCATATCCTCTTCCCTCCAAGAAGGAGCAGCATTCCGGCTTCCACTACCCCCAGCTTCGGCATATAGCTCTTCTTGTAACCTCCTAGCCATAGCTTCATCGTCTTCGTAAACTTCTACATTTCCGCCACTTATTCCTCCTATATTCCCTATAGTCGGTTCGGATGCAGCCGCAATGGCTCTTGCCGTTTCCATATCTTCGTCATCGTCGTCATCAACAGATATAGCATCACTACTAGTTCTACCCTGATGTGCCAACGACGGCTGGTGATGTGTTGTGGAAGCTGCAGGAGCGGCAGCTGGCTGAGGTGGTGGGGCAGCGGCGGAAGTGGAGGACGAAGTACCACCAACGGTAGAGCTCAAATCAGCACCATCGTTGGCGAAAAACAGCTCGATGGCTTGCTCGAGGTTCCATTCGGTGAGGCCTAGATATGTTTCGGCTTTGTTGACAGAAGAAGTGTTGGTTATGGCGACGAACTGCGCGAGCAGCTCCTCGCGAATATTGTCCATGGTGGGGAGATTTAGGTGGGCTGCAGGTCTTGGCCTGGTGGGTAGGTGACAAATTGCCGGAGGGTTTGAATACGGTGGATATCGGATTTTAGCTTGTTGACAAAGCTGTAGAGGTTATCGAAGGAAGTTGCAAAGCTAGAGCTTTACTTTATGTGAGATGACTAGTGGTATTGGTGAAGTTGGTGAGATGAAGAAGAAGAAGAAGAGGAAGAAGAAGAAGAGGAAGCTAGGAAAGAATGACGGGGGTTGAGAAGGTTGACGCTGGTTGGCGTGCTGCGTGGCAAACGTCTAAGGGCAAAACCGCGGTAGCCGTTCTTACAGACTAATTTAAGGATGAACTATAATGATGCCTTTATCGACAAACCCGCTCGACAGTTATACAGTTATGATAGTCCGGTTTAATAAGTTTCGGAGTATTGTCTTTGGACACACGGTGAAAGAACTAAATTTGGAAATACTTCTTCGTGGTTTGCTTAAGAAGGATCCAGTCAATTTATTAAGATTGCTGTTGAGTCAGGGCGTAACCAATATCTGACCCAAGATGCATACTAAGCAGCTTAGCTGAAGTCCTCCACCAAGCGAACGTAAACTCGAAACGGCCAGGCGGAAGTTGCTGCTTAGCAAGCAGTAACCCCGAATCGAACCCGGGTTTATTTAGTTTAGGAATCCCGCCACCGGATCATGTATTATAGTACAAATGCATAGCTAACGCTAAGTAATTGCTTCAAGTTAAAAAAAAAAAAAAAAAAAAAGAGAAGGAGAAAGAACTAAAAAACCAAAACGAAAGGACTTAGTCCGCCGGTAGAAGCAGTCATTAGGGTATATATGTGGACTGGTATGTCGGCAGAGATAGTGTATCTATCTTATAATACACTCCGCGGACACCTATCCACCCGACAGAAGCAAGATGCCTTAACCTCCACATCCGCCACTGCCCTTGCAATCCTCAACTGTAACTCCACCAGTCCAGCTTCTTCCTCCCTGCCCATCTTCCTCAAGCATTCGTGATACCCATGTAAAGCCCACACGTTGTTCGGATGCTGTCTGGCCCTAGGCACACTCTTGTCAAACCCCAGGTCCGCCCTATACAGCCCCGCTGCCCTCTCAACTTCCCCTTGCTCCAGTAGTAATGCAGCATATGCATGTCGCGTAGGCATCATCCAACCCCATGGTTCTCCATAGATCAATCCGTCATCTAGCTCCACTGCCTTCCTGAGTGCCTCGAAAGCGACCTTGTAGTTGCCTTTCCTGTATTCCAACTCCCCGAGTAGCATCTCTCTCGCCACGGCGAGCACATTAAGACTCTTATTCGTCGCCGTTAACCGTCTTCCAGACACCCTCGTCAAACTTTCCTCAAATAGTCCCTTTTCCGTCTCAGCTTCCTTAATCCTCCCCGTCGCTGCAGCAGCAATAGCTTTCGCATAATGCATCGTGGCTGTAGTAACACAGTAAAGACTTTGATCGGTCGGTAATTTCAAATTCGATATCTCCTCCCATCTCCCAAAACGTATTAGGATATGCGCCCTAACACTCAAAAAGCTTTCTAACCAATCCGCCATAGGTGGGCTCTGGACCCGTAATAAACTTTCCGGTATCGAGCTTTCCATAGCCGTAGCAGTTTCCAACGCTACTGCAGATTTCCCAGCAAGCATGGCAGCGTAGATAAGTGAATGGTAATCGTGGGATCTGTATAGAGTATAGAAGTTCTGTAATCCGGCGTTTGTGAGATACTTTTCGTCCGCGATAATAGCAGCGGTATTCGATGCTATTGCGCGTCTATAATCGCCGACTAAGATGTCAATATGAGAGGGCATATGTCGAAGATGTCCTGCGTCCGGTATGAGGTCTCGTAATCGATCTGCAGCGTCGAGTGCCAATTCAGGTTGTGGAGACATTTCCATCAAGTGGATGTACATATGTAATACACCCGGGTGAGTCGAAGATAAAGGGTTTTTAATGGCAGTATCCAGGGCTTCTTTCGCTTCTATCGTCCTCGCCTTCGAAGAAGGAAGGCCCGTTTTGAGATCCCATAGCTGCCAAGGTGTGAGGTTCATCAACGCTTCGGCGTATAAAGTAGCAACATCCAAATCATTTTTGAACCTGGAGTAGACACTTTTCATCGCATCCGCATAATCCAAGTTCCACTTCAAAAAGCTGTTTGGCCGGGTACTATCCTGGTACCGTAGTCTCAAGGCTCCGATGAGCGCTAATTCAACAGGTCGACTGCCATTCAGCTGGACGTACTCCTCCGCCAATTTTGCAGCAGAATAGGCTCTTTGTAAAGATTCGGTCAGATCCGATGGATCGAACAAGTTCCACGGTTTATTGTAGTTCGGACCGAGAGCGTGCGCAAGACCCCAGTGGGCCATGGGACAGGTCGGGTCATGTGAGATGGCACTGGAAAAGCATTTTACCGCTTCCTGGTGGTTGAAACCATAAGACCAGATTAGGCCGCGGTCGAACCATGTTTGACATTCGGAGGACTTGGTGGTGATGGGACGGTGAAAGGTGCCGAGGTCGTAGTATGGCAATGAGGATGGCGGAGGAGGCATCATGTCGCTCGCGTAAAAGGTTTGTTTGCCGGGTTCAAGTTGGGCTGTTCTGTTGGAGTTTCTGCGTTGACGTCGACTTGCTTAGGTGACAGGTACTAGTTATCGATATATCGATATCAATAGCTCAACCATGAAGATTTATACAGATTGATATCGATGCTTTGAGACAAAGGAGATGATGGTCGATTGGGGACTTAAGTCAAAAAAATGATTAATTGATCATGAAGTCTTTTGTACAGATCGCGCCCTCAAAGAGCAGGTATCATCGGTTTATGTACCCCAGACCTCTAGCTATCCGAGTTAGGTCTGGCCTGGCCTAACCTTAGCTTTAAATTTGCCCCCGGCAAGCTGCTATCTTGCCGAAGCTCTAAGCTTCCAGCTTTGACCAGTTCATTACGCCGCGGCATCGGCCTATCCTATACTCTCTCAGCCTCTATCTGTTAAATTTCGGCCAATGCCGTCCGGTTTTCTAATTTTATCGCCGTCTTCGAGATAACCAACTCCGATATCGTAAAATCGAATCAAGTAAATATAATAAATTAAATTAATTCGCATTCGTGGCTTGACAAGTATGTCAAGTTCACGCCAGTCTGATATCAGCCGTGACGTGTCAGATACGTCTAATTAATAATTCATAGCATTCACGAAACTGACTTCAAAACGCTAACGTATACGCGTGCTACCCGGGTACCTGGATACGTTACTTTTTTTATGACATTCAAGTTTCATGTTTCTTTTTAACCTGTGATAACGGCTGCAGAGAGCTCTAAAAAAGTTAAAATTCTATGCCTTCTAAATCCAAGACAAATATGTATTTCCCCTACTGTCCCCACAGTAAGATCCCATGATCTGATCAGAACCAGGTTCAGAATTCTATACCCGTCTATACCAGACCCTTATTATAATTATAAGTAGCACAGACCGGCAATCCATGCATATGCACATGCTGGCATAAGGAGCTCTCCCCCCTGAAGCTAAACCCCGTCCTACTATTGCCGTGCCACAATCCCTTTCTCGAGTATCTCTATCAAATCCGACAATCTGGATATCATATATACCGAGTCAGCACATCTTTTTCTAAATACGGACTGTAGACTGTTATCGTGCTACCATCTTGAATGGTATGGTATATCTATAAACTCACCTTGTAACACTAAAATCTGTATATTCATGTCCCTTCAATTCCTTGTTCTCGTTATTCTGCAGTAGCACTGTCAATCCACCTGCTCTGCGCCCTGCTGCCATGTCGTCTAGACTATCGCCAACCATCTATTTATAATAAATAGCAGAGGAGTCAGTCAGTCAGTCGTTCTTTTTCTGCAGGTAATGTGGTCAATTGTAAACACATACGATCACACCGGAAGCACCCCCTTCCAATCCCAATTCCTTCGCAATATGCAAAATCCCCGCCGGACTCGGCTTTGGTGGCTTAAAATCCCTCGTCACGATCGGAAAGAACGTATGTCCCGTTATAAAATTCGTGATCAGATGCTCCACCGGCGCACTAAATTGCAAATAATAACATCAACGTCAATACCAATACCGTTTTCTCCAGAAAAGTCAAATATATCTAGAGATATATATTTATATATGTTATAGAAAAGGGGGACAACATACTCAAAATTCCTGGTACAAATAGCCTTCCTAACCCCCCTCCTATCCAAATAATCCATCAACTCGACCAACCCTTCCTGCGGCTGCATCTGTCCCATCGCCTCCCTCTCCACCGCTCTAATCTTTTCAAACCCAACTTCCTGCTCCGATTTCCCACCCACCAACCCTCCACCTTCGGGAACAGTATCAGGCAAACCCAATACATGATCGAGTATATCCGTTCCCTTCGTAATCCCCAATTGTCGTCGCATTTCAGCGAACATCCATGATTGTGGAAGACAAAGCGTACCGTCTACGTCAAATACGACAGCTTGGAGATGAGGGAATAACGGTGGTGTTGGGGCATTGGTGGGGTCGAGAGGGGCGAAACCGCGGGGTTTTGTGGATGTCATGGTTGTGGTGGTGGTTGATATGTGGGCTATTGGGAATTTTAAGGTGGATTTGTACCTTGGCCGGGGTGTAATGACGAAATTACGGGTTATTACGTTAACTAACGGGCGATATCGGAAGTTGGAGATAGCTTGACCTCAACTAGGAGCTAGAGCTATCGACCGAGTAAAACTTAAACGGGGAATGGCAATTGGCATCTGCTTAGCTTAGCTTGGTAGAAGATGTAAAAGAGAGGGTTTTAAGGGTAGTAATCAGAATTGAGGCAAAAAAAGGGAAGGGGGAAGTATTCGGGCTTATAAAGTATACAGCACTAACATGAATATCTACAGCCCTGCAGCTGGCGGGTTCTAGACCGTCGAACTTCCAGGTAATTTACGTTGACATGCAGCTGAATCTGCAGGTTGGCTGCAACGCAACCAATTGTTGCATTGCTCCTCTCTTAGCTTCTAGCTTAGCCTCATGGAAACATGATTTAGACATGACATGACTTCTCATTATGCATTAACAGACCGCCCCGGGTATCTTGTAGGTATATACACTGGGAGTAGTATACAATAGTAAACATCATTTGTAACTAAACAAGCAAACAAAGAAATCGAATAGCAGACCTGCAAGCATTAAGTGATATCTAAATAGCTAGCGGCTTATAACTTATATTATATTACTTAAGTATATTATATATACCACCCAGAAATGATCCCCAAAAGCCCAAGAAACCCTATAATTGTGCTTGCTCCAAAATTGATAATCATCCTTGAACTCCCCGAAATGTAGGTTGGATGCGGTAATCCGATCGTTGCAGTTCCATTCCCACTCGTCCCATTTCCAGATGGACTATAAGTCGGCAGCACCGGCGGAACAGAGAGCGTTGGAATCGTAGCGGTCGAAATCGTAGTCTCATATATCCCAGACGTCGTCGCAGAGGGAGCACCAGTATGCGTAGTCGAAGCCGTATAATCTAAACCACCACCACCACCACTGCCAGCCCCAGAAACAGTCGCAGTAACAGTACTGACCTCCTTACTGATAACATGTACAGTACTAACATCCTTGCTGACAACATGTACAGTACTAACATCCTTACTGACATAAGTACTAATAGTCGTAGCCGTAACCGTAACCGTTTTGGTACCAGTAGCAGTAGTACCATAACCCCCAACCCCAGGTGCTCCGGCACATCCAGCACAAAGCACATTCTGCGCTCCCGCAGGTAACTCCCTCGTACACCTCCTCATGTCGGGATAACTGCCGTCTGCGCAGAGGTAACTGCAATCCCTATCGAATATCGCAGGACACGAATCGCCTGTGGTCGGACATGCATTACAGTAGACGCGGGGTGTGAGCGGGTCGTTGGCTGCGCAGAACGGATCGTTGCCCACTGAGATACATATGTATGCACAACCTGCTGAGGGGGTGGTTGGGCAGTGGTCATATTTGGCCCAAGCGGCGGGGTCGGCTTGTGAGGCGACTAAGATGGCATGGATGGCCAGGACGAAAACCGAGGATTTCATCTTTTCTTTCTTTCTTTTTTTTTTTTGGAGGAAGAAAAAAAAAAAAGATCGTTCGTCACTGTCGATAGGAATGCGCGACAAGCGGTTGGTTGGGTGTCAAAGTATCGACGTGTAATCAATTGATTTTAAGGCCAGTGAAATCGCATCCAGACAGGCAAGCAAGGAACCGGGTTTGGCCCTTGTGGAGGTCCCTTCCTTTATATTTATTACCCGGCTGGGGCCCGTGTTTCAACGGCCTCGAGATCTCTACGTTTGCGAGGAGGCTGGACCACATCGTGATAATTTTTTCACCGCGAATCTGCGGACCCAGACTCGTCCCGCTCCCTAAAAAGCTAGGTCAGGAAATTCGAAGCCAGAAGGCATAAGATAACCAATTCGCCACCAGTTGAAAAACACCACCATAAAGTTATCACCATAATAATAAGAATAATCTATCTAGACAAGTGAGGTATACCGACAAAGGAACACAGGGTCATGGCCGCTATCGAAAGAAGACTTTTGGAAGGGGGGGAATATGGCTTCCACAGAAACATCGTGAAAGGAAGAACACCGAGGACATCTATATGTAAAAATCATCCTCTTTAATGGCTGCTAGATGTCTGTACAATCACGCCGATAAACATCGAGCCGTCATCCTTCTTGGGTTCTCCTCCAATACCACAACTAATATCCGACATATTAACACCTGCTCGGGGAACGCGAAGAAATTAGTACAAAATACTATCCGAGAAGACGAGAAGCCACAAGCAAAGCTCGGCAAAAAAAAAAAAACTCAATGCTCACATCTTAAATAAACAAACACCACGGTTTGCCCTGTCATGGTCTTCACCCTGGAACACATATTCGATCTTGACATCCAGATCTCTTCGGTTCTTTTCAGTTGGCTTGCTGCTCAAAACACCTTGGAGGTGTTCTCCATTCTTAACTGTAAGGACGTCATCTAGGTAAAAGACAGTCTGCTTCCAGTGGGTATATTTGGCGTGTGGTCCGGTGGAGAACTTGATAGGCTTGTGGCAAGCGCTGAAGTCGATATCGAACCAGGCGATAAGGGCGTGGATGAAATCATTTCGGCGAACAGCAAGGTCGAAGGGAGCGGTGAAAGTGAGATCACTGGGCTTAACAGTGTAGAGGTCTAGGGCCAAGACTAGGCAGGGATCCGTGACGACGGCCTTAAGATCGACAGTATCCACCAAAGGCTCAGCCAAGGCGGTACCCTGAAGAGGGGTGAAGTCGAAACCGTAGACGTTGTTCCAGACTACTCTCCCGTTAGCGGGCTGCCGTTAATTCAAATTGAGGGAAAAAATACTTACATCCGATCTTTTCTTCCTTGTAATCACCATCTTCAATGGCGGCCATGTAGATGCTGGCCTTGTCAGGGAAGATCAACCCGCCAGGGGCTAGGTACTTGTCTCGAGCCAGCAAGACAGTGTCCAACATGGATTCGTAAAGCAAGAAGTATCCCATCCACTCTGAGATGATGATATCGACTTTGTCAACCGGAAGCTCAATCTCTTCCATCTTGCCTTGTATTAAGGTGATCTTGTCGGAAAGGCCATTGACAGCAACGATCTCCCGTGCCTTTTCAATGATAGTAGACATATCTACAGCGTAGACATGCTTGGCTCCAGCCTTGGCAGCGAACCTGGTGGATGGCGATATAACTATTAGATGTGATTTTATCGCGGATAGTAGAGGAAGGAATAAAACGTACATGCTGAGAATTGAAGTACCACAGCCGACATCAAGAACGATCTTGTCCTTGAACAGATGACGGTTTTGGTATATCGCGTTCTTGTAAGAGTTTGTTCGGACCTCATCTTTCTACGTGAGAGGAAATAAACGAGGTCAGCATTCACGTTTTTTAGGCCTAGCTTTTAGGGAGGATGATTAACATACCAACATCTCCTCATGGATGCCTGGACGCCCGAAACGTTTTCTGATCATTAGCATGTTGTCCCAAAGGCTGGATTTGAAGAACTGTGTAGCCCGAAGGCTCGATAATGTCTCGATATAACGGTGGAAGGGAAAACAATGAAGATAATGTTATGGTTTGGGTTGTCGACAAGCAGTCAAGTCGTCTATCAAGCAGTGACATACCGTGGTGATTATAGCTATTTACAGAGATGTTGGTTAGCTAGTTGATCTCAGCAGCAGATCTGGAGCCTCAGAACAGCCGAAACAGCCAGCAAAGAATAAAAATGCCAGACTACCATGGAGGAAGAGAGCAAAATGAATGAACCAAGGGAGGTAAGTACCTTTGAAAGTAATGGATCTCTGACGGTGTCATGTCCACCGACCCCGTTGTGGCGGGGTTAATTTCCGAGGCCATCTCTGCGACAAGTCGGTGATCGAACGAGCGAACAATAAGCGAAACAGTACAGCTCAAGTAAAGGTCGGCGACAGGGAATCAGGTAGTATCGACGATATGGGAACGATGGTGGTGGTGATCAAGACGCGGAGGTTGTTGTCGACGGACAAGTTGGTGGAGCAGTTTTATTTGGTGCCGCTTCGTCTTAAAAAAAAGTTGTTCAGGGAAACCTTGTTGGAAAATTTCAGCGTGCCCGAATTGGCGGGTCGCAATTGACCACACACAATAGTCTAACTAGTACCAAACAGTCCATTGCTCGCGCAGAGCTCAAGCACTGGACTGGAGCTCAAGGCAGCCGGGAAGCTGCGAAGGGGTAAGATTGATTAAAATGCCATTTAGTGGTCTCTCTATATACTACGAGTGGGACTAACATCAATATATAAGAACGCCGTCGCTAAGCACTTGCCAGTTTCTGACCTGGATGCCAATAGGATATGAAATGAAATGCCCAAGATAACGCCAGCGCGCGATCAAAATGAATACCAGAGTAAAGAAACAAATGTAGGCAAGGAAGGCTTTGCCTTGTAGGAGCGTATGTATCTCCATGTGCCAAAGTCCAGCCAGCTCAGGTGGCGGACCCATTTCACCGCCTGGCACCCCACCCCTTCTTTACCATCCACCCCTCAATCCCGTCCCAAATCCCCTCCATGATCTCTCGATCCTTGAATCTTCTGTTCTTCTCTACGTTCACCATCTGGACATTTCCCCAGCTGGCCACCGTTCCAGGTGGAACTTCCCCACTCCACCCAACATAAAACCCCTTCACTTGCGAAAATAGATCCTGCGGTGTACTCCACTTATAACTCTTGAACTGCCACAACTGGCCAGTTGTAAATACCGCCACCACACGCGACCATTCATCGGGGGGGAAGTGATCTGGTGAATCGACGATCACAAATCTGGTGTCGTGTTGCGGGTTTATCGACGGCATACGCCGTGATATATACATCATGTTCTGGCTCTCAGAGGCAGACATGGATGGAGGTGTGAATTCGCCTTCCTCCAGGAATTTCTTGATGTTGGACATTCGTAATAGAGCAGAAGTAGAAGGTGATAGGATGATGATCGGATGTCGAGGACGTGGTTTCCCGGCAAGCCCGGGTTTGTTGCTTGCCGGCTTAGAGCCAGGCCGTGGTGGAAGGGCAGCCTCGCCGGTTTTAGGTGCTTGCTGTGTGGCTCTAGCATTTTTCATATAGGCTTCACTGATCTTGCGAACGTGTGAGAAGTCCTATTCCATCAATTGTCAGCACCAAACACCATAAGCCACTTATGAATACCCAATAAAACACCCTACCGTAGGCTTAATCCCTCTTAACACCGAGTTTCTATCTGTAATAACTCTTTCGCGCGAGTAAATCTCCGCCAGCCGTAAATTCGTCGTGTACCTCGACTTCGCAACAGCCCCGAGTCCACCAGAGACCGCTGAA
Source organism: Orbilia oligospora ATCC 24927 (assembly GCF_000225545.1). NCBI lineage: Eukaryota > Fungi > Ascomycota > Orbiliomycetes > Orbiliales > Orbiliaceae > Orbilia > Orbilia oligospora. The sequence goes on from NW_011645772.1 coordinate 1,690,799, forward strand.
GCCTTATCCCCAGCCTTCTCAGCGGAAGCACCATCTAACGGTGTAACGTAATCGCTTTCATCCGTTGCACCCTCCAGAAACGTGATCAGGTCTGTTCTCTCTAGGAAACCTAGGTTCTTAACTAGCTTCCCGTTTCCAACAGCCTGGCAAGCCGCAACGTAGGCCGGAATACCATCGTCTTTATGCAACCAAGCGAATAGGATCGAGCGAATATCGAAGGCATCACCACTTTTGGTGTGGAAACGCGTCGGGGTATTAAGGGTGAAGGAGACTGCAGCAGGGTGTGTGAAGACAATGTGAGTGGCTGTGGATATTGGAGGTTCTGGAGTGGTTGGAGTCGGGCCCTCGGAGAGCTTTGGTGGATTGGAAGTCTGAATAGAGGCTCGAAGGAGCTGAAGGGGGTCAATCGTAGTGGCCATTGTGGGGTTCGATGATGGGATGTGAATGCGAGATGTCGATGTCGATGTCAATTGGAGGTTGTGGTTGGGAGGAGGAGGAAGACGTGGGAAGATCGAAGCGAAGACCTGCGAAAAGATGGCTTCGCGTCGCACAAGCCGCAACACTCTTTACAATCCTCACTACAACTACCTACTACGGTACCACAATAAATTTACATACCGGTATACGTATACCCGCATTATATAAGTAATTACCTTATATATAGGAATCCAGAAACTTCCAAAGGGCCGAATCAATCGTTTTTTTTATTTATACAAGAGGACGAAACTATTCCATGCAATTGGATCGAATCGAGTAACGAAAGTGTAGAAAATATGCATGCAGCCAACTTCAACTCCAAAAAATCCGTTCCAGACAGATATCAATACATATAAAATACTTCAAGATGATCAAGGTCCGTTCTTTCCCCTCAGACAAAAAAACAATCAAACTGAAGCATCAGCCGTGGCTTCCTCTTAGCCGACACTAGCTTAACTCTCCATTGGGGGTTCCACTAGATTTTCCAGAAATAATTATCAGAAATCTTGATTTACAGCTGATATTTTTAGTTGTCAACCGATCAAAAGTATAACAGAGACTCACCCTTTGGTGCAGGCGCTAGCCTGTCATTTTCCAACTGAGCCTTGTTCTTTTTGACTGCAGCCATTCTGAAAATACGTAGCATCCTGCCTTGCTCATCTGTGGTCCCATCGAGCGCAACAGGTTTGAGAGCGACATTCTCAGCAGGCGCGGGGAGGGCAGCGACGGAGCTGAATCGGACATATCAGAATTAGAAATTATATTCATTCATTTTTTATGAATCAGAACCCGAAATAAGCCTACCCGACGGCAACGAAAAGGGCAAAGATGTAAGAGAACTGCATCGTGAAGCTATGGATTCGTGGAGATCGTTAAACGAGTGTATTTGCCTGGAAAACTTTTAAAAGAGGGTGGACAGAAAAATCGTGAAGGATATCGTATGTCGAAATGAATGAATTCGTGTTTGACGTATCAGTATGCACATGTATGTGTCGATTCCGTTTGGATATCAGAGTATATATAGGCCAAGTCTCGCCGCAGGATAGAGGCCTTAAAGCAGCCTAATATTGAAAACAGTTTCTCGATATGCGCAGAATTTACAAGAACTCCATACTTTATTCCTCCGCGAGCAAGCTACTATCTCGTCTCCAGCATCTCAGATCCAGCTGTTTAGTATGCATGTTAATATCTTTTCTTCCTATATAAGAACCTCGCAGGCGCAAGCGAGGTGGAGTTAGACAACGCCCTGTTTCCCGTGCAAGCTTCGGATTAACTTATACCGCTACGATCGACCAGATTTCAACTTCTTTCGGATAGTGTGCACTAGGGGCCGTAAAGGAATTCTTAAAGGATCTAAAGTCTTTGCAATTGCTTTGATTTGGGAAACAAAATAACATTCAGAGATGTTCCACAAACTCAGTGCTAATGTAAGTGTGCGCAGCTCTGCAGCCCCGGCGGGGGGCTTTTTCTTCGTCAAAACGTTTAAAAACCTGAATACTCGTATTCAAAGTCCTTGGTAGGTCAATACACCGCAAAGCACAGAGTTACGTTGCAGCTGCACATGTACTTCCGTGTGCAAGATATCGGTATGTTTTTACCGACGGTAAACATTGCCGGAACACTTTCCTTCCACAGTTTAAAACCTGCCAAATGCAATGAAATTCCGGACTCCGGATCCTGCTAATATCGAGTATCTCCTACAGAAAATAATTACTAAAAGTACATATGTGCTTGTGTGAAAAAGAGCGCCAAGCCTGCATGGTCCAGGAAGTACGCATATTCACATTTCGTCCCAAGAACATTCGGCCAGGGTATCATAACTTTGTCCTCTCAAAACCCCACATTCGTCAACTCAAATCTTCAACTTTGGTTAGACATGATCCCCGCGGCCGAGCAACTGCTAGCATTCGGATCAGCTGGATATGTGGTAAATCCTGCAGGGAGTGGGATTACGCCACGCGTCTTCTAATTATAAGCTCACACACACCATTGCATTGGGGGCACATTACATACACAGTACATGTGTGCGTTCGATTTTAACTCGGAAGCTGCCGTGCTAGTCTACCCTCGGGAGCAGTTATCCGGTGAGCTCCTGAGCTAACTTTTCGTCTCAAGTTCCAAGCTCTATTCAGGGTCTTGGTATCCCGTAATTCTGAAGCTTCAAGCTTGTCAAGTTGTCAGTTTTGTTTGGAAACAAGTATTAACCCTATGTCTTATATACCTTTAGGGAGAATTATGGATATCTTGAAAGACCCCACTAAAGCTGCATGACGAAGTGGATCGCTTTCAATACCTCCCCACCCCATATATAAGGGGCAGATCACACCTTCTTCCTTCCGTCTTCACTCATCGATGCATAACCCCTGCTGTGAAGCCAATATTGGCGGACGAGAATGGGCATGGTACGACCAATCCTGGTGTGATTCCCATCGAACATATGCATGTAACAAAAACCGGAGCAATTCCACTTCCAATCAAGTACTGACGGCATGAAACCAAGTCCTGTGCCAAGGATAGAATGCAAGCAAGCTGAAAAGAGTTCCATAGAATGGGGGTATTTCCATATCGATATCGAATTTGATCGAATACCCCGCTCGGAGTGTGAAGCTCGGCGTGTATAAAAGGGGAACATGAGGAGATGTTGTTGACTGCTTGGAAGTTCCCCCAAACCATCACTCCATCATCTCCATCATCTTAACATTCTCCAACCAAACTTCTTTTTCATCAATCTATTACAATAAAGCTCTGGTAGCAAACACAATAATCATGCCTGAATCCGGAAACACCTACAAGATCGTCAACCACAAGAACGGCACTGCCCTCGATCTCTCAGGGTCTGATGGCGTCTCCGTTACTGGATGGGATTCTCACGATGGTGACAACCAAAAGGTACATCCTTTCCTAAACTATAAGCATATGCCGGATCACGCTACTAACTTCACTATCAGTGGACTCTCAACGAAGAAGACGGTCTTTGGGTTATCATAAACGTTGCCACCGGCAAGTTCCTCGCTCCGGAAGGAGGTGATGAGGGTAACAGTGTCGTCGGTGGCGAGGAGCCCTTCCAATGGGATATCCGCAATGAAGGCGACGACGAAGGCCTCTGGCGGTAAGCTTCCCCTTCACCTAGCCCTTTCTGCTATTGCGGCATTTCTAACTTAAACGTTTATCAGTATCTTCGTCCCACACTCCCACTTGAACCTCGACTTGGACAGCCAAGGTGAAGACGATATTCCAGCTGGAGCTAGAGTTCAACTCTGGGGCCAGTGGGCTGGTGATAACCAGGTTTGGAGGCTCGAAGACGGTATGAACGATCTCATTCACCACTTACCATACTCAGAGCTTTCAAAGTGACTAATAATCCATGATAATGTCTAGCCTAAATTACAAGGAGTCCTCAATACCAAACTGCTTGTTGAGACACCATATATCTCTTCCATTGCTTGAACTTGCTTAGAAACATCAGAACAGCTTGGGCTCTCTCACGCGTGCCATATTTAGAGAGTTGTCTCCTAGCACCACTTCTTGTGGTATTATTTTATTAGATAGTATATTTAGGCTTCAATACAACTGGTTCAGGGATCCATGATTATCGATAGAAACGTAAATACATGTGCACAGAATTCGTAGGATCTTTAGCTGCTAGTGAACAATTTTTTATGTAAGAACTAGCTATTACGTATCCTGTACCTTTGGCTCTAAACTCATCGGCTGCGAGAGGCCCGAGCCTTGAATTCAGCCTTGCAGCCAGCCAAGCATAAAATCCAGCTGCCTGATACAACTACAATCGACACAACATGTTGTGGAACTAATCATAGGAACTAGGAGTCGATCCGATTGGTCAAAACACACATACTTGCAGTGATGACGACGACTCTAAAGACTAGATTCGGAATTCGGAAGGACGTTAATTTAATTTAATGTTTTTTTTTAAAAAAACAACTATAGAAATCTGAAAGGCATATATGAAATCAATTGAAATTGTGCCGTGAAATTTCGCCAACAACCAGTATCATAATTCGTAATCTATAGGAGGATCATGAATTGGAAATTCTTTACAACCTAAGCTTCCCGAGCCTTAATTACCACCCAAAGCTAACGTTAACCCAAACATCTCCCCAGGTACTTCAAGTCTTTCGTTGCCCCTCAACTCGTCCCTCTTCTCATGCAGGAGGGACCTTTGGAGCCTTTGGAGGCAAAGCCCCAGTCCTGAACAGGTCCGTTACAGCCTTATGGTGTGGAGTGGATAGTCTTATCACGCCTGTTGGTGGTCCATGGACTCCGACAGCTGCCTTCCCGGTTGGTGGTGGTGGTGGAGGTGGGGGTAGTGGGGGTGCCACAGGTGGCGCCGCAGTTGCCTCTGCTACTGGGGCTGCTGCGGTGCTGCTTGCCTTGGGCTTCAAGGCGATCTGCCATGGGGCGGCGAATGCAACGCTATCATTGAACAAATTGGCTTAGTATTGATATTCTATTGAGCGTTATAAGGTATATCAAGGAGCTACTCACCCCGACATGGCTAGAACCACGGCAAGAACACCTTTGATTTGCATCTTGATAGACTTTGGTTACTTTGTTTGTTCAATTCTAAGAATAAAAGCAAGTGTTTATAAATTTATAGAATGCGGCTGGACCGAATTGAAAATAGTGCGTATCCCAAAATTTAAAAAGCAGCGTAAAAATATATAGATAACGTATACGTAATGAATGAATCCGAATCGAAAGCTTTTGGAAGGAAACGAGTGTGTATATCGTTATCGATAGCTAATGGAAATCAAAACCCGGGAAATACCAAGACTGTATATATCGATCTTCAGAAATCTCCCCATAAAAGGGCGTTCGTGGCCGCTGGCTTTATAGTACTGACCGTTTACCGTTATTGCAATTTCTTAATCATTTTTGACAAGGCTAAGGGCCCTAGGATCTCGCCTTACGTATGTCACCCCATACATAGATGTAACATCCTTACTTTCCTTTTTTCTCCTTCGAATATAAATTCCTTTTCAAAACAGCATTTCCTACAGTCCCATGGGAGTCTGGATAAGACCCAAGGGTTCCCAAGTTTTCCAAGGCCATAATATACTACTTAGTTGCCAAAAATTAATCCCTTATGGAAATATATAGTTATATCACAGTATAATTCTGGCGGGGGCCAAGCTCGGGTGCTTCGTGATATATGGACACTCGACGCTGGTGCATCGCAAGTATTAACCTTATTTTACTATCAGGAGGCACTGTTACGAGCTCGTCTACGGACTCCGCCCCTCGATAACGACTTCCGAATTTTTACGTGGAAATGTGTTATGTATGTGCATATGCATATGTGCGGAACGGGTAAGTTGTTCCATGGTGCCAGTTTTTGGCGACTGCGGGGATACGAAAAGTATTCGAGGATTCCGATGCAACGTACCTGGTGCTGATTGTCCGCCTTCTCAAAAATCATAAAATTCAAAGATATGTTTAAATTGAAAATGGGATATGAATATATGGTTTCGTTCCTAGAATTCTATATCTATATACAACCGAAAAAAAACCGCCAGAATCGAAAGACAGAAAGACATCGACCCATATAACGCCGGATGATCTGAATGAAATGAACGGTGCTACGTGCCAGTTCTCAAGCTAACTTAGTACGAGGCAACAACACAAACCTCACGTAACACAAGCCCCCCAAAAATACCACACTGTGGTCTTGTTGCCCCAATACTCGGGCTCGAAGATATCGATGTTCATGTTCCACAATACAATCATATGTTTTGCTTCAATCCCACAATAGGTTAAACACCTCCCAAAAAAAACCTTATTCCATAGCCAATCCACCCAGAAACCTAACCCGCGCTATAAAACTTGCGTGGGCTGAACCCAACAAGGTTGAAGTGAAGTTTACCCCATCCCGGACCGGTAGTTTTCACTTTCTTTGCCGCGGCAGAACCTGGTTTTACCGTGGGAATGGAGGAGTCCCGTCGATATACAGATGGAGCGTTTGCGACGGCTGCACTAAATCTGGGATTTACAATTGGGGCTGCTAGTGTAGAGCTATTTTCTCAATTGTGAATTGACAATTGTATTAGCTTTCATTCCTGGATCTGTTTTGTGGAAGATTGGTTGAGGGATACCATACCTCGACAAAGTGAGTATAGCTACCGCGAAAACTGTAGAGAAATGCATATTTGTTTGCTTCTTTGGTTATCTGATCCAAGGCAGCCCCAGATTGTGTCTCTTTTCAGAATTTGAACTGTGGTGACTTCGAACGAAATGAGGCTTAGGAAATCTCCGTGCGGGGTAGTCAACTAATAAAAGTGTGAAAAATTACGAGGAAAACTTTGCCGTCTTATATACCATTTGGGCTTTTATTCATTATTGCAATTCGAAATACTTCTAAGATGTATATTACCAAACCGATAAAGCTATACGAAACAATAATATCGATTTTATTCTTAGCCTATATTATCGTTCCCATCTGATCCACTTTGATGTCCATCATATCCCATATGAATGCTCACGTTAATAACGTACTCTTGCAATGTTATAAGAAAGTCTAGTTCTAAGCTTGAAGTATAAAGAAGAGGCGAAGTGGACGCAAAGACAATCCACTTTACCGTTTCCACTAACCCTTTTAGTAAATAGCTCTTGTGATTAAGCGACAATATTCCATGGTATTATCTAGACAAATTGGCCCGGCTTTTCACCTTTACCTAGCTCGTAAGTTACATACACACATGTATCCAGGATCGAAGCGCTAAAACAGTGTCGACTATATGAAAGGGTATTTTATCCTTATCCCGTCATTATTTAATACTTTTATATCTTTCTCTGTGTAAAATTCAGGAACAAGAATACGGTATATTCATTTTACGAAGAGGGGGGGGGACTAAGTATATCTCGTGGAACACATCTGAAAAACATGTCTTGAATTTCAACCTTGTGAGTAGTCTAGTGACCTTGTGAGCTATATATATTTTAAACAACATGTACACCAATAAACACCGAAAAAAAAGAAGAAAAAAATGTAGCGAGGAAACAAACCCCCCAAAAAACGATAATTCAAAATCCGTACCAAGTCCTAAAGGCAATGAAATCCCTGCTAAACTTCTATAAGACCATGTGTATACGCCGGCCATCAGTGTGTTCTATGAGTTTTTTAGTCCTCAATATCTCTCTTTGCAGAGCCGGCTTTGCCGAGTTTCAAGGTCGATAGCTTTTTAATCGAGGAGGCCTTGGACCCAGCTGGAGTTGGGGCAGCCAAAGCAAAGCTAGAAAGCGATTTTATCTTAGTATTTGGCCCATCGACACTGAAGGATTCTATGTAATGTGCTTACCCCGACAAAGTAACCATGACAATGGTAAATAGTGTAGTAAGCTGCATCTTGGATTGTTTTTTGGGGTAAAAGAACGGAAGAAGCTATTGGTTTCGATATCTTAGAGAAAGGAAGGAGTGACAGCGTCTTATCGAAATGTCAGAGCTCGATCAGGCGAAAAAGGTGGATTCTAAGATGAATCGATTACTGAAGGAGGAGACCAAGAAATCAAGCGAAGCCAAGGGGGCGCCGGCGTCCATGGGAGGAAATCCTCCTGTATTATATACCTTTCTCCTATCCGCTAAATCATCAAAATTCACACCGTTCCCTAATTGTGGGTTTACAACCGGATAGTCGGATAACGTACCATTTTGATATATTCAAACCTTTCGCTAGTAATCGCAGACGAAGTTATAGTGTCAAATTAACTTCCCCGTATGAGCTTATTTAACTCAGTTATTAGATCGTCATCTGAAAGAGCCTTGTATCGGAAAAATGTATTTCTTTGGTATCAATAAATCATAGATCATCCTTAAACTGTCGTAACCAAATTCTACAATGGGGCAGATTATCTTTTAGGGACAGCGACTTCTTCAAATACGAAAAATATAGAATAGATTGACAAAATTCTTTACTACACAAATTTGTGTCGACGAATAGTGTGCTTATCAAAACATATCCTTTCTCGCGCTCCGCCAGCTTAGACTACGCTGGGGAGGCTCGACAAAAAAAAAAGAAAAAAAAGAGCATATACATAAATCGCGGAAATATATACATCGCAACCTATAAGGTATATGAAATCAATGATCTAGAAACTTCTCCCAAAATGCAAAGCTTCAAGGAATCCCGAACCCCCAAAAGACCATCTCTTGATGTAGCCATCGAGCCTCGCTGTAGCCCTACACCACTCCCCTAAACCCTGCTTGGGGCAGCCTTGATACTTTTTCTCGATGGAAAGCTTTCCGGGTTGAATCTCCTGTCCCTCTTCTCTTCTCCATTCCTCCTTCTAAACCTCCCAGGTAGATCTGGCTTCGCCACACCCCCCAATTTCAACGCACTAGGCTTAATTCCCTTCGCCCCGGGTGGTGCTGTCTTCGCAGCAGCCTTGAAACTCGAGGCAGTCTTTTTGGCAGAGACTTCTTCCGCCACGGGTTCTGCAGGTGCCGCAACCGGTGGAGCGGCTACGGGAGCAGGAACAGGAGCAACAGCAGGAGGATCTTCTCTTTTAACCCTTCTACGATCTTCGCGTTCCTGTCCTGCCGTAGGACGCATAATATCAGGTAATAAATTAGTGCCCTTTGGGTAGTTGATTTGTCTCTTTCTGCTGCTAGCTACGGGCTTTGTACCAGCGCGGATGTGTTCCCATGGGTTGTAAACGGCTGGATTTGGATTTGGCTCTGCGACGGGGGCAGCTAGGGTTGTGCTATAGTTTTTCAATTGTTTAGTCTATTTTCGTTTGTTTCTATGATTGATTATATTGGGAGTTAAAGCTGTATTGGAAGTTAAATGCTTACCTCCCCATGAACAAAACAACGGCGATAATTCTTGAGATCTGCATTTTTGACAATGATGCTTGAAGAAGCTGTGGATGATGTGTAATGTAAATTCCGTCTATGGAGTTTGGTATATACTCAAGTATATTTATACACCTCGTAATATCTTCTAGATAATTTTGTTTGAAACAAAAGGAGTGTAATAGAAGAATAGAACGTCAACCAGGTACTAAGTATCGTTGTACAAAAAAAAGAAAGAGAAAGATCAAAAGACGGGGGGAAGGGGAACCCGAAAATGAGTGGTGTCTCGTATCCTTTATATAAAATTCATACGCCTTAACTGCTAACTACTGCTCACGAAGATCTAGTTCAAACCCCCAAAATCTTCCTTATAGTACCAAATAATAACACTCCCCTAGTCACCAAAGCTCCATATTCACAGATCCTTTCCGGAAGACATCTTTTCATAACGCATAAATTCTCCGTGTGTGGTATAAACTAAGCGGAAGGACCATCCATATCGCCATTCTATTAGCCGACGTGCATAAGCGAGTGAATTTCTCGAAGTGTTGGCCTGAATTATACACTGTTCTATAGTCGATCGTCGTGATAATTAATTACGCCGATTTACTGAAAAGAGCATGGAAAGCTTCGATGAACAGGGTTCGAGGTTAATTGAGTCCATCTTGGTGGGGTCTAGACATATGTGGATACCTAGGTAGATGCATATCAACCTGACAAATCAGAAATACTGGCTACTAGCTACTATTCGTTATATTATTAGCGAGAATATAATAAGGACTTAAGATCCAAGTAAATACCTAAGTTACTTCATGAGCCTGTAATCAAAGGTGAGTTAGAAAAGGCCAGCATCTAACACCAGTCTTGGCCGCACATCTACTTTTTATAGTAACAATTTTATAGCAATTCGATATATTAGCCACCAAGGCAAAAAAAATTCCGATTTATTTTCACTTATAAGAACTCTTATAGAGACACTTTCTATACATGATTCTCTGAACTCTACTTACGTGCTGCTTCAATTAGAGAACTTCCAATCTACTTCCACCTATCGAGTGGCTGTAGGGAGCTAGTGCATTGAGAAAAACTACACGAATTCCTTTTAACTTCAGACTCGGCATGATTCTAAAGACCCTCAGCAGCTCTGTGATTTGACAACAGTATTCCATGCAGGTGGCCCATCACGAAAGATAGCACCCTTGAGGGATACAATCCAATCCCTAAACTTATTGCCACACTCATCGACGATAGCATAAAAGTCTCCTACAAGGTTACCACACCAGACTTTAATTGGTTTATTATTCTAGTATTGAAACGTTAGTATCCGCTGAGATTTATCATAAGTATGAATTAAACTCATATACTATGGAGAACTTACGTCGTTGCAGAGGAAGATACCGCAGTTATGCGAGCAAGAGACACGTGAACAGCCAGCATAGCCCTTAGGTGCGCCGCAGTAGCCATTCAGCTGCCTGAGGTATCTAACACCCTCGGCACACTGGGTGATATAGTTTCCAACCTCCTTTCCAGAGACGTTGCATTTGGTCTAACATCATGTAGAGATATTTAGTGTCCTGCTTCATAAGCTAGTGGTGTATAAATGGTCAAAACCGACTTACACGTCCTCGTTTCTCTAGTTTATCACTTCGAGCCTCGAGAGTGCTATTCTTGGAGAGACCCTGTCGAGCCATCTTTTCCTGATAGTCAGGAAATTCCCAAGGGTCGTACTTGGGGTTCATCTCATGCAGTTTTCTGAAAATAACCTCCACGGTCCCGGTGATGGTGACATCCGGACCACCAGGAACAGCTGGACCGGTAAATGTGATTGGAGGAGCTTTGGCAAGAGCATCTTCAGACAACAGATTGGCGCGAGCAATGGTGTACCCAGCTGCACAATATATCTATGGATTATTAGTTGGAGAGAGTCAAGTACTTTTGCTGAGATTTCACTTACAAAACTGCTGAGAGCAGCAACGGTAAGAAAATTGACCTTCATTTTCGAATAAGAAGTTAAGGAATATACCAAAAGATAGATTCAAGAATAGCGAAAACAAATGTTTTTGTTTCTAAGGTGTGGATCTTAATATTCCTGCTCAAGTCGGGGGAGAGAAGCACCTTTATATTCTTCTCGAAAAGCATTGTGAGTGAGATTCTCTATAGAGTACTTTCTAGCTTCCAAGGCGGATGCTATAATTCGGAAGAGGGTTAAACAATAGCCTCACAAGAGCCTGTGCCGCACTTTGATCTAAAAGGTCGTGATGATGAGGAGGAGGTCAGAGCCAACCCCTGTTGTCAGTAACGGAACTTAGATCAAAAGGTCCCACAGGGCCTCAGGAGTATAAAAAAAGATACTATTATAGTGCAGCCAATGTCACGACAAGATAGATCACCAGGAAAGAAGGTGATTATGTTCTACACGCCTCCATCAAGGGATATCAAAACGATACGAGTATGATTTGGAATATTGGGCAAGGCACGATCTTGGTCTTCCAGGCCTGTGTACGAGACAAGATCTTGGTATACACAGAGATTATCTAACCCATCTTTACTAATATCTAAATCAAGGACCATCACGCTACAGGTCGACAGGGCACAAGGGTCAGGCCTTCCATAGCGAGCTATTAGGGCTGGTATGCATGTCTCATCTTAAAATCATTACTCAAGACAGGAACAATTGCCGAAGCGGGTTGTATTTTCAGCCCTGCGAATTCGTTTCGTTTCGTAAAGAAAATCTGGGGTTAGATGTCTTCGCTATTGCTATCTTCATAGGCTAGTCTTAACTGAGAACTGGTTATTGGAAGCCTGATGCACTACGACTGGGTGAGCCCTCAAGCTTTTAAACCCATTTTTAGACTTCCTGCTATCTTTAACTTCTTGGATTAGAATTGTGTCACCGTTTCCTCTGGCGCTCGAATTGCGATCCATTCGATTTCGTACTGGTGATTGCGATCGATTGCGCCTGCCGAAGACGCCTGCCTAATAAGGCTAGGAAAATCATGCGTCTGACATCTGACGAGAAGACTTTCCCTGCGGCTCGATCCGAGGGGCAGGACCGATAGACTGGGTTCATCGTCTTGAGATAGGATCCGAATCGAATTTTCGGAAGGTTGTGAGTTAACATGGGAGGAATTGGGGCTTAAATATCGATTGGATAAGTAGAACTTGGGCACAACGAACTATATGCACAAACTTTTACACCAAAATTATTTTCATACAACAATACATATTACCATTACCACAAAGCATATTTAAAAAATAAGATAAAATATAAACAAATCATCATTTTATTTTTCATTTAATTATACTCAGTTCATTTGGAATTACTTCACTTTTGCGCAAGGAAACCAAAAATTGACGTTGACCTGAAACGGGTGGTAACACAGACAGTGCGACAAGGATTATGTAATCTTCCAACAGCTCAAACACAAAGTTAGTCCGCTGACCTTTCATAAAGAGCGTAGCGAGCTTAGAAGGCTATGTTTTTGGTATCAATTCGTATGCTGTAGGCTCTAGCTACCTTCAAGCACGCTAATGGGAATATTGATATTGAATATGTGTAATTATGTGTCTGCAGTAAATATTAAAATTGCATTCAATCCTACCCTTAGAAACAGTCTTTATAAGTTTAAGGTTCATCCGAGCTTTCAACACTGCATGGCAGCGACCAACTAAGGATCTGTCTTCTTAATTGTCCATTTATCGAACTCGTTTGCTGGATTCAATCTCATCAGCCCATGCCTTGCACCCCAATAAGTCAACAAAGCCCTCTTCCTCTTCCCAGGCGAAACATCAAATTCCATCAACTCGTTGGTAGCCTGAATTATACCACCACCACCACCACCACCACCACAATCAAGTCCCCAAAGAAAAGGTTCATAGGCCTCCAGTTTTGTAACAAGCTGACCTTCCTACTCTAGGTTCTGCACGTAAGCACAGAGACTAGCCCTATTGTGCTCCCACAATCTACGTTGCTTAAGAACTACCTATAATATGCCAACCCGTCCTTTTGAATCCCAGGCTCTGGTAGTAGGCCATACATACCCTTAAACCCGTCGACGCCCTCAAGTAAGTATGTACTGCAACGGCCGCTACCACACAAGTTGGATATATTTAAAACAGCTACCCCCCGCCTTTCTTTCGTGTTTTTCTCCTTTCTTCCATTCTCATCACCCAATGTGACTGTGTATAATGTCTGAAAAACAAAGTCCCAATTATCACGAAGGCAAAGTTGGGGTTATATAATGAATACATTGGGTGACTATATCGTTATTATAAATTTGTACCTAAATACATCCATACTTCATGAAGTATTTACATCAACCCTGCTAGGTTTAAACTCGTCTTTAATAACAATATCCAATGCGCATATTTGTTTCCCCCTTTAATAGTCTCCAAGTACTTCCAATATAACCGAAGCTCCACATTTCCATATAACCAGGTCCCCAGTATCCCGGAGACCACCAAGTCAAATAGCCATCTTCAATTCAATCCAACACTCTTAAGCCTTCCAGCCTCCCGGATAGCTATCAGTGGCACCTTCAAGTACTCGGTAGCTCCCGTGATTTGACAATTTGGTAGTATCGTAATAGTACTTGACTTCTCCAACCGCAATGTGAACCTCGAAGTGCGGCAGAAGAGTTTCTATATCAATAATTTGACCCTTTTTCTGCAATCACCGGAGTATCATCAGTATCCAAACCCTGTTTAAACTTATTCGCCAAAAAAAAAAAAAAAAAACAGGAAGTCGACTTACATCCGTAACAAACCATTTCAACTCGTCATTAAGAAATTTTGTCATGACTTCCTCATCAAGGGTATCCAGCTCCACGGAATTATCCTCAAGAAGCTTCAAGAGAGCGCGATTCAGAGATACCTGAGCAACGCAGAGCGCTCCTTCTTCACGCTGTCGTTGACAGTTCGCGCATGCGGCAGGGTCGGTTCCCGCGAAGTTGTAGACTGTATCCACAATCTCCGCACGATCTCCGACTAAAATCTTCCCAGAATCTCCCTTCGAAGCATCGCCCAAAATGAAATGAACGACGTATGACCTTCCACCGAGAGCATACCTATCTCATTTTTAAAAGGGTTAAACTTTGTTCTAAACCTGTCATGGACTTTTATAATTATGGCAATCAAGCCAAGGGGAGGGAGAAGGGGGGAACTTACTTGTTATACGTAACATTAGCGACGTAATCGTTAAACGTTTCACCATCTCTACCACCCTTTACAATACTTCCCGACTTCTTAGAGTCTCCATCTTCTTCGTCATCTCCATCCCTCTCACGCCTCTTTGCTGCGGCCCACGCCAGAAATTCATTTCGGGCAATACCTTGTGACTTATTAATCGCTTGGACAACCTCACGGCGGAACTGAAGACCAAGTCCGACGGAGAGTCCTTCAACATTATCTTGGGCTGCCAATGCAGCACCGCCAACCTTTGGCTTCCATTCCCTCGGGAGACCGGTATAAGTGTATCCTAGAGTGGACCAATCCTTGACATCATCAGAAGTAAAATAGTCATTCTCTCCAGAGCCGTTACGGAAAGGTGCCAAGGGAGTTGTAGAGTCGACTATTGAGCCAGGCACTGTGCTCCAGTTACCGCTGGGGTCGTCCCACTTGTGATCTGGGTACGATGATTTCACCCAGTGTTCAGCTCCATCGCCCCAAATATTTTGCCATAATGCAAAAATACGATCGATGTTACTATAAATTTTCAATATCCGTATTGATGTTTATTCCGATAAAACGTATACGCGATAGGTACTTAGCGTAATTGACTCACCAATGATGAAGCATGAAAAGTGGATCAAAAGCTGATACCGGGATTTCACTCATGTGCCCAAGTCCTCCAGACCAATTATGCAGATTGTTATGGATAGCCTCAATCGATAGCCAGTTGAGTGGGGGTCTGAGAGTCTTATCCCTTGGATCGCTATACTGCCGAGTGCTGGCGAAACACTCATAGGCAGCAAAAGGTGAAGAGTCCTGATGGCTCAAAAGTCGAAAGACGGCATTCGCTAGAGTAAGTGTACGTGGCTTTGGTTCGTTTTTCCATTGATACCACTTATGTTCTTCCATAGCATCGGTGATGTTGGTGTAATTGTTGGCACCATTGATCCATTCTTCTCCAACCGTCGCATTGGGCCATCTGCCTGTAGCTTGGCATATTCCAAACTATTTTATCATTCACATGAGTTAGTTCCTCAACAGACTTTCGAAATACGAACCCAGGCAATTTTGGTGTAGGTTGCAGAGCACTCGAGTCAGAGGGGGGTAACATACGTTCGCATCATCATCCACATAATCAACGCCGTACATGCCGAAATTCTCACCATCCTTAAGAGTAAACTTAGCCATTGGATTAAGTACACGGTCAAGATAACCCGGCCCTTGAAGGAGATGTTCAGAAGGAATCTGAATATATTGCTTCATCGCAATATCTGGAAATTTATAAACACCGCCATCATACTCCTTAGACTCGTCCCAATAAGGCAGTCTCCAAGTCTTGATAGCATCGATGAGGAGGTCTTTGACATTTTGACCAAGTCCTGAGTTTTCAACCCATCCGCGCATGTGGTTAAAAATAAGACGCTATATTGTCTGTGTTAATATATATCAAATTAAGTAGAGGATTTGTATCTGCATACCTCGAACAAAAGCATGTAAGGTCGGTGCCAAGTGGGAAAGAGAATAGAGTTATGGGTACAATACCCACCCCAATCGTTATCCGGGGCCTTAGTTGTGGTTTCTTCATCCCACCTGTTATTTATTAATTAGCTTTCATATTACAACATACGAAGACAGTATTCTCTCAGCTGATCGGGGGCCGGCTTACGGAATCTTTGGATAACCGTGGATACCTACGGGCACAACAGATTAGTAGTGGAATAGAATATATATGAGCATTCGCGAAAAGGAGTATCCTACCAGCTACTTGGAAATACGACAGTGTGTTTGGGTTACCCTCAGAATCCACAGGTGGCATTGCCTGGAATTCTCTCAACCCCATCAAGAAGACGAATACTTGGAGTCTATCAATAATGGCCTTGGAGTTATACCATTCATCGACTTCTCTCCTCTCCGGGATTGGATCGCCGGGTTTGAGGTACTCGGTAATACCCTCGACGACATAGTGATCGTTTCTCTCGGGCATTTTTGAAACCAAGTCGAGGAATGCTATGACTATAAGATCAATTAAAGCGCAAAGATCCCGGAATATATATATATATCAAATAGTCTTGATTATGAAAAAGACAATTGTATAATTGTATGTTGATGAGGTAGTATTGTTTGGAGTCTTTCGACACTTGAAAGGGCCCTCGACGACCCTTTATATACTATTTCATCGGGGGCAGATACCGTATCAACAGAGTGTAGTAGTCTCATGTCCAGACCTGGAAAGAATTTACCGTTATCCGAAAGCAATTCAAGTATTCTACGATATCGCCACCAGGTCGCCCGAGTTCGAACTTGAAAATGTGATATGAATAATTATGCTGCTGGTTCATGTGGGCTCTCAGCTTAATTGCTCTCGACCATTAGATGATTCAGTAGCAGCCCCGCTAAGGTATAACCCCTCTTTCATGCCTAAATAACTTAAACGGGATACGATTTTCCCGGGTGGGGACAATACGACTGTGGCTGCATAAATGGCTTCCTCTATATAAAGAGTAGCTACCATTTCTGTATACGTATAATCATTGGATGCCATCTGAGTTTCCCAATATTATTCAATTACAAGTCAAAATTGATCTCGTCGACGTCAGTCGGCGATAGTGCTGCGACTTTATTCTCAACATCAATTTCGAAGCACTTGCGCAGTCTGCACTTGCGATCATCAAAACCCCTTCAAAATATCGTAAAAGGTCGCCATGATGTTATAAAACTACAGTTGGAGTCTCCATGCAAGCTTCACATCAAAACTTAACAATGTAATCGCTCAGTTCGCAATCGGTATTATTCGAGACCAACCGACCGTGCATATGACTTAATGCGCATGCAAGTTAAGCGTATTCCTGTGCGCGCTATCGAATTATATCGTCGTTGAGAAGAACGCGCATCCTTGCATCACTAGCTCTAACTAGCTAGGGTTCACGGGAAAGTTTCAAACCTAAAAATACCTAGACTTTCTTCCGCCCTATATGTGGGTAAAGAATATGAACAAATAAAACCCTTATGACTTTTTTTTTTTTTTTTTTGGCGGTTGTGGAAGGTAAATAGCAACTTAAGCCGGGAAACACAGAACAATGCATAATGTTTGATGCATGTACGTACTTTGCTTTGGACCGTGGTTTTGCAGCTACACAGCATACGTAGCCGTCGCACTCGGCCTCCACGCTAATGCAATTTACCGCAGTCGGAAAACGGCATTTATTATATATGTGTATAGGAGTATCAACTTCCTGAGAAATGAATTTTTTCTCTTCAAGCCCTAGCTTTTAGGAGGGGTGGGGGCCCTAGGTATACGTAAAGGTTCGGAAATCAACATATAATACTGTAGATGCCATTGGAAAATACATTAGAATTAGCTGTAGAGATGAATTTTAAATTTTGTAGGATGACATTTATTCTAATGAGCATCAAGAGCAGCCGCCTTTTAATAACACCAAAACATAACTACCTCCTAAAGCGAGTAAAAAATCATCATACATAACTGCAGATCTATGACGAACGCTAGTGTTTTCCCACGCAGGTGGAAGTATTCATTTCTATGATCATCCCATAACAAAAGAGGGTGATACTTATGCACAGTGACTTAGTACGCCGCGCTCTTACTCTTATATAGCATGAAGTGCAATATACACAAATATAATAGCCGATCAACTGCTGAATTCCTGCATACGTACGCTTAGGTTGATACTACCCAAGTAGTCTAACCAGAGGCGTGTAATATATCATAACGCATTACTATAGAGGAGTTGATATATCACACCAATCCTGCTATCCATCAAAGAGTCATAGCTATATATATTAAGATCTACCCGCCACTCCTCTGTACTTCATGTCTTTATACAAACCTCCCTCAATCTCACATCCTGATCTCTACGTGGGCACAAAAAATTCGCTGGATCTTTGGGGAGGTAAGGTCATGTGTTGTATGTTGTATTTTTATTACTTCGACTGAGATGCTTAGTAGCTCATAGCTAGAGCTCTAGAGGGTATCTCATCTATCCCATCCAGCTAAGTTAAACCAAACAATATCAGACACAGGCAAAGACCTAAATTTCTCTAAAGGTACGGAGTATATATCCACGAGACAAGCTGAAAATTTCTCCCAGAATTAACATATAAACTAATATGTAAGTATATATATTTTGTATCCCCCTCAACCCTCAACCCCCAAATCCTATATAACTATATATCTATCTATCTTGAGCTTATAACTTTCCAAGCAGTAGATGTAAATTTGGAAGGAAGAAGAAAAAAAAGCCAAGTTAACATCCATACCCCCCTATAGCTATAGCTGTAAACCATATTCATATATTGTCATTTTCTTTTTGTCCTTTTGCTCAAGTCATTTTTTTTTTCTTTTTCAAGAGTGATAAAACAAAAGAAAAAATGGGATAGAGTTCCCTCGGAAGTTAAGAGAAAGAAGAAAAGACCCAAAATAGAAACAGAAAAATAAAAGAGAACGAAGGAAAACCCGCACATCATAGAAGGAAAGGGAGGGAGGGAGGGAGGGAGGGAGGGAGGGAGGGAGGGAGGGAGGGAGGGAGGGGGATAGGAAGAAAAAGGCATAAAAGTGGTGATCGAAGTAAGAGACCACTAGAGAGGAGAGAGAGAGAGAATATTTTCGAAGTTTATATGTCTCGTAAACCAGAAGAAAAAAGAAAATCGTCTTCAGAATACGATCACGCAAATGAAAATGAAAAAAAAGAAGATCCCTAAGAGAAAAAAAAAAGAAAATCCATATAACCATAGTGTCATAACATCAAGGAGAACCCGGTCGGAAGAAATCCAGAGGAATGGGGATAGAAAGGAAAATTTGTTCCGTCGATAAGGAGAAAATAACAGAAAGAGCTTTGCTGAAATCCACTCGGGCGAGCTCAAAGTTAACTAAATATATGGCTAAAAAGTACCTAAGATGAAAAAAGACCCCTTCTATGAAAAAGCGATATAATCATGACAAGAAAAAATGAAGGAAACCAAAACCAAAAGGGGACAAAATGCAAATGCTCCAGTATCCTCCCAAAAATGTAAATTGTACATGCATGCTCTGCTAACTATTTTTTTGAGTCGTCGTTAAATGGAAAATAAGACGGAAGGGGAAAAGGGAAAAAAAAAAAAAAAAAGGAAGAAACGAAGGTATTTCAAGAAAAAAAAAAAACGACGCGAGAAAATAAAGGATAAGACGCAGAGGATTAAAAGTTTCTAAGTCCACCAAAGAGATTACTCAAACAGTTCCTGTCGTAATGCCTTAGCGCTACCTCACCGCCGGTGGGAACTCCTCGCTGGGTGTTTCGTATCCCACAGTGGCATCCGAATCTCCCCTTCCGAAGGCTGGTAACAGCGGTGGTCGTTGGTGGTGATGTTGATGCCGATGGTGATGTTGTCCTTTCTCAATGGTGTCCGGCACGCCCTCGCTGTTCCCGCTTCCCCTCGAAAATCGTTTACTTCCTCTCTTTTCTGAGATACTGTTCGCGATCTCGCCACGGGCTCTCGCATCCTCTAGAGTCTCTATTCTAAAAGCCAACCCCATATCTTCATCTAGCGATCCAGGGTCCGCAATTCGCTCAATTTTATAGCCTTCCCAATGGAACTCGCTATCATCCTTGACTGGTGGGCTACTGACGATATCGGTTGCAGGACTTTCGGGTACATAGTTCGAACTCGGTGGTCCTCGTTGTGGACTACTAAACGGTGACGGCGTGGCGAACCCATTAATGTCGACTCCTCCACCGTTCCGATCAGGGTATCCAAACTCCCCACCAAAGCCGAAGCCATTCACACGCCCATTTAATCCTTCGTACGGACTTCGCGAGGATCCAACGGTGGGTGTCATTGTCATCGGACTCTGCACGAATGCATCTTCCAGTAGGGGTGTTCTCTTGTTGATTCTGGGGTTGATCCTTAGCGAGGTTGGCGATCCTTTGCTTGAACTCGAGCTAACGTGGACGATTTGTCCATCGCCAACCACGACATCAATCGGTGCCGGCGGAATCGTTCCACTCCTGTACACGTTTTCCTCTTCTGGGAATCTATAGAGTAACTCTTTCGCGCTCGGCCGATCCCGTGGCTGTTCGCTCAGACATGCCATCACAATCCCTCTAAACCAACCGGGAACTTCATCAGGTGCGTCCTCCATCCCCAACGGCTTGGCTGCGGCCTCCGGTTCGTCAACTTGGTACACCAAGCCCCAAAGCACCATTCCCAACTGCCACACATCACTCTTAACCCCAATAAACATCCCTATTCGCTGCTGGCTCTCAATGAGACCCTTTATTTCCGGTGGTTCCCAGCCGATAGGACACCCTCTTCGATTTATGTCGATAATCTTAACGTCGCCATTTTCATCAAGCACCATATTCGACATTGTAAAGTCGCCTTGTACAAAGCCTTCCTCGTGGATTTCCGATAAGCCCTTGATGATTTGCCGTGCCCATCGCTCCCGCTTTCTCCACGGTAGCTTCCCGCGTTCGTTGAAAACCACGTCGATTAGCGAACCGTTAGGTGCGTATGAGATTAGTAGTCCCCGAACATGCTTCCTACGCTCGTCCACGACGAGTCCACCGAATCGTATGACGCTAGAGGAATTTCGAAGCGCATGGAGGGCGTTTATTTCGTAGAGGAACTCGTCTATCGTGTCGGGCCCTGGAATCTCCTTCTTGATAAAAACCCTGTCGCCTTGTCGGACTTTATATACGAAACCGGAGAGGTGACAGTCGAATTCTAGTTCGGATTCCTGGTAGAGGTCGCAGTGTAGATGCCGGACAAGATTTGCATGGGGGTAGTGTATGATTTCGTTGATATCTTCGTTCACATGGACATGTAGTCGGCCGTCCTTCGTTTCAAGCTTGAGGTTTGTGATCGTAGGGTAGAACTGTATGTCGAATAGAGAGTCTCGAACAGCTTCGTATATACGGGCAGATTTTTCGCGCTGGTACGGGATATGTTTTAGTTCCTCCTCTAGGGAACCGTGTTCGGCGTTACGATAGTCGCAGGAGACGGTGATACGGTGTCTGAGGTGTGGAGATTCGGCATATGTGACAAAGAACTTTTCGCGATCGGAGCGCTCACGAAAATGCATGGATAGGTTAAGAATCCAGCGCCATTCCAGCTCCTCCTCTATCATTTCCTGATAGCGCTCATCTTCTTCGTAGAGCCAGTCTTTAGCATTCGGGGAGTGGATGTCGGTGGCGGGTGAGAGAGGTGGTTGGTTGTCGATACGGGCAGCAGAAGAACGCGGGTCGAGGATTGACGTCACCGTGGCGCGAGGCGAGCGGAGGGAGGCATTTGTGGTACGAGGGTCGAAGATACCACTTGTTTTGGGACTCGCTAGCGAGGTAGAGGTATGCCTGTAGTCGAAATTCTGGCCGGAGAGACGTTGGATACGTTTCGGGTCCGTGGACAGAGCTCGCTGTTCCTGACGGGTCGGGCGTATTTCCTTCAAGTTTTCACGCTTCTCGCTGTCGACCCGGACGGGAGGTTTGATATTATTTTCTGCATTGGGAGGTAGAAGCGGACCGGGAGGAGAAGACGGTGGTAGCGATGGAGGTTTCCTTTGAGAAGGAGAGCGCCCGAGAGCGCCTAGAGGGACCGAAGCTGTCGTGGGACTGGAGAGGGAACCACTGTCAGCGGTAACCCGTCGAGCATTCTCCGGTTTCTGGAGAGGTTCCAGTGAATGGGAGATCCCGTTCGAACCACCATTTTGCTGGCGACTGATACTGATACTGTTACTGTTATTATTGGTAGTAAGATTATTTCGGCCGGCGGTAGTAGGAGGAGAGGATAAGTGACTGTTGTTTGAAGTTGTAGAGTTCTCTTTGTGGTGTTTATCTTTGTTATTATTGTGATGATGATGGAGGCCCTTCTTGAAGCGGTTGAAGAAGCTCGATTTCGAAGAAGAGGGCCCGCCTTCTTTGGACGTGGCCGGCAGGCTACCTGTGGATCTTGAAGGGAATGCCATGCAGGAACAGAGCGATTTCATTAACGGAAGAGAAGAGGGGGTAGGAGGACTCTTCCGTGAGGGAAGAGGATGAAGGAGAGGAGGAGGAGAGGGAGGAGGAGGAGGGAGAGGAGGAGGAGGAGGTGAGGAAGAGGAAGAGGACTGTCATGAGGCTCGGTTAAGACAGAGCAGAGCAGCAGAAGCAGAGGCGCTCTACTAGCTAGTTGAAAAAAATAAAATAAAAAAAATAACCAAAACTATCTTTTCATAGATATATGTATATATCTAATTGAATCCTTGATATATATAAAGATGTACATATATCTTTCTTTCGAGAATAGTATCGAATTCGTGAGAGAAGGAAAGGGAGGAAGTTATATAACTGGTTGGACCGCCGGATGAGAAATAACTAAGTAACCGGGACCGGGGAGGGTCTGTTTCAAGTCGAGTATCCTGCGAAATCAATCTTCAATTGAACAAATAGAATAAAATAAAATAAAATAAAATAAACAAAAAAAGGATATGATATAGAAGAGTATTTGGTATTTAGTGAGGTTAGAATTATATTAAAGAAGGAAAAGGAAAGGAGAGAGAGAGAGAGAATCTGATACAAAGTATAGAGCGATGCAATGAGATGGCTGTTCCGCGCCCTCAAGGATCATATATGCCTCTTATACTTCTCCTCTGCATGAACCGAAGGTACTAAAGTCACATCGCAGCCACATCACCAGATTCCTTTTTTTTTCTTTTCTTATTTTCTTTTCTACTTCATCGTACATACGTACATACATATTAATAAATTGTATGACAGAATAAGCTGTCTGTAATATAATACAATGATCAATTGATTGATTGATTGATTGATTGAGGGCGGTTACACAGTGGACAATTAATATTAATGCACGGCTTCAAGCTTCATCGATCAGGAGAGTATGGTACAGTATACTAGTATAGGATATCATCTCATCTCCTCCACCTTCCGGATACATCTTCACATCTTCACTTTCTACATGTCAGTTTCGATTAAATTTCACTTCCCATCTTTTTTCAATTCAAGGGTGAGAAAGAAAATTTCTGTTTGAATACAATTAAAATAAAAAGAAGAAAACATACAAACATGCATGAGAAATCTGCAAAGCGAAGGGAAAGAATACCCAGCCATTTCAGGGTGTCCCGGCCTGTCAAATATCCTTTTTTTTTCTTTCTCTCCTCCTTTTCCTTTCCGGACCGTTCCCCCCTCGTCGTCGTAGACTTGTTTTTTATAGGAAGAAGAAGAAGAAGAAATACATGTAGACATCCCGTGATGGTCATCTGACGCCCTTTCCTTTTTTTTCCCTCTCTCTTAGATAATAAATTAAACCCTCTGGCGCAATAGTATCGTCCCTTTTGCGACAATCTGGCATCATTTCTCGATTAAAACGTGATAGTGATAACTTCTACCTTAGTATCTTTTACTAGTACTACATATACTAGTATAGTATTACATATACTCGAGCTTATAATTATTATTAACTAGCGCCGTGATAGTGATAGGATGCCGCATCGGATCAGTTTAGTATCTAATATATGCGCCGCATCCAGAGTAATCTCATCAAACTACCCGCTTTTTGACAGAATCTTCCAGACTCCATCGGATGTATTAACATTCCTTCTTTCTTTCTTTAGTTCTACAATATATGTAATGTACTTAAGTACTTAAGTATATACTTGTAGATATATATTATTTATACACAAGTCAAGAATTTTATTGAATCATAAAGGAATAAACCCGGTAGGCCTGGAATGATACAATATGATATGATACTGTTGGCCGTTGGTGCGCTGTCCAAGTTAACTTTCAGGTACTTCCAAAATACTTCGAGTCGAGTCGAGTCGTGATATCAATATCAACTTCAATATAAACTATTCCCCCACACGTGCACTGATAATATAATATTAATCTATCTCGCTGGCATTCATCTACATACGTACATACATACATACATACATACAGAACCGCGGGATAACTCACAGACATGGACACAGTCGGAAACCCCTCACTTTGCCGTCCTGCATTCTGCATCAAGCCTCCTTCTCCTCTTTTTCCCCTCCCTCTCTCTCTCGATCTCTTCCCTGTCCTCAAATCATATCATGTACGTTCTTATTACCCACAGAAAAGCGCCCCCCTCCCCTCTTTTCCCCAAAGTCTCTTATACTTTAAGTATCCATAGAATTGAATACTTACAGACATATGTAAGTATGTAAGTACTTATGTATGTACTATGTAAGTACTTCGCCTGTTCGACCAACCGTAACCTGCAGCTCCGTGTAAAAACCTGGTTGGTCTCACCCTTCAGGGGACTCCCCCGTCCTGAACACACACACACCTTTAACACCCTACATACTTACATACACAGCCGTTACTTGTTAGTTACCTTGAGTACTTGCCCGAAGGGAACAGGAACACTAAGGAAGAAATCCCGAATCAAGTAACCCTCTTCATTCAGAAAAGAGACAAAAACCAGCTAGCGTCGCGGGAAGAAAGAGAAAGAAAGAAAAAAAAAAAAACTAGATCGATGCGTTGGCACCTCTAAACCGCCTTACACTGTTCATTCCCATCGGGTCGGTACCTAGAGCTAGAGAGCGGGGGGGTACAGCGGAGGAAGAGGAGGAGGAGGAGAATGAGGAGGAACACCGATAAACACGGAATATTAACGGTCCATACGTCCACATTGCATTAATTCGCATTAGCATCGATACGTTACTTTCTTACCTACATACATCATACATCCTGCGATGCATGCGTGGGAACTGTGATCAGATGACCTTATTCGTTGGTGAACACTTCTCTCCCTCTTACCCGCCCACGAACCATCCATACAGAAATCATCGGGATAAAAAAGGCTTATAACCCAGAAAAACATATACATCTAAAACTGCGAATAGAACTGCGAATTTAAAAAAAAGTGGGATCAATCGATAAGCCTTACCCCCGCGCGCGCCCTGCTGTCCTGTTATGCGCCATGCTATGCTATGCTATGCCGTGTAAAAAGTAATGATAATATAATATACCCCCCCACATTCAACCCCAAATATATTATACTCTCAAGAATAATCATTCCCGTCGGAAAGATCAAAATCAAGAACAAACGAGCGAACGAACAAGTAAGTATACATGTCGATAAGTAAGTACTATACTATACTCATGCACAATCGCTTCCTCGACCTGTCGGAACAAACTTTTTTTCGTTCCTTAGAATGCATGAGAGGGAAAAGGGTGGGTTACACACATATGCCACGCCCCCCGGCTTCCTCAGTATACTATACTACTATACTTGATATTAATCAGAAAAACTTATTCCAACAGGGCGGACCATCTGATATGATTACTTACTTTTCCAAGCTGCCTCGATTTTTTTATTAAAATTTTTTGAAGAGAGAAAAAAAAAAAGAAGTAACTTGAACTCGTGATCTAACTAACTCGTGAGGATGGTGATACAGTTCTTTGTTACACTCATACACCATCAGGTCATCTTACTCAAACAATCCGGGTTGGTGGGTTACCACAGCTCCCATGATTCTCCCCTTCAGTATATTAGTGTTCTATGTAGAATTAAGTACTTTCTCTGTATTAATTAATCAGGGATTTAATTCAGTCGGTAAATGTTCACCTCGTAAAAAAAGGTGGTTTTTATATACAAGTGTACACCTTGTCTCAAGTAAAAATGCAATGAAACCAAGATAATGAAAACCCTCCCCAAAAAAAAGAGAACTCCATCCGGTGCTTTTATTTTAGAAGAACAAGAACAAGAAGGAGAAAAGGGTATTTACAACCAACCGATTCCACAATCATCAATAAAAAAAAAAGGAGTGTACCGATTGGTAAGTGTGGTGAATGTATGCATGCAATGCCATAACTTCGTCGTTCCCTCGTTCATTTCATCCCATCCCATCTTATCCCATCCATCTAGGTCTATCCTAGCCTCCCCTCATAACCCCTCTTCCTCTTATCCCATCCCTCTCTTTTAGTCTCAGGTAGACAATCCGTATGATATAATGTAGAGTGGAGTATAGAAAGAAAAGAGCTAACCCACATCTACACCACCCACTAAGCGATCATTGTCCCCGCCATAGCCGCCAAGAAGGCATTCATAAACACTTGTAAACTCCACAGCCCAACGGCTCTAATCCTCCTCTTCTTAATATCCGCGTCCGCGATATCTTTCACGAATGCATCATAAACCTTTTTATCCATGATCCCAAAGTCAGTCTCCATAGCTCCGGTATAGGTGTATTTAATGATCAGAAAGGAAGGAATGGGAAAAAAAACTCACCTCAGCACTCAAATCATCCATCAACCCACTATCAAACAACGTCCAACTCCCATCGAACTCCTTCACCCTCTTCACCATCCTGCAATTAATCGGAATAATCGTCCGTTGGCTATTGATATACGCAATAATAGGCCTCATCAGCGCATTATTACTATACGACAAATCCTGTGTGAATAACGGAATCGCCGCTCGGGTATCGTTCATCTCAAGGTGTAAATCGATCATCATGAACTTCCTGTCATTAGACGATAATGCTGCCGTATTTGTAGAAGTAGTAGTAGTCGTAATAGCATTATTGTCATCTCTCGACGTATTAACCGCTTCGATAACTTCTTCCCTAGCCATCCCCGTCGGATAACTTTCATCCTCCAACCCGACAACATTAGCCATCAACCTTCCTTCCTCTTCATTCCCATTAAGTCCCACCGCCGCACCAATGATGCCAGTGACACTTTCAACACTTAGATCCCTCTCCCTTACCAACCCTTCCACCTTCTCCCTTCTCGTTTTGATCCCCGCTTCCATCTTCTCCATCACGTCGTGCATAAACTTCCCAATCCCATCCGCCGAATCCTCAGGGAAGTGAATATCCGCTATGATATCCAAATTCCCAGCTACAATCCAGCTCAAGGGTCCTTCATACCCTCTATTCAAATGATCGAATCTCAATCCATCGATCCTGAACCTACTAGTCCTCTTCCACGGATAAACCCCTTCTTGCCCTCCATCCGCATCCCCAATCGCCGCTGTAGTAGTAGTAGCAGCCGTGGTCCCATGACTCTGCCTAGGGTGTAACGTAAACAACGAATCATCATAACTCCCACTAACATGATTCGCGCTCAAAAAATCATAAAACAACCACCTCTTCCTCAAAACCGGTAGGTCACAGCTGAAGATGCTAACATGGAACGGCCTAAACCCTCCAGGTTGGTAAACAGTAACCAACAAATCCTCAAGTTTGAAATGATCCAGTTCGAAGTCTCCGGGGGCGTATTTATGTCGATACGAACGTGGATCTACATCTTCGTCGAACAGTAGATGCGTGCGATCGATGATACCACGAACACCCTTCATGTCCACATCTACTAGAAGACCACGGCCGTTCATCCATTTTGCGAGGGAGATGGTGACGTTGACGGTATTGATAGTAACATCGAATTGGGTGTAATTCCCATCATCCTCTTCGTACGGATGTCCGCTATGGTCCTCGGAGAATGCTGCAGCTGCAGCTGCAGCGGCGGCAACAGATGAAGACCCCTTTTGTACGCTCGTACCTTTCAAGATTCCGGGTCGTCGAGATACAAAGACATTCTTAAAGGATATACATCCATCTTTCCATCTCGGTACGATAGCAGATTCGAAAACTACTTTCATACCCATTTCTTGTGTCAAATAATTTCCCACAACCTTTGCGAGGTATTCCTGAGCGAAGACGGTATTGACGAGCCATATTCCTATTGAGAAGAAAGTAGTGGTACCCAGGATGATCCACGCAAGGTTCCCCAATATGATCCACGAGAAAAAGGCAGATATCTCATCCATGTTAAACGGACGTATTTGTCGGATCGTAAGCCATTTGAAGCGGATACGCAGACGGTCCCAAGCCGAGGAAGCAGCAGCCAAAAGTTCTTCTTTGCTCGGGCGGTGGATCAAAGGCAAACGTTCCATAAAACCGTGATCTCTGGCGGCACGTTTAGCAATAGCATGGTACGCCGATGCCGCCAGTGATGAATTGTTTTTATCGTCCCCAGAAGGCAGTTTCGGATCCGAGCTTGCAGGGGCGGGAAGAGAAGGAAGTGGAAGAGGAAGACGTTTCGGCACATCTGGTGTGACGTCAGACCTTCCTCCTCTCTCGATATTCCTATCATGCCTCTGGGATTGTATCGGCCTAGTAGAACCCTTCGAATAATCTCTATATTCTTTCTCCCCATTCCCATTCCCATTCCCACTCCTATCCTTCCCTCTCCCACTCCTTCCCATCCCATTATTCTTCCCAGACGATGGTGATGACGATGATTTCGAACTCGCACTCCGACGGGACATGCGTAGTATCCTATCCTTCCTACAATCCGTACATACCCCACGTTTCCACACCGACCTCGCAAGCGGTACCAAAATCCCCGTTCTAACCCCTTCCCTCAGTTTCCTCCGACCGTTAACCCCATTCCCGACTCTATCAATTGTAGCATTCGAACTACAAGAGCTAACCACCGCAGCCGTTGTCTCAGAAGCCTTCGAAGGCAAGCTACTCCAGGCGAATACTCCGGATGCAAATCCACGGGATAATACGTATTTAGGAGATTTGAGGCATTGGGAGGGTGTTCTCGATGAAAAATAGGTAGCGAATGGTTGTGCGGAGAGGAAAGGTGGGGGAGGGGTTGTCGCGTGCCAGAGCCGCCAGGCGGTACGGAAGACGGAAATCGACGGTGAAGTCATTGTCGAGTTACGGCATTTTTTTTTGGAGGGGTGAAAGGAAGAAAAGAAAGAAAGAAAGAAGGAGACCTATAATCTGAGAAACAGAGGAACCAGTGAAGCAACGAAGGACATTGTTAGCAGTAGCAGCAGTTTTTATTAGTATTAAGGATATTAGATAAGTAAATAAGTAGTTAATTGTGTTTTTATTGATGCTGCGAACAGCTAGAGAAGTGAACGAAGGATGATGTCGAAGGGAATGCAAGTTAAGAGTGGGTTTTTTGGTGTTCTTTTGGGGGACAGCAAAAAAATGGCCGGGCTTGTTTGGAGCTCGCTAAAGTGGGCGGGTTAATAACGGACATAAGCGAGTCCATTGCAGCTGAGAGCAACTGATAACCAGCTGCTTGCGGTCACGTCGTTATTACATACTCTGTCCAACTTCAATTCCAACTTCAACTTCAACTTCAACTTCAACCTCGTTCCTATCATCTTTAAAATAGAATTACCCCGGTTTCTTCACCATCTCAAAAAAAAGAAGCCAGTTACTGGATCACCGTATACCAGCCATGTAAGATGGGCAAAGTCTGCATCGAGTGCAAGTACCCGGTGCCAGTCCTCTACACCACCTCCCAGGCCGCCTACGACCGCAAAACAGGCAGTCCGGTACGCCTCACCCAATGTCCGCGATGCAAGCATTTCGCCGACAAATACGTCGAACATGACTTCGTCGTCCTCTTCATCGATATGGTTCTTATAAAACCTCAGGTGTATCGACATCTGTTGTTCAATCGGTTACAAGTCGCAGAAGACGATAAACCAGACGTATGGTTCTTCCGTAACTCCTTTAAAAGAATAAGAAATATTCTATACTTAGAACAGTTACTGATAGGTATAAATTGGATATAACAGCGCTCTATAATCCGTCTCGGTGTCCTCCTTCTCCTCTTCGACGTCTATCTAACCTGGGCACGTATCGAGAAACAAGCACCAACCCCTTCCACCACTTCAACCCTCGGCATCCTAAACCAGCAACCGATAGTAATCCAATACATCTTCTTCCTCCTTCTGTGTCTAACAGAAACAATAATCTTCCACTCCACTATCCGATTCATTTCATTCTACTACTACGGCTTCACGAAACCAAATGCTGTCAGTACGGCTTTATTAGTCAGCAGTTGTACGAAATTATTTCCGATTTTGATGGTTATATGGAATTATGATGTTCCAGCGGCTGCAAAGAGCGTGGGGTGGGCGGTTGTGGTGAATAATTTGGAGGCCTTGAGGAGTATGTTACTTCATCCACCCTTTTCTTCGAGCATACTGTAGAGATATATGCTAATTCTGTAGTCCTGTTGGATGTATCGTACCCCAAAGCGGCGCTGCTGGCGTTCTCGGGTGCACTCGTGAGATCACTCTCCACGAATATGATATTGTACTGGACCGGTCTACCGATGTCCGGGTGGGGGTTCGAAGGGTGGGTATAACCTCCCACAGCATACGTCGCTGGCTAGTAATTTGAATACCCAAATACTCTTAATAAACCAAACCCGTCAAGTATATGCGTGATTCCAAAATCCAACCAGCCATAAGGCAAAGACTTATATTCCATCAACGACGCCTGCAAATGAACGTAGAACAAAAAAAAGAAGAAAAGAAGACAAAATCCAAACGCTACAGTAAATAACAAATCCACAATAAAGCCGTCAGATATACACCGTACCCAGATAATCAGGGAACTATATGCGTATAAGCCAGGCCAAATGCAGGCCATCCCCCTTCTCTTTCACCCCCCTTACATAACCGTAACCAAGCGCTCTAGTCGTAAAAACGCTTCGAATGTTGAATGTTGATGATGATACAGATTCTATTATTACATCCTCCATCCTCCCCCACTTCCCGCTAAATGATCCGCAGCCTCTCGTCTTTGTACGACGTAGCAGAGATAGTTTCGTCGGGTTTATTCGATATATTCCTTCCTAAAATTCGATGCCGAGGGTGCAACCAATGGATTTAACTGCGCTAGCAGTGTAAGGGCTATAATATACTCCATTTAGTAAACCACCCATAAAACCCTCAAAACCCGGGGGAGATCCATAGGGAAAATATACACACCCCACATTATATAAGTACACGCCACCGTTAGAATTATCGAGCTTCTCCAGATCCTATATTATTTTCGAAAGAAAAATAGTATGTTAGCCAGCTGTTCCTTTGGTATCCGTATCCCGTATCTTCCGAGTTTATTATCCATCCATCCATCCATCCATCCGTCGAGTCTCTATTGACGATGATGATGTAATGGACTTTTCTCCAGCAGTAGTTGTGTGTATGGTGTGGTATGGTATGGTATAGTATGTATGGCAACGTACGTCTGGTTCTCCCCCTTCGGTGCAAAAACATATCCTGCTCCCGCGATCAAAGCGCAGATTACCAGGCCGATGATTATGCTCCATCTATATTTTTGTGTTTTGTACCATGTCAGCTTCGGGATCTTCCGTATGTGTCTTTTTGTAAGGACTGTTTGTCGGTGGAGATGTACCCGTTCGCCATGGTGTGTGGTATAGTTTTATAATAAGTGGAATAGCAGCAGATATGGATGGGGTCGGACCGGAAGGGGATGTATGTCGCGATTTCGGGGTGTCGGTGGTGGACGGTGAGGGTGGTGGCCGGATGGTGGTGGTGATGGTGATGTGTAGGTGTGATCGATCTGGAACTTTGGGTTCTTGTCCTTAGACTGGAGAACGTAATCTGGTTTGACAGGGGCGGGAATCGCGAAACAGAGACGTGCACCAGGTAACTACCGGGGATTGGGAAAGCCAACGCAAAAAATACCACACGGAACTGGACTGGTGTCTTGGAAGCGAAGGAATGTCAGCCAATGAATGAAAAGCTGTGCTTGATTTAATTGCAGGCAACATTTAATATGTGAGGTGTCACGAAGTAAGAATTTTGTTAGCGTCTCGCAATACGCTGCCTGTATATGTATATGGATGTTGAAACCGATGGGGTTTATTTAAGTCGTGTAGTTTCCTCCCAGACTTTTTACTTTAACTATACAATTGCCTTTGCATTTTGGTTTATTCATATCATTTCAAATTTTTTGCGCTGGTAGGATATTGAACTACAACAATTCTATACCCACTTTAAAGTAGTACTTGACATCTTGCCTGCCTCCAGGCCACCTAAGTAGGCGATATTAATCCGCCATATAACAGATAATTTACACCGACCAAAGTCATTAATACGACCTATATATAAGACAACATGAGCTCTTTATCTAGAGAAGATAGGAATCTACTCCTATGCTGGCTATACGATGGCATATATAAATTCCTTCCCCGCTGGAAGGAACCCGATGTCACCAAACTTTTGCAAGACGCGGCTCGACTGCCGCGAGTCACAGGGATGAAGAACTTCTCCAAGGCTACGATCAGTGACATAATCGCAGAACATGTTGAGTAGGTAGAACCCCCTTTGTGCGTAGTTATTCCGTAAACTTGGATACCTGATGTTTTGGTTTCAAGATCTATGCATGTTATTGTTTTCATTTTGATTTGATTTATTCTTTATTCTTTTCGTTACACAGGTTTTGTATTTGTGGGCGTGTGCTTAACATGCACGCCTGTAAATATTCTAAACGTGCTTTTCGTGTAGCCTCGAGACTAGGCGCAGGGAAAGGGCAGGGATGGTCTGATTAGGCTGCCTCTCCACAGTTTACATGAGATAGATTTATGGTCTTAGGATTATGTTAAACGGAGACTTTTAGGTATCGGTCTTGGAAATGTCTTCCGGTCCCCATGAAGACGACATCTATAATCCTAGTAGATTGGGGAAAGCAGAATAAGCCATTGGCACCAGCACCGGGGCCAGCTACTCAGACGAACCCGCCAGCCGCAGCACCACCCCCCCCTCCTAAAACAGCTGCCGCACCTCCCCAGTCGACTGCAAAGGCGCCGGCACCACAGCCGACTGCAAAGGCACCGGCACCACAGCCAACTGTGAAAGCACCGGCACCACAGCCGACTGCAAAGGCACCGGCACCACAGCCAACTGTGAAAGCACAGGCTCCTCAGCCGACTGCAAAAGCACCACCACCACCCCCTCCTAAACCAGCAGCCGCACCTCTCCAGCCAACTGCAAAGGCACCGGCACCACAGCCAACTGCGAAAGCGCCGGCACCACAGCCGACTGCAAAGGCGCCGGCACCACAGTCAACTGCGAAAGCGCCGGCACCACCCCCTCCTAAACTAGTAGCCGCACCTCTCCAGCCAACTGCAAAAGCACCAGCAGCACCACAGCCAATTCAGGCCCCCGCCCCAGGCCCTTCCACCCCTTCCTCTCTGCAACCTCCGCCTGCTGGTGTAAATGTTCAAGAAACCGCCCCCGCAATCCCTAACCATTCTAAGCGCCAGGATGACCCAACGCCGTCGAATAACGATCCAAACCAAGGTCCTGTGCAGGGAGACGCCACAAATACGGCAACGAGTTCAGTTGCTTTGGGTGAAGGGGCATATCCTACGCCCAAGGGGACCCCAGCCATCCCAGAAAGTCCAATGAAAGAAGCAGTTCAGCATTGGTGGGACGCTCCTCGTTCAGATCTAGAGGATCCATCAACAGGTCAGCACTCAAACTGTTTACTTTATCTCCTTAATTAATTTTATATTAACACTCTTCTGTTTAACGACAATCAGACGATTCCAGGTCAAGGCTCGAAGAATTGGTGTCTAATGCCGATTCATTGTTTGTGAATAGGAAGAGCAAAGCTTCCATCCGTAATGCTCTCGAATACATCCCTTTATTTACATCTGATCTTCTCAGATCGGCTTCAGACGTGGCCCTTCCACCACAATTTGCGGTGTTCGGGAAATTCCTAGGCCCTGAATCAGCAGATTCAAGTGAGCAACGTTTATTGCTCTTAAATACTAATACACCGTGGACAACATTTATTTGTGGTCTGCAGGGGTCCGGGAAGTCACATTCTCTGACAGCAATGCTAGGTAAAACCCCCGCTGACGATAGTATTACAAACAATATCGACGCTATTAGAAATGTGGCATGTGTACTGATATATTGATATATAGAAAGCTGCCTAATACGTGATGAGTCAATTGGTCGTCTTCAAAAACCTTTATCCGGCCTCGTCTTCCACTATTCTCCGTATCACTCAAATGTCGAAAGCGAGCCATGCGAGGCAGCCCATCTCGCAAACATGAGAGATAATTCTAAGAACTCGTTGGCTCCCCAAGTCACAGTCCTTGTATCCCCTTCAAATATAGGGAATATGCGAACGGCCTATGCGAATATACCAAATGTCACAATCAGGGAGTTTCAGCTGAATCCGAGCCAGTTGAACATTGACACCATGTTCGATTTGATGTCGGTGCGGGAGAATAGTGGTCTTCTCTATATGGACATTGTTCGTCGAGTATTAAGAGATATGGCAATCGAAAACAATGCTACCAACAAGCCCTTCGACTATGATAAATTCAAAAAACTACTATTTCAAGGTGAACTGGTGGGGATGCAATCGCGTCCGTTGAAACAACGACTCACTATTTTGGAATCATTCATCGGTCCAAAAGATAGTCCAAACTTGTTTCACGCGACACCGGGAACAGTGACTATCCTCGATCTTACTTGTCCCTTTGTCGATTCCGAGACCGCCTGCGTGCTATTCGGTATTTGCAATCAATTGTTTACTTCTGCCCCCAAACTTTCGGGGAAAATAATTGCTCTAGACGAAGCGCATAGGTACATGACGGACAATGCCTCTGCGTCGGTAAAACGATTTGCAGAGTCAATAATCGGAAATATCCGACTTGAACGTCATTTGGGTCTGAGAACGATAGTTAGTACCCAAGACCCTTTCATACATCCTGAGATTATGGAGTTATCTTCGATGGTTATATTTCATCGATTCGATATTCCTCGGTGGTTTGAAGAAATACGGAAGCATGTTGGGTTTCAAACCAAGACCCAGGCACCCGAGCCCTCGCAAAACGTCTGGGGAGACGAGGAGTTACAGAAACCGGAGGCGGACATTTTCGGGGAAATCAAGGGTCTTGATACTGGCGAGGCGTGCATCTACTGTCCTAAGCTAGTAATACCCGAAAATAGCTGGGGGGTATCGACTTTGAAGAAGTTCGGTAATGGAGTTTTCAAAGTTATGATACGGCAGAAGATCACCATAGATGGTGGAGCGTCGAAAAATGTTCTTTGAAATGTTTTTTTACTTATTTCTTTAAATTTTATTTCTTTCTAGCCATTTCTTCGGTGGACCTAAGAGTTTAGTCTGTTCTATAGCTACTTAATAGTTCTAGTTACCAAAAAGTCTTAGAAAGGTTTTATATTTATCTGCGATTGTATTATTGTATATACTCATAGCTAGCTTCAACACGTTGCATCTGTTGTGTTTTATCACCAATTTATTCTTCGGTCGGATAGACAAATGTTCTTCGGCAATTCTGAGCTCCCCGCGATTTAATCCGGATATCAAATCCTCGTTTGATGCAACTATCCGTAATCAAGAACGGCCCTGGATCTAGATCGAAAACCGCAACCTTACATCTGGGTATGCGCTCCGGCAGAAACATATTGAATCTTGCCCGCAAATCACGAAAGCATTCCTCGCTGAATGCCAGCAAGAAAAGCTTATAATCAAGTTGGAAATGCATCCGCCCTACGGCTTGGCCCTGGTCTCTCGCATTCTGACCCGCGGCCCAGTCCGCAATCACAAGAGCTTGATTCGGCTTAATTCGCTGAACACACTAGCTATAACTCCCCAGTTTTCTCGACCATTGGTATCTTCGAGTTCACATTCTGCGACATTATCCCCCAAACACCGTTTTTCCTCCTCGCCAATATCATACTTTCCTTTGGTTCCTCGGATCGCATCTATTCAAACTCGCAATATGTCAGACAGACCAAAGGATCCCAGGGAGGATATGAGCGAAGAGGAACTCCTGGAGTTGGTCAGAAACTCTCCGTTTCGCAAGTTTGGAAAATTATCCAACGAAGATGGGAATGATATCCCTTCTGTTAGTTCTACAGTTCCTTCACAAAAAGTAATTTTTTTTTTGAAGTATACTAATTTGATATATCAATATAAATTATAGTGGGGGAAAACGATCTATTCAGATCTTGAACCCATTGATGCGACCTTATCTCCGAACCCGTCCATCACATTTAAAATGTATATCAAGGAGGAATACACCAACCTATCGGGTAACTTACATGGTGGTTCAGCAGCCACAATTTTTGATATCGCGACATCGATGTTATTAACACTTGTTCAAAAGGATGGGTTTTGGCAGCGCTGGGGTGTCAGCAGGACGTTGAATTGCTCCTATTTAAGAGCAGTACCAGGAGGAACTACTGTCAAAATCCATTGCGAAATCGTCGGTTTGGGAAAGAGATTTGTTCACATGAGAGCAATTATGAGGGACGATGCGGGGAACATTCTTTTGACTTGCGAGCACGGGAAGGTCAATACGGATTCAAAGCTCTAGAGATATATATCTCCGTTCAGTGAATTTCCTGTATAGTTATTGTCCTGTTAGAGCCGGGTCGTTTCTTCCCCCTCCACGTTGCACCTCCATTTTATCGGCAGTGTAGATCCGAATCTAGAGAGTATAAAATGCTCAAAGAATTTCGTATTTTCGTATCGAGGGCCAGACCCTGTCAAAAGAATAGAAAACCGCGTGTGTGCTGACGCGCACGACGAGTAACCAAAATATGCAAATGCGACGGTGCAAATGGGGACAACGTTTGCCAAGAATCTGACCGTCTGCAACACAACTTCACCCAGTCTAAAAAGGCCAGCATTCTGTGCGGCCTGACTATCTAGCCGGCCTTCAGTCATACATATATCATCTTCATATCATCCACCCCGTCCTGCCCGGATGCGATTTGCTCCCTCACCACTAGCTCATCGTTTGCATCCTACGAACTTCAAACCATGCACTGGACACTTTCCACCGCTTTGACGGCTTTATTGGCCTACCGGGCCCACAGCCGTAAATCGCTGACCTTCAGTGGGATCCTTGCCGCCGTCGTTACGGCTTTGGTTCATGCCGTTCATCCGTTCTCCACGCTGAATATCTGCTTATTGTTCGGATTCTATCTTACCGGAACTTGTAAGTATACTCCTTCATCTTCACTTTTATTGGAATTTTTTTCGGTCATAAATGTACAGGGGTATTGTAAAAGCGATTGGGATTTATGCATGTTTCTTGCGAACGGGTACATTTCACATGCATGCCAAAATACTTGCAGGGCCACGTCCAACCATTTCCCCCTCGTACAAAAGCTAAGCAAAATACCAAGAGGGGCTTTGTATTTACTAACGTGAATTAACGATGTATAGCGGCGACGAAGCATAAACATGCAATAAAGCAATCTCTAACCATCTCCGCAACTGGGTCTCATACCGTCACGACAAGAACACATACCCAAGTGTTTTCGAACTCTATCTGTGCGAGCGTGTTAATTTTAATTCATTATTATCTTGTAAAAGATGATTTGAATTCTGGTAAAGATATTACATTTTCTTTGTTGTCTGGTGGGAAAAACGGATGGAGGGATGCTTTGGTAGTGGGGATTATGACGTATGTATAACTCGGACATCCTGGGGTAATGCAAGGACCTTAACGCTAAATATATATGTTTTCATTGCCAATAGACAATACGCCGCGGTTCTATCAGATACTCTTTCATCTGAACTGGGAATTCTATCCCGCTCACCTCCAAGGTTGATCTACAACCCGCTGAAGGTAGTTCCACCGGGCACCAACGGAGGCGTAACTCTCGCCGGTTTCATAGCCGGAACCGCAGGAAGTATAATAATCGCCATCATCTCCGTTCTTTCCGTCCCATTCAGTCCAGAAAATTCAAATCTACAATTTAAAGCCACTTTAGGAGGCGTAATTGTTGCAGCTGGAATCAGTGGAACTATCATCGATTCTTTACTCGGTGCTACACTACAAGCAAGTGTGATCGATGTAAAAGCTGGAAAAATTGTGGAGAGTGAAGGCGGTGAGAAGGTTTTAGTGACAAGTACCAAGTATCCATCGATTGAAGGTCAAATGAGGAAAAGGGTTGGTGTCGCAAGTGAAGGACAGGATGTAACGGCTAAAACCAAGGCTGTTGGAGGTGGGGAGGGGAGTAGGAAGATATTCAATGGGTTCGATTTGCTGAGTAATAATGGAGTTAATGTGGTTATGGCCGGGATTGCGGCTGCAGGTGGTGTGCTGTGGGGTTATTGGTTTGTGCAGTAGAAGGAGGACAGTAGTATTAATGTATCAAGTGATAGTATTGGTTTTGAAAATTAATTGAAGCACTCGCTGTAGATGACGAATAATCCTGCAATAATATCCTATTCCAAAGTTGCTCTATTTCATTTTTTATAGATCAACCTGTTCCAGACCAAGATCAACCATCTATTCGGTTCAATTACCTAATTTCCTTTCTATTTTTGCTATCCCACGAAGTGTATTTACTGTCCTATAAGATGTACCATCCACTCCTTTCCACCCTTAGAGTGCCTTCTACTTCCAGCACTATCTCCTTTTCTGAATCATGGTTAGTAGCTGTTACAAATTCGGGCAGCTTGTTACCTCTAGCATATAATGGCTCCCAGTCAGAAGGCTCGTCTTCATTCTCAGTAGAATTGAGAGCTTCCCAAAATTGATCAATGTCCTCCTGGTAATCGAACTCGCCGATGGCTATATATATAAAACCCCCAACCGTAGCCATTCAAATTGTTAGTACATATGCTGCACGAGATAACCGAAGGTAGAATAAATCTGGGCAAGTACTCGCCTTCAAGTTCTAAATCATCAATTTCGTCCCCAGATTGTACCGATTCTTCATCAACCCAGTCCGAGGAAGATTCATCAATCTCGACAGGATCGCTTTCATCAACTTCATCTAACAAACTTTCAAATTCCGAAGGAGTTTTCTCATCCTCAGAACCTGCCAAGCTTTCGACATCGAAATCTTTAGTAAGTTTTGGGTCAAGATATGAGCGGCTGAACGCTCCATCCAAGTCGCCCAAATCTTCATAACCAGGTGCAAAACGCACTGAAGGAACCGGGAAACCCCCAATATCAATCCACCCCCTAGGTGAATCCTGCATCTCAGTGTCCTTTGGGAAACGGTGAAATATAAGTCTAGGATCCTCTTCAGGAATCAGGGATTTACCCATTTTTAACTTCAGATGTTTCGGAAGTTGGGGTGTCTCAGGATCTTTGTGAACCTCAGTCTTGAGATGAAGGACAGACTCCGGGTTAAGTAAGGTGACAGCCGCGAGACAATTGTGTACTATTTGTATCCTGTCGGTTTGGCTCAGGACGCTCGGTTTGAACCTTGCTTTGATATCACCTAGAACGGCGGTGAATCTTACGGATCCCGGATTAATTCCTTCGAAGAGCTTTTCAAACCACGACCTCATCCTGAATTCATCGGAAGGGAAGCTGCTGTCTAAACTATGACCTCCAAAAAACCTCTTTAGCTGATTCAGATCGTCCGCAACGTTTTCAAGATCCGAGTCCAAGATTATCCCATAATGTCCCCCAGGCCTCCAGCCGAATGGCCTTGTGGAACTAGGCGGTTGAATGGGACAAACTCTCAGCTTTATTGGCTCCATGCCGGCTCTGGCGTTTTTAATTGAAACGATAATTGGTGTACCATGATCAATTGATGTGCTTTC
Organism: Orbilia oligospora ATCC 24927; assembly: GCF_000225545.1. Classification (NCBI taxonomy): domain Eukaryota; kingdom Fungi; phylum Ascomycota; class Orbiliomycetes; order Orbiliales; family Orbiliaceae; genus Orbilia; species Orbilia oligospora. The sequence continues at coordinate 1,730,623 of NW_011645772.1, forward strand.
GCCAATGGTGAAGGAAGCCCCTCCGCCTTTAACATAAAGGCCTCGACCGTTTTCAGAGACAATTGCTTTGGAGTTTAGGAAAGTACCATCTCTACCCCCAGAAAAGCCAAGGAATGAAGCAGGCGCCCAACGATATCCATCTTCATCGATTCGCGGTTCCGAGTTGAAGATGATACCACGCTGGACGACCTTTTGTATTTTTAAGAAAGCTTCCATTCGTCTAATCGAGAGGCGCGCATCGTCAACGTGTTCACGATCTCCAACCCCTTCATCGATCCGCATTTCTTGTTCCACGGCCACTAGACGTTTTACATTCATTGACAATGAAGTTCCTACACACAGCGTCTGGTCGCTCAACCATGATGTCGAACGGCGTCGCATTGAGTTCATCGTCCCACTTAGCATTTCATATCGTCTGTTGACGCTCCAGCTGAGGGATGGCACCGGGTTCCGAAGATAATACCCCCTATTGTCTCTCCTGAGGTAAGGGAAAAAATAAAAGAGACTCATGGCTTCCACGCAACGGGAGGGGAAGTCGACACAGCAGCCTCCCTCAACAAGCCTTCCCCCTCTTGTACCGGGTCTATTTTGAGAAAATTCCATCTCTCCATCCGCATAAAGAAATACCAATTTATTGGCGAGCATACCCTCCTGGAAAGTCCATAGCCTTCGATTCCAGTTGGCCAGGTACGAGCCTAGACCGTTGTCAATGCTGGCTGAGCCTGACGGTTTGATGGCCTTGAAGGACGATGAGATAACCAAAACGGCACTGGCTGCGGCGTATATATGAGCCATTTGGCTAATAGCCATCTTTTTTATTTTTCTTCTCTCCGGGGATGGGCCAACAGGGATACAAAGTGTATCAAGCCAAAAATATTGAGGCTGTCCCTTTAGGCCTTCCCAGCCAGAGAGTGTATCGATATATTTCTGTATCTCATCCAGCTGGCATTGGAGTAGGGAATTTTCTTTTAAGTTCCCTAAACCATCACTCCATCTAAATTCCGCGAGCACCAAACAGTCAGGTTAGCGAACCCGATAGATCTCTTCTTAGGGCTAGGCCAAGACAATCGATGCATAGATCTATATTGTCCACTTACACATGAGATAAAACGATATAAGATGGTTCAGCCTTTCCCCTTCTCAGCATATCGGCACCCTTCACCTTGAGGACCCTTGCAACAGGATCCCATCTATGAACAGGCACCTGCCCCCTTTCTACGATTTCCATCACACTCTGTACATCTGTTGCAATACTCCCGTTGCAATCCCCTGTGCAAGGGGGGCTATGTACTTGCCGGTAAGTATTCGGATTGACGGTTCTGGCTTTGCAAACTTTAGGTGTGCATATATCGTGCGAGATGTTCTCTTCGCCTATTCTAGTATCAAGACTCGCTATGTAATAGTGCCCATCGATACTCAAATTCTCCATCATCGCCTCAACGTCAGACGGACACCAGCCTTTCATAAGGATGTGGGACTTCAGTAAGTTTGATGATGCCCAGAGGTGACCAGAGTGTCCCGGAATATGATGGAACTCACACATGGCCAATGTAAGCGCATGGTAGAGACTATTCATTGAAATCCAGGTTAATTCAGTAACCGGTATCACTGATGGCTTTTGAGAAGTCCCATTTTTTGATTCATTATATATCATGATTATGCTGTTGACCGTTTTTAGAATTCGACATATCTTTGCCGTAAAGTCACTTAGCTTCTTAGGAGATATCGCACTTTCCGGAGACTCATATCCCACTTTTTCCTTCCACTTGAGGACGAACCCAGGCAGCTTTCGCGTTGAGACAAATTTCCCAGTCGGGTCGAGAAAGTCGGAGTATTTCGTGTGGACGCCGACTATAGCCAGGACTTCTATGACGGTACCGAAGTAGAGCCATACCTGGAAAAACGACTGAACCTCGGCAGGACTGCGCCCTCCAAAGTTTTCATCACCACGAAGCTGCTCAGAAGTCCAACCTTTGGATTGGGGGTAATCCGCCCAAGGCACATCCTTCTTTCGAGTGTAGGTCTCCAAGGCCAGATTCGGAATTTTCAGGTGCTTTTTGCCCCGCGGTAGGGGTAGGTGTTCCATTGGGATAAAAGTTTCGAAAGACTTGATTCTTTAGACAGCCAGCGGCCCAAGTCAATGGAGTTTGGACGGTTCGAGTCGTGAATTTCTGCTCATGTTAGTCAACATGATGTTCTAAGTAGATACTTGCAGAATGAAGCTTATATATATATGTCTGCAGCTGGGAGACTTTCGAAAATAACTGACCCGAAGCTCGCCCGCCCGTCATATCGTAGCCAAAGCTTCAATTCGAGAAGCTAACGAGTAAGAGGATCCAACTGCAGCTAGTGGGGCAGCCGGAAGCTAAATTAGCTTCCACCACAAGGGGTCCCTACCAACCAATTCGCCTAAACTAGTCTTGGTTAAAGCCCAGCATCATGCTTGCCAGAACCGAGTTCAGGGATGTCAAAAGGTGGTGCGGGAACAGCCTTACGCAAAAAAACTCCCAGCCAGAATGGGAACCACCAACGTTCTAGTTTCGCCTTGGGCAGCGCCACAGTATCAACAGCTCTGAATACCAAAATAGTAGGAATCCTTCATACTTGAATTCGTATCCAATATAGCTAGTGTCTCTAGAGGGGCCCATTCAAGCTTCTGACGAGCTTACTATGAGATGACAGAGCTGTAGCGCGCAGGCCCATAGAAAACATATAAATCCCAGTTTTCGCACCCAATTGACCTCAAGAGTCTACAATAATTATCTACTTGTAGAGGAACCCAGCGAATATATTCATCAATGGCATCAATTGCAAGCGAGACCCAAGGTTTTCTAGGTAAGAATATAAATATCACCAACGTTCTTACCAACCTCCAAGGGAGAGAGAGCCCGTATTAACTGCCATGATTACTCATATCAGCTGATATGGCTCCTATAGTCAATTTCATCTTTGGCCGTGCACCAGAGGGTGCCGAAGAGGCGCTTGCCCGGGTCTCGGAGTACTTATTAGAACAATGGCAGAATCCTAGTGATATCCTTTCTGTCCTGATGTTATTGGGACCAGATATTGTGCAGAGATCTGTTGCGCAATTAGCTGGCAGAGTTGTAACCCCATGCGCCTTTTCGTTCGGATGGGTGGCTTATTCTGCCTCCGCTCTCGTGAGCAGTCTCGGCGGTAAGTTGCTATAAAATTAACACCCATTCGATGTTATTCGAGGATTGTGGTGCTACCTGTCGTTGGTGGCCTAGCTAGATGCAAAAAGAAGGTCGAGGCTAAACCCAATAATTTGCAAAAAATATAGATGGTCGGCTCATGCCTGATGCCGATGTCGATGAAACCCTTGTTATCGGCGCCAAAAGTGGCCACTGCCGTTCCACAAAAAGCTGGATTCTCGGCCGCCTATTGCGAGATTTTAATGATGCCGTCGACCAAGAAATGAGTAAAGAGGTAGCTCATGTCCCTCCACGATCTTCGGACGTACCCTCTACGACCGAGAAACGGTCACCAGCCCAAGAAAGTCCCGCCGTTCCCGCTCGTAGCGCAGAACATCGTCCCTGGGAAGCTCTTCGTGTAACTGTCTTTGAGTTCGATGATTCCTCCGCCATACCAGGCCATGGAACCCCAACTCTGGATTGGGTGTGGCTTCTTGGTCCCGTCACCATTCTAATTCAAATTGGCCTTGCTCTTATTCCCTTAATACTTTATGATTGCTGGGACATCCTCCTCATTTCTGTAGTTGGCAACTTTCTCGCCGTACTAAGCGGCTCGCTTCCGCAGTGGAGTAAAGAAAAATGGGCATGCCCCAAGAACGGCGGTTCGACTGTCACAATTACACAGGGTAATGGAAGCCGTACTGCAATGGTGATAGTCGGGAAGAAGGATGTGGGGCCCGATCTAGAGATTTTGGCCAGAGGGACGAGAACTCGTGCTGCTTCACGGCTCACAAGAGTGGCAACATGTACACTGGCATCGTTGTGGGTTCTCCTTTTGGTAACCGTGGCGGGCATGAAGAGGAACTCATGGTGTAAGTATATACATCACCATTCCCACTCTTTGACTAGACTTTAGTTATCAGAACATAGCTAACTCGCGCAAAATGGAACGTTTGCAGACCTCATGGGAGTAGGTATTATAGGAAGTGCTCACAATATTATCGCCGCAGGAGCCAAACGCTCACCTGCAGCCCTCGGGCTTCATTTGAAACAGCTGGGAGAACCTATCAGCGATAGCAGCGTAGCAGCAGTCTTGAAAAAAGTGGAAGAACAATATGAATTCGTCGGGTCATCGCTGTTGGATGTATTCTATCCAGGCGGTTTTCGGGTAAAGAATGACGCCGACATTGAATTCTGGGAGGAAGCCATTCAGAAGCGAAAGAGGCCCAATGAGTATGGTGTACTTATCAATCTTGGCTAACCATGTGTTTTCTGCACATACACAATATGGGCTGCAGCCGGCTGGCGCGGGGTAATGTTTTCTAGCTGCCAAAGTATGAGTTTATCAACCGCGCCCTGACTTATTATCAATATCCCACGACGAAAACCCCATTTAAACACTTGTACTACTTAAAGAATAAAATACAGTATGAAACTGTGTCACTTGAACTCAATTGAGAGCGCTGCGCACTTAAGTAGATCAATCAAAACCCCGAGCTATAAAAAATGCCGAGGTCGTCCCAAAGTCAAGAGCAGTCGTGTTAATATATCAAGTAACCGCATCATTTTTTTTCTTTTTTAAAAATCGAAGCAGTCATTGTAGATGATGTATTTCCAGCTATTTAATTTCAAACATATAAGTTAAGATGTAGACAAGATTTAAATTCAAGATATTTACAAAGTACCTTGTCTCGTACCCAGACCTGGAAGAAGGTACCTGAAGTATAGATGCCTCAATACTAGTCTACAGGAGTGCCAAAAATTTAAGCTAACTAGAATTTGGAGTAGCTTACTTAAAACAAAGAGTGTTCCTTCAATTCCACATACTTAAAATTGAATTTGATAATCAATAAATCAACAAGCTATACACTCACGACCCTGCGATTGTCCTTTTCCATTTTACCGAAGAAAGGATCTTGAAAAGGAAGAGGGCTTCTGACCACAAAATCGGAATTATCTGTGCGGCGACTGTTCCCTTGGGACGAGATCTCCAGCTGCGCTTCAGTCGAACAGGACTCACTTCGACTCCCAACAGAAAACCTGTCGCTCAAGTACTGCATAGATGAGATTGCTAGAGACAATAGGTGCAATCCAATGTGCTTAGTTAACGCTGCGTGGGCGGAGAGGCCCTCTGGTAATCTGTTTGTAGATCTAGAACCCCTCTTAGAGCTACGACCCTCGCTAGTAGCACCAGCAGTGCTGAGAAATCCCCTTTTTGTAAACCCGGTGTGGCCTTCCGGACGCTGGAAGCCGGCTCCTTCGAATGGCCTCCCCGGGCGTGTAGATCGAGCCCTGATCGGGGTATGATGATCTTGCTCCCGGATTAGGACTTCAGTGGCTTTTTCGTCAAGCTCTGGGTCGAGGGTTGAAATGTCTCTCGTGCAAAATGGACAAAAATTAGGGCCTCGGGAGGCAGAAAGAAAATTTCGCTTTGCCATTCTTTCAAGTCGAGTTATTGTAACCTCCCCCTCGTGTGACTCTAGATGTATATAGAACTCCTCGGCTGTTGGAAATTCTATGAATTCGTGGTTGTCTAGGTCGCAATACCAAACTGTCGGCTTGTGAATTTCTTGCGTCCAGTCTTCGGTATGAAAGCCATCCATATGTCTCTGCCATTCATGCAAAGATGCGAAGCAGACAGGTTCCTCACCACATTCCTCTGAAATGCAGACATATGGTTGGAAATCTTCCTCTAAATGAGATCTTGTGGACTTTAGTTCTAAGTACTGCTTTCCGTAAAATGATTTGAACATACCTCCAGAGATTATTGCACTCCATTGCTCCATGTGAATCTTCCAGTAATCTAAAGCACCAGTTACACTTGCACTGTGTCTGTTCTTTCTGGGGCGTAGGATTAGCTGGCGGATCTCGATACGGATAACCGAGAGATTTTTTTGCAATGCCTTTAGTTAGAAACGAGCCTGCTATAGCTAATCCTGGCCCCACGAAACTTATCCCTAGGTCTGAGGACTGAGCTGCCGAAAACACATCCCCAATGCGTTTTAACCTCTGTGACATCGTCTGATCTAGACCTGCGGGTTCGAATAGAAATCGAATATCTGTATTTTCTACACTCGCCTGGTGCTTTCTTAGGTGCAGGAGCCTTTGTCTTCTCGACGAAATGGAAGTAGATAGCTGCCTTACAAGCGAATCTTCAATATTAGGGTATAAGTTCCTCACATATGTATATATTAGGCTCATGCGTTCGAACAGATGATAATCATCCGAATGCTTCTCTGCGAAATTCTGGCCCCTGATGAAAAGGTCTGGAGCTGAGGCCTTCTTGATGACGACTCCGAGGCGCTGAAGCCTGCCAAGTGCACCATTGATCCCATCCAGGGCGGCTTGTGTAGCTAGTAGAATACTTGATCTTGTTCTCATAGAGTCGTCACTTTGAGCTCGAGGAGCTTCTGTCTTTCCGGTTCCTGACAATCCTCGATCCGAATCGTTGGTCCTGGCAGACTCAATAATCAGTCCTAAGTTCCAAAGCGCCGCACTCGGCCTTTCGGTCAGTTTAATTGCAATTGGAGCTATGGGATCCGGACCATGCCCGTAGGAAATAAATAGGAATTCCTAAATAATTTCTTCGGAATTTTGCAGGTTATAGCGCTAAGTTACGCGTATACGTACCGTGCGCGTGTCTAGCATTTTTCTCTACTAGCTCAAGTAATCTGAGGACTTGGTCTTCAGCATCGAACATATATTGTAATCGGCTGTCCAACGAAGCCTGGGGAGGAGCGAAGACACCAAGGTAGCCCGCCCAGCACTCAAATTGTTGTAGATACTCTTGCACAACCCGAAATTCCGTTTGAGTATTTTGATTTTGCGATAACACCGATAGTAAGTCTGTGAGGAGGGTTTCACATGTCTTAGACAGATGGTAAATTCGACGACAATCTCCCCAGCCGGCTGCGATGGCCGCCATCGTGCCTATTTGAAGACACTATTGAAACCGACAAAGAAGTGTTCAAGCTGGGAACTAGACCAGCTAGATATAGGCCCAAGGCCAGGACTTGCTTGAGTGTTAGTCTCGTACGATTGTATTGCAGACGGGTTAGTTCCACACCAAAGTGAGATATTGTTGCAAGGCTGAACTAGTTTTTTAATTTTTTTTCAATTTTTTTCAATTTTTAACTTGACCTTTAAGCCTTTTCCATAAAACGGTCAAATTTAAGTAATTAAAGCGGGGTGCCAGTATTTATAAAGTAAGTACCTAGGTATATACCTATATAGACACCCACAAGCACCTATAAGCATGGCTATGCATAGGTATTGGCTAGTTGCTTCCGGATCCTAGGATCCTACCTAAGCGCGGGCTCGTCATATGGAAGCCTCACGAAATTTCATTGGTCAATATATATCCCCAGCCGAATTCGAAGTACTTGCCTACAGATCTTGAGCTCTCTAGTGTGGGGCATATGTACCTAAGCACCTAGTATATATATACTGAATACACAAATATAAGGCTGAAGTACTTACGAGTAAGTACCGAGGTATTTACTACCGCGGAGTAAATATTTGATATAGGTAACTTACTAAGTATATAATAGCTAAGCTTATCGAGGAGTGGTATCTCGACTTTGCTTCAACGCCTGACTCTTCGACCTGTCCTAAATTTTACATACATACCTTGCGCGACGCGCGGTAACAGTTTACACTGCTCTATTTAAGTAAGTACCTACCGACTTACCTCTTAAAAACGCTTCTATAACCGTAGCGTGGGTACTAAAATGGTACTACCTTGCCCAAGCCCGATCGAGATTACTGGTGTAGCCGCGCGATCTGGTGGTGGTGGTCCGGTGGTCGATTCATTTGGGTTTGAAATAGTACATTCTTACGAAACCGGAGGCCATCACGTCCTAGATGAACGAAATTCCAGAATGGCAGCTTCTACAGGATATTCGGCCTCTTTTCGCCTCGAGCCCAATTTATCAGTCTAGCCTCCAATGGGAGATCATAGGCTTAGAAGGCCGTTGCGGAAGCCCTGACGAAACCGATAAACATATGCGGGATTGGGAAATTAAAGCTACCAATGATTTCAACCTCTTCAAGCATGAAATGCGAAGGCTACCGAAAACTGCGCCCCAAGTAGAGCTATCGTGTGAAGACTTCAAAGACTGCCTCAACCGTCTCCACAATCTTCTCGATCTTCTCAGTCAACTTATCAAAGACTCTATTTTCGAGCACAAGTTGTCTCGTATTGAGACTGCCATTTCCCCTGTAAATGCGCGCAGCCCCGGCCAAAATGATCACAACAGAACTACAGCTGACGATGTAATTTAATTCTCGACCCAAGCATACCTACTTGATTGTGGGTAGATAAGAGCTTGTGCTTACTTTCTTTTCATGGTGGCAGGCTACCGAAGAAGTGCAGGACAATATATCATCAGTTGGAGCCGCCACTAATTACCCGCCGCCGCCGCGCCGCCGTCGATATGCTACAAATTACTTCTCAAACCCCTTCAAAGATTTCAAGCTCAAGAAAAGTAGGTTCCCGAGGTTAAGGGTACTCTCTGGAAGGTCAAGGGTTGAAAGCGCGCCGGTAAATACCGATAGCGTGCAGAATTATCCAAAACTCCGAGCTCTAGGAAATATCGTCAACGCCACTTCGCAGGACGGTAAGTATATCGTGGAGAAATGCGTCCCCTACATAAACCTAGAACAAACTGCAGAAGTCTACGCAAGGGGATCCCAGATACTGGCGGCCTGCAATGCACGGTTCGAAAAATTGAACACATCGGATTCTAGCCAATCGAGCTTATCAGGCCCTATTACTATCCCAAGGACCAACTGGAGAGATTCCGAGCCCGCAGTAGCCTCTGACCGACTTTTTAAAATCTTACATAAAAATACTCGTGCTTGCGGGGACAAGACAGGGCACCAGGCTATGTTGTGTCTCAGTGATATTCAGTTAAATAGCCGTCCATTGATATTTAACACGTTTTTCCTTAGTTGCGAGTACTCTAGCTACTGGCAGGACAGCAGGTTTAACACAATATCGAGGTGAGTCTAAAGTACTTAATTATATATCCCGTTATACGTTGGTGAAGTGCCAGTACCGCGGTTCTGCTGACGATTAATTGGTGTATAAATATTAGTTACCGAGACATGTATTCTCAGAAAGTAGAACATGGTGTCGAGAATCTTTGCAAACTCATCTATGAATACCGCCGGGAACTCCAGTCGAGCTCAACAGCATTAAATCTCTTCTTCGATGAAGAGCAATTATTCGTTGCGAGAACAGGCCTTTTAGCTCACCGTGATGTTTTCCCCGCGATCTCCCTTAAAGAACTCCTCAGCAATGGGTATTTTCGCAAGCCAACAGCTGGAGGAGCGTTCGATCCAAGAGATAAGGCTGTTCTAGCCCTTTCGCTTGCTCGCTGCCTTCTTCACCTCCTCCAAGGTCCATGGATAAAGCGACCATGGACAGCAGATTCATTTCAATTCCTCCATAACAAAGAAACGGCTGAGTTACTGGATATTCACCATCCATATATTCATTGGCCTCGAGAACAATTTGCGCCTCACGGTACGGAAGATGAAACTACAGAACCCATAACAATCAAATGCCGTAGAATCCTTCTAGAATTCGCTTGCCTGTTACTTGAGATACAGATCGGGGAAACAATCGCTTTTGATCACCTCCCACCAACGGATCTGGAGGGCAGAGAAGATATTCTATATGAGAAGGTAGATAACCCAAATTTTGGCGAAGCACTAGCACATCACTATGATGCCATCAAAGGGTGTCTCAAATTCAAAGCGCACCTAGACTTGCATAGAAAATACAACATTGCAACGCCCCTCGAGGAGCAGATCAGAAAGGTCGTATACTCTAATGTCATAAAACCCCTGGAACAGCAACTTTCGATTTTTCCAAACCCCAGAACCCTCCAGATACAACATAACCTTCAACTTCAGAATCGCTTGATAAACCCCATAAACCCTGTGCAGCCTACGAAATATACACAACTTCAAAGAGGGCCACAAGTTCAGCGTAGTCCTCTACCTACTTCCAAGACTTCTCTTGAAGTTCAGCGCGAGATCCAACAAAACGAAAGCTTATCATATCCTGAAGACTTCATTCTCACAAACTTGAAAGCGCTCGAAGACCGCAGCGATCCAAATCCCGAGAAAACGCCTAGGAAGCTCGAGGCAGACGGATTTATCACCGACCATAACCAGAATCCTACTAGCGTAAAAAAATCTCCAAAACCAAAAGCCTACGAGGTTGCGGTGTTGTGTGGTTCGTGAATGTCAAATAATTTCACTCTTTGTGCAATGCATCCATGTATATTGCCACATTAGTTCTAATTCATAATATCCCTCCCCCCATAGACGATGATTGGCCATCCAGAGACAGTCCAAGTGAACTGAAGGAGGATCCGAGAGCTCCATTGAAGCACAAATTGGAAAACATACTCGGACTTATCGCTCCTATGAACCCTCCAAATGTTATGATTCGCTTCGTTAATTACGGGTGGGATTGCAACGGGACCCAGGATAACCCGCCTGTGATAGATCCTTATCGGTTTAAGACGAAACCAATTGAGGGCGGCGCACCGAAAAGTTTAGGAGCAAGCCTAGACGAAAAGATTGTTCAACCATTGGTTGTACAACAGATACAAAACGGAAGGCCCAAGAATCCTCTTATTATAATTGTTCTTCTGGGGACAACGGTAGGTTGTTGCCACTAAACTCGAATATTTAGATTTTGATAGTCCCACCGATTCAATGTTACTGACCAATTAACTATTATATAACCATTCAGACCATTATAGATGATCAGGATTCCTTCAAAAAGACAATCTTGAGCTGCAAGCACCCTGGCGACATAGATGAATATAGCCAAACTGCTGTACTTTTCATCTTCTCTGGAATCAGCAGTATCGTACATAAACCTACCCAACGGTTCCTGAGTGGGCTAGTGAAATACAAGGAGCTAAAAGAGTGGGTGTTCTATTCAACTAAAGCGCTCGACGAGAACTGTGCTGTAATGCAACGCGCGGTTGCTGTCGGTATGGCCCAAAAAAACCCAAGATATGCAAAACAGGTAGGTTCCTTCGCGATCCAATACCATTCCGCCAAATTTACACTATTTCTTGGACGTTTTATCGTTCGGCTTTATTTACCGGCGTTGGCTGACTTACTAAATCCGTAGTTATTTGAGCTATTCAACGGCGTTCTTGAAAACTAAGATACCCCTAATTAGCCAAGCGTTTAGGTGACGTATTGTATTATTCTAGTATCACAGGGTGAATTTAAAACTAGAAGCAACATCATGTCGATAATATTCACATGCGTGTAGATTATTAACTTTCCATGCCCACAAACCTCGAATTAGCAAGCATCCAAATCTATAGTCCCTAAGAAACAGGCTCTTGTCCTCCGCCCTAGTCCGGGTGCGCTTTAACAAGTAACTCGAAAACTTCGAGGTTTTTTTTTTCCGACGCGAGTTCCAGCGCTGTTTTATTGCTTCCAAGAATATTTTCAACAACTTTCCGGTCCTCGGCCCTCTTTGAGGCCCCTATACCATTTGGTACGGGATCTATATCAAAGATCCTATAAACCATTACGAAGTCAGCATTTATCGACCAAACGGATAATTCAATAACTTATTACCAACGCCGTGTTGCCCATTTTTTATATCGAGGATCATGAGCATAAAAGTTTGGATCTGCTCCACGATCAAGTATCTCTCTTGCTAGCAAATGTAGGTTGAATGCGGCGGCAATACGGAGCATTTGGTTATACACATATTCTGCTTCCTCAGAACTTTGGCACTCTTGAGTTAGGGAAGATTCCGAACCGTCGCGCTCCTCTACAGCGTTCTTTTGATGAGCTGCTTCTTGTCTAGACACTGATAGATTTTTATAGAGTTAGCATTATATGTACTACACGTGTTTCGAACTATCGACACGAAAATTCGAGAAACTAGTGAATAACGGCCTGGAAATAACTCAACTACTTGTTCTAGCTGAAACCTTGTTTCTTAATCTCGCAAGGAGACGCTGCAATAGACCGATAATCGTAGTATAGGTGCGACCAGCCTGACCCGTGAACTGAATAAGGGAGATATGGTCGCCATCAACATCATAGTCTTCTTCGAGATCATCGGGTAACCCAAGAACTGCGGAGTTTTTGTCGACTACTATCCCATGTGATTCAATTGGATAATTTTCGCGAGTAAAGTTCAGCTTAAAGAAAACAGGGCGTGATATATATCAGTAACCTAAGTTGGATGTGGACAGTAATTTTCATATATCTACCTTCCTCATTTTTTGTGTTTGTTGCGTCTCATAGAATGAACTTAATTGCGTGTTTGTGTGCTTGATTAAATGTCGGAATTGTTCAAAGTTTTGCGTGGTATATCGCGTTTTTTGAAATATACGACCAAAGTGATCAGCTCCGCGAAACGTTTTGACGACGTCAATCTGGTCAGGATTGATGCCCTTATATGGTACCCCAAAAGAGAATATTTGCACTGTCGATAGATGTATCGATTTGTACCGCTCGTCCCAAGAAGCTTTAATAAACGCCTATTCGTCAATTCAAACTGTTAGTTTAATATCGGCATGAGCAATTTAAACAAGTATATGAAAACCTCTGTTCCCTTCCGCTACAATATTCCAAGATAGGGATCCAATCTCTTACCTCTGCAATAATTATCCCCCCGTGGCTATGGCCAACTAAAACTAATGGCCTACTTTGCTGGTGCTGATATTAAAGCAATATGTGAGAAGGTATGTCCGAAAGGTTTCAAAAGTGAAATTGATACACTTGAATTGATACACTTGAATTGATACACTTGAATTGGCGGAAGCTTCTTATTTTTTATTAAGCAAGCTGGATTACTTACTGGTTTTCTACGCGCCTTGAAGAGTTCCTCTAGAAACCCCGCAACGTAAGTAACTAGGTCATCTGCTTGGGTAGAGTATCCATAGATCATGATTCGACATCTCGATCCCAAGTCGGGTTCTTCGGGTAAGAAATCCTGAAGCCACATTTGTACTGTTCCATTTGACTCAACCCCACTCCATGCTCCATATGCATGGTTCGCAAGTCCGGAGATGGCTACGATACTTTTCCCAGGCTTAGCATCGCCGAAGTTGTAACTTAAAATTACATACATCCAATACAAATCATGCTAAAGGGATGACAGAGTGGATATAGAATGGACAGCAGTCATAATAATAGAGATATTTAACTTACTCTAGTAATATGTCTTCTTTTGGATGGTTTAGCTGAGTGAGACCCCAGAAGTTTGCGTCTATTTCTATGAGGTTTCCCTTCCGGTCCCGTAGGTGCTTTTTCTCGCCGGCAGCAACTTTCTTTAAAAAAGAAGGAATAGGAGGGGAGAATTTAAATACAGCTACTTGTGTACCGCAATCATCGATGGGATATGGTGCAAGATGTAGTTTGTCGATTGTGAAACAATCATGTTCCTCCTGGGAGAGACATCCCATCAACACAGTCTTGAACTCATCTGCTGTTGTATTTTTGTCAATATCAACGGCTCTAAAGATGCCAAGATTGTCCCCAAACATCATGGTCGCAACCGGCTAACCACGCCAAGTCTAGAACTACTTTGATCCTCGAGTTTGAGTAGATGCTAGAGATATGGAGCTATCAAACTCGAGACGAGTATATTGATCGATCTATGCGCTGGGGTTATGGTCGGGTCTTAAAAAGGGCTTGTGGGTAGCGTATATATCGAAAAATGCCAAAGAGAGTGGCCCCAATTATAACCCCAGCTATAAGGTACGACCCCCGCAAGGCTGTGAAGGGCATCGATTGATGCAGGATGAAGTCGCAATTAAAAGGCGGCTCAAAAGATACGAATTACTAGCTTCCATTGGGAGATGGATGCCTTCACAAATGTATGACACGGCGGTGTGCTATACTCGCATATGTAGATCAAGGCTATGAAGACCTTTCGGGTTTCCCTTCTAATTTACACGCGCGATAACGAATATTTCGACATTGGATGTATAGATCTTTGCTATGGGGGCTTTCTATAGACCCTTGCGCCCCCAAAATTTTTTAGTTTCGGTCCTCGGTATCATGATATTGGTCGTCAGGTCATATGTCGTGACATCGGCCCCACCATTGGCCTCCGTCATTTTCTCCCTAAAACTTGGGGCCACACTCGCACTCACCCAAAACGAAAGACATAACTCTATTAAAGCAGGTAGTCAGAACATTTATTGGGACTTTGCCGTTATCCCATTCAATTCGAGGTCGCAAAAAGGCTGTCGGGTTCTGTGTTCGGGAAGGTTCCACTGTGGCGGGGTGTTTGCTGGATAAGCAGCCGACGGGACCCATGCGAGCTCGGACGATAGAAAATTAATTCAGTCGATGCCGCATCTGCACCACGCCTGCATCTCTGCAGCGCGATTCGTCTAAATCACTGATTTCTTCGACTTTTCTTGTACGTATCATCTCATATCATCTTCTTGAATAGTTTGCGGGCATTGGGATTGCTTGGAGTCTTCAAGAAATTGGTGCTGTGATAGCCTCTGCTGCACAGATTCGGTTCCCAACGTCACGCTAACTCGCCCACCAGACCTCACAATTACCTCGACGCTTACTCATCCACCTTCTTCCTCCCACCCGACTACATCATCACCATGCTCTATGGAAGAGCCGCCGGCCGGGCTCTACGACAGCCATCGGCCAGCTCTGCTTCTTCACCATCGTTACCATCTTCTCTGAGCACGCGACTCTCCTCCTCCCGATCTCGGCTCTACTCGACCACCCGAAGACCACTCATTTCGAACTTATCGCGACGGAACTGCTCTGTCCAGACGCTTTCCAGCGAGACAACTTCGATACAGCCATGGTCTTTATATTCTCCTCCGTTCCGGTTACATTCCCGGACTTTCACTTCCACTTCAATTCGCTTAAAAGAAAAGATTCCCGAACAAGCCGAGGAAGTGGTGGAGGAAGAAAAGCCGATAAAGGAGGAACCCGAAGAACGACAGGCTGCAAAGAAGTCTAATTCCGGTTCCAAAGATAATTCATCAAGCAATCCGAAGGGAGCGGCCGGCAGCAGTGGTGCATCTCCACCAGATGGATCCGAACCGCCATCTGCCACCCCACCAAGTGGGAATACCCCGCCAGCTAAGAAGCCGAACCTTCTTTCTAAGCCTCAAGTTCCTGAGATATACCCTCAAGTTATGGCTATACCCATTGCCAAACGACCTTTGTTCCCAGGTTTCTACAAGGCCGTCACAATACGCGATCCAGCTGTCACCTCTGCTATACAGGAGATGTTGAAGCGTGGACAACCCTATGTCGGTGTATTCCTCTTCAGAGATGAGAATATGGATGCAGATACAATTTCATCCGTGGACGAAGTTCATGATGTTGGAGTTTTTGCACAGATTACTAGTGTATTCCCGGTTACTGGCGAGGAACATAGTCTTACAGCAGTTTTATACCCACACCGTAGGATAAAGCTTCAAAGATTGGTACCACCAAAGGATAAGGCGCAACCAGCATCGGCAACAATCACAGAAATTGAATCAAAAACAACACCTACCAGCGGTCTTGAAGAAGACCCTGCAACGTCTCAAGCTACTACTCCGCCAAAGGATGCAGAATCAACTGAACCACAGGGCGACGTTGTCGCGTCCTTTGAGGAGACTATTGCGGAGATCGAACAACAAAAGCCATCGCCATCTACTTCACCAACTTTCGCCACCGCTTTCCTTCAAAAGTATAATGTCTCTCTTGTCGATGTCGAAAACCTCACTGAGCTACCTCATGATAAAAAGAGTCCAGTAATCAAGGCTGTTACATCCGAAATTGTTAGTGTCTTCAAAGACATCGCCAACATGAACCCATTGTTCCGTGACCAAATCTCTACATTCCAGATGTCACATTCCGCCGGGAATGTCATCGAAGAGCCTGCTAAACTCGCTGATTTCGCGGCAGCGGTAGCTTCAGCGGAAGTTAAGGAGCTCCAAGAAGTTCTCGAAACATTGGATGTGGAAGATCGGCTACACAAATCGCTCGTAGTTCTCAAGAAGGAACTCATGAACGCTGAGCTGCAAAGCAAGATTGCCAAAGATGTGGAACAAAAGATTCAGAAACGACAGAGGGAATACTGGCTTATGGAACAAATGAAAGGGATCCGCCGTGAGCTAGGCATTGAGAGCGACGGGAAGGATAAGCTAATTGAAAAATTCAAGGAGAAGGCGTCGAAGCTTGCCATGCCAGAGGCGGTGAAGAAAGTTTTTGATGAAGAGCTTAACAAACTTACGCATCTAGAGGCCGTCGCATCGGAGTTCAACGTTACAAGAAACTACCTAGACTGGCTCACTCAAATCCCATGGGGCCAACGGAGTGCAGAGAACTACTCGATAAAAAATGCGATGAAGGTCTTGGATGAGGACCACCACGGACTGAAAGACGTAAAAGATCGCATTTTGGAGTTTATCGCGGTAGGCAAGCTAAGAGGCGGGGTTGAAGGAAAGATTTTGTGCTTCGTAGGCCCACCTGGTGTCGGAAAGACCTCTATCGGAAAATCAATTGCCAGGGCAGTGCAAAGAGAATTTTATCGATTCAGTGTTGGTGGACTTACGGATGTAGCAGAGATTAAGGGACACAGGAGGACATACGTCGGTGCCTTACCCGGAAGAATCATTCAGGCTTTGAAAAAGTGCCAGACGGAGAACCCGTTGATATTAATTGATGAGGTTGACAAGATTGGACGAGGACATCAAGGCGACCCGGCGTCCGCGTTGTTGGAATTGCTCGATCCGGAGCAGAACAATGCATTCCTAGACCATTACATGGATGTCCCTGTCGACCTAAGCAAAGTATTGTTCGTGTGCACGGCGAACATGTCGGATACGATTCCTAGGCCACTGTTGGACCGTATGGAAATGATTGAACTGAGCGGTTATGTCGCGGATGAGAAGATGGCAATCGCAGAGAGGTATCTAGCTCCACAGGCGAAGACCTTGAGTGGATTGGATAAAGTCGATGTGGACTTGACAAAAGAGGCCATCGAGGAGTTGATTAAAAGCTACTGTCGGGAGAGTGGTGTGAGGAACCTTAAGAAACATGTGAGTATGCCATGGAGTCCAAGAGATAAGATTGTCTCGCTAACCCCGCCCAATAGATCGAAAAAGTGTACCGAAAAGCAGCTCTCAAGATAGTACAAGACATCGGTGAAGAAGAGCTGCCAGAAGAAAAGCCCTTGACAGAAGAAGGAAAAAAAGCGCAGGAAGAAACCGCTGAGAAAGCCGAGGAGATTGCGGATCCTCAATTCGACGCAAAACCGGCTACGACGGAAATCCCACGGGCAGCACTCGAAGTTCCCGAAACTGTGCATGTTGCCATCAACAAGGAAAACCTGAAAGACTATGTTGGCCCACCAGTCTATACTAGCGATCGACTCTATGAGACCACTCCACCGGGTGTCACAATGGGTTTAGCATGGACACAACTAGGTGGCTCGGCACTTTACGTCGAAAGCATACTCGAATCCGCCCTCGATTCGGACTCTCGGCCTGGGCTAGAACGTACTGGAAATCTGCAAAATGTTATGAAAGAATCGACCGCAATCGCATACTCATTCGCTAAATCATTCATGGTAAAGAAGTTTCCAGAAAACAAGTTTTTGGAAAAAGCAAGAGTGCACCTGCATTGCCCTGAGGGTGCAGTGCCCAAGGATGGCCCATCGGCTGGTATCACAATGGCGACAAGCTTGTTAAGTTTGGCACTGGATACGCCAGTTAGCCCAACAGCCGCCATGACCGGTGAGTTGACTGTTACCGGAAAGGTGTTGAGGATAGGAGGATTAAGAGAAAAGACGGTGGCTGCAAAGAGGAGCGGGGCCTCTACGGTGGTTTTCCCTGCAGATAACATGTCGGATTGGTTGGAGCTGCCAGAGGTATGTATTTTCCCCGAGAAACGCTATCAACGAAATCAGAAGCTAAAAATCTATATAGAATATTAAAGAAGGCATTGAAGGCCGACCTGTCAGCTGGTATTCTGAGGTGTTTGATATTATCTTCCCCGGCATCGACACCACAAGGGCTAGCAATCTCTGGAAAGAGCAGTTGAAGAAGAAGCCCAGGGGAGCATCTGGCGAGGAACCGGATTCCTTGGAAGTCGATATGGATGAGACTGAAGTCAATGAAAGCCGGATCATCGGCCGCTCTCGGTTTGTATAAACGCATTGTTGCATGATTTCTTTAAACATTTAGAACCATGCCTAGATGGCATATAGACCGGGGAATTACTTCTCTTAGGATTGACAGAGTGGACCTTTAAGCAATGCCTGAGGACGCATTGATACGGCGATTTTTTGTTGCTTCCTATTGTCTCTTCCTTTTGTACAGATGTACATCCCCATAGGCGCTTTTTTCCAAATGTCGGGCGTGATGGAGCATTATACTTTTTGGATATTCTTTCGAGGCTTTTATCTCTCCTCCGAGCATTTATCTCCATTAGTTTCCTTCTTGTACATACATATGGTATGGTGAAGATTTAGGAGATTGTATATATTACATCAATTCACTTTCATGTCGAACTTTAGCCCCAGCTGCCAACCAGCTGCGCCCACATAAAAGGTCCATCCGAAGCACCTGAGGGGCCCATATCAGGTCTTCCTAGTAAGTTCCCAAGCCCGGATTTTCCAAAGATTTGCTATCAACAACGACTAAAATGCAACATATTACCAGCGCAGACCAGAAAATTGACGTATATTGCTATTTCTAAGAATGTTTCTGATCTCAGGACTGACCCAAATGCATGGCAGCTGAGATGAAATGATTTTGTTTTTTGGTTCGATTCATCGTTCACATCGGCTCTCTCCGGATCTGAATTCTCTCATCGGTCATCTCTCCAAGATTGATATCTCATATGCTGCCCTTCACCGTACCGACCTAACATTCCTTAGTCTGCTTTCTCCTTTTCCTCAGGCTGGCTCTGCAATTTATAGGCCACGATTACATAGACTCAACCCCGGTGTGTCATATAGTGGCTGCCCGGGGTTGGCTGTCCTAGAGGTAGTCAATCGGAACATCGAATACCCTTGCTAGTTTCTCTGACCTTAGGTTTGAAAAAGGATTTCTATTGTCACATTCTTTGGAATATCCAGTACGTTGATTTTTTTTACCGATCGATATATGACTTGGGCCAACTTTCGAAGGTGTATTTCAACTCTTATGGGCACCTTGTTAACATATTTATAGAAAATCTTGAAAATGGCTAAAAATCGCGGTCACGATCATGAGACACCATTGCCTTTCAAGCATGCATATAGGCCTAGCCTTCTCCGACAACAGTCGAATGCCATGGTTAGCCCCCAAGTCAGCCCGCGCGGCTCTCAGACAAATATCGCAGGCATGAATCAGACTCCACGGCCACCGGTTTGCTCTCCATCATCGCTACCTCTCCGTCAGGATGCAATCTTCCAATCCTTTCCAGTCCCTTCGCCCAGAAGAGGATCACCCAGACGGTCTCCTAGCGCAGGAGTCAAGACAACCACACGGACCCCTCCTCTTCAAAATGTGCAAGTATACTCACCTAGGTCATCCCCAAGACCCTCCCCTCGTGTAACACCACAGACCTCACCAAGTGACGATAAATGGGAGACATCGGGTACAGAATCTCCTGTTGTGAAAAGCGGTACCCCCACTGGGAATTATGTCCGCCAAGCTGGAGCTTCTACTCCACCATTAGATGGTGGTGGCAGCTTGAAACTACTTGACGGACAAAATTCGAACGAACCTGTAATCGGCGAAGATTCTACCCAAGACCCAAACCAGGGCCATAGCTCCCATAAGGAGGGCAGTGATAAATATTTTGGGAAGGGAGAAGAGACTCCAGGTTCCAATCTCCATCCACGGAAGGAATCACCTCAGAGCTCCCGCTTCCACGGAAGCAAGAAAACGCCTACCCCTCCAAGTGGGTCATCTGGAGAGAACGGGGGAACACCTATCGTTCCGACCAACTCCCCAGTCGTCAAGCGAAGAAGAACATCGGGACTGTTGCAATTTATGCGTTCGCCATTGACTTTCCCTGTACGCAAGCAGAATGGTAGAAGCTTCATATACAATTGCATACCAGGAATGTCTCGCAAGTCATCTACTGCACAGAACGGTCTAAAAGAGGTTATGTCCTCGAACGAGCTCCCCAATAATCGTATACCTCATTCGCACAATGATAGTCATGAGTTCACAAACAGCCCTAAGCAGAGCCCACCGCTGAGAACTCCAACTCCAACCGACCTTTCGAAAGTCTCTACAGAATCGGACAACCATAAAAGGCATCACGGCATTTCCGGGTGGAGACACAAGAAAACCAAGAGCGCGGATTCTATCGCAAAGCCTACAGAACCTAAGGGGCCCAAAATGCAACAAGACCTACATTTTTGTGACGATGACCCAACTTGCTGCTATGTCGCGGGCGAGGCTCACCGTTTCCGCACCCCCCTCGAGAGTCCAAGAATTCCGGGAACTCCTCCAACACCACCAGCAATTTCTCCAAGGACTTCGGATATGAAGGGCAAGAAGCCACTGCCATCGTATTTTGATCTTCGCCGCCAGGAGACGTCAAATGTCAGTCCAAATGACCTTGGCTTTACTTTGATGCCTCTAAGTGATCCGGACTTGTCAAGTCGCACGAGCAGTCTTCAAGCGCACGCATACAGACTTCCACACTTCGTCAAGGTGCCGATGTTCTCGCACGCAGCTCCCTTTGCGACTAGAGAGGACTATAAAAGCTATTCGGCCGAAGCATCACCCGAGGCGGCATCAAGAAGAAGCAGTTTTCCACCAGGCCCGGGATGGTCTTCGAACCGCTCTTCTGCTTCTGGTGTAGTGGATGCCCGGCGCGCTAGCTTCGGGTATCGTGATCATATGAATTTTATAACAAAACCTGAAGGATATTCCTCAAGAACCGGAAGTTCTGCGAAGCAGGATAGTAGTTCGGGCTCAGTGTCTCCACCCGGTAGCCACGGAGTAAGGAGAGATAGCCACAATACTGCATCTGATGGTTCACGGAAGAGCTCTCTTGGTGAGAGAAGGGCATCAAAAGTTATTGCCGCGTTGAACATTTCTCGAAGGGACTCGACCGAAGAAAAGGTCGAGGAAGATGGTAACAGCTCAGCGCACACGCCCGGACCCTCATCGAAATTAGTCCATTGGAGAGGCGCGGAGGTTACAGAGGAAGAGGCGAAGATGCTCGACATGTTGGTTGGGAAACATCGACTATTTTCTGAAATGTTGATGACGCCATTGGAGAAGACACAATCCGAAAGGTCGGAGAGATCACCTGAGTCGGGAGATGAAGCTGTGAGTGTTCTACGTCGGCCTTCATGGAGACGATTTGCATCTACAATTATGGCATCTCCGCTGTCAGGGCTTTCTGAGGAAACGGGTTCATCAGACAAAACGACACAGCCCGAATCAAGCGGTACCCGCGATATCACCGATCCTCGAGAGATGTATGCTGAGGCATTACAAGAGACTACGGGTCTTCCCATTGGCGTAACAAAGAATAGAAAAAGACACGAGGACGTCGCAAAAGCACACCCGCTTCCACCAAGTGTGATTGATAGGTTGGCGCCGGCAGACTTCATCACAGGACCTCCGGACATTGTCAAAAAGATTAACACATCGCTGATTGATGCTCCGGCGGGTAGTCGACCAAATCTAACCACCCGGACTGAATTTGAGACCGAAATTCTGTCAATCGCTATGCTCTACGGAAGGGTGGTTAAGGAAACTACAAGAGCCGCATCAGAACCATCCACTCCGCCAGCGGCAGATAATACTTCTGCTACATTTACATTGCGGCCTCGCTCCCGGGCTCCTTCGTTGACGGTTCCAGAACGCCCGAGCGTAGGCTTCATCACAAATGCCTTGGACGAACGTTCCGTGTCTGACGGCTTGATATCTGACGTTCGCAGGGTTTCACTAAATCCGTCAAGTAAAAGTCGTCGGTCCTCGTCAACATTAGCGCGCCTACATAAAATTGTTACTGGAGGGGAAAGGTCAAAACGTGACTCGACTACATCGCCGTTTTCCAGCCCCCCTGAGTATACTGAAGCCGGCAGTTCACGCCATCAATCGTTGAACGTGCCATCTTTGATCTCTGCCTTAGCTCGTGCGAGCTCAAGTGGCAATGATGTGAGTCTCGGATCTATGGAAGAAAGGAAGGACTAAGTTGGAAAAAAAATATCAGGGGTATGGGTGGGGCTAGATTAGGTTTTTTTTTTTTTTGTCTCTTTCCTCAGTTCCAATGTGGGGTGGTTCTAAGGAGATTTCAGATTGTCGAGACGGCTTGCTTTGTAAAAGAAGTGGAGTAGCATGGGGCAAGTAAGATTCGTAATTGGAAACAGAGCTCGTCTTGTGTTTGATAGATGTCTATGTTATCAAGGATGCCAGTGTATACGGGTCGCTCATTCCTTTCCACGAGTTTACAATTCAATTTGCTGAAAATTCCGCGTGGGTTAGGGAATCACAAAGAACTTTGATTCTTGAGGAAGGAAAAGTGAATGTTTAGCATTGTTGTGTCTTTCGTTACAATCGGGACTAAAGGATATTGGAGATGTCCGTGCGGCGCTTCAAGGCCTTCCGCTTGTTATCATGTGTGAACTTTATATTTTTTCACGATATGTTCGGATTTTGCGAAAGACATTTGCGAGAGGTTGGTTTAGGGTAGTTCGGTATCCCAAAAGCCTCTCCCGCGAGTTTATTCTTGATAAGTGGTATCGAGTGACTGATTGTACGAGTCGAGTCCTGCGATGCGCGATGAGACGCTTCGTCGCAAATACTTGACACCGTCAAAACTTTCAAAAGACTTTCCGATGTCTCACCGCCTTGACCGTTTTGTTTTAAAAAACCCTGCATAATGTGTATGCACTGCAAGAATTTATATCCTTCTGACAGCTCGCTCGACTCTGAGTTCGAGCGCTTGCAGAGGAGCACAATCGTTTCTTTATAAGAATACCTCGGGATGACTAATATATCTTAGCTAATTATCCAGATTTTTGACGTTATATCAATAGATTTTTATAGGTTTTTCGTAGCTTCCCGTCCCTTTTCTATTATTATTATTACTATTTATTTATTTATTTTTTTACGAAGATGTCCCCCCTTTATCCCCGGATGTATCCCCAGACCTGTATATAAATGATGCCGTGGCTTGGTTTTGTGGAGGTGCTCGGATGTTGTTTTTTTTTGTGGCAGAATAGTTCGGGTTACCCGAACGGTTAAAAGTGAGTTATACGAGCCTCTTTTTCTCTATATGTTTGGCCTCGAGCCTCTTTTTTTTATTCTTTAAATTTCTTGCAGTCTCGAGTCAGCGAGTATGCAGAGCCGCTAAAACGGCCGCTATCCAATTGAGTTTTGTATGCTTTGATGTTCTCAGATATCTATCTCTCCATATGGATCGGTATCTAATATCCTAAAAGGATCTTCGCTAGCCACGGGTTGCGCACTGATACCGTCGTCGGTGCAGGTAAACTCCGTGAAGGGACTAATGCAGAATACTTTTGCAAATTTTCTTTTTGAAAATCAGAGGTAACCTTTTGACTAGCTAGATGGAACCGTGGTATTTTCATATAGTAAGACATTTTAATGGTTTCCCCGTTTTTTCTTTCTTTCTGGAGTATATAGTCTTGTATAATATATGTGTCCGAGAACAGGCTAAGTCACTAGGTAGATAGATATTGATATCGAGCGATCGGATTGTCCGAATCTCCTAATACGTTTTAAATTTACTCTCTTTTGTAACAATATGACGCTTTATACATTCTGATAGATATATCAACGATCGTGGGGTTTAAAATACAGTTGCTACAATGTTTAGTGGAGTTAATTGAGATCGGGTGTCTAAGATCGCGGATACCGGATATTATATCATCAGGTAGCCGGATATACTTTTTTAGTGTCGGAAAGTGGTCACAAGCAGACGGAGATTTTGTAATCATGCATTTTAAACCAAACGGGAGAACATAAGAAAGAAAGCAAGAAGGAACAGAAAAGTCTAGGCCTCTCTCTCCGTTGAAACGGGGATCTTCTACCCATCTTTTCGCATGCAAAGCAAGGAACAGGTTTTTCTTTCTCTCTTTCGCTCCATCTACTTGAAACATAGATCAGCAATAAGATCTTGCCGAGGTAAAGATTTGCGGCCCTTTCTCGTGCTGCGGCCGGGGATAGTGTTTATGCAGAAAGAATTGTGTGATTTCATGATTCTTATGATATGTCTCGTTATGATATTGCATACGAAGATCGAAACGTGGCCAAGAAATACTAGGCAGCTGGGGATTTTCTGACGTTAATGGCATTTCCCTTTCAAATACAGAAAAAAGTCAAAGGTCGCAGTCGCAAATTTCAAGATGTTTATTTTATTTGTGTTTAAGAATTCGGGAATGCCGTTTGCAGGAAAAGGGGCCTAATGGTTAGATATCAGGTCAAACGATGGCTGTGTTCTAAATTTTTTTTTTTTTTGGAGGTTAGTCCGGAGTAAGGCATTGAATGCGATATACCTGCTATCGCAATCTTGCAGCTAGTAAGTAAGCTTTAAGATAACTGAGTACTTACTTTGTGTATGCACCTTGGACAAAACGAGGTAAATTTTATATTTTGTTTTAATTGATGACGGTGCATTTGCATCGACATCTACAGGGTTCCACCTTGCTTTCTATTTGGGGGGGGTTTTTTTTTCCCTTTCCTTCCTTGCTCCGCAACTACATAGAATTCCTTGGTGATGCCGCGGCTGCACGGGAAATCTGGGGTGAACGGATTCTGGGCTCAGGGGCCTGGTTAGATTTTGATATGACTGGTTAGAACCACAATTGTTTGACTTGCTTCAAGTTTGATGCGCACGTGGTGTTTTTTTGGATGGAGACGAGGGAAGGGACCCACTTTTTGGGGTTTGAGATCTAAAGAGGGGTTAGCTTCGTCTGTTTCTCCTCGGCACTAGTTCGAAGTTAATCTGAAAATTGAATTGATATTGATGGTAATGTTCAGCCTTCTCAGCTCATTATCATGGTTTGCGATTACATACTATTACCACCTTCCTCTTCACGATTGAATGACCTGAAAGAAACAAGAAAGGATGTGTTTCAACTTTGGTTTCTCCTGATACCGCAAGAAAAGGGGGAAGGGGGGGAATGGGGAACTTTGGACCACGTTTTTGTTCTTACGTCTTCAACGAGCTTTATCAGGAAGGCGGGAACGGGAAGATGCAGTTCATCCCTTTATTTTTGCTTGAGAACCCGACATTTGTTCTGCATCGCTGCGTCGCTGAGATGCAGCCAAGAAGTGAGCTGCCGGTTCACCCGGCGAGGTATGTACGTAGTATGCACTGCACTACTACTCTTGAGGGGGGCATCCTTTCTCTTATTGGTTCGAGAAATGATGATTTCGAGACAAGAACTTTGTGCGTCCTCGACCTCGTGGCAACAGGGATTTGGACCTCTTGAGCTAGATTCGCAAAATGAAAAATGTGCTTTCGGCTCTGATCTGTTCTTAATGGTATACTGCGTCCTTTTGTGGCCGGTGATACGAATGTTGGTATTTTGGGTTTTTGATACCGGGCAAGGATTATTTAGTACTATTGTTGTATATACGTATACGGCGCAGACGTCGACGTCTCGAGGGCTCGTAACGTAGGTATATACAAGGCATGTACGTATGTACATACATACGACTCTAACTACATGTATGTAAGTATATACACGACGTACGAAGCCTTCCTTATCAACGATCGAATTTGGGCGTAACGCCATCATTAATGCAAGTTTCTAAAAGCCTCATAAGGTGGCCTGATAACCCAAATCCTCCTTCAGCCAAAACGGCAGTTCGGATTTTTCGACCACATTCTAGAACTTTATAACTCGGGCTATGAGGTAGTTTGTGGAGACTGCCATCCACGGCACTTCAACGGCATGATGAAAGAGAAAAAATACTACTAGCAGCTACAAAGTAGTGTGAGAAATTAGATTAATTCTCTAGTTCTTCTCCTTCTTCCTTTTTTTTTTTTTTTTTTTTTTTTGCGCCACATCGCCAAACGTTGCAAAGTTAAAACCTGGGCGAATGCTTCAACCCACGGTATACCCTGTTCTCATTGGCAAATGTTGGCCTTGTTCCAGCCTGTGGAATGGCGCACGAAATTCCCACGCGACCCCCCATGATCTGCCCTGGGGCTGTAACGAGATTCCACGGTATCTTTGAGCTAAAAACAAACACCTTACTTGTAATTCATGTAATTATGTTGGGGGTTCATTAAAGGGGTGTATGACTATCAGTTATTACTGTCAACTTGGTATTACGAATGTACGGATGCATTATAGAGCGCCGAAAATGCTTCCTAAGGAATTAATTATCGAATTTCGAAAAACGACACGGCTTTGCCCGACAGGAATAGGTACATATATGCGCAGTTGATTTTGTCGACTAGCTTTAGAGTACATCTGTATACAGTTACATTTAATATATGTATGTACTTGCGTGTACTTACATTACATACCGATCCAACAGCATAACGGTCCCGTATAATTTTATGGCTTCGCATGCACAGGCGGGGAAAGGTTGGGAAGCATGTTTTCCGTCTACGGAAAAGGGAAGTTGGATCCTACAAACTAACATGTAAAATCCCCGGCTTTAGACGGAAGCATGTTAAAAAAGACAATACGGAATGCAGCATAGGCCACACACCCCTTAATACATTTTCCCTCGTGGGCATCCGTCGAGGATTTGACATCTCGGGACTCGCTTCCCACGTGTGCATCAAACACCCACGCCCACGCCCGCCGAGCACTCGTTTTTCCGTGAATACGACCTCAATATTTTTTTAAAATTTTGAATTTTTTGAAAGGTTTCCAACGCCACCAACTGAGTGAGTTCCTACCGACGGTTTTCACTAGGCGCTAAAAGGGAGTAGTGGTGGTATTTGTGAGCGTCTATTACGACGCCTCTCTCGTGGGCAAACCATCGCTGTCCTTGCCGGGTTTATATTGAGCCTGTTTGTGGACCTTTGGGTCGGTTTCTCGGACGGACTCTATCACAGGATTAATCTGGCGTTGGGACCACCATGCATATGCCGGTTCAAGATATCTCCTGCCGCCGTGGATGACGCCAGATTTGCAGCTGTGGATTTTTGTTTTCCTTTTTGAGTACAACTTTACTTCTTCTATTGTCACAAATGAATCCTTATATATGGCTGGCTGGGGTGGTATTTCCGTCGGGAGGCAAAAAAAAAAGAGAGAGAGAGAGATGATAGACATGTGGTGAATAAGCTTCAGCGGAATCCCTACAAGTCTCCATGGAAGACCTCATGGAACAAATTGGTTGGAACAGGGATTCACAACGTGGCAATTCGGTGGGCGCAACGGGATTTGTTCCACTGCGTGCCAATGTTAGGGCCGAGTAACATCGACCTCGTTCGATTCCTTCGAAATCGGGATCGTGCAACCGGTGCACTTCGACTCTTCAAACAAACCTTGTGAATCCCAAAATATCCACCTAAGGTTTTATGACCGGGACAATATGACCTGCAGTTACTTAATTAGACTCCTTTCCAACAAAATTGCAATGATGCGGTGACCAGAGCGTAAAAATTTGGAGGAACCGTAGATCTATGGGGTCCAAAAGTGAAGGACTCAACTTTTGCTGATATCCCTTGCTGTTGGATTGCGGAGCTATGCAATTACAAAGCTGATATTGACCTGTTTCACCGAAGGTGATCTTTCCGAATACAATCTATCTTGCCATCAAGTGAGCTCTCGGATGTTCTGGCATCAGATAGATTGAACGGAAGCGAGTCAGTCCGAATATGTGCCTCTTCCTGGTGGCTCGAGTAGTCGGAGAGCATCTCCACCCGACACAGAAGACGTCGCCAGATTACGGCATGGTATGTAGTACAGTGCGACCTCGAGGCTTCTTCCATAGTGCTTAGTGTATGTCGAACGCCTTAAGATAATAATATTGCCACGTGGTACTGGGAGCTGAAAGAAAGAAAGAAAAGCCCCGTTAGTTAAGCAGGTCCCACATGAGCATCATGAGGCGTTTTCATGGCGGTCTTGCTAATAAGTCCTCCCTTTTTATTTCAGACCCACAATTTTTCCAGATCTTTCACAAGAAGGACGTCGGGAAACTTTACTCACTTTTTATTTAAAAAATTCCGAGTTTGTAAGGGTGATAGCGGAATGTTCGTGTACCCAGAACAAGTATTGGTGGACCGAAGGTCTGCACATAACTGAACAATATTAT
Source organism: Orbilia oligospora ATCC 24927 (assembly GCF_000225545.1). Lineage (NCBI taxonomy): Eukaryota > Fungi > Ascomycota > Orbiliomycetes > Orbiliales > Orbiliaceae > Orbilia > Orbilia oligospora. Next base: position 1,759,016 of record NW_011645772.1, read on the forward strand.
TGCCTCCACTTCTCTGTGGGTCGTCAGAGCTTATTCCTTTCCATGCGGACGTTTCAAGATGAGGCTTGGCCAAGAAGGCTGGCGGCTTCCTTCAATGAAGGTTTCTGGCATTTTTACGAAGTGGGGTTTTTAAGCTCGTGGGAATGCAAAAGCGCAGGGCCCTAACTATTAGTCGGTGAGAGAAGGCTCCACCATGCACCCTTACCCCCTCCAGGGATGGGAAGCCACGGCGTCTCTGACTTGACCCGTTTGGATTGTTCGTGGACAGTTCTTGTCTGTGGCTCGCTTTCTCCTGTCATGATTGCTCTTCTCGAACTTCTGGATAGAGAGCGGTAAAATGGATAAAAGGACAGAAGGTTCTGCGCTGCATCGTACCGCGCTGCACTGACGGTAATAATATTAATACGGTGGAGATAGTATGCTGGAATATACTAACCATCACGTCAAGCTTTGGATCGAATCTCGGGCCAAGCCAAAGGGTCTCTCCTATCAAGTAAAAGGAAAACATTGAACGTAACGTAACGCTGTCAAACGAGCCCCCGTTTTTTGCTGCGTGATGCACTCAGATGTAATGTACATGTACATAATATAATACGGAGGTGCCCGCGAGTTGGAATGACCTGACGCCGTGAATCCGTTAAATCGAATCTCTTGCACCAGGATACCCTGAATTGTAGTCACTTTTCTTCCTTCACACGCGAAACTCGTCTTGTAGACCCGACTTACATACGTAAAACAAAACTTGCCCACTGACATACGCATACGTACCCCGATCGACCTCTTCCTTACAGACAATTGGACTGCTCCACTGGCCGGCATATTGCTCCGTGTCCCTGCTCGTGCTTTTTTTCCCGAACATTTCTTTCTTTTTTTCCTCTTTCTGACTCTCTTTCGTTCTTGGTCTGGTTGGCTTCGATTGATACGTACGCCCAGTCAACGTTCGAGTTGAATTCTAGAAGGCTTCCCCAACGTTAACGCTTGCGGCTTGAACATCAAATCAAATCACATCACATCACACATCAAACCAAATCAATTTAGGACTGAATCGAATCAAGCTTCTCAGAAAGACACTACAAGCAAACTGATCAGGAAGACAAAGACGGTTCTATCAAAAATTAATCATACGTTCTCTTCAAGGTTAACTAACTTTAGCCAATCAACCGTTCTTATCTGCATCTCCCCGAATGAGACTGGCACCGGTGCTTGACGAACCTACGAACCTGCCGACCACCCCTCCAACCTCCCAAACCAGTATCACCTGTAGGTTAAACCGTTTTGTTGTGTCTTATGCTGTTTTCGCCATAGGCGGTCAGAAACTGTTGTTTCTTGTTTCAATTTCGAACCTTCGCTTTCAAAGAAAAGCTAGGACGCCGTACACCACTAGCAATGCACTGGGGAGCTATTCTGTGGACATGGCCAACGGTGGCGCTTCGAACATCGTTTCTTTCCTTTTTGACTTTCTAAAATTATACCCTTTCGCCTTTTTGTTTTATCTCGCAAGCTATTTTTAAGGTTTCGCTATCAGCACCTGATATCAAACGGGTGTGTGGATGGAAAGCTTGTTTGTGGAGTCGATATATCTATTTTGACATCATCAGCACCATCTTCTGGCTTTTTTTGCTACACTCCTTGCTCCTAGATACTGTCGATATAGTAGAATATATCGTTCATTCTAGGCGGTGTCGTCGTTCAATCCGACATTGGTCACCGCTCACTCCGGTACCGTTCAGCCAACGAGCGGTGCCTAGCTCTCACAAGCGAGTCCGGTAGGCATTCTTTCCTGCTTCCCCTGCGCACCCTTGGTCTCATTGCATTGGCACTTCCGCGAACCACTGCTGTATCTTCATCGTCCGGGGGGAACCTGTTTGACAGGACGAGAGAAAAAGTGAGTGTTCTGTTATACTATGACAAGGTGGTACCCATCCTTTGGAATGCACCAATCCCCCTCTCTGCACATATCCCCCGTCCGTACTTACATCTATGCGTACATACATCATACTCAGTATAGTATAGGTATTACATACTAGTATGTTACTCTACCCCTCGTCATTTGGTTTATTTTCAGACCGTCCTGCCGGTGGATCAAGGGCATGGTGAGCGAGTTAATGGAACAATCTACAGGGTATCCACAGCATCGAGGCCGAAGCAAGTATGAAGAGAGAAAAACTTCAAACGGCCATCTACGGCTTTGAAAGACAAGTTCTCCGGCCTCAAATGGACCTCCATCCAGATTAGGGCTTCTTCCCAGAATTAACGAACGGGAAAAGACCCAATTATGGGTCCAATCTGCTGATGCTATTGCCATGTGCGAGCCATGCTCTCATTCCCACGCTTGCAATTGACTCGTGCAGCCAGTCAGGACTCCCGACGAGTCTTATTTTCAGGACCTTACCTCGTCCGGCTAGCTGGATGGAGAAAAGAGCATCAAGGGCCTTTTCCCCACCCTCTCCTCTCCCACCGCTCCCACACACCCTCTTTCAATTCAATTCAATTCAATTGTCGTTCGAATTCTCCACTTCCACCCCTCCCTGGCTGTGCAGCAGTAGCGTGGCAGACACCCCGGTTGCCTACACCATTTACCGCTGCCACGCTACTTTTCGAGCATGCTTTTTCTGGCCCCAATTTGCATCCTCTTCGCAGGACTAACCCTCATTTTTCTGCGCATTTTTCTTTTTCCTGCTTGTTCGGTATCAAATTTTCGGCCTTTGCTTTCCCTCCCCCATCTCACACCCTCTAACCTGCACTTGCTCAACCGAGGAGTTGTAGTAAGTACTAGCTAGTGCAGTGAGCAGAAGAGAGCGCAATTAAGAGAGAGAGAGAGAGGGCAACCTTGTTGGTTCGGTTTGGTTTTGGGTCCCATCCAGAGTACTCTGTAATAAACCCAATGCCATGCTAAGTTAGTGCTCTTTCGCAGGGAACCCACGGGCAAATCCAATCTCTGAATGAAAAGAGGCCCTGTGTAGCAAAAGCAAATGCACCAGCGGAGGGTCATCCCAAACCTGGGACCTTCCCTTCTTTCCTTTTTGAACGCTTCTTCTTTCCTATTAAACCAAAGCACCGTCTGTCCGTTGGGTTTCGTCTCTTCTTCTTGTCTCGCGTTTTGGACTGCGGATTAATATTATTTTCTTATTGTCATCATTGTTGCTTTGACTTCGGGGCATCATCATATATCGTCTCCTTTTCACATAGACCGCCCGTTGGTGCTGTGCTACTAGTATACTGCTAGGACTTCTTATAAACCACGGCGTCCCGGCCGGCTATCGATTCACTTTTCGGTCGAAGCGTCCTGCGCTTGCTTGCTACATATGCTGTTACACCTGTTGGTTGTGCAATAAAAGCTAACCGGAAGTACTCAACTGGTTATATGCATCTCGCATATACATGTACAGTTGCAGTATATAGCTCTCTTCCATCCCGTTCCTTCCTCTTACATGCCTGATACGACTGTCCTGCCTTTTCCCTCTGGATCTTGTGACAGTCCGAGTGCAGCCGGTGGCAGCAGCCTTGCGACTTTATCACCCTCACCACCAACCGACATATCATTAATATCAAACCGGAGCATTACCAATAATAACAGTATCAATTTCAGTCTCAGAGCCTCTGGGCCCATCCGAATTGTCAATAATTCCGGGAATACTACCATTATCAGTGGCGGTGTGAAGAGAAACAGTCTTCCAATCATCACCAGCGGCGGTACCATTCCCAATCCGTCCACCCCAAACCCGGCATCTCCATCTTCTGGAACGGCTCTTTCGCCTTCGTCCTTTAAATCAACTGCCACGGAAAGTTTCCCAACTTCTCCAGTAACTCCCATCCAAGAAATCCAAGAATCAAGTAACTGCACTATCCTTCCATCTGCTGGTGCTCTTGTTCCTGGTATTCTTACCTCATCACCATCCAACTCGAACTTCAACTCGACCTTCAACAACGGTGTCTCGAAGAAAGACGACGGCCGTGCAACTGCAGCGTCGACTTCATACTACAGCACTCTTGCTCAACGTCAAATCAAAAATCTTTCAAACGCAGCTCCTTCACCATCCTTCACCATCATCGAAGGCCCCTGTTCTGTAAAGCAAACAGAAGGCTTGACCAATAATAGCAAAGAGTCTACAAGTGTTGGGAACACTGGACATACCAACCGAGCGTCAATCAGTATCTCATCTGTCAACCCGCTTCTTTCGCTTGCCAATCTTGCACGAGCGGTTTCAGGTTCGCCTACAAATCCTCAAAACGGCAGTACAACACCTTTGACCTCCCAAACCCTCGGCCGGAAAAAGACGCTATCCAGTCGAAGAAAAAGTGACGGCAGTCTCTTAAAATCGTCCAGCTACGATAACTTAGAATCTCTTAACCAGCGGTTTCCGGCTGGTTTGACTCTTGCTGAAGTTCTCGAAACGACCGGGAATCATTCACAGGCAGTTGCCATAGACCCATCAAATAAAAATACACCCAACATGCATCAATCATCTTCAAGATTGTTGCGTATGACGCAGGACGATAGACCGTTCACAAGGGTAGGCCTTGCCTCGGACGATGCAGGTTTTTGTACCTCAAAAAGCTTCGCTAATCCCAATCGGCGACAGGATTTCAAAGATCTCTTTTCTACACTCATAGTTTCTTTACCTCTAACACCCCATAGGCTACGTTTCAAGACATATTCATTTACTTTTACCTCAGACCAAGCTGTAAATAATCTGGGTTCGCTCAAGTTTTCTCAGTCCAACAGAATGCCTGACCCTAAGGATCCATCACGGATCGTTACAACTACTACAACAACGACCTTCAGTATGGCAAAGGAGATGGCGAGGACAGTCTGCCAAAAGTTCGTCGCTGCAAGGTTTATGGAAGCTGTTGGCGAGAAGACAGGTACACCTTTCACGAGCAAAAATATGCTGTGGCAGTTAACTCCAAAGGGAATACATGTTTTGGAACGTTTCTGCCAAAGGAATGGGATCAACTCTCCGCACATCATGGCTCTCTTATCATCTCCTCTAAACACGATGCGATTAGTTATTCTCGAGAGGGATCCAGTTACCGACAAAGTTTCACAAGACAAGTCTACCACTGAGATTATCTTCCGTAGATTTGCCGGAAGCACACCCAACATCAAACAAACTGTTACAGCATCCGATTCGGACTCACTATCAGAATATGGGGATGGCCACACTGGTGTCAAACTTGCAGAAACACGGAAGGTCTACGACAAGGTTGTCAAGTTTTCTTTCACAGGTAAAGCAGGGGTGGACTGGTTGCTCGATTGCTGCACAACTATTGAGCCCGTTGAAACCTACGAGATTGCTAGTTTGTTTACAAGATTTGGTCTCATTCAATGTGTGGTTGAGGATAAAATCTATCTTCAACAGGAGCCGAAGGCTAAGGATTTTCAGCCGACAAAGTCTGCGATCTACATCGTAACAGAACGTGGAAAGAGGATAGCTGGTTGGATAGATTCCGAAAGGGGAAGCATTGAGAAGAGAAACGGTCATGCAAACGGCGAGAAGAGCTCTCAAGGTTCTAAATCGGGGCGTGGAAAGGAACCCGGTATAGTACCATCTATATTACCCACAATTCCATATCAACATCGTCTAATATCGTTTCTGAAACAGGTGAAAGCCGCGAGACCAACACAACTCGTCTTTCTTGCATTATTCACGACCCAGCCCTGCGTCTACTTTTCAGAGAGTTCTTGCGTGAAACGCTTTGCGAAGAGAACTTGACCTTCTGGATAGATGTCAATGACTTTCAATTGCAATTCAAAAACCAGACAACTCTCGACAACATCAGAGAAACTTTGGCCTATGCTTACGGTAAGTTTATATTGTCCAGATGTCAGCCCGATCAATATCTGATAAAGTTTACATAGGAATCTACAATGCCTTCCTCGCTCCCGGTTCGCCGTGTGAGTTGAACATCGACCATACTCTCCGTCAAGAGCTTGCCTCGACAATGACTCGAGCTGTTGCAAAAGACCAACAAGGAATGCTCGGAAGTCTTCGAGAGGTGGCCAACCTTTTCGAAAAGGCACAGGAACAAGTCTTCAAACTGATGGCCAGTGTAAGTTCACACAAACTACATCACCATATCCGTTAAGAACATTGGCTGACAAATCGCCACAGGATTCGGTCCCTAAATTCGCTAGGACTGCTCGGTACATTGAGATGTCTGGAGACCACGGCTCTGACGACGGGTCTGCGAATGGTACTTCTCCCCCTGTCCGCAAAGTGCAGCGACATGCAAAATAGAGCTTCAACGGCTTTCATGTTTGAACAAATGCTCACATGTCCGCGTTTGTGGTCTAGAATAATCATCTTGCACAATTCTACTTGCCATTGTCACCTTTACCATTCACAACACGCCGTCTTCTCATCCACACAAATCACCGGAAAGTAGACTGGTCATGCCAGGAGTTTTTTCTCGATACCCAATGCCTTTTTTTCCCTTTATTTGAACCGACTCACGAATTTCTAATTTTGCGGTTGCTGGCCACACATCATTTCGGCACCTTGTTTTACGTTGTTTCTCCACGTTGATTGAAACCTTGCACAGCGGTATACACTTAACGGTAGACTTTTTATTTTTCTGTTTCTCCCTTTTATAATCTCCTTTTGTAATGCTCGGAAACCCACCCATAGTGTCACGGCCGTATGAAAGGTTTGCTACTTATTTCTTTTCTCCGTATCATATCTTGTATCGAAGTTTTTTTCTTTTTTCTTTCTTTTTCTTTTTTATATATTTCCTTTCTCTAGGTTTACTTTGTTTTGCACAATGACGGAAGTAGACGGGAATAAGATCACTTGGGAAGTGTGCATTGGGACGGTCTAGCACTATTGATTCCATACTATCACCAAAAATTATATATATTCTTTTCTTTTTCACTTGTCAGCTTCCCTTTTCCATGCTATCGCCTCTCACCATCATCATTACATTGAAACGGAGTTTATAGGGCTTCACTGAAATGAACATGTGCTTTTATTCTCTTGCTTCCTTTATTTTAAAATCATGAGCATATTTCCTTCTTTCGCTTGTTTAGAAACTTAAAACGACGGTCTTTTAAAATGGAACCAGGCAGTCCCCAAATTATTTCTCACGTAAATCGTTCCTTTTGCATGTGCTTCGACCTCACGGACTCATGAATTCGAACTGAAAATAAGATTTTAGAGTTGAAACGGTAATACCCACTGCTCACGATACAGGCATCATCCTCGTCACGAAACGACCGTTAATTTCCCCGAACAATAGTCTGACGCATGCTTCATTATGGGGTGACAGGCACTTGACACGAAAACACTCGAAAACAGGCATGCTCCGGGCTTCAAGTTTCCAATTTCCCCAGGGCGTGCAGGAGATATATTTGCTTGTATGTGTGTATGATATAATTATAATATGCCAGACAAGGTAGCTTTCCGAGCTACGTACGAAGAGGAAGATGGCATTATACTCTATCTAGACGTTCCTAAAGTAATTTCATCATTTGATTTTTCGATTCAACGGTTTTTTTGGGGGTGCTCACTCTCGCTTGGGGAGAGATTTAAGAGGTGGACCCAGCTTTTTGAGTTTTGGGTGACTGGGTTGAAGCTTGTTGAAATACCTGGCCATGGAAACTCGGACCCAGTGGTTTGCAAGTTTGAAGATATCTTGGATTCCCTTCGATCCGTGTCCAGAAATAGTTTGGAAGGCGGAAAAAAAAAAAAAAAAAAAAGAAAGGATGTCTGACAGGCCTACAGGATCGGTGATTTTAGCCTTCTGAAGCATCATGGAAGATGCTGTCTTCGACAGGTTCCCGAGCGTCAATTCCCTGCGCCATAAGATTCGCCCATTCGTGCATTATAATGATCACAACCCCCAACGTGTAGCCCACCTGTCAACTCCGAAGAATGTGTTGGGATTGCAGTCGCAAGATTGTGAAATTGAGCATGCAGGATTCCTGCATCTTCCTTTTCTTTCTTTAATCCTGCGTCATGCCTTTCGAGATGCATCTTGCCATTTAGGCGGTTTTAGGAAAGGATTGGGATGTGAAAGGATTACGCCGTCAATAGTTCTTCGGGCGAATTTTTTCCCATGACACTCGGAGCGCTATGTAATAAGCACAGACTGAGCTTAACCAACTCGAGGCAAGACAAAGTCCGGCCGAGATCCGTATCATGAATGCTGTAAGATGCACTAAATACTGCCATAATGGGGTCTCGGAACGAATTTTCGGCATGTTTGAAGTGCCTTTGCAGCTGGTTGGCCAATGCAATGCAGCAAAAGTGAAGGGGAGAAAAGGCCTCAACTATAACTCGCATCGATGATATAATTACATTCCTGCATGCAAGATAAAAACCAAAACTAGAGCTCTTATTCATTGATTGATTGCATTGCCGCTCCAGATCATGTCATGCCCACGCTAGCAACGTGATCTATGTAGATACGATACGAGGTAGTGGGAGAAAAAACGTGATGAATCTTGCAGATTTTCATTAGTCCGTATGCGGTGTGATTGACAAGTATGGTTTCTGCATATGGTTTGTACTTGTAGTTCAGACATGTGTAAGGTTTGGGCACATACATGTGTGAGAATTAAAAGGGAGGAAAGGGAGGGAAAAAACGTGCTCTTGGGGCTACCTTGCCACGAGATCTAAAGTAAATTGGCACGTTTTTTTCACTTTGCCTTTCGCTGATTCGTAGGTTCGGAACTCAGTTGCCATTTGCCCTAACTCGTTTTCTTCTTAGTGCTTGAAAGTTAGCTAGGCAGTCTTGGGTAAATTGGTCAAGCTTTTTTTCTTTGCTTCATCTTTTTCTTTTTGGTCAGGGTGGAGATATATTATCATGAAGGGGTCACGTTATATGAGCCTTAGCAGCAATAAGATGTACCCGATATAGCTTCAAATTCTTTTTTTTCTCACTATTCTAACTTATTATAATTGGCTTGTTAAGTTGGTGAAACTCGCCTCAACATCCCTTGATTACCAAGTTTATGAAGCAAAGTAAAAAATTAAAAAAAAGTAAGATTATGATATAAAGTAATATCACTAACAATTTCCGCGGCAAAGAAAATGCTGTAATGATTTCTCCAAAGAAATGTATCAATTTGGAATGAAATTTCTGTCGTTACGAAGTCATAATCAATCAATCAATGATCACTCCTTCTCTCCCTTTCGGATCGTTATGGCGGTATTTACGGGCCGAGCAACTAGACCAATACCAGAGCCAGGTTAGCTTAAGCGATTCGCGGCCGTCTACTGTGTAGGAAAGATTCAAATCTATAATAGCTCAAGCGGATTCAATTCAAAGAATGCGACTCATGAACTGTTTCAAACCTCTAATTACATACTTTACCGCTTTGACCAAAGCCGAAAAAAATCTTTTAACTCCTTTCAGATAGAGAACAGAATTCCCAAGTATCTGACCACGCGGGAAATCTTTTTTGTTGAAAAGGACAAATGTTTTAAATCCATAACCTTGATCATGAACGGGTCAAGAAGAACCCCTCGAGTTGGGCACAGTGTTGGCGTTACATGGCCTTGCTTGGGCGATCTTTATCCCCAAATGGTAAATTTCCAGCTTAATCGGGAGGGTTTTGTGCAACCACCGATATGTTGGAAATTGTAATTTTTTTTGCAATTTTTACAAATTTGCTGAACCAGTTGCTGCGCATATCAAGATCTAAACAGGATTATGCCTTTTACTGTGGCTTTAGCCAAATCCCATGAATTCATGAACAGGGAAATACCTTTTGGTATATCTGGCAGAAGTATTAGGCAGTCAATCATGGGTGGGCTGGCCCGCCGTCTCTCTGTAGACGCACGGACAAAGGCGAGCTACATTGCATACGAAGTGCAGCTGCAATTGTCCACGCTGATAAGGTCGTTTGGATATTACGGAAGGAAATCGGCACATATGGGAGAACAGATCCTGGAGCTCAAGCTCCAAGCTAACTAACTTTTGCCCCCCCCCCGGGCCGTGCTTTTTAATTGTATTTTTTTGTGGTCGGGAAAGAGGGAGAGAGAGAGAGAGGATTTCTGTTTCATTATTTCCCTTGTATGAAGATTACCATACCCATGATCCTAGAGCTCGTTGGAGCTCAAGCCATTAAGCGCTTTGGAAGCAAAGCTTTTAGAACATAGCATTGTTGGACGACCCTATAATCCGAGATATTATGCCGAAAAAACACTCTCGCCCGCTCTAGACTTTCGAAACCAGGTTGGTCAAGAATAGACGAGCCTATCGTGCATAACCGAGCCCAACTGGCAGGGGAGGATGCCCCGGGGAGTTAGTTAACCAGGACCCCCAATTCAACTCCACATCTGTGGTCAATTGAAGGTTGGATCTGCAGCAAGGCCTTGCTAAACTGTCACGCGGCATGTTATTAACACCCCCCCAAAAAACCTTTAGCTCTACTTATGTAGTATATTGGATATTAATGCCTCGTGGGAAAGGATTTCCTTATACTACAATGTAAGCCTAGACCTATGTGCATGCCAGGACGGATAAAAGCGAAAGGGAAAGGGTGAACCTGGTATGCCAAAGTTATATCGCGCATCACGTTTTCTTGGATGCACATGGCATCGATGTGAATGATACGGGAATCGGATGTGTTCTGAATCCATAACCATGGCCTAACTTTAGTCGCGACCACACCCTTCGAAATATCGAATCGATCATAGAGCTAGAGGACCCGCATGGGAGATGTTAGTGTAGCTACACGCATACATGTACATATGCTTAAATCTTTCGCCGTAGCCGGTCGCGGATATAGTCCCGAGTCTTTTTCTTGAATAATTGCTCTGTATTTCCTGTCAAGGATAGTTAAAGCTTTGCAGTTCCAGCTCTAAAGTGCTACTAACGATTTTCGTAGGTAAGAATAGCTACCTCTCTTAGACGATGTTTAAATAGTACACCACCCTTGCAATATACTCCCCATCCCCCACGCTCTTCCTTGTCTCTTAATTTCCATCAACCCTACATCGACTCTAAACATCCTACTCTCTCTTCTTCCTACCCCAGTATTCCCTGATCCCACAAGCAGTGAAGCTGTCACTCCGATCCCGCCGCCGTATGCCGAAGCTCCTACGACCGGCACGATTAATTCCCATTCCGCAAGCCGTTCCCATGCTGCCAGCGCCACATCCTTGCCCCATAGCTTCAATCCCCATGTCGTCTGCGAGTAAATTTTAACGCGACTGACCAAGTTTTTGTATTCGTCATATGCCATCGTAAAGTTACATGTATCCGTTTCCAGAATCGGATCGAGCCGCGCCGCAGCTATGAGCATGGCTAGGGAGAGCTCCGGTAAATCTGGGGAGACGAGAGTCACTGCGTTAGCGAACATGACATAAGTAGCGTCTTTTTTTTTGTTTTTTTCCGGAGAAGAAAACGAGCGTGGCTGGCTTTTTGCATATATTGCTCGTATACTATCCTTGGTGACAGCTGAGGCTGACAAGGGAGCTTGTGAGGTGTCTATGTTGGAAATTCACTCACCTTCGAGGAGATATAGCTTGTTATCCGGAGCTGCTAAAGCGTGCTTCGACAAAGCTGATCCGGCACCTAGAAAAGGCATAGTGGATGAAATGTTGCATATTGACACCATCAAATGGTTGTATAGGACTTGTATGCTTTTGCTCGTGCTATAAACACCTTCAACAGTTCTGCGGAACGCCTTGTCGCCCTTGAACGCATCCTAGTTAAAAGTAGAATTGTTAGCTTTGAGCTACTTGTGGGAATTCCAGAAATAATATGCAGGCTAGGATATCTTACATCAAGGCTGGCATTCCACTGGGAGTAATACGCCATGTCGGTTTTGGTAGTATCCATCGGGAGGGTATCTATGTCGACGCATAGACCAGCTTTAGCGATTTCCCACCAACCCTCCAGGCGGGAACCAAGGCTGCCGCCGGTCCTGAACCCCAGAGTCCTGTGGCTGAATCGGCTCTTCACCCTTTTCTCAAGGTCTTCAACAATGTTGATCTTAGATGTCATGCCAACAACGGCGATTGGCGCCTTTCTTGCTTGTGCAATATCAAAAAGATTGTAAAGCAGCGTCTGGCGGGGATGCGCCGCGAACTGTTCAAACTCAGAGAGTAAAAATATGACGGAGATACTTGTCGTCTCTGACATTGCCTCTTGTGAAGCAGTAGGATCATGCTCTGAAGGGTGAGAAAGCAATGCTAAGATTGTAGTCAGGGTGTCCGCGAAGTTTATAGGCTAGTGATATCAGTAAACCGCTGCTGTGATATGGGTTCTTTCCTTCGACTGACCTTCGATTCATCCAACTCCATACTGCTTCCGAGCTGCCTCCAAATCTCTTTGACGGCCGTCTTTTCGTCGGTCTGGAGGCATCCACTCAGCCTCACAACGATGAAGTCTTTCTCGAAGTGCTTCTGTAATGTTGCGATGGCCTTCTCAGTAACCAAAGACTTCCCGCTCCCTCGTGGTCCAATTAGAAGAATAGAATTGCCTTCACCAGCGACTACTGTCTGCTCCACTAGTTGATAGACCGTGTTATATTCATCTTTCAACCCTACTAAGCTCTCGGGGAGTCCTCTTCCCGTTAACTTCTGCATAACGTGTGCCTTTAAAGTCTTCACTGCCTCCTCTGTAACCTTTCCTTGAAATTTTGGTAGGTTTCTGACTTCTTTGCGCACTTCTATAGCTTCTTCTTCCGCCGTCGTATCCTCATTTTCCTTTTCATCCTCCCCTTCAAATCCCTTACTTTCACTACCGCCTTCTTCAACTTCTTTAGCGACCCTTGCTCTTCTAAAGGTCGCCGTTAACTTCGACGGTGTCTTTTTCGCACTCTTGATTTTCAAGTTTGCTTTAAAAGGGTCTTCTTCGTCTGATCCCGGAAAGTCAAATATGTCACCTTCATCGTCTTTTTTTTGAGCAGGGCCTCTGGTTCTCCTGCCCGTACCCCGAGGTGCCAATCTCCCGTCGATTTTCGTTGGACTAGCATCGCTATCTGCCATAATGACATCCCCTTCTAAGTCCGTGTCATCCGGTTTTGCAGCTGGTTTCCTACCTCTCTTTTTTGTTGGTGAAGCTGTAGCCCCTTTTGTAGCCTCATTATGTTCCACATCGTTAATTGCAATTGTTGGCTTTGTTGCTTCCTGGACCACAGGTGTAGTCTTCTTTTTCGCAGACCCATGCCTCCCTCTTCGAAATTTATCAACACCAGTAGGTGCTTCGTCACCAGTGCCAGCTCCTTGCTGTTGTGATTGAGATTGAGATCCATTGCCTCGTTTTCTAACAGACTTCGAAGGCGATGTCTCTGCGGCGGTAAAACTGCCACCTACAGTACTCGGTGTGTCATCTCTATCCTTATGTTTCTTTCTCCCACCATATAAATTCGTGATCTTTTGTGGAAGACCTGCAGAATTCAACTTTGGTGGTGGTGGAGCGAGGGTTATTGATTCTTCCTCTAGTGTCCCCCCTGAGGCTTTCTTCCGGGTAGAAGCAGTCGCCTGTCTCCCAGGACGTTTAGGACGTGGCGTTTCATCAACGTCTGTAGGTTCCTCATCATCTTCAGGATTTATCTCCTTGGTGGCCTTCGCCCGACTACTAGCTCGTGGTCCACGGCCACGGCTACCACTGGTCTCTGTTTTTTTAGTAGGCGATAATCTTCGCCGCTTATTTGCTGGCAATTCTTCTTCATTTTGTATATCCACTGTTATAGATCGCGTAGTAGACCGGGGTGCTCGAGTAGCTCTTGCATTTCCCGTGGTGTTTGGAGGGGATGCAGAGCTTGACTCGAGAGCTTTGTTCGAGGGTTTAGAAGCTCGTGAAGAGTGACGCGTACTCATTGCATTTACAGGTTCAATTGGGTATTGGGAGAGATGATATGATTCGTGGGGGGAATATGGATTTCTTGGAGGGTTTGAGAAGGCGAGCTTTGAGGGTAATGGTTTGGTTTATATGCGCCAAGTTGTGTGGTGGTTGGGCTTTTGGTCCAACGCACTATCACCACCATTACCACCTATTAGATGGGAGTCTGGAAGCCTGAATTATCCTGATGCCTGGATTGTGATTGCTCGTTTCATATCTTGCAACAGACTACATGTCTTGGTGGTACAGATGCACCGAATGGGATTTGGCAAGCTTGAGGGTGTACAAAACTTCCGAATTGATAAAAGCCTCATGATGATGTCGCTTTGAGTATGCATATGTAGGCTAGGCTAAACTGATTATATGGCACAAACTTGATCAATACAGATCCCCAGACGAAATACAAATGTGACTTCGCCGTTTCAAGTTCTACAAACATTGAAGATGGGCTACAGCTACCTACTCTAGATTAACCTTCTAATAATATACATAACTTCACTCAAGCAAACTTGGGACGATCCTTTCGCAAACCCCGATGTATTCCTGGAACCTGCCGCATTCTCCCTCAGCTAGCCCCTCTGTGGTCCAAAATACCGTCCACTTCCCATCAGGCAGTTTGTATGTTCCTTTCGCCCGTTCAAAGTACCATTTGTTTACCGGATTGTTCTGCCGGCTTCGCCATATCAGCTCTTTCTGGAACATACCAGTTCCGTGGATCATAGCTTTGAACACCACATCTGCTACACCACCAGTTCCTTGAGCTTTACGAGCTACGGCAAATTTGTCGAGGTAGGGGACTTTTCTACCGTTATGCCCCTCCTCCCAGGTGATTATGGCCCCGCCATCATAATCACCTGCAATGATAACACCTGCGATGTTCTTGTTGATGCGGTCAAGGTAGTGATCGACGTCTAGCTTCTTCCCAAAAGAATCTTCTATCAGTTCGACGAGTCGCTTGATATTGATTTTCGGATTTGAGGTTAGTGTTTGTCCATCCTCAAACTCGGAGGGTGGGAGCATGAGCAACGGGACACCATGCTTCACAAGAGTCGTTATAACACGAGGTGTCGAAGGGGTAATCGGGAGGGATGAAGAGAAAACAGGCTTGTCAGTCAATAAATTGTGGATTAACGGGTTCCGAGATTCCTGAGGTCCCTCGTGTGTCATCGCAGCTTGGGGAGTCGTAACAACAGCAGAGGAAGTCGAAGGCAGTAGCTTGAGGCATTGTCTTAGGCTCCTTAGGGTCGATATATGTGTACTCGTTACAGAAGTTTTGTTATTCCGAAGTTCTGATAAAACAGAGGAATACTCCTGTTCCAAGTTCAAGAATACATGCGCGCCAGAGGGACGATCATACGATGGGATACCGCCAAGAGGGTCTAATACGATCAGTCGGTCAAGGGTCATAGGTTCTTTCGGTGATTCTAGACCCCGTACGGTTTCCGGGTGGAGCTGCAGGTCGGCCAGGAGATGGCACAATGCTACCAAAATCGAGTCTGGGGATATCGGTTTCAAGACTTGTTTGTGGTCGTGGGCTAGTGCCGGAATGACTGGAATAGCCCCTCTCGATATCGGTGCTAGTATGAGAGACGGTAGAAGAACGTGGCTGTCCCCATTATGGTCTATCGTAAGTGAACCCTCTACACCCCGTGATTGGCTACCAGCATCTTCAATCGCAGAGACAACCCTCTCCATCTGTTCCATATGGAATACCCGCAATTCCTTTTCAGTTTCTTCTGGTGCACCGGGTTTCCCATCTTCATTGACATCAACCACCACTACTGAACCAAGTCCGAGTCTTCCGAGTTTCTTTAGAGTCCTTCCAATAGCGGTGAGTTCAACATCAGTCAAATGCTGAGGTCCCCGTAGTTTAACAAGAGCAAGATGTAAATGCTGGTCCGAGATCTCAGGAGCAAAACAATCTTCAGAGAATTGTTCAAACGCCTGTGGCCGTGACTTCCGGATCAGACCTCTAATGAATTCACGGTTCTGCGTCTTCTGAAAGGAACCCGGCACAAGTTCGCTGGTGACAATGGGTGAGAATGGCCCGTCTTCCTTTTCTTTGGGTACGGAGGCGGGTGCCTCCAGACCTTTGGCGCTTTGAAGAGACGTCTCGCGAGGTTTGAAGCGCTGTAAGTATGTTTTGGCTTCTCGCTTGGTCGATGATGCCTGTAGGACGGACAAATAGAGGTCCTACAATAGATGTCAACCGCCCAGGCCCATTGGCTGTTCAAGCTTTGTCTCGTGAACATACTCTCGCTTCCTCGCCCACTTGACGGTGCTGCTTCTTCTTCTGCTGTTGGCCGGAAGATCTCGTCGTAAACCCCCGCTGTTGCTGTAATACATCTTGCAGACAGCCTAACAGTCCTTTAACCTCACCGAGTCGACAGATTTTCCTCCTTCAAGATAGTTAGAATGAGCCTATGAGCTACTTTATAAAACAAACCAGCTTTGAGACTTACATAGGCACAACGAAGCCCTTCATTGCGAACGGGCCTAGCCACCCAATCTGCGATGCTACAAGCTTGAATCTATGTATCAAGAATCTTGAAGTGGAGGGAAATAATATCTACGATTAGAATTGCGGTCGCCTGGGAGCATTACGGGCTCTTTTAAGCTAGTGGGAGGTACTGGCGCACAAGGTTCTTTGTGAAGGATCTATTCGGGATATGGCAAGCGAATTGAATGAAAGAATGCTGGTCGTGAACACAAAAGAATTTCGACTTGAGGAGACTATACTATAGGAAGTAAAGTATATAATAAAGCTGGAAGAAAGATTATGTAGGGCGAGGAGTGATTTCGTCCATGCTTTTGGAGATCCTTTGTTTACTGCTCACGAGGGATGTGCGAGTGAGTAATACAATCGTGGTATTCCCATTGCATTAAATTTTTTTAGCGGTTCGGAAATAGAATTAAAACGCGGGGGGTCTCGCTAATATGTTCAACGACGTCAGCTCCAGTCCAACAGCCAATGCAATATACCCAAACTACGTATACCCCATGCATGCAACCATTCTGGAATCGAAGTCAAGAAGGTCACGTCGCACAGTTCCAGATTCCTCAATGGATTCTTCCACACAATCTATGGATTTACAGGGCAGCTTCCAATCGCGGTAATTGGCTGTCGACGAAATGAGCTATTTGTTTCGATGCCGTAAGTCTCTTTGACTTCTTCCTTTCTTTCTTCCTTTCCTTCACAAGCCTAAGTAAAGTCCAAGTAGATTATATAATCGACATGGGTATGTATCTATTTAGAATGCTAATATATGGAATAAATATATTAAATCCTAGCTTCACCAAGTATATACGAGCACATAAAGGCTTAGAATTCCGTCTTACATCTATCGACGGCGTAGTCCCTTTCCGGCATCCGGGCATTACTCCTCTCAGATCAAGAGTCGAGTACAGGTGTTTTGATACCGTCGAATTAGGACCTGACACGGCCGGGTGTAAACGCACAGCTTGCCCAAGCTTGTAAGCATTCTGTTTGCTAAAGCAGTATAAGCTCTTCCCTGCCAACGGACGCCGGTCAGGGACAGCCCGTGATTCTGGAACTTTCGCTTGTTCTGACCAACTGACTTGTAACTTCCTTCCTTGCCGCCGTTGGTTTGGTGTGTCCATATCAGGCTCAAGAGGTTGCGAGGCCCACCCATCTGATCTGACCCCAAACCAATTACACGCGCGAGCATCCCCGTTAACTCCCTGAATCCCTCACAGCCTAGGATAAAGTCTTTTGCATTTATAAGGGCACATCGGCGGCAAGATCTTCATATACTCTCTCGACATTTGGATGACTCGGTCTTTTTTTGGATGTTTCGAGATCGATTCTGTGCCGCTGACAAATCCAACATCCGGCTTCAATTTTGGCGTACCAGCGCCGCCACGAAGCATAACTTAACGAGGCTGCACATAATAGTCAACTGATTTTTGAAACAGATATTTGCGAGCCTTTTGTAAGGCCGGCGCCAGCGTTCTTTCGTCCAAAGTAACCATTCAGTTTAATATATTGTTTTTCTTCTTTCCTCAGTCATTTTACTCGAAGAATACTAGCTTTTTATCGAGTTATTTGTGTCGTGCTTCCTTGCCTGTCAATTCCAGCTTAATCGTGCCTGATTTCTTTTATATTCTATTTGCTTCAAACATCGAACGTTGCTGCATCCGCCACCACCCCTGTTGTTTGGACGACCAGAACTTGATATACAAAGCAACCGGAACCACTACATCACCCTAACTACTCAATCTTCACAGCTCATTTTTTTCTTTCCTCTCTTTCCTCCTCTTCTCCTTCTCCGTCTTTATACAAACTACCAAACTTTCTTTCCGTCTTGGATCTGGAAAGGTACAAAAGGAAAGGAAGCAAAGAATAAGGGAACTTCCGGCATCTACGATACTTCATCGGATTCATTCATAAGTATACTTATTTTAACAAATATACTCGGGCAATGCCTCCAAGCATCATCGAAATGAGCGCCGAAGAGCTAAAACAAGCGGGAAACAAGTAAGTTCGATACCCCTCCTTGTCGTGTCAGTCTGCTACCTTCGAACAGACTTCCTTCTCTACTTACTCCGAGTGAATAAACTGCTAACAAAATATGGTAGATTCTTCCAAAACGGCGATTGGCTATCAGCGGATAAAAAGTATTCGCAAGCAATAGCAATCGACTCTACCAACTACACTCTTTTCACAAACCGCGCACTGGTGCGGATGAAGCTTCTGAGATATGACGACGTCATAGATGATTGCACATCCGCCATCAACCTCAATCGAGATGCTAGTATGTAGAATCTACTCGGTTCTTGATTCAACCCTATAGCATATTTACCTTCGAACAATAGTGAAGGGTTATTACATGGCTGCCCAAGCCTTAATCCAGCTCTCCCGACCAAGCGAGGCCCTTGGCTATGCTCACACGGCTTACCAGCTAGCCGTGGCTCAAAATTCTAAGTCCGCCACGGATGTCGCCAATGTCGTTTTGGAGGCCAAAAAACAGCGATGGAGGAAACAGGAAAGAAATAGGATTGATAGAGATAACTCTATGTTAAAGCAAATGAAGGAGCTGGTTAAAAGGGACTCGGAACGGAAGATCCTGGACCTCAGGGAGCAACAGTGGGATTCGCCGAGCGGCGAAAGAGACCTTGAAAGCGAAATCGCTGTTATTAGGGAAGATGCGAGAGTACAGATGGATGAATTGGAGAATGTGTTTGCGAGGGCAGACCCACAAAGATATAAGCCGAGAGAGGTACCGGACTATTTGATGGATTCTATATCATTTAGGTATGTGGGCTTCAGAGAGACATCGGCGCCACACCGTATTTTGCGATAGCCTATTAACTAGGTTTATAGTATCATGACAGATCCTGTAGTAACGAAGAACGGCCATTCGTATGACCGCCCTGTCATCATGGACCATCTTCGAAGGAGCAACACGGACCCGTTGACGAGAGAGCCCTTAAGCGTTTCAGACCTAAGGCCAAATCTAGCACTAAAGCAAGTTTGTGCGGAGTTTCTAGAGGAGAACGCCGGGTGGGCCGTTGATTACTAGGGGTACCGGCGTCCACGGCATGGGTCTTCGAAATATGGTTATAAATATTAATATCTTCGAAAGGCTGAGCCTGCGACGTTTGGATTTCAGATAGTTGGTGGAGTTGGTCTTTTTGGGCCCCAACCGTTTGAAATTTTCCTTTCTTTTTTGGATTTTGAACCTTGCTCAGCTCTGTCAGCCCTATGCTAATTTGGCTGACATTGCTACCTTTTCCTTGTCTTAATTCCGTTGATAGTTCAGATTCAAGCTTAGCGTTTAGATGTCGTGCATTGCCCTGGTTTATATTTTTACGAGACACTCGTTATTCCCCACACTTTCCCCCGTTATTGGTATTCTTAGGACGGCTTCTTTCCTCTTGGAGTAAATAGTTCAATATCTTCAATATCAAGCTCGGCTGTCATACAGTACTGACGATTTAGAGCAAGGGAGATTCTGTAGTACTTATCTTGATTATCATTATATATAAGTATATACCTATATAGGTATATAACACCTGCAACTTTTACGCCTTTCCATGATTTATTTGTTCTATGGATAAACACCATTTTCTTACCACTGCACTATCTAACTAAAACTTAGTAAAATATTTTCATTTTCAGGAGCTAGAATCCAATAGAAGCTTTGAGAAATACCATTACGCTCGTGGTCATAGCTCCCTAATTACTTAATTACCTAAGTAGTAGCTATACGAGGCTAGACCAATTAATACGTCTAAGATCGCCATTCCATGTTCGTGTAACCAACATTGCAACATGAAGCTCCTGCTAACAGCTTTCTCAGACTGTCAGCTGCATTGCAAGGATAGCTCTAGTTGCGGGAATAGGACACAGCCCCATACCGACTCCCGCGAAATGACAGAATTGCCACATTATTGGCTAGTCTTGTTTAACACTTGATCAGAATATCAAAGATATGGACACCAAATTAGTCGCGGGATAATTAAGTGGCTTTGAGG
Organism: Orbilia oligospora ATCC 24927; assembly: GCF_000225545.1. Classification (NCBI taxonomy): domain Eukaryota; kingdom Fungi; phylum Ascomycota; class Orbiliomycetes; order Orbiliales; family Orbiliaceae; genus Orbilia; species Orbilia oligospora. The sequence continues at coordinate 1,779,314 of NW_011645772.1, forward strand.
CATAACCTATCGGAATTCTAGGAGATTAAATTTAAATGTTAGGGTTTCAGCCTTCAAGCGATGAGTCTCTCGGATGCGTATTAGGGATTGTTAATTCATATCCAGCGACGTATAGATACCACTCTGTGAACACTATTTTACTATCGAGATTAAATTAAGCTTGTGATATACATCCCATAACATTATTTCTACAGCCACGTCATCATTTTAAGCCCTACAAGGGGTTTTTGTGGTATATTCTGCAGTGAAGGCATAAGTGGGTACAACAACTTTCGGAAATTTCATCGCACTCGCAATTAATTTTCGCATACAGGAAATGGCTTTATAGATGGCTTGTAGAATGTAAGCCAATAGAAATTCGATTTCCATAAATATGCAGCTATATATATTATTCCACCTTCAGCTGTTTAGAATATGCTATTTGATCGGAGAGCATAGCATTTAAACAATTAACTCCTGCAGCCCAATAACTTTATAATCCGAATTACTGGGATCAATACACTAAGACTAGTACCAAAGAGGTTATTCAATTAATCTTAAGGCGTATTAATTAGATGATTAAATTTGCTTAAGAGGCTTGCTGCTAAGGAATGGGGGGGTTTTAGGTGGGGGGAACTAGATCTAATCTTTGGAAAACGGAGATAAATTTGGATGCATGAATGGGCGGGTTTAAGGCGTGTGATGGCAGAGGCGAAGCCCTTATGTACTTTAAACTGAGGTCACATATTACAATTCTAATATTCGGAACTTACTGTAATATGATACTAACGGAAAGAATTCAGAAGATAGGTCTAGCTAGATGTACGTCTGAATCACTGTTAATATCTACGAGTAGATATCATATTTCTGCATGGTGCCTGTTTTGCATATTGCGACGAGTAATAAAAAGCGTGCAGGAACTGAATCAATCACCCGCTAATTTGTTTCAGGAAATATATGCAGGAAAGATCGTCGAGTCAAGCAAGGCAGGAATAGTAGCACATGGTCACATCTTGCAACCGCCAGTTCAAGGCCTCCTGTGCACTTGACCAAGTTGCGTTGTAGTCAAAAATCCAACAGTAGACCCACATGTTTCCTGCAATTCGGACTCCTTGAAATAATTTTGATATTTCTTCCTGTCAATCTTTGAACGAATGAGCAGGGCATTACGGAGTACGGCAAAAAGATACATGTATGGTCGCTTAACCTCGGGAAAACATCGACATTACCGTTATGCACACCCGTAAAACCCACAGCTGGTTGATAGTAGAGTCTTAAAAATCCTCCCCAGCCTGCTCATATATGTGGTACAGAGCTGCAAAGGGATCTTCGACCCGAGATCTTGCGAGGCTGGTGAGATTTCGTACTTGCAGTTGTCATATCTATCGTTTGCTCCGAACTAATCAATCCTTCGATACGACTAGCCGATGACATGCATAAACGGAATAAAAAATAGAAAAATAGAAAAAGAGTACTAAAATCCAACGCCACATACTCGAGTAGTATGAAAGCGAAATAATTCTTACTTAGATGTTGTCAAACCAAATTAGTCGAATCTCGCCGCTCACTGTCTGAGCGGGTCTGGGCTAATGCTGCATGCCATAGACAGGTGCAGACGACTGTGGGATGAATAATCGCATCTGACTGGCTGGATTCAAAACATCTTGTTGGAATGTCTATGGTCATGCTGGAGCTCGCCTGTGTGCCCTCCAGGGCTGCTCCCTGTCAGTTGCCTGCACGGAAGCAGGGACGGTGCTGCTCTGGAGATTTCGATGCGACTTGAGTTCTTAAGCCTGCTGGATTTTGATAGACGGGCTGGAATACTTGCCTCCGCTCGGATCGGCTGATAAACCGATATCGAAATGGTGTGGGTGAAGGGCTTCTATTCACATCATATTTCAATTTCAGCTTGATTTGACACCGAAGGGAGATTAGGTTGGTTGCATTCTTCGGGTATTGCGATATTGCACCTGCCAAAGATGTCGACAAATTAATTGATATCATGGTTATTATGACTTTTTGACTTTTTGATTTTCCAACAAGAAAAAAAATTGCGTCTGTTGCTGAACTGCCTAAACTATTAGATTAAGATGTACCACATGGTATCGAGGCAGACAAGCGATTTGTTCATAAGGGCAGACCCATGGTTAGTTGGTTCCGATTTGTCGATATCTGGATAGAACATCCCTGGCGTCGGTTTTAAGAACAATGTTAGCTCAATACTATACACCGACTGAAGTTAACTGTCAAGGGTCTGTAAATATTACAGCTATCGGATGCAATCGAAACGCAAGTTACCGTTTCTGAGGCCGGAAAAAGAATAACTCAAGAATGTGATTCGAAATAAAATCGTTATTTTTTCTTCAGTAGACGCAGCCTGCAGGTACCGACACGATAACGTTCTTGAGAAGCATGTATGTCCACATGTATGTCCACATGTCGACATATGGTCTGGGGAATTCGAGGCATGTGCGGTGTACTTTAGCGATATCGCCAGGTCACAGTGCAGCGGAAGGATAAAGGCAGGCTTGAAACATGTAACATGTCGGTACCCAAAAGTTCCGTATGGGCGAGCGAACTAATAATCAATTCTCTCCACATGTCTGGGCGTTAGAATTTGAAGCCTCATAATTTAAATTTATAATCGAACATTAAATCTTCCTTGTTTTTTGTTGAAGAAGAGAAATTTATGCTAAAATGGTTGTTAAAACCGACGGCGATTTCAACGAAAGTGGCGGCGTGGCAGGATTAACCCGAATGGTGGTCTTTCAACTGATCAATTATCCCTCTTTCTTCTTCACACGCCTTGCAGATTTTTTTTTGGGATCAAAAATTCCTTGATAACAGCATAAATGACCCCACCGACGAGCCGCTCACGAGATCGTGAAAACCAGACTTAAAACGCCAAATTAAGGCTGTATTCGCATATGCATTCTAAACACGGTATAGATTCGACAGAATGGAGTGTATTCTTTGTTTTTGTTGCAAGCCTCCGCGGGCACCTTGTTGATTGCGCATTTGCCCAGGTAGATAGGCGAATGCTCAAAGGGAATTGAGAAGCTCGGTTCAAGTACCTCAATGGTGCACGGTTGCTAGTGAACAAGGGTCAGCCGGCATCGAAGGCTGCTCTCTCCGATACACTGCGGTACAAACTCATAGATAACCTCTTTGGGTCAACATATTTGAAACTCGCTTTTTTATCTGTGGAATAAAGTGCTCGCTTAGGCCGGGTAGAAAGTGTCTCTGACATCGATATATGTCAATGGATATACTGGTGGCATTTTGTCCGTGATGTTGGGGGCTCCAAGGTGTTCATGTGCCAAATTCCAAACTGGCGGACCCCGTCTTCATATATTGCTGAGGTCTATGATCGACCTTCTAGATTAATACGAGAGTCTTGGCCCGCCTGGATATTTTCGATGGTGTTTTTTTTTTTTGAGGAGTTTTTCCTTCAACCGAGCTCGCAGATTGGGATTTGGTTTTGACATGGATAGTCGAGGTACCTGAAAGGGTCTCATGACAGGCTGCCGTCATGAGCAGCGTCGTACCCTAGCCTTACAACCTGGTGGACTCGACTTGCGCAATACTTTCAGAACATTCTCGTAAAATGTTCCTGACTCAAAAATCTCCAAAAATGCAATGTTGTAGGAATAAATCCTATTGTGAGATCCAGCTGTCTGAGTTTGAATCTGACGTTTTTGTAAGAAACTTTTGCGGCTGGAGAGTGAAACATAAGAAGATGCATCATTAGGACTTTGATCGCTGCCTTTTTCTTTTCTGTCTGTCTTTCGCTGACATGACACCGGCTGGTTTGTACGGGGAGGCCGGCGGTGCCCTCGCTCCACTTGGGTAACTAGAAGGAGAAAGATGGGCGGCGATTGATGCGGGTTATGTTTAGAAAAAATTGTGGGAATTCGGAAGGAGGGAAAGCTAATGCATCATGTCAAGAAACTAAGGCACCGGTGCACTGTACCGGCGATGAAGACGAGCACAGTCGTGTCGATGGCTGTGTTCTATTTTGAATCAGGTACCAGAGGGACAAAACTGCAGATACCAAGTCCATTCATATGATTTTGAAATGGTACTTACCGTCCGGTGATCCTTTCGTCGAGGGCTTGCAGATTTCGCCAGCCCGCTACAAGCGTTCTAAATAAACCCAGGAAAAATATTACATCCTGGATATATTCGTCTACGAGTTACCGCATCATCGAGGCAGGCAGGCAGGCATGTCGGTGTGCTTCCAAAGAGACGGGAAGAAATGAATCTATCAGGCTATATGCCGTTGGTACGTAAGCTAAGCTCGCTCGTGAAAAGCTCGTGGAGTGATCAGATTTCCATCTGAAGATGAAGCACGCACCGCAATCGTAAAAGCCTGCTCGTCGAATTAGCCAGAGGGCAATTGGCCGTCCCCACACTCTGTCAGAACTAGACCCCTGTTCGCACAAGCTCCGCCGCCATCCAACGATTAGAAGGGGGAAAAAAAGTAATAAAACTCGAATCATCTGGTCTTTCTGGGTTCCCGCGTGTATCAGATATATTTCTTCTTCGACAGCATTGTGAGAACCGCACACCCAACGGGTTAAAAGGACAGCAGCCTGGCTGAGGTTTGCCAGGTAACATTTGTATGGGATGATGACCATGGGCGAACTCGTTCCTTCTTGATGTGTATGTAGGTAGACGGCAGAGACGTACGTTATGTATGTATACTATGCCCGTTGGGTCAACGTATGATACTGTCATTTATCAAGCATGTAATGTATACATACCTGGCACTTTATGAGTATTTAGTTAATACTCTTGCAATTCGTTTCACACCATCCTGGTTGGGTTTGGAGGCAGTAGATGGGTCAGGTACGCATTGGATTGCGACAGCCGGATACATCTTAGCAGCTCGAGTCTGGTACCTTTTTTAAGCGGACCCGGCATGGAAACCTGACCTGACCGATGAGGTTATGGATTAGACAAGGTCATTCCCATCCGATAGCGCCTTGAAGCAAGGCACTCCTCCTGTTCTGATATCTCAACTAAGCCATCCTCTTACAAATATTGAGTAGTAGGATCCGAAGGTGTATTGTATGTACCGCACATGTACATTACATACATAGCGTCTACCCTTCCCACCGCCCGTAACATTCCTTGCCCTCCGTTTATTTGTTTCCAGCCGTTCTCGGATAACTATTGAATTGGTACATGCACTTTAGTAGGATCTCGTTTGCACGGTGCTGTACATAGGTACTTACTTACCGACTGTAGTGAGGGCTGTCTGTCTTGATAAAAAGCTTCTCAGCCCCCTCCCCCTCCCCATACCTGGCCCTTCTCTTTTTTTATTTTTTGTACTTGCACCTGTTCTTCTTTTTCTTCTGCTCCAGGAAATCGGGTAGAATAGCATACTTACTTTACCCAAGTAGGTGGTGGTAGCAAGTACTAGCTTGAACGGCTGCAGGTCTACACATACAACATTACTTCTTAGACATACATACATACTATACATATACTGCTGCTGCTGCACCCACTGCGGCAACACACGCCCAGGACAAGACAGACCTCCTCCTCATCCCCATCCTCCTTAACTGTGCATTCACCGCCTCTTTTCTTCTTCTTCTTCTTAATTTCCCACCGACATCATCTTTCTTCAATACATCATCACATTGATAGGATATCTATCGATAGCACGGATTCATTTTATTTTTTATCTCACTATCTCTTAGACAAATTACAATAAGATCTCGTTAAACCTCTTTTGGTCTCCTATTTCTTTTCTTTTAACAGCAATAAAACCCTCCGTTATTGCTTCCTCCAAGGTAATAAAACACTCTCGTGCTCATCTCCCCCTCATCTCTTCCCCCCATCTTCGCCCGTTTGAATCGGGTTATGGTTCCGCTCAGACCGTCTTGATATTCCCCGCAAAAGGATTATATCACTAAGGAACGCTTTCAATTCTTTGACAAACCGTTTTCACTGTGTTCTTGTACACTTTTGGCATAAATATATACTCACAGCCACACAGGGACGTTGTTCTCCAAGGGGTCCTCATTCTCGACGGCTGCTCTTGAAACTTGAAATTTTATTTACGATCCATCTTCGGCTCATTCAAACCTTACGAGATTTACGAACTGCCGTTTTCAAACAGATTAACGGGCACGTTTTTCTGGCACTCGAAATTTACTGATTGCTGAAACAATCAGTCCTGGTCCACACGGTCCACAGACAGAAACACCAAGCGAATAGCTGTTAGGAAACGGGACGGATACGGGAAAGCCCGATTCAAAGCCAATCAAACAAACTGGGGGGCCTGCTCACAGGATTTCCATATCATCACAGTTCCTCAGCATCCTCCTCTCTTTTTCTAGGCCCGATCTCTCTTCCTCTTCCTCCTGATTCTCACAACCTCTTCTTTTCGTCTGCTTGTTTCTCCTTCGACAGAGTCGACTGGATATCCCTCTTATTTTCCCTTCAATAACCGGCGTGGAAGACGGTCTGGTTGGCAGTTTCTGATCCTGCAAGGTACACAAAAAAAAACGGCGCTATCACAGGGTCACTTTATAACCATCACGCCCGCCGATTCGAGGATACTTGACGTTATTTGTACTAGTATCTACTGCCAACTCAAAGGCGCATCGACTAGCCAGCAGCAACTGTTGTAGGACCAACAAACCAACAGTACCAAACTGTCAACTCAACCTAGTCTCCGACCCGACACTTCGGTCCTTTGAGCTTCTGTTCTGTTGCGTGGATTATCTTGCACAGCTGTTAGGCTCTATTTCTGTCGTTCCGACTGTTCCAGTTATAGAAGAGTTCCGTGCCTCTAAGGCTTCTAGATTTGCATCCGGCTCTTTATAACCCACCAATTTTCCACTTTTTATTGGATTCCGACCAGCAAACTTAGGCCTTTTATTCCCATCCTTTCTGCGAAAAATCGGAATTCGAATGTCAGACGACAAAATGGCCATGGAGGTTGGTACCCCCTACCAATTCGACCATGTTACCCACGTTGGATTCGATCACACAACAGGTGGTTTTACCGGACTCCCACCAGAGTGGGAAGCAGTCCTCCGTGGTGAGATCACAGCCGAGGAGGTCAACCGTCGCAGGAACCCACCCAATTATCAGCGACAAAATGCTATGACTGCTCAACGAGGTGGCTCTGGCTCTGGGCGAAGAAAAAAGCAATCCTGCTTTATGGCTTTCTTGGGAAAATGTTTCGGTTCCACATATGAAGACAAGTCACCATCTCCAACCCGCATCGTCAGCTCCAGCAGGTTGGTGGAAACATCTGAACGCCCTTCTTCGGTACCGCCTCCTTATGATAGTGTCAAGTCGTACGATGAGGTAGAACAGAGGCCGGTTAACTCCCCCACAACCGCTACACCGCCTACCCAGTAAGGTTCGTACAAGCGCTTCAACCCCGCCAACGCCTGTTAGTGCCACGACGTCTAACATTTTCTTTAGAAGGACAATGCTTCAAATTTCTCTGCTCGTTTTGGATCAACAATTTCTTTCCTTTGCAGCATTTTTGAGATACCCATATTTTGCATTCAAACAAAAGTAGCACTCCAAATCTACGTAAACCCGACCACACGCATCTCTACATCGAATCCAACCATCATATTTTTTCTTCTTTATTCATTATCCTCTACTTCGGCTTCCTTTGATAACTTTTATCCTCTACACCCCCATACCATTCTGACCATGCTATCGGCAGAACAAATTGGTGGATAAGGAGCGCAATTTTTGAACCTTCTTCATTATCTTTTTCATTCCGTTGGTTTGGATATCTCTTTCCGCCTTCCCTTATTCCAATCGTCATCATATCCGGGGAGCTTTTGATCAAGCTTTAGGAAAGGCTTTGTCCTTTCACCATTACATTCGTCGGGATCTATTAATACCTTTCCCTTCTTGCAACTATATTTCTGTTTCTTTTCTTTTTCTTTTTCCTTTTTTTTTGTCCTTTTTCTTTTCATTTGACTGCTTGCATTCTGCTTAACAACGTGACGACCGAAACGACTCTCCTTCATACTTTCTTCTGTCGCACTATATCATTGGTGCCTCTTCATTTATCATTGAATTCATTATGGGGGGTCTTACTGTTATTTTGTTATTTTGTTGTTCCCGTTTTGCTTTGGCAACATGTTCGAGTACTTTAGCGGATGAGTGTGCATGTGTATCTGTATTTGAGGAACTACACAGCTTTGAGTTATCAAGCTGATCGGGCCTTATATATTTTCGGGCCTTGGGAGTGGAGAATAGAATTTTATAGTTTCCTCGAGAAAACTAAGGATCTCAATTTCGTGAAGTCGTAGTAATATTATACTGGAATTATAAATGACAATATGCAATAGAAACTACGTCCGTCTATCGTACATACATAGAGCTACATCAACCGGAGCCATCGAAACAACCAACCAAAATCATATTAACGCTATCGAACCTAACTTACTCCACGATAATCGCAAAGTTATTTCTCTTCCCACCCGGTAACAACTCCGTCTTTTTGAACTTCTTCCTGCTCCCGTTGCCAACAAACTTCCATAAATAATATACCAACTTCGGAGACAACTTTCTTCGAACCATTTCATATCCCATGGATATCATTATCTCCTGCAGCCTGTCTTCGGTAAGATATCTACTGTTTGTAACGCACGGGGCCGGTAGTACAAGGAACATGGCTGGGAAGGTACTCGACCAGTCTGTTTCTGTGGTTTCTTTGTTTGTACTGTTATTTGATAGCGATTTTAACCTCTTGCGACGTCTCTCTAGTGCTTGTTCCATGAATGATGTTATGTGCTTTAGCATATCTCCTCTGCCTGATGGTGTTGGTACGTAGTTTAGCACTAATGAACAGGAGATGATATCGTATCCATCGTCAGCTAATTGCGGTACCGGGAATTTCATGAAATCCTGTTTGAGGATTTCATCCGGGTGTAGGGAGTTTAGGTCCATTAACGTCCGTTGGGGTTTTGGGAAGTAGGAGTGTATTGTGTTCGTAGGTGATAGACAACCTATTTCTAGGAGTCTGTAGTTCGATAGACCTTCATCACTACCATCACTGCTGCTACTGTTGTTGTTGTTGTTGTCGCCATTGCTGTTGGAGTTCTTCCCGCTATGTGATTTTTTGTGAGTCGGTTTTGGGATTCCAAGTTCTATGAACCAATCTACGAGGATTTTTGAACTATCTCCACCACGTTTTGAAGATTGTCCTGAGACACTGGCACGTTGGTAGGCTTCTAGACCGCCTGAGGAGGATAGTTTTGAGGTTAATTCTGCGATTGTGGTTGTATCGTTTTGTTGGATTGCTTGGGAGAGACGTTTTTGGGTGGTGTGGTGGGAACGGATTAAGGTGCGGGAGAGTTTCGAGGGGAGAGGAGGGTTAGTGGTGGTGGTAGAAGAGGAAGAAGGAGGGAGATGACCATTTTTGCGACGGGAGAGGAGGGAGGAGGTTGGTTTCCGCTTTTTTTTGGATTTGGTGGAGGTCATGACATTGTTATTGTCGTGATGGTGTTTTTTTTGGTGGATGTTGAAGAGAAGAGAGAAAAGGTTGAAGGTTCTGGAACATCCTGGAAGGGGACCGATTCCCTTGGCAGATGAGATCTCAAATTTTAGATCTTTAACTAGCTGAGCTCTACTTTGTCACAAATCTTCAAATCTTCATCATCACATCAGCTACTCCTACCAGCTTCTATAAAGCTATAAAGCCCTTTATTCTATATATTTTATATAATCAAGCAACCTCCTACCTGAAAGAATCAGTATCATCTTTATTACCACATCATTTCATAATCTATCCATAGTACACAGTACACAGACCCCTCCAAAAAGAAGCCCCACCAACCAGCCATGGAAAAAGTCCTCGCCTGGTCCGTCGCCGCCTCAGCGCCCGAACAAGAGGGTGAAGACCGTCAACTCCCCCGTCTAGACCAAGATGCTCTAGCTCAGCTGCTCATGGGCGGCAAAAGCGATGCCGATATGATGATCGAAGCTATGCAATGTATCACCGACCCCACAGCCACCCTCGAAAACCGAGAAATCGCCTTCGATAATTTCGAACAATTAGTTGAGAATCTCGATAATGCGAATAATATGGAGAACCTTAAGCTTTGGGATCCACTCGTTAGGCAATTACAGGCGGTTGACAAGGAGATGAGGTTTATGGCGGCGTGGTGTATTGGGACTGCTGTGCAGAATAATGAGAAGAGTCAGGATCAGGTAGGTTTCTTTCCCTCTTTTGTCTCCCTCTCCCTCCCCCTTCTTTCTTCTAGAGTGATGATGCTAATATGTTTGGATGATATTTTAATAGTTCCATAAAACCGAAGGTGTAGAAAAACTCATCCACCTCGCTTTGAACGATTCCGCTCCCGATGTTAGATCGAAGGCTCTCTACGCTATCAGCAGCTTTGTCAGGAACCACCAGCTCGCACTGGACCAGTGCCTTTCAAAGCTACCGGACGGGTTAAAAGAAGAGTATTCTCAAAAGAGCTTGAGTGCTGAAGATATGGACGGTATAGACGAGCTTAGGACTAGATTGAAGTCGGAAGGGAACAAAGTCGCTGCATAAATCATTTTCTCGAATCCCCTTCATACGATATTGATAGAAAAAGTGCTTTGCGAGTTAGGCGTTCAGAGGGTGGTATTTGATGATTCCCTTGGAGTACGAGGTCTTCTACTTTTTTTTTCGCTCTTTAGATTGTGTGTACATAGAGTATTGAATATTATCTCATCATGAAGAATATGAAAACCGTAGTATTTTTACCATAATTTCCACTAAATTTAGAAGTTCTGCTGTCGAATCATCTCGAAAGGATTTGACGAGGCTCATCACGTGACATTGAAACTGGATTTCAAAGCCTGTCGCGCCTCCCATCTCAACTGCATCTGCGTCACCAAACATCACCACTCCAACATCCATAAACCATAAACCATAAACCAAAACCAAACCAACCCACAAAAAAACAATGCCACCAATCCGTACACGAAACAAGCGCAAGCCTCCACCGGATGGCTTCGATGATATCGAAGATACCCTTCTCGAGTTCGAGAATAAGATGAAAGACGGTTCGTCGAAAGCCCTTTTGCCTTATGGAAGAGAAAGAAAAAAGAAGGAGCTAACAGAAACTTCACAACAGCTGAAAACGCGCCTCATGATGGCAAACGAAGGAACGAGGTGCTATGGCCTATCTTCCAGATCTCGCATCAACGTACGTAGGGAATCAATTAAAATCACTACTATCATTCTTTCTGTCCCACGGGAACGTGCATGAGGTGCGTTCGTTTCCCGACCCGTCCGTTATCACTCCCTTTCCGATCGTAAAGCTTCTTTTCTCTCTATCTCTTCATGGTGGAGGAGGAGAATGGAGAGGGAGAGCTCTACGGAATCCCCCGTTACCAAAAATGGACGCTCAAAAAAATAAAATAAAATAAAAAACAAAAACAGGACAATCCCGTCTAACATCTACTTTTAATCTGTTCTTAGGCTCCCGTTATATCTACGACATGTACCTCAAAGAAGGCATCAGCAGAGACCTCTACGACTGGCTTCTAAAGAACAAATACGCGGACCCGCTACTTATCGCCAAATGGAAGAAACAAGGGTACGAGAAGCTATGTTGTTTGAAGTGTATTCAAACCAAGGAGACGAATTTCGGTTCGACTTGTATTTGTCGTGTTCCGAAGGCGAGGATGACTGGAGGGAACGCTGTAGAGTGCGTTAATTGTGGATGCCAGTGAGTTTTTATTACCCTTTCTTTCTTCTCTTCTGTTGGTGTTCATGGCTGACAAATGTGGTTTGTAATATAGTGGTTGCGCATCGAGCGATTAGAAAGAGGGCTACTTCGTACCTTAGATACTTTTTTACAGACAGACTGAGAGGGAGAAGTGGTTCTCAACGGTTATCTGTTGGGCACCAAAGAATACAACTTATAACCCGTTGGCCCATACCACTGCAATCAAAGATGATTTTCAATTATACGAGAGAGAAAACATCAGACCTGTAACACAAAACAGGATGCCGGGGTAATCGGAATTTTTATTTTTGTCTTTGTCCAACGGCGAAATCCTGTTAACTAATGGGAAGAGGGGGAACGGGGCTTACGAAGAACCGTTTATGGAGCCTATCACGGGAAAGGCGTTATGATTTGGCCAATTTCTTTTTTTTGGTGGAAAACAAGAAAAAAAAGGTATATTCCGTTTTTTTTTATTAAACAGGGATGCATGGGAGTTGCGATTGTGTATACTATATGAATACTACAGGGAAACAAAAGATTATTTCGATTTACAACATTGCATTACCGTTAGACTGAATCTTTTGATAGACATCTTGTGAAAGTAGTATTCTGGTGTTTTGTGGATTGTAGATGGTATGTACATCTACCTAGTGATCAATGTTTCAATTGATTATATACAGGCTATTTCGTGGTGAAACGTTGAACCATCATCTTCGTCATGTCAGCTGTGAAACCATCCCCCCGATTTAGCCTCTCAAAAGCAACTCTCAAGTCGAGTAACTCAAAAACAATACTTCAAAGCCTTGGTTGGAAGCTGTACGAAAACGAAAATTCGAAATGCAGAAAACAAAGTAAAGAAGAAACGCCATAACCCGTACATGTATGTATGAGAATATAATACCAGATTACTTCATAAAAGTTCCCATCGAGAGAAAGAAAGAAAGAAAGAAAATACACCATCAAACATTAGAACTACCCACACCAGCCTCCTTTAACCAATTTTCACGGCATATACAACGGCAAAGTCTCATCCCCCGCCTCAGGATCATGCACACTAGTAGTACCAACATCCACCCTCGGTCGATTACTAGTAGCATACCAATACGTCGGTGGAGCCCTAACAGCCTCAACACGTTCCGCAATAATCTGTTCTCTAGTAAGACCCGTTGTTTCTTCCGGTTTTGGTTCTTCCTCTCCTCCTCCTCCTGCTCTTTCTTCATCTCTTTGTCTTCTCCAACCTGTTATTCTTGTTGTTGCTGTGGTAGAAGTTGAATATGAAGAAGTGGGACGGATTCTTGACCAGAGGCTTGATGCAACTGATACAGGTCTTGCGGCTGTTTGGGGTGGTGATTGGGGTGGAGACGATGTAGTGGTGGTGGTAGTAGTATTGCTTGATGTACTTGTTTGAGGTGGGGAATAAGGGGGTACGAGGGAGACGGTGGCGTCGAGTGAACGTCTTTGACGGAGTTTTTGGCGGTATTCTGCGAGTTGGAGGTATGAGAGGTAGGTTGTGTATATTGATAATATACTGTATATCCGAAAAAAGAAATGGTTAATATTATATATACTACTAGAAGAAGAAGGAGGAGAAGGAGGAGAAGGAAAAAGGGGATATATTCTACTTACATACAAACCACCAAACAAATAAAGAGTATCCATAGTCCTACCCCCGGTGTGCTCGGAGTCGATATCTGTCTACTCTGCGCTGCGGATATCGCTTTTGAATAGTTGATCCGGGCGACTATTGTCCCAGCTAGCGATGCGATCCACAGTGCGAGGATGAATACGTCGGCCCCAAACCCTTCGATGGGGGAGAGTACTACATTGAAACAGATAAAGAAGAAAGAGGCGGTTGAGAGGAAGATATATAACGAGATCTATAATTATATTTTAAGATCAGTTAGTTAGGTAATTGGTCGAAGAGTTTAAATCAGAATAGAATAGAACAAAGGACTCCGTTTCTGACTTACGCAAGTGATAGCAAGAATATACCCCCACCCGCCGTCGATAGTAATAAACTTGGGCGCATTTCTACCATACGAAACTCTAGAATTGGCGGTGATAACAAAAAATGGTAGACAGATTAGACAGCCGAAGGATTGGATGTAACGGATGAGTAACCATCGTGCTTGGACTCTGAACGTAGGTCTGTTATCATACTCCGGCCCGAAGTAGCCGTTTGTTGTTCGACGCATGTTTTTTTTATAAAAAAGATATTAATTATATTATATATCTTCTTTTTAATTAGAAGAAGTGTATATAAGTTATGTGAGTTTGGTTTCTTTTGGTTATAGATTAGAACTGATAGGCCCCGAATGGAAGGATATTAGATTTTTGAAACGAATGCGCTCCAGTCCGTCAATGCTGAAACGTTATATCTGTGTTGATAATGTGTCTTTTTTTGTATATGCGATTGCAGATGAGGTTATCTTCAAGCAAGAAACAATTAACAAGAAACTAGAAAGATACATGATCCGGTATATTCATACTTAGATATATACTAGATCTATAGAGTCCCCTCTAAACCAACATTTCTGAACAAAAACATTCTTAGTCATAGTTAAACCAAGGCTGCCGTTCTGAGGATTCTATTCTAAATTAATATATTTACAGGGGTGGCGGTGGTGGTAGACCTCTCTGAGATCATAGCTACTCTGACTTAACTGTTAAAGTCGGGCCATCGGTTTAGCTTAGCTTCGCCTGCGTAGCCTAACAAACAGGTACCCAACCTAACCCACCAAGCCGCAACCAGAGTTTTTGTGAACGGGGTTACCAGGCACCAAGACCGAAAAAAATCCGCAGCCGGCAAGGACCAAAGAACGGCCAAGGCTGATTTGGGACAAAAGATATAGCACTCGCTTTTAGCCCAGGCCCAGATTATAGCGGCCCTCGCCCCGACTGGATGTATGTACCCACCTGTTATGCAATGTCGAGATGTGGTCTCGTGCGAATGCTGCGGTACGTTTATCAATCTATTCAGTATGAGATCAAGATGATAAGTGTGGAAGTGTTAATAGTATAGCTATAGATGAATTCGCCTAACCAGATGGAGATCGAATTAATTCCAAATCTATAGTGAAGATGAAACGGCCTTCGGGTCTATGAATTCAAGTCAACCTTTTCAGGCCCGGTTGAGGCATGCGGCTGTTCGGTTACTATACTATTGGTGCTATTGCAATATATACCTTCCACAAGGCTATGACGTTTCCCGCCCGCCTTCCGTCGGCTATCGATCGCAGAAGAATGATTTGTATTATTTATAATTAAGTATCTCACAGAATTGAAAGCCTTTCCAAGTATGTTTTTCTTCGGTTCTTTTCGTTATAAACACAATTCTTTCTTTTTCATTCTAATACATACTAAGTAAAGGTGAGCACCTGACCAGACCGAGAGATCAGCCGTGAGAATGCTATAGTAGAGTTATTAATCTAACTAGCTTCGCTAGCTGTAGCAGAGCCTCCTCCAAACATCTTGGTGATCTAGTCATGAGGCTCAAGCTATCAAGATCGCTCCTTTTAGATCATCTCTGCCTGAAATCAAGGATGGAAGAAGAATAAGGAAAAAAGGATAACTAAACTCCAAGCCTGGGTGTGGTCGGGCATACGGACAATATCAAGCATTACTCCCCCAAAATTGACAAGGCTTTCCCCGCATCCCCACAATAAATCCAAAAGAAAAAGGGCAATCAGTCTCCATATAAATTCTTTCCTTTTCGCCTGCTTGTTCAAAAAAAGAGAAAGCTGCAGGATTATATAGCAACTCTAGCAATAGGACAGGTATATTGCCGGCGCAGAAAGAATGTCTCGAAAAATAACTGGAAAAAAAAAAGGAAATATGTAGAAAAAAGAGAGGGGAGGCTGTCCAAAATCCTATTCAATACATATAAACACCATATCGGACTGTACCCAGAAACTTTAATCGCATACGAAATCGAAAAAAAGTCGAAACTCACATGAGCACACACTTCCCACCATTAGGAGGCTGCGCCGGGTTCTGCGACTTTTCGATTTCTG
This sequence comes from Orbilia oligospora ATCC 24927, assembly GCF_000225545.1. Taxonomy (NCBI): domain Eukaryota; kingdom Fungi; phylum Ascomycota; class Orbiliomycetes; order Orbiliales; family Orbiliaceae; genus Orbilia; species Orbilia oligospora. The sequence continues at coordinate 1,795,023 of NW_011645772.1, forward strand.
CGACCAACAACTCGAACGCCTTTGCTACGTTCTCGTTATGTCTGGCAGAGGTTTCGGTCCAAGAGCACTTCCATTCCTCGGCGAGCGCCTTGCCTTCCTCAGGTGATACCTGTCGTTGGATGTGAAGATCGGATTTATTACCGACTAACACGCAGGGGACCCATTCTGCACCCTGTGTTTCTCCGTACTAAAGTGATTAGCTCACATTCTTTTTTTTTTTTCCGTTTTTGATTTCATGAAGACAAAAAAAAAAAAAAGGCTTACAAGATGGTTGAGGATTTTATCTCTAATGACAGTGACCATATCAAACGATTGCCGGGAGGTGACGGAGTACGCTATAAGGTACCCATGGATCCCAATTGAATGTTTCGATTGGAGAATACTATATTCGTCCTGACCAGCGGTATCGACGATTTCGGTGGAGTAATCCTGTCCCTTATATTTGATAACGGTACTGAAGGTGTTTTCGATTGTTGGGTAGTAACTCTCGACGAAATGATTTTCGACGAACTGGACGGTTAGGGAGGATTTCCCTGTTCACGCACAAACAATACCAGTTAATAGATTCCTTGTGGGCATGAAATACTCTCAACATATAGAACATTGAGAAGGAAAGAAAAGAAGAAAAAGAAGAAGAAGAAAAAGAATAATAATAATGATAATAATACATACCAACAGCCCTGCTCCCGACGATGGCAACTTTTCTTTGTTTGACAGCCGGCATCCTTCTAGATTTTCGTTTACTATTATTATCAACTGATTCGGTTTCGCTACCTTTCTGTTCGCCGGTTATCGAGGGAACGGAATGGTGTCTGGTATGATGATGATGCTGATGCTGCTGATGAGGCACCGACGTTGAAGCGACAGATGCTCTAGGAGTATACTCTGGTGGAAGATTTGAATTCGCACCGGGAGACGACTGCTGGTGCTGCTGGTGCTGCTGGTGCTGCTGGTGCTGCTGGTGAATACGAGATATTTCGTCACTGTCGGGACTAGCGACAGAAGCTGGGTTGTTGTCCGGGGTTGGGTTTAGCACTGCAGGCAATCGGGCAGGTCGGGCGTTCGCTGAAGAAGAAGACTGGGTATCGCCTGAATCGCCCGCACAGGCGCAGGGGAAAAGTGAGGATCGTATGGTGGCTCGAGTGAGATTTGGAGCTGCCCGGCTGGGGGGAGTTCCCTCGTTTATACGAATTCTACGAGGTACTTGGAATTAAAGCAGGTAGGTATGCGATCGATATAAGTTTTTTTTTGTTTTTAGATCGAAAACAGCGATGCACGATGAGAGAGATTGTTAAGCTTTCGGAGGCCTCCGGTGACCTGCCGCCCGCTGTTAGATGGGTAGATTCATGTAAGTATGGGAAGTAGATATGTATTGATTGATATATATATATATATATCTAAGAAGCAATCTACTAGAAATAAGAAGGGAGAGGTTATATAATATATAAAAAAGAGGAGAGAAGAAGAAGAAGAAAAGAAAAGAAAAAAAGATAAGTGGCGGGTTGTAGTGTAGTTAAAGAGCTGCGATGGATGAACCCGGAGGAGTTCTTGGTATTGAGCAACTGAATGACGCCAGCCAGACGGTCTGTTATGTAACAACACTCTTCCACAGGACACTATTACATAGTACCGACAATGGATATGAGTAAGAGTAAGGGTAAGAAGTATGGATGTTCGAAAGCATGTGATGATTTATGTGCAATGCAGCCGGATTCACATTCCCACGGTCATTGCATGTCTTATTTATTACTTAAGTCAGTATCCTTACATGTAATAAGTAGTTAAGTACTTATTTGATTTTGATTGTCGGTGCAACATAGCTTGGTGGGTGGACATGGCCATGGCCGGGCATGGACCCTTGCAATGGCGTGCATATTTCCATGTCCGAGCACAGTCAAGGCCTGTTTCTGCTCCATACCATACTTACAATATACTTCCACGTAAACGTTAACGTTTACTATCGATAAGACTTCATCCATTCGAATTCCAGATGCTCCGTCAATAGATATACACATTATATATCTTCGCGTCTGCTCGATTCTCATCCGAATTAGACTCCTTCTAATCTTCGGGTTTCGCGGTATCGAATACGACAACCCGCAAAGATGCCTCCAGGTCAGGGTCAGCCCCAGAGGCGCCCGGCGCAGAACGAAGATGTACGTCTACTATAATCACCACTCTAGCATCGACATGTTCACGAACAGTGATAGCCATCAATTGGGCTTTTTTTAAAGGCTTCGAGCTAACGGTGAAATTCGCATCATAGACGCCGATATGGAGGACAATTGTGAACAGTGTCATCATGGTCATCGCGTTCCAATCCATCTGGAGTCAGTAGCTGTCCCTCTCCAATCCACATTGACAAACTCCTCAAAATGCTTCAAAGACTAAGGAACTAACCCTATTTTAAATTCTATTTTCTTTTTTGGAAAATATAGAAATAGCAGGAACACAGATGGGATGGGTCAAGCCGGGCCCGGGAGCTGCTAACAAAGCTGCTCCCGTCTACCCTGCCCCTCCTCTCGACCCCTCCGAAGCGGACCAGTATGAATATAAAGGTGTACCTGACATGATCTATCCTCTCTGGGAGTTCTCTCAACCGGTCGACATCTCCGTATATATTACCGAACATCCCGGTGGCCTCAATCTCGCAGATCCCGCAATCATCCAGCAAAACCGCGTCTTCCACACCGAAAACTATAAAATGGATGACACCAGCGAAGACAGGGGGGTCAGCACAACCGTTAAATTCAGCGATCATGTTCAACATAATGGAACCCTCTGGGCTGTTATATATGTCCACAAGCACGGAATCACAGACCACGATGCCTCGAACAGCTTTGCACAATATAAATTGCTTACCCGGTTTATGCCGAAGAAGAAGATTGCTAAGGTTAAGAAGCTTTTGGGTGGGAACAAAGACGAAGAAGTCGAGGAGGAGGTCGAATCGGAACCACATACCGAAGGACCCACCGTCGCTACTTATTGGCATCCAAATGTTACAATCAATATAGTCGGAAACACCGGACCCCAACAGTATCCTAGCATGCACCCGGCGATGCGACAACATTATAGCTTGGAAAGAAATGGTGCGCGAGACCAATACGGAAAGAACAGTTGGTTCTACCCGGTTGTCTTTGTCAATGACTTTTGGCTCCTAAAGGAACATATGATGCCAATCAACGAGACCGTCAAGTAAGCTCATTCATTTCAGCTATTGGTATTACACCCTGATCCTAATCTTTATCAAATAGGACCCAAGACTTGCACATTAACGTTTACAACATCCCAAACTGGAAATACAACATCTATGCCTCCATGGACCAAGCGTTCAAGGTACAAGCCCAGCAGAACAATGCCCAGGGAGCCGAACTCGAGGAAGTAAAGCGTATTCTAATCGACACCAACATCTACCTCCTCTCCACTACTATTATCGTCTCCCTTCTTCACACTGTCTTCGAAATGTTGGCCTTCAAGAGCGATATCGTAAGTTCCCTACAATTCAAAATATTTGGAATATCCAGGCACTAATTGATGTGTGCCATATATAGTCCCACTTCCGTAATAAGAAAGATAATGTCGGTGTCTCCTTCCGCACCATTCTTGGCAACGTCATTATGCAACTTATCATCTTCCTCTACCTCATTGACAACTCGGATGGCACTTCATGGATGATCTTGTTCGGTCAGGGGACAGGTATACTAATAGAAGCCTGGAAAATCACCACGGTCGTCAACGTCAGAGTCCGTGAGGCTCCAGGCACTTTACTTGGTTATAAAATCTCCTTCGAAGATAAACACAAACTCAGTGAAACCGAAGAGAAGACGAAGGAGTATGATGAAATTGCGTTTAAATATTTGATGATTGTCGCGGTACCGCTGTTGTTGGCGTACGCGGGTTATAGTTTGGTTTATGAGGAGCATAAGAGTTGGTATAGTTTTATTATCACGACACTTGTTGGTGAGTATAATATCTTCCGTTTTATTTCGCTAGTAATTTTTCTGGGGGGTTGTTGGCTAATGAGTGTAATAGGGAGTGTCTACGCATACGGGTTCTTGATGATGGTACCTAGTCTATATATCAACTACCGTCTCAGGTCGGTGGCTCACATGCCAAGAAAGACTATGATGTACAAGTTTTTGAGTACGTATAGTCTCCTGAGCCAAAGAAAGAATACAATTTACTAACCCTGGCTTTAGACACCTTCGTTGATGACCTATTTGCCTTCACTATTAAGATGCCAACACTCCATCGCATTGCAACCCTTAGAGACGACGTGTAAGTTTTCTTCTATTTTTTAAAACTAGTAGCTAGACCGTGATGAGACTAATATAATTACAGTATCTTCTTCATTTATCTCTACCAACTCTGGTCGTACCGCGTGGACTACAGCCGTGTCAACGAATTCGGCCAGGGAGGTGATGGAGAAGATGATGAAAAGAAGGAAACAAAGGCAATAGAAGAGAAAGATGAGAGCACAAAGACTGAAGTAGAGGAAGAGAAGGAAACAAAAGCGGAGAGCTCGAAGGAAGGTGTAAAACAGAGGAAAAAGAAGTCAGGTTAATGTTATAATGGAAATTGGCGGAAAGGGATGGTTCTTTCTTTTTACCATACGTCGTTTGGTTTGTGCATATATATAGATGGGCAGAGCGTATAAATATATGAAATGGCATAGAAATCATGGAAATTGAATGAACTTGTTGGTCTATCGCGTATGGAGGGTTACACAGGCTAAATGTCCATCAATATAATATATAAGAGCAAAAGGGCCTTTGCTTCGGATGGTTTAACATACGGAAAATAGCAGAAAATAAATCGAGACGATGAAAACCGTTTACTAAAATCCACGAGTCTTATTTAATTGAGAAGTCGCGTGGCAGAAAATACTATAATAGATACGCCTGCTCTGAGTAGATCCGTTGTAAATGCCTCTGGTCACCCTAATATAATTAAATATCTACCTAGGTACCTATATATAGCACTACTAAATTATAAACTCGAACCCTTTCGTCCTTCATACCTTCAATTTCTCAAGAAGCCCCATATCCTTCCTAATACTCCTCCTCTTCACAACAAGTGCGATTTCTCCGAGAGCAAGTGTATTAATAACAAATGCAGCGATGGATGCCCATAATACCATTTGCTGTTCAAAATACATTAGTTATAAACCCCAGGCATGGCAGAGTGACCGATGTTCTTATTGTTTAAAAAGACACTTACATGCATATTACAAGCCGAATCGAAATCAATGCTTGGAAAATGTCTTGTTCGGGCTAAAGTTACACGACTACAAGAGTAACTGTATAAATCTATTTTGGCCAAGTCAGCATGATTTCCATGTGTAATCTGATATCACCACCCCCTCAAATGTAAGGATCTATTGAACGAATATATATGTATATATGAGGCAGAAAAAATACGAACCTTTCCCCTTCTTCAACCCATGATACAATCCCGCCGCCAAACCCCACAATGCCGTAAGAATACTAGTAGCCACACACGAAAATACATCGAACTTGCCATCTTTATGTGGCAGACGACGGCATGTACAACATGATACAACCGTGGTTATGAAGTTTATAATTATTGAAGTTGCGGCGAAGCCAATCATTAGAAATCTATTGATATATTTTTAGATGTTCTTAGTCAATTATTTCTGTTTAAATCAATGAATCGATAGTGTATGTAATAGGACTTACACTGGGAGTGTATACGGCTTCATTGGCCATGCTGTGATGTATGGTGCTGTTCCTGGACGACCACGGCTTATTCTGTGGTATCGTGATTGTTCCCATATTTGGTATGCATCGATTGCGAAGATGACCTAGTTTGATATGTATAAGTTATTTTGGGGATTTAAAATTTAAGAAAGCGTGTACGTACGACGAGAAGACTATTTATCAATTCGATGAAGTGTTAGCGAGTACTTCTTACGATAGGGATATCAATATTAATATATTTTGGAGAACTGAACTATACCTCAATAATAAATTCAGCAATCTAGTTGAAAACCTCAGAGCGCATAACCAGTTTCTTATCTTCTTTACATCATCAACATATTATCAGTTAAGTAGTAATTATCAAATCACAGATACCCCATGGCCAGAAGAGGATTCTGAGAGTATACATACCTGATCCCTCCTCCTCAGCTCCTTCAACTCCTGCCTCTCAAACCCCTCTTTATCCAAATCAATTTCCTCCGTAACCCCCTCAAATTGCGTCTCCAACAAAATCCCCCTCTGAGACTCCATAAACCCGAAGTCATCATCATAAGGCCCACTCCCCGTCGAATAACTCATACTCCCCCCACTACCACCATTCGTACCCTTCCCATCATTACCATTACTATTATTAAGATTCCCTCCACTCCCTCCTGCTCCACCGCCTCCAGAATCCATTCTCCGACTAGTACTGTTCGACCGATAGTACGGATAGGATTGGTAGTAAGCCTGTGAACGGCTGGCGTAGTTACTTCTACTGCCGTTGTAATATGAGGACCTTGAATATGAAGTTGAGTTACTACTATTGTTGGTATTGTTATTGCGCTGTTGTCGTTGGGCTGTGGTGGTGGTGGTATCGCCGTAGATCACGCTGGAGATCTGTTGTGGCTTCATGAGATGTGATCGGGAGGGGGATATATACGTGGGAGTTTTTTTTATTTATTTTATTTTTATATAGTATATATGATGAGAATGGACAAGTTGGTTCTGTAGTCGCGTGGGAGGTGGCTTGAGGTTGTATATGGGGTCTTATTAGGGGGTTTAAGGGCACATGGGAGGTTTGAGGGGGAGGGACTCAATTTCCGCCTCCTCTTCTTCTTCCTCTTCTATTCGTGATACTTGGTCTTTGGGAAGAAATTGGGGCATAAAATCTCCATTAAATGCTTAATCTAACGCATGGGTCCTGTTGGGCCTTGAGATTCTGCTTTGAGGTAGTTTCCGTATGACCCTGAGATTCATATTTCTGTTCAAAGGTTGAACCGAGTTTTTAAGTCCAAGTATGGCCATAGGAATGATGCTATGATTCTAAACGTGAATAAATTTTTTTTAAAAAATAAGATATCTATATCTCGTCTTCCTCATCATCCCAATCGTCCTCTCTCCCAGGTACATACAATATCCTACCCCCAGTCCCACCTTCCTCACTCTGTGCATCAAAGTAAGGTAACACCACCCCTTCCCTATCACTCTTCTGTTTCGCCGTCAACCCCAATGAGAACGTAAGATCACTATCTTCCACCGCTCCTCCACTCCCATTCCCCGAAGAAGAAGCTTCGACAATAGTAGGATTATAAGCCGGATGATCCTCAAGTAATATCAACCTCTCCTTCGACTTTTTAGAAGGCGCATGACATAACAAGAAAAACCACTCGCTCATAGCTCTACCAGACATCCGTCTATGTTCTAGTTCGTATATCAACCCTCGTGATTTATCGTTGATACCACAGGTCTCACACCATCCGGTGTTAGAACCAAGACTTGTCAATGATCCTTCTATTCCTTCGTCAAGTCCAAAACTCGGGGGTGGTAGTGATTTATCCAATGCCCTCTTTTGGGTAAAGATGTGGGAAGGGGAGTAGACAGTTATTAGAGTTGTACAAAGGTATTTTAAAAGATCTAGGGGATCGGGATTGTATGCGTTATTTGTAGATGTAGATATTCGGGGGATGTCGGTGTGGTATGTTGCTATGATTGTGACTGATGGGGCGAGGATTGAAGATAGGAAATAGGAAAGACTCATGTTGGATTTTGCACCTCCTACTTCTTCGCTGGAGATTGATACCAAATGGTTTGTAGAGTCAATGATTATCATATTTTGAACCTTTGTAGGATCTGGATGTCCTCCGCCGGTTGCTGGGGTGGTGGCAGCAATGAGTTCCCGTTGTAAAGCATCCAGTGATTTACCACGGGCTTTTAATATTTTGGTGACATTCTTTGGAGGTCGGAGTGTGGTGAACGAGATGTAGATTATGTTCACCCGTAGTAGCTATATATTCATCCTTGCATTATTAGTGTCTAAAAACTTTTTTTATTTTTAGGTAGTATCTGGTGAATGAAGCCTTTTCCCCACCTTTGCTCGGGAGATATATTCTTCTACTAGAGGTGCAGAGGACTGTTCTAAGCTGTCTAAAATGAGTGTGAACGGTGACGGTGTGCCCCGTTGGGAGAGAAGTCGGGTGCCCAGAAGTAGATTATGGGTTCTGCGGTATTGCACCGTCTTTGCATTGGCTTGTGGTGGGGCCATTATATCATATGGATACCTGCGGGGAGGTCTGATGATGAGGTATGTAACTTTGCTAATCCTCGAAGAAAAGACGTCTGATGTGTGTGAGAGTACTACGAGAGAAGGATGGATCCTATGGGTGATATTGAGACTGAGATGGTATCGATATCGATATCGATACTACTTCTTTTGGGTATTTGAATTTTGGAGCGGGAATGAGTAAATGCATGTTGGATTTTGTTGCAATTTTTCTGGCAAAACTGAGTTGTTTTATCCCCTCCAAGTTTATGTATGCCTCGAAATGGTGCAGGGATTTACTTCCCTTCAACGATGCCACCAATTCTTTCACCCATAAGGGATAATATACCTTGAGATTTCACATTTTAATATTTAATCTAAGCATCTCAAATCTCGAACCTCCCCGAACAAAAAAAGAGAGAAAGAAAGAAAAAAAACCACGGAGGTTGCGCGGGGATGTCATGTCTCCAATGTCCTCCACCCCAGCCGGCTCTGGGAAAATCTGGCTGATAACCTCCGCAACATCCCCACTGGGATTCTCAATTGCCCGACAAGCCCTTCGTAACGGCGATAGCATCGTTGCCGGTTGTTCAGTAGAGGAGTACGCTGCTTGGAAGGACTCCCAGAATGGTAGCCAAAATGCAACAGGTAACAACACAAAGGGGAGGCGAGGTTCGAAAGTTGATGCTGCGGGGGAGGAGATCAAGAGTTTGGATGTTGGATATTTGAGTCGTTTGGGTGGGTCGGCGTGTTTGGTGGTTTCGCTGGCTACGAAGTAGGTAGCCCTATAAAACTATTATAATATAATGCTTTGGGGATATAGGTTTGTTATATGATCTATACTAATGGAACTTTCCTTAGAAACCTTACGTCCTGTCAGGCAGCTTTGGCTCATGCGATTTCGACGTTTGGTCGTGTGGATATCCTCCTTAGCTGTACTAGCCATAGTAAGTCTAAATACACTCTAATCAGTTATCCGAATTGGAAGAGCTTCTCTTTTATTGATATAATAAACCTAGCATACTACGGGTCCATAGAAGAAACCAGCGAATGGCAGGCCCGCGAACAATTCGAAGTATCCTACTTCGGAACCATCAACATCGTCAAAACCATCGTCAAAGACATGCGAGAAAGAGGTACAGGAGGCCATATAATCTGCCTCACAAGTCTAGCCGCACAAACAGGAACACCGGGTTTATCCCTCCTTACAGCGGCACACCACGCCGTCGAGGGTTTCACAGAGGCACTAGCTTTTGAAATAGCACCATTCAATATCAAACTAACTAACGTCGAACCTTCAATCATGACATACTTACTTACAAACCCCGTTAATTTACCACCGGAAATTCCAGTCGATGGACAAGAAGTAAATAAAGAAGACAGGATTATCAGTGGAGACGAATACGACGACGATGATGATGACGAACACTTAACCCCGCGAACAGGAGCGGGGAATGTCAGACGATTGTTAGAAAAGGTTACACTCAAACCTGATAGTGGTCTTAATACCCCCAAAGACGTGGGGGATCCCGTATCCTCGGATATCGCTGCTCCGTTTGCCCGAGTACTACGGTACCCGAATCTTACGCCGAATGCACAATTGACTTTGGTAGCCGAAACTACTAAAGTAATCATGGCCGTAGCGGGAAAGGATAATCCGCCTGGCCGGATAATTGTCGGCGGGGAAGACGGAGGGGAGGACGGCGAGGGTGGGGTACAGAGCGTTAAGGAGAGAATGAAAGCCGTGAGTGAAGAGCTTGAGGAGTTTTTGGAGTGCGCTATGAGTGTGGATGTTCCGAATGCTGTTGTTGATGAGCAAGGAGAAGATGGAAATCCGCTATTGCTTTGATTTGTCTTTACAGTTATTTTTTCTTATATGCATGTTCGCACGATATCCATTTGATCTTGGTAACCTGTTATTTTCATTACAGTATACTACTGCGATGCTAGGCTAGATATAATTGGATGTTCATAAATATATCCATGAAAGTTTTTCCCGCTGTTTTTTTAAATTATAGTTTTTCTAAAAACAAAGCAGTTATAGCCCCGGTACTATTGCAAACCCCGAACCGACTTTCCGGAGTAATATCCCCCTACACAATAATCCAAGCCCTTTCACTTACGCTGACCATAAGACTTGGTAGCGTAATCTCCCTTGTAGACAATGAGATCCTCGGGCTTGTAGTCATGTCGGCCGCTCAAGTAGCTGTCAAGAATGGCTTTAGTGCCATCAGCATATCGCTTCTGAGCATCCAACGATGTTCCAGACATATGGGGAACTGTTAACACTAGGAGTTAGCCCTGCTTATAATTTATATATATCGGATAACCAAGTTTTATTTACCCATAGCATTGCCACCACCGAACGGGTTAAGGGCGTATCTAAGTGGGTGCTCCTTTGGAGCTGGTTGAGGGAACTATGTGCAAAGCTTATATTAGTATTAAGTAATCTTAAGTGATAAACGGAGTACGACTTACCCAAACGTCACCACCATATCCTCGAAGATGGCCAGACTTGACAGCCTCAGCGACATCCTCCTTGACAACAATGGCACCACGTGCGGTGTTAATGAGCCACGATCCAGGCTTCATCTTGGAGATCAAATTCTTGTTGAACAATCCAAATGTCGATTCGTGGAGTGGGCAGCTGGGAGTATGCATGTCAGCAATTATACTCTAAATATTCCTTTAGAACCTGTATTGATACGGAGAAAACTTACTTGATAGTGACAACATCGCACTGAGAAATCATCTCCTCGAGGCTCTCAACACGACGGCAACCAATCTCCTGTTCGACTTGTGCGCTGAGTGGCTGGTAATCGAAGTAAAGCAATTCCTTGCAATCAAATGGCTTCAATCTGCGGAGCACACGCTCTCCGATTCTGCCGACACCGACGGTACCAACGACCTTGTTTTCAAGATCATATTCATCTTTAGCGACAGCAGCAACTTCCCAGTCGCCGCGTCTGATTTGTTCATGAGCTGGGACGAAGTTCCTGACGAGAATCAAGATAGTCATAACAACGTCTATATTCGTAACCCTGTTAGCACAGTCTTAATGTACTAAAGTTATCTTCATAATATACGTACGTTCGGCAACGCTGACGACGTTGGATCCAGTGACCTATTTAACCTCGAGTAAGTGTTCGTTCGTTTCGAAAGGATAGGTTAAAAGGCTACAAACTTCGGCAACAGTGACACCGCCATTTGTCTTATTAGCAGCATTAAGATCAACATGATCAGATCCAATTCCTGCAGTGATAGCAAGCTTCAAGTTCTTTGCCTTCGCAAGACGCTCAGCAGTAAGGTATCCTATATCGTAATTAATAAACTTCCAAATAATATCTAACAAAAAAAGGAAATTTTTAAAAGAGGTATCTTACCAGGATGGAATGGAGTAGTGATAATGACTTCTGCGTCTACTAGTTCACGGTCGAAAGTCGAATTCTCGCCCTCCTTGTCAGAAGTGGTGATCAAGGTATGTCCTTGATCCTCCAACTGTAATAATTTTTCATGGTTAGCCTATTCCCAAGCTAAAAAGCCAAGGTAGAAATTAGAATTGGAACGGAGACTAACCCATTTTCTGATTCCAAGTTCATTCTCAGTTGTTCCGAGCAAAGCTGGGACATCCTTCGCATGGCTTCCACCCTACAACATCAAGATCAATTAGATATCACCTTCTCCCCACAATTCTCAAAAAAAAACCAATACAACTCGGCACTCACATCATACAAAACAGCAAGAACTTTGACCTGAGGTTGGAAAGTAGTTGTTAGTGTTCTGCTTTGAACGTTGAGCAATGGCCGTCGATATGCCGGTGGGGCAACACGGGCACCCAATCTAGAGGCTTGGAAGGCCGGTCTGGCTAAACAACGCGCAAGTGCAGCTCGGGATACCATTTTGAAGATTTGGGTTACTAAGAAAAAGTCTAAAGAGAAAAGTATCGATCGAAAGGATTCCACGTCCTGTAGGTCGGTATATATATACGTCGGCTTGGTTGGGTGATTGGCTGGCTGAATTGCTCTGCACTGACTGTTACTAAACCGGGCTACAATGGATTCTCAATCCGGCTGATGTCTACCTGCAGCTATTGTGGAATTCCGTAGACGGCACCAAGCGGCCAATGGACAGGAAAAGGTCAGCTCATGATCCTAGCTATTCGCCGTCTTGTGAACACATCTAGTGTTCCTAGTTCTCAAGGGTCCAAGTGAAATTCCATCAATCGCAAGCATTTGACCTCAAATTAACCATTGTAATCGAGAGAAAGACCAAAGCTAAAGCCATTGGCTAGCTGGGACATAGCTCCCATCCCTGGAATTGGATCCCTTGCTGCCCATAATGAGCTACCATGGAAGTCTCATTCAATGTTACATAGGAACTTCCGGTGGAAAGCCGCGACGGACCAAGAAGTGAGAACTTCCGTGAAGGGTCCCTTGCGTCTCTCCGCGCTGGTAGTCATAGTGCAGTGGAAGGTGCATGGTCGAGTTCATAAGTTGTACAAGTACAAGTACATGTACCGTATGTTCGACGCTGCATAGGGCACTAGGCGAAACTTGGCACCAAGCCTTTCATTCTAGGATCCCGTGCATCCGACAGGCTAAGACGTCACGGCAGATGCGAAATGCGGGGTAAACTGGACCAGGGTCTAAAGAAAGCCGGGCGGAGTTGGTTCGGGGTGGGACTTCGGAACGGGATGGGAATTTGGGAACTGCAATTGCGTATGCAACCTCGTGCGAGATCACAAATAAAAAAATAAAATCAAATAAAGTAAAGTAAAATAGAAATTTATAAAAGCGAAACCTCCAAGGTAGATTATCACGAGAGGATGAGACAATCCATTGCGACAGCCAGACGCTAGGGAACAACGGATGCAACGAATGGAATTGGAAAAGTGGAACTTTGCGGGTAAGGAGTTACGATATTGAATATCAAGCTTGTTGTATTTTGCGAACGGCTTGGCTAACAGCAGCATATGCGATGGTTAATCAATTGAACGTACCTTCGATGTTCGATGTAGAATCAATTGAATACTGAACTCGAAATTTCAATTCGTCGGTCTTTGATATCGTGAGCTATTTCGAAATTGGAGATCATTCACTGCGGGGAACAGCCTCTTTTATAATTATATTACCCCTCAGCTAGCTAAGCTAGCTCTAATCGACACAATCTCACCGTTCCTCGATCCGATCTCGAATCGATACATGGAACCGATGAAAAAATCAGTTGATCTATTCCTATTTCCCTCATCCAAGCCCCTTCCGAGCCAGTTACGAATTTCTATCGATAATATTTATAATAGTGGAACCCCTCAGCCGGCAGCCCGAAGACATCCTCGGTAGGTGATGCTGGCAGAAAAGCTTGTATCCCTGGTACCTCCTTCGATCACCAACTCCATTAATCCGCATTAGGAAAATTATCGTGTTCGTGTATATGCGGCTGGCCGTTTTGATAACGGTTAGTCGTACTACTGATATGGTTGCCGCCTTTAGCCGCGCACGTATATACGTATGTCTATGATAAGTTCTTGTCTTTGTAGACGATAGTGCGGGGAAGCTTGGATCTAATGAGGGAGTTCCGTGCTGTGGCTGCTCATATTTATCTTATTTGACTTTGCGGGGGAGTCATATGGAATATTAGTCTAAGCTCACATTCATTATTCTTTACTCTTAGTTATATCAATTTATAAATTTATGAAATTTCTATCCAAGTAAATCGTACCTTTACATCGACCAGCGCGTATAACAGCCATGATCAATAAATTATTGCAATTTTTTCTAAGGAAAATGAATATATAACACCAGGTACTGACTATAACCTATCTATAATATCGCATAACCCTATCAATTGAACGTCAAAATCTAAGCTGGAAAAGAGGGGAATGTATATATATCACTATTTGTGTTCGGGATCCTTATACGCCATCTCAATGAGTGGTCCAAATTTGAGATCGATAACACGGGCTGTCATCCCACGCCTACTTGGAGTCTTCCTGTCCGAGCCTCCATGAGCCTTTTCATTTGACTTTCCAGGGAGATTCTCTGGTTTTGGCGACTTTTCGTTCGGATTTTCATGAGTCTTCTCATTCGACTTCCCAGGGACTTTATTTGGATTCGGCTTTGGTGCCTTCTTATCGTCTGAGCCACCGGGAGACTTCTCATTCGACTTCCCCGGTACTTTGGTTGGACTCGGTTTCGGGGCTTTCTTGTCGTCTGAACCCCCAGGAGACTTCTCATTTGATTTTCCGGGTACTTTAGTTGGATTCTGTTTCGGACCCTTCCTATCATCCGGATTGCCATGCGTCTTTTCATTCGATTTTCCAGGTATTTTATTTGGATTCGGCTTCGGGGACTTCTTTCCGTCAAGCTTGCCATGAGCTTTGTTATCTAATTTTCCATTCGTCTTATCGTTTATCTTAGGCTGCTTTGGCGCTTTGATATTCTCGCGTAGCGACTTAATCTTCTCCCCGACGGCACCCTTAGACGGCTTCGAAAGTTGATGGAATCCTTGTCGAATAGTAGCCTTGCTTTCCGCGTCGAGTCCCTCATGGAACGATGATGCGTCTCCATGGAGTAATTTCCCAGCTCTCTCGATTCCCAAAACGAGACTAACCTTATGCCTGATACTTTTTTCGTCGGCGTCCCCAGTGGGCTTATCGGTGGAACCAGTAGATGCGTATGGGTTGTAGTACGCTATTAATTTTAGTTAATGTTAGAAATAGTATTCATATAATCCCAAATAATGAAATTAAGTCTTACTATAAGGTTTATAGTCATCAGAACCATCGAAGTTGTCGATGATCTCCATGGTTGTTAAATGCTGCTGGTAGAGACAGTCACTGATATCCTTCCACGGGGCTCCGATATCGACAAGTTGCTGGCAAGGATCGGTAGCTAATATATATGCCAAACCATCCATTAATTTAGTAAAGTCTCTTTCCAAAAAGTCAACTTTAAGGATCGTGAACTTACAGCTGCTTCCGCCATCTGGAGTTCCAGTATCGTCGCCTCCATCATCCTCTCCGTCCCCAGAATTAAACCCTCCCTTCCCTCCACTGCCACTTTTGCCTCCTTTAGCCCCTTGGGCATTCTTCCCGCCTCCCTTCTTATTATTCTTCGATTTAGAAACCCCAACTGCTACACCTACAATTATCGCAATGACTATCACACCAGCCACTACGCCAACCACAATCCAAAATGTCTTCTTCGCGACCCGTCTCTTGATCAAGGGAAGGTAGATCGAGTCTTTTGTTGGTGATTTATGAAAATTTGGTGTTGGATTAAAATCTGCTGGTGCGGCCTTCTCGACGTCCGTTCCAGCATACTGTGGAGGCTCCAAGCTCGTGGATGGGACTGCCGCATAGGATTGATTCCCATGATAGGGAGTCTGCTGGTAAGAGTTTTGCATTTCTTATATATTGTCTCCTCTCTAGTTCGGTATGATAGGAAAGAAATGATGTTTAATATAACGTATTCCCAGGGTATCGATATCAAGAGTAGACCTTTTTAAAAGTGCCATACTGCGAAATATATATCGTTCCCTGAGCATAACAATACAGTCAAATCGATCAAGCCTTAATTAATTTTCGATACCAGGATATACATTTGCACAACATTTCCATGCGCCAAACTGCGCCTTCCCGCCTCCAAAATTAAACATTTCCCACAAGCAGGTATCTTTTTCTCTCTTTCACGTACAACTAACAGTTTCCCCCCAATAGACCATCTTCAGCCCTTCCTTGGTATCCAATAACTACCACTTCCCCCCCAAACCCAACGTTAAAATATTCCTGCATGAAGTAAAGTGCGTTGTGGATAACTTTACCACATTTGTCCCGCCAAGTACGGTTCCAACAGGCTTTAATCCAGCGTAACCACACTCAGAAAAACCACACTCACCACCACCACAACCACAGCCTCAATTAATTCCAGACACGTGCAGTTGAACAATAAACCACGGCCTATCAGGGAATTGGGGGGTAGAAAGACCTGGTACCGGGATCGAAATTCCTCAAGAAGCTTGTTTGAGAGCTTTCGGTCAAGGGTACACTTAAAGTATTGCAACATTGAGTCCTTGCATGATCTCGTCCCGTACTTGCTTCCATTATTTGTCACCCTTTGAGCTTCTTGCATATTGTGTGCCAGATTATAATTGGTCGCCCCCTCTTCTTTTGATATCGCGATATCGTAATCGAAGTACTGGGAAGGTATTGCATTCTGTTTATAGGCTGAAAAAGAATTCAAGAGTCATAGTTGATTGGGGACCTAGGATACATGACAATGGCGTGTCTGAATATGCTACGAAGTATCTATGGTACCGGCTTGTCACTTCGGTCGAGAAGAATCATGCTGTGTGAATATGCACTCTTTCGCCCACTGAGTTCGACAACCCTATTATTCAAGAAGCAAATGCCACCGAGGCCAAAGGTTGATGAAAACGATATTGAAGAAAAGTTCCTTAAGGGCAGGTATGAATGAACGAACTACCCATTTTTGTTAAAATTTTAAATTTCTTTCCCGAGTATTCTCATGATTGTCGAGATAAACTTACTAATTCATTTTCACCAACGCCAGCGGTCCGGGTATGGTATTTCCTCATGATGCAGATTATATCGAAGAACAGGTATCTAACAAATAACAACTTTTGATTAACCAGGCGGCCAGAAAAGTATGCCCTGAACAAATCCACAATATTTTATTGCTCCTTCTCTCTTCTAACACCTAGTCAAGTTGTAGGTACACTTAGACCATCAATAATAATGTATCTAGATCTATATTCTATATATATTACTTTATCTACAAGGTCGATAGCAAAGACCCGGCTAACATCCTCAAACAGAACAAAACCTCCTCGGCCGTCCAACTGCGCCATATTCCCACAGGTATAGTCGTGAAGTCACAAGAAACCCGCTCTCGCGAACAAAACCGGAAAATAGCACGCCAATTACTTGCGTCTAAACTCGAGGACATCGAAAAGGGAGAACAGAGTCGGAACAATGTCATCAATGAAGTTAAGAAAAAAAAGAAGGCTAGTAAGCGGAAGAAGAGTTTGAGAAAGTATGTGCTCTCTGTTGGTTGAGGGGTATATTTATGGTATTAAGGAGTTTTAGGGATTAACTGTGATTTGAATTGGCATAGGTACCGGAAATTAGAAGAGGTAAAGGCTGGAACAGCAGGACAGATCACTGCTGGGGATGATGTTACATCTGCTGCAGCCGGAGAGCTCGAAGCGGGCGAGGAAGATGAACCCGAAGAAAGTGACGATGAGGAGGACGACGACGACGGGGATGATGATGGACATGATGAGACTAGTCATGGCGAAAGCGACGAGGAAGAGTCGCGGGTTACGCAAGAGCAAGGCAGAAAGGGTGACTCCAGCGAGTCATAGCCGGGGTAGCTGACTTTTCATACCATTTTCCTACTAGTTAGGGACACTAATTCCTTTATGTGGGTATTCGGCGGTAAGAAGTTCCATTCAGAGTGGCGTGGGAGTTCTTTGAGAACGCAGTCATCTTTGATTTGACCCTACCCTAGCGATACGAACGTTCCACCATCCCCATTATCTTTTCCGTCAGGTCTATCTCTAAATGAGGATGAGAGGGACGCCACTAACCCTGCATCAGCAGCGTGATGCAGAGAGTCCTTTGTTTTCTCTCTTTTTGTCTCTTTCTGAGCCTCCTTTTTACTAGCTTGGGACTGGACGCTGGTGTAACGGATGAGCGTCACAACGAGAACAGCTATAATTGCAATAGCAATCTTTTACAAAATGTTAGAACGATATCCTCAGCCAATAATAATTGTTCAATTAGTACCACTTACCAAACCTCTCCTCGTTGTCGTCCACCTCAAAGCCTCAATCTCGCTCCTCATATCGCCGTTAAGCAATATCGTCAGCTTGTAGTTCAATTCTTGGATCTTGATCTCCATGGCCCGCTCTTCCTGCCGTGTTACTATCTTCCGATCATTGAACAGGCTCGATACCTCATCTTTCAGATTCATCAAATCTTCATTCAGCTTTTGCTCTAGTTGTTCATAGTCATGTTGTATTTGCGCCCGTTCTGTCCTTGTCTTTTCCAAAGCTGTACGCCTAGTAAATTCTGTTTCTGTTTTTAACTCAGAACAGGCGGCTCGGAAAAGATAATTCTCCTATGATCCAGATAAGATTCTGTCAGTATTTTTATTTGAAATAGAGGTCTTGCGGATAGTACTACATTTTCCGACTTCGATTTCGTCACCATCGATTCCTTCGCCTTATCTAGATTCACCGACAGCAACCCTCTGATAGCCTTCATCGCCACAACTGACTGGCCGTATTTAAGTCCACCATTCTCCAACTGCTTTACCATGGCATATGTGTCGAAGTTATGATACGGTTTTGCCAAGGTCGGGCTGATAAGAGGTTCTTTCGGAGGGCCCAGAGGGATTGCCGCCGGCTGCTTCCCCGAACTACTAGACGGGCCGGGCCCTTGGCCTCCAGTACTTTTAATTATCGGTGTAGTTTTACTCCCCGGTTCTTTTACTGTTGCCGTTAGCTCATCCAATGCCGATGTGTCCTTCAGGCTTTCCGGGATGTAATTTTTTCCAATGTCGGTTTTGTCCGATTTTTGTGTATCAGTCGGCGTAGTAGGCACCTTCTTCGCAGCACTTTTATCATTATCTTCAGTCTTCCCTTCCGCCGACGCTGATGCCTTTGCCGGGGTCTCAGGCGTCTTCACAGGTGCCTTCTTGACTGGAGAACTAGGCGGTGGCGGTGGCGTCCCACCAACAAGAACAGTATCGTCCCTCCTCAGGCCCATTGAGTCCTGTAAAGTTCCCAAGCATCGTCTCTGAGCTGCTACCGACCTGGAAGTACCAGGATGCCGTGATATCGAGGCAAATGAGCACCGTTGTGCCCGACTCGGGTATGTGCCGATCCTCGTCCGAACCGCATGTTTACAGCAAGAAGCCGTCCCGCAGCTCCGCGCTGTCGACAAGAAGCTCGGATAGAGAAATGTAAGACGGGGGATGGACATCAAGGGTGTAGCCTATTCGTTGTTTTTTTTCCCGGATAGTATGGAAAGAGTTAGAGAGTTTTGACGGGTTTGAGGAGGTTTGTTGTTGAGGTTTGGGATACTAATGTCATAGGAGCTTAGGGTCTGCGACACGAGTATGTGACATCGTCATAGGGCCGAGGCTCAAGGGATGTCACGCCAACACATTTTCTTGCAACAGTTCACCTTGCATACGTACGACGAAAACCCAAAAAGTTGGTCTAGGATGGTCGGGAAACCCCATTCAATATGCTACGCTAATGTAGATGAAGAGTATATTTACAGGAGGGTAAATTTAGTGAGGCAATTGTTACCTATTGAAAATACTAGTGCTGATCAGTATTGCCGAGGTTCATGCGCTGGTGGGTTTAAGTTATTAAAGATATGGACTTGAATTCTATGCAACCGCTTCTGTCGACGGAGCCACTACGGGGACTTCAGCGACTGTCTTCCGAAAGGGAGATTGACGTTGGTAACTCGATCCTCGTAGTCGTCTTTTTGCATATCTGAGAAGAAGCAAGCAGCCCGAAGGGGTTATACCCTCGATTCTTCTCGCCTGTCCAATTGATTCTGGCTTGGTTGCTGTAAGAAGTGCTTTCTCTTCAGCAGAAAGTGGAGTAATCCTGCAGAAAGAAGTATCAGTACTTTATAATGCGCCAAGTGACGTTCGGGGGGCATATAACTTACAGGTTATAGTCTATGTCGGGTGGTAGAACTAAGTTCTCGTCTCTTTCAAACTCCCGAATATCATCTATTTGCTGCTTGATATACGGCGCATATGCACCCTCGATGTTTATCCTTTCCCTAATCCTCTCCGGGTATTTATTAAGCTCTGGAAATACCCCTAGGAACGAATCAACATTCAAGTGATTCTTCCTGAGCAGGTCGAAAGCAGTATTTTTGAAGGCATCCTGAGAAACCTCTATACCCTTTTCAACCCATTTCAGGGCACCGAGTTCTAGACTCTTCAAAGTTGACCTAACCTCATCCATCATCCCAGTCTCAGTCTGGAAATGATCCCACCTCTTTTCACCTACGACACCGAAATGTCTTCCCTTCTCGGTAAGCCGTACATCGGCGTTATCCGATCTAGCAGACATTCGAAATTCGGATCGAGCGGTGAACATTCGGTAAGGTTCGGAAACTCCTTTTGTGATTAGGTCATCAATCATAATTCCGATGTATCCATCAGAGCGAAGCAGTGTCATTTGCGGTTTATTCTGCGATGATAGCCCGGCGTTTATACCGGCTATTATGCCTTGGGACGCTGCTTCTTCATATCCCGTCGTCCCATTGATCTGCCCTGCTAGGAACAGTCCCTTGATAACCTTGGTCTCAAGTGTAGCTCGAAGGCTTCGAGGATCAACGTAATCGTACTCAACACCGTACCCAGCCTGGGTCATAGTAGCTTTCTCTAACCCTGGGATGGTTTTTAAAAGCGCTTCCTGAATATCCGCGGGAACGGTCATGCTAATTCCATTAGGATAAACAATGTTGTCATCATATCCCTCAGGCTCAAGCCATATTATATGTTTATCCTTATCAGGGAATCGCATGATTTTCGACTCCAAAGAGGGGCAATACCGTGGCCCCTTGACTGTTTCACGTATATGTATTGACTTATCCAAATTTGCTCGGACTATCTCATGACTTTCGGTAGTTGTGAAGGTTTGATAGCAAGCCAGTTGTTTCTGCACCTCGGAGTTAGCTAATCATAATAAAGAAGCACTAGCCTACTACGGGGGCTTGCGTACTTCCTGTTCAACTTGCAGATTCATGTAACTGAACGGAACGGGCGGATCATCGGCGTATTGAATGTCAAGGCGAGTATAATCAATAGTGTCCCCATCGATCCTCGGAGGTGTGCCTGTCTTTAATCGTCCCAATTGGAACCCTGCCTCTCGTAACGACTCACTGATCCCGTACGATGCAGCTTCTCCCATCCGCCCAGACGGAAATACATCCAACCCTAAATAAAGTTAGAACAAAGTGCCACCAACTACCAATTTTAACCACAATCAATTACCAATGTGAATCTCCCCACTTAGAAAGGTCCCAGTCGTGATGACGATATGCTTGGTATATATCACCTCTCCGGATTCGAGCTTAACACCCGTAATTTGCCCATAGTGGCCCTCACTATTGCGAGCGAAGCTTTCATTCTTGTCGATGACGATATCCGCCACAGAGCCCTCTTTCAGCGTTAGGTTCGGATAGTTAGAGAGCTCTGCTTGCATGTGCTTCTTGTACAGCTTCCGATCGATTAATGCCCTTGGACCCTGTGATTTTCGGAAAGTAGCTCAGTACTCTTGCCATATATAGTTTAGCTGCATCCGCCACACTGACCCAAACCGCGGGACCTTTACTCCGGTTCAGCACCCTAAACTGGCTGCCCGCTTTATCTATAGAATCAAATCAGCCACAGGAGCTCGACGAGCTTCAGTGGACGGAAATCTTACCAACTATCCGTCCACACAATCCATCTAGTGCATCGATCTCTCTAATCATTATACCCTTTCCAATACCGCCAAAACTCGGATTGCAGGAGCAAACACCAATACTAGATAACTTCTGGGTTACAAGGGCGGTTCTCGCGCCCGCTATAGTAGAAAGACTGGGTCAGTATTCTGAGACAATGTCTCAGATCCCAAGAAAGTACTAACATCGTGCAGCGGCGGCAGAGGCTTCACAGCCAGCGTGTCCACCTCCAACAACCACAACATCGTAAAACACCCCCGTCGTGCTAAATCGCTAGTTAGCGCAAAAACTTTCCACTTTTCAAATAAAAAAACAAAATTATGAAAAATAGAAAACAAAAGGAACGTCAAAAAAAAGAAATCAGTGGAAGAAAAAAGGCCAGAGAATATTAGAATTAAATAGGATAGATGGTTTTATTAAAACAATAATATTAAAAATTATTAAAAAATATATCAATATTAAAATGTAACTCACCTGTTCTCAGAAACACATGTAGCTAGATTTCGTCTCGTTTGAGAGATGTATTGGGGAAAGGCCGCTCCCTGTTTGTATGTTCGAAAAGCAGCTCGAGATAAGCGTGAAGCAAGCATTATTGAAAACGGAACTAATAGCTGCGGACCTCGATGCAATTAGGTAGCATAATTTGCGGTCATGAGACCGTGAGGGAGAGAAAAGGAAAGGGAAGGGGAAAAAAAAAAAGGGCCGTGATGGCCGCCTAAGCTTAGTGGATCCGATGACCTTTTTTTTTTTTTCTGCTCGCCTCTAAATAGGTACCTACAGGTAATACCCACTTGGCCAGCGTTTCGTCAGCTAGGAAGAATTGGGGATTGATAAAACTAGGCGTGGAAGAAGAGAGAGAGAAAGAGAGAGAGAGATGAATTTGCAAACTTCCAACCCTTAGTGCTAGTTAGTGCAATGTTAAGAGGAAGGCCGAGAGGTTAAAAGTTTGTAGGCGACTTTTGGTCAGGTTGTGAAAATTTTGGGCGGCGGGCAGTTTTTGCCGGGCGGCGGCGCTAGGTAAGTTACTAAGTAGGTAAATACTACGTACTACGTGGAATCACCAAATGTCGACCACAATAGTTCCAACGTCAACGACACTTTACAACGAGATCAGATATCGGGCCAGACACCAAAAAAATTAAAAAATTAAAAATATAAAAAAAAGGATACCCAGCCCCAAGAGTGGCAAGTGCCTTTAACCCCAGAAGATTATAATTTACTAGTTGGTTTAGGATTTAGTCACGTTGGCGGTTAGTGCTGTGCAGAGGGTCGTTAGTGATTACGATAAGGCTGGGAATGGCGGAAGAATAACAAATCTTCTAACGAAAACTCTAAATTTAAGGTTTTGAGATCCGAACAACGTTGTCGAACCTTATTCCCACAGCCTGCGTCCATTCCGCCGGCCTGGCTCAAGCCATTGCCATGTCGCCACTCCACCTCGAGACGAGATGTTGCTCTGTTACTCCATGTTCTTAAATTAGAGCTATCAAAAGTTACGTCTTCGGGACTGGGTGTTCCCGCTGGCGGGGAACGTCTACAGGTGGTTCCAATTGGGAACACGTAGTCTGCGGAGAAAATGGGGAGGAATAATAGGCATATGATTTATTCTGGAAAACAATCCAACATTCCGGAAAACTTTTTGGGAAAACTTTTGGTTCTATCATTTTGATTTTCCCCCTTCGTGGAAAATGGAAATTTGAAATCGCATTTCCAATTTTCACTGCATCGTCGGCCCTCAAAATGTCCGTGACATTTGCTCCGTCGCTCCTCGGCGCTTTCCTCCCTGATTCCCACAGGAAAATTGACCATTGGCCCTCGGGTATCGGCAATTTTGCAAAAAGGCTGCCCCCAAAAACCCCTCGCTCCACCCACCATGACCATGACCATGACCATGACCACGTCCCCAATCCAGATAGGATCCCTCTCACCATCTTGCGTGAAACTCCTGATGTCAGGTGGCTGAGATATGAGGTATGTGCTGTGGGTGTGTGGGTGAACCAGTATTCGACACGAGATAGAACTAAGAAGCCAGAGACCCACATTCCACCATTGTCTTCCGGACCCACGAGTGCACCCCGAATATTACATGGAATTGTCTCGTTTTGCATAAAAGGACTTTTTAGTTAGTTCAAGGCCCTTCTAGAAGTAGTTTCCTGCCACGTGCAGACCCAACAAACAGTAGAGATTCTCTCCCTCTTTCCCTTTTTTCCAAATGTCAAACGCCGGAAGGAAATCTAAACTGACATCGCTCCACATGTCCACTGATACTTTAGTTTTATTTTCTGCGTCTTCTTTTAATTTTTGCTTTCCGTTACATTCCCCTTCTTCGCCTGCAGCTTGAGCTCCCGGTTTCCTTTCGTTTGTTCGCCATATCCGGATATTTATTATGCGTATCCCGCCAATTATACCCAAGGTCAGCCATATCAGCTTGGTCGCATATGTGATAAGTCCCGTGCTTGCCGCCTACCCCAAACCGGAGCCAGACTTAATGGCTCGATTTCATGTACGTTTATGCACCCAGTCTTGGGAATACCACCACATAAAAATAAAAAAAACCGATTCCAAAGACTTTTGGTCAGACGAATCGAAGCGAAAGGAGCCCCAAATCACAAGGCCAAAACGTTCATGCAAGGCGGTAAATTAGTCGAGTCATTGATTCTTCAACCGACCAACTTCAACGACCTACTTTTTGTGCTGTCCCTCTCGGTTCGCGGCATCATCCGAAAGGGTTCGAGTAGACAGTTCTTCGAATTCCTCAGCGCCATGTCTCAAAGCCTCGAACCCAATGTCTCACCAGCTCGAGTATCACAACTCTTTTAAAAAATCTCATCCCTAGCAGGACTACCCTGGCGATATTTTGCAATTTGGGAACGACCGATTTTATCGCAGTTACCTATACCGCTCAACAAAATATTGTGTAACATTTATCAATCGAGAACGAGGGGGGGAAATCCTGAAAAATAAAAGAAAGCAAGCCCAAGAAATGCGCCCAAAAAGAGAGAGAGAAAAAAAAAAAAGAGGCAGCACCCTAGAAAGAAGCGGTGACCCCTTAAGCTACCAGGCGAGGGGGAAAAAGGCGGAAAATCCCACGGGCCAGTCTTGCACTCGGGAGGACATCAGCTACAAGGTTTTTTTTTTTTTTTTTTTTTTTTTCCCCTTCGTTTGGTTTACTACGTACAGATGGTACATATCGTAGGTTTGTATTCCCGCCAACAGTGCACTGGATTTACCGTCGTACAGAAGACCCCGAATGCGAGGGAAAAACCCACACTCCACAACCCAGCTTTCGATGGTATGGGACCAATCGGGGTGTCCACACTGCATCTGTATTCCGGGATTGTGAATTCCGTTCGTCTGATATGCCCTTGCCAATTTACTCTGTGAACTAACGTTTGGGAATTCCGATATACCTTACCCTTACATATTCTTACCTGACCTATTTCTTTTTTTATTTTTTTATATTTTCTTCTCTGGGGTCAGATACTCCTCAGCCACTAAGGAGACAATTTAGTCGAGCTTTAGCGGCGCACAGCTGCAGCTACATACACAGAGAGGGATATTTACGATTCTACCGGGTCTGGAGGCGTGGAAGCCATGCCGTTTAGTAAGGTAGTCTTTTTTCGGTCTTTTTTTTTTTTTTTTTTTTTTTTTTTTTCTTGCCTGACCTTTTTTAAGTAGCGGGACAGAAGGTCGATAAACCACCTTCAGCATAACAACAGATTTCTCGGGATCCCCAGGTATATTAGTCTGCCCAATTCTCTCGCTGCAACGTAGGATATTTCCTGTGGCCCAACCGGCATGTAATTACGATAGCATCTTCGTCATGCAGGTAAGTGGGTTATGTTTCGCGTCATCCTGTCCATATTTATATCTATTCTTACTAGTCTTTTTGAAATCTTGGGTCGTGACTTCGTATTCAACATGTGAGCTTGTCGAAACCTTCCAGGCCTTCGGGGCAGTAAACCGAAAGAACGAAAGAAAAAAAAACAGAGAGCTCTGCCCCGGTGCATGTACGGTGTGCGTTTATTCGCTACTGCAAAGGGTCCATACGGTCCCAGACGAATGGCACACCACAGGCACGCAACCAAGGCACCAACTTGGTGTGTCCAGTTGTGATTTATCTGGTCATGTACGGATTGCAGGTTGAGCCGCCCCCGTTTCCCTTTACCAAAGGTTAGCAAGGAAGTGAATTCCTGGTTTAGTCATCTTCAGGTGCGTAATCTCTAATATGTTTTTGCTAATTCTTGCATCTCGGTCAGTGGGGAAGGGTCCTCCGCCATTATCATTTCTACAGGCATCTTTTGCCATTGGGCTGCTGCACCGGAATCAACACTGTCGACACCAACCTTCTTGGACGTCACCTTGGATTCTAACTTTCACATATCGACACTACACTGCACTACACTACATTTATTTTATTGTACCAATACACCACTACGCCCCCTTTAATATTCTCTCTGCCAGTCTTTTCCATCTTCGTCAAAGATATATCCTCCTTTGGGCGTTCTTACTCGAGTTCAACCTGGAATCCAACGCGACCCAGCCTTGTGAAGTCACTTAATCCGATTTTGGTCTCCCTCCTTCAATAAACGCTTCTGTTTTCGATTCGAGGTCCTTCTCTAGTTAAGCGCCATGTAAACTGGCATATTTTTTTACCCTGTAGTCCCTTAATGCTTTGCCCTTTTGTTTGAATTTACCACTACAACCTGATCTGAATGGATCCTGGAATTCCTTCCTTCTTTTACATCCTTCAACATCTATTAAGATATTCAACCTTTCACGGGACGATAACCTTCTGGGAAAAGCTTCGACACAGACGGTTCTAGGTTGCAGTACTCTCTGCGGCCCTGGAGTTTCTCAGAGGACATTCACAGAGCTATAGTAGCTATCTGTAGATGGGACCTTTCCCTGCCCGGACTTGATTTCCACATACGGCCATTGGCTGTTGGTATCCAGCCGGGTCCCTTGATGCTTTCAGGAACAGGACCACTTTTAAACTAACAGAGAAGGAAATGTTTCTACGCTGTCTATCCCGCTCACAAAGCATTGGAAGTTTGATGTAATATTTTCTTTGAAGTAGCGGGAAAAGATAAAGGATGAATATTTCTGTCATCACCACCGATACCTTTCGGCTCCCCGTCAAATTCGTCGAGGAAGAGTTTTAAGGAAAAGAGGGGGAAGAATAAGAAGAAAGATAGTAGTAGGAAATACACTTCTATGTCCATTACGATTTCAAAAGGAGGTAAGAAGATATAAACAGAGACGCTAACATTACAACAAAGATCGTGTAGACCGTTTCTTCCCACGAAGCCCTCTTTACAAGTAACATATATTTTTTTTGGAAAAAAGAACCCAAGCAAGCGCCGCGACCACCGGAATGCCGAGGAAAAGGAAATGGAAAATGATGAGAAAGAGAGAAAGAAAGATAAAACAAAGAGGATCGATATCGATAACAGATCAAAACAAGCTATCCATGTTTCAGCTTCATACCCGGAGCCTTCGTTTACTGGCCGGTCCACTGTGGAGGGGGATAGGGATGGAGGACGTCTTCGTCGTTCACTGTGCCTGTTCTTTGCCCCGGTGCTGATTGGGGCGAGGATGTCCAGCCAACGAAATTCTCCTGAGGAAACCGACTCCGATCTTGCATTTGCTGTGGCCCGGGTTGAGGACTGTGAGTGCCGTATATTGGCTGGGTCCATGCAGTCGAAGAAGCGGAGCTATAGTTAGAAGCGGCCGGGCTAGGAACCATTGGACGATCATAATGGGCTGCCCCGACAGTCGAGTAGGTGGATCGGTATGGTGCACTTCCCGACAACGCACTCGTATTAAGAGGAGATGATTGAAAACCAGAATAAGGGCTTCCAGACCAACTTTGTGAGGTGACGGTTTCGGTTTGAGCAGGAAGGGAAAGTGGAGCGCTAACAGGGGCGCTGCTTAGGCTTGTAGTATATGGTTGGTACGGCGGGTGGTACCTAGGATTGTGGCTACCATGGCCAATTTCATACTCCTCAACTTTCATTGGATCACTTTGATGCCCAATATCACCGGGATAGCCATGAGGACTGCCTGTTGGAGGGAAGTAGTTGACTGGGGACTGCATATAATTGTAGTCAGACGGGCCACCTGGGAAGCTACTAGGAAGGAAAGCGTGTGGATGGTGTGGATCATGTCGGCCATATGACCCGATTTTCGAAGGAGAGGAATCATCATCCTCATCAGTCTGCGCCTCAAACATTGCGTCGGCTCCATCATCGATAAACGAAGGCCTCCTGGAAACATCCGATGTCGGCTGTCTTAACGAAGAGGATATGAAGAGAGTACTACGCGGTCGAATATGGGCATAGGATGAAATCTCAGTCGGTCTGGTGAGTCGGTTATCAAGGACATCTTGAGGAATATAGTATGAGATCAAATGGAATTGTCGGTTGTTCTCGTCCTGTATGCTGATTGTCTTCTTCACCAGGCCGTTCATCTTGAAATCATATGAATCGATCAAAGAGCCTACTAAGGAGCGATCAGAATCGCCCGGAGGACCAGCTCTTGCCGGATCCATACCAATGGGGTGGAACTGTTGATGAGGATCTTCCATAGGGTCGGCATTCGGAGGCCTTCTAGCCTTTGTGGTATTCTTCCTTTGGGCCCTCTTTTTTTGTCCCGGGGGGAATGGTCGCGATAGCTCTCTGTATAGCAGGAAGTTCCCCAGTATCCTGCTTGGGCTCCAGTGAACACCGTCGGTCCATCGCTTTATCCCGGTATCGGTATGTTCGAAGACGAAGACATTTCCCGATTGGACAGCCGAAGCCCTCTCCCTATCCTGTGCGCGCCTTTGCACAGTGAACAGTTGCCTCTGCAGAATAAGTTCTACAATCATCAAAGCATCCTCGTTTGTTTGACAGAAGACATTGGATATGGTTGGTTGGATCAGAGATCCAGCCGAAGACATGGTGGGCAGTTGACGGCGATTCGCACGTCTGTCGGTGGGATATTAGTTGATTTTAGTGAGTGAATGGGTATGATG
Source organism: Orbilia oligospora ATCC 24927 (assembly GCF_000225545.1). NCBI lineage: Eukaryota > Fungi > Ascomycota > Orbiliomycetes > Orbiliales > Orbiliaceae > Orbilia > Orbilia oligospora. The sequence continues at coordinate 1,823,786 of NW_011645772.1, forward strand.
TTGTAATTGCCGACTTATATGGGAGGAGGAGGAGATTGTTACAGACTAATAGGAAGGCCCGGCGGTGGGAATATGTTAGCAACAAAGCAGGCAGGCTATATCATCAACGGTATACTGCTGCAAAGACCACCACTCACGTTTACGCCAGCAACCTATCGAGCCTAGGCACGTAGAAGTACAGGCACGAGCACAAGCACAAGCACTGGATTCTCGACCGAGTTGAGGCGGCATCTATCGTCCTCAGGATTAAGGATCTCGGTGACTTTATCAGCTGGTCAAGCTATCCCGTCTTTGTCTTCTTCTCTCTCGCTCCCCGCAAGACAAAATCGGTTCAACAATACAATGTATCCAAATCAACGTGGCGATCGAAGGCCCCGTGCAAGGATGCTCGTGGAAAACACGCACACAGATGGTTGTGCGTGCGTCTGCGGCCCTTGAGCAGATAAGAGTTAGAATCGAATTCGGTGGCCACGCTGCTCACGGCCTTGCAATGCGATGAATATATCGCACACGAGCGTGTTCTTGCCGGATTATAGAAAACCTCGAAGCAGGGTCTTGGATATCCTATACCTGTTATTTCTGGGAGTAGGTAGCTGGAGTTTGAATTATTTTTTCTGACGATACTTTCGGTTTGATGCCTTGCTGAATCTTCCTCCTGGTGATAGACTCGAAGTTATAGTTTCTCCTTCGGTGAACTATCAAGCGAAAGACAAGTAGTGCCTTCTAGGGAAAAGTAAAAAAAAAAAAAGATCGGATGCCCACTCCGGCCCAAATAAGCTTCCGATGTCGACAATATGAGGTACTTCCGCAGTACGCCTAAACTCTTTCCGCGTTCGTCCCTTTCAACAGATTTCACTTATCTCGATATCTCCCGAGTGTCCACGACTATTCTTAAGAAAGCCGAGGGACAAATTCCGAATCGAGAAAGAAAAAAAACCTGATCTCCAAAAAATGAATCAGGTCTGGGACCCTATGCAGCCTGATATCCTCCGAAGGCCGCGTGGGATCGAAGGAAAGGGAAACGTGGGGATAAATTAAGTTCCTTCTTCGTTGGAAAAGGAAATTGATGGGTCCAATTATACAACTAAGGGTGGCTAGCAGCGGAGTCAGCTATCTTCCACTATAGGGAACTTGGATACAAGTGGGGTCAATGGCATTTTGGGTCCCGCAACTGTTTCTGCAGTACGGGTATTGACGAAAACACAGAATTGGCAATTGACTGGAAACATCGGCGTCTGTGGTAGCACAGCTTGCATGTGTTCACGTTGCGTGTGGTTGGGGGAAGATACGCACATGTGCAAGATGAAGAAGGACGTGAAATGAGCGTGGGAGTGTATGACAGACCTCTCCTATGGGAATATCAAACGGTGGTGGAAGAGCTTCCTTAACTGCCTTCTCTTCTTGAGTTAAAGACACAGGCGCGTGGCTACACAAAGCTAGGGGAGAGGTCCACGCTCGATTGGTTACAAGAGGGGACTGGAGAACTCAAAGGCAAGATTACCACGCACATAAGCGATTAGTAGCTTGATGAAAGCCACCACGATACGATGCCGACTTCAAAACAGATAATTTCCCCGCCCCGCGTCCGAACAAGGTCTCGACAGAAGCTCTATGGGGAATAAAGAAGCGCACATTGACAAGTGCGACGTACTCGGAAGGTGGGAATTGGACGGGAGCCGTGGTATGATGAACCATGAGATGTGGTTCTAGAAGAATGGTATATGCAAGGCTAATCTTGGTGATACTGGAGAGGACTTACATAAATGAGATCGCTACGGTAATTATTATTTTTTTCTTTTTTGTTTTGTTCCTCGGTTTTATATTCTACTCGAATCCTTTTTAGGTCCCTCTGAAAGAGAGCTTCGAAAACAGTGCAGTAGTGCAACTATACGACAGCTCTGGACCGGGCCAGGAATCAATCTGGGTAATTAAACCGTCGTCACAGAAGCTGATTTGCCGACGCAGGTGCAGCTGCAGTCTCGTGCTGCAGCTGGGGTGGGAGGCCGAAAAAAGAAAGTGCCGTATAAAATGAGGATGTTGAAGCTATCGCATAGCGACAGCTAATATCCGCACAGATTTTTGATGTTCGGGGTCGCCAACCACAAACGTGTTTTACAAGTCGACGGAGTCGGACTTCGGATTTATTTGATGCGGCTAGTTAAAAAAAAAAAACCACGCGACTAAGCTTCGTTTGACCGTCAAGGGGAAATGGAAGGGCCGACTGATTGGAGGTTGAAGGCAGAGGTCCCGCCAAATGGTAAGTATTTGCAAATCCGGCTGTCCATTCGCACCGTGCATATAGGAAATCTTTCGTCTTGGTGCCTCCTTCTAGCTTTGAATGGCTGAGTGCTGAGAGTATCGATGGACTTACTCAACTAAGTACTGTTGGCATTAGTACGATTTGAGAAACAACCTTCGAAGTAAGAAATGAAAATGGCAATGCAATGCAATGGAAGAGGGCCGGGGAAAAAAAAAATTCGATAAACAAAATGATGACTGCCGTTGCCTATATGATACAGTCCTGAGCCAACCCGAACATCGACCCGAACCTAGACTTACTGCTACCACTGCCCTTGGAGAACGCAGCTAATGAGAAGCCTTCCCGCCTAATAGGTAATACTTTTTATACATCTGTACCGCTAACATGCTCTAACTTGTCTTGTGGGTAGCTAGCTCACAAAGCAGAGTCTTGCTAGGTAAAGGCACCATCAATCGTCCCCTTTTCTTCCTTCCTTTCTTTTTCTTCCAATATTCATTGAAATTGGCTGGGTCAACCTACTATTTTCTACCGCCGTGCTTTTCTGCCCTGTGCAGTCATTCTTCGGCGAGTCTGCTTGCCCATTACCCTGGGTCTCCGCGTCCGCACTCGCGCTGCTACTCTCGATCAGTTAATCAACCACAACTGCTCCACTCTCAGCCTAACATTTTATTCCCCATTGTCCCAAACACCCTTTCCCTTCCCTTCCCTCTTTGTTCGACCTTATCCCGTTGCTAGTACATACATTACATTACATACGTACTTTACACTTACGACGCCCGCGCCCAGCAAGCCGATACCTTAACTCTTTCTTGACCTTCATGCATATTTGCTTTTTATCCTGAAACCGTTCTCGGGACTCGATCGGTCTTCTCACGAAGATGTTCGAGACGGACGATATAGGCCACATGTTGTTCATGTCTAGTTGATAAACCGCATCGACAACGTCTCTTTAAAACATTTCTAACCACCGAGCAAACAAGCTTAAACAGCATTGATACGAAGGGCGACGGGTCGCGGATGATGGCATTCTATCACATTAACTGATCCCCAGCCGTCAACCTCAGCGCCGGTATCCTTCTATTTCCTGTTTCCTGTTCAACACAATGGAAAGGGATGCTGGAGCCCGCATCATGGCTTTCGAGCTAACCAGCCTGTGTACCCGCTAAATCGAAGGGAACAGCATTGTATGGTCGCCTTTCCTTTGTGCCAAGGCATTCCCTGTTTTTTTGCCCCGAGCCTCGGATGGGGTTTGGTTGGAAAAAACACCTGCCACGGAGAGAAACATCAAAATGATGCGCATTGTTCGTTCCAGCCGCCAGTTCCATTTCGAGACAACAGCCATCAAATTAATAGTTTGCTTGTATCACTTGTCTGAGAAAAAAAAAAAAAAAAAAAAAAAAGAGGAAGGATTAATCAGGAAAGGGAAAAAAAACCCATTACAGTTGTTTTAGGCTCGGACTCTATAGCTTGTCGGAAAGCATGCACGGGCGAGACAGCCAAATCGCTGAAATGCATATTTTGGCATTCCTTCCTACCGAACCAGGATTTAAAGTGACGAATCATGCATCCTGTAACCCAACTGGCCTGAACTGAGCGGGGTCTTGGGAAGAAAGAGAAAATGTTCCGATACACTCAATCCTTTCATCAACTTTATCGGTTAATTCCGCGGCGAAAAAAAATCTGCAGCAATCCAATTCCCAGGCCAGGCTAGGGCGACATCCTCACGGGTTCTTGGGTCAAAACAAGGAATACCGGTGTCTCATCTTCCGCATCCACCATCTTGCCTTAATAGGTGGCGTTCTCGCACCACAACGCCTCCATGCCAGTGGCACCGACAAAGGGATAATTCGACCTCTGATTTGGGCCTTGACTTGATCCCCAAGGATTGGTACCGTTATCGCTTATTCGCCGACTTTGGAGGTTCCCACGGGCTGGATTGCCATGTGGTAATAACAGCGGAACCTATGCCTTCGATCGAGCTTCCGAACCGCTAAATGTCTCGGAGATGAAGGGATATGGTTTGATATGAATGCGATCATTTCCGACACGGCCAATCTCAGGCTCTGCCGGCAGCTCAACTAACTCCACTTTGATCAGGGGGCTTTTGGTTTTGGTTTTTAGTGTCTAGTATTTGCGTCTGTGGATAAAACGCTTTGGTTGCTTGAAATTGAACCATGGGATGATGCATACTACCGCATACTACGTAGCTAGCCAGCAGAGTCGTCGTCCGTTGATATTAATCTGCGATGGGCCCAGCAGAGCGGCCTAGGTTAGCGTGGAGCGAGCGGCTCGCTAATCAAAATTTATTTCGGTAGACTCCCTTGACCTTCTTTCTCATTCTATGCACCCTTAGACCAGCGGGCAGTTAACTAGTTCGATAGTTGTGGCCTTAAAGAAACGCTCCTTCCGCCTGAAAGCACGAAGCCAACTGTCATTGGATTGGACAATTCTGTAGCAAAAACAGCACACAATCAAAGGCTGCAGAAGGATGCCGCAATTCTTGCCACCAGATCGCCTCCAAAGCTCTGTACACTGACCGCAGGGGGACGGAATTTCGGTCACCGCCGGATCTAATAGTCCCATGACTCAAGGGTGCGATTATCTCGAGTCAGCGGAGCCCACCATTTCCTTTTTGTCCTTACATAGATATTTGTCCTAGAACAGCTAGTGTCAGATCGATTGACCAAGACCAAGAGTCGAAAGAGTAAAATTCTGGAAAATATGAGCGCGCGCGGTTCTGATGCACTTTCCCATGCGGCACCACGTCGAACAAAAAAAAAAATAAAAGGCAAAAATAAAAATAGAATAAAGTAAAGATTTCCAATCGATTATGATTTTTCGTTTTTCTTATTCTGGCCATGTGTGCGGAAAATTTGGGAGTATTTCATGCATGCATTTACACCGACGGGTTCACATTTGCGAAAGAAATTTTTAAAATAAATCCGACTGCGACCTTCTATGATAATTAAATGAGCCAGTGTAACGGCATTGGATCCATGGCACTAATACTAGCTAGTATCCCTAAATGCAATTTTGCCGATAGGGTATCCACTACGGCTCTTGAGCCCGGTATCGACTGGTCGGTACACGTACGGAGTAGGCAGTAGCAGCGTCCTGCGGCTCGAATCGTTGCCAATGGCCATGGCCATACCACTGATGAAGCAGAACTAGGTACTCCCAGGGTAAAGTCCGCCTGGTCCCAAGGTCATGTATGAGACAACGGCCAGTGCAGAAATATCCTGTGAAGCTACGCTGTATGCACAAACATGCACAATATCCCAAGCCGACATTTGAGATTTCTGATGCTTTACTTGCTTTGGTCTCCACAACAGGACAGACCAGCTCCAAACTTTGGCTGATTTCGTATTCTAAGGCAATATAGCGCTATATCATGCATCAGCTATTGTATCAGGTGGATGATCTCGATATTGGTAATCTCTGACAGCAATATTTGCCAATATGGCTACCTAGTCATACGACGTTAAGGCGCTCCAAACCCTCGAGGTCATGCCATGAATCTGGAGTTTGAACAGTGATATCCCAGCGGCCAGGCCTGTCAGGTTAACTTGGTTCATGTTCAGCACTGACCAAACGGAACATTCCATGCTCCTTGTCGTCCAAACCCCAGCCATGGTCAACTAAAAACAGCAATGTCAAACTTCTTGGTTAGCCTAGCCCAGTCTCTTGAATTTTTCCTGAGGGTGTAGAGCAGGGCTTACCCGTTACATGTTAACTTCTATTCGGAACCCGAAGACTTGGTTCAGCAGCAACAGAGTAATTTCCATTTCCACCGCGATCAATCGGCTCAGCTTGCACTTTGCATGGAACTATTACCCAAGCGAATCCTCAACCGCCCTGACCTTGGCAGGACCTCAACTGCACCTGCAGGCCTGGCCGCGGTGCCCCCAATTACATACATGTAACGCCTGGATGGATGGATGGATGATGTATGGATTCAGTTGCAGACACACTCACACACACTCACACACAAGTTGCAAGTTGAGAGAGTCACCAGACATCGATTCGACTGCATCTCCGGTCCTCCGTAGACCGGTACACCTGTATACTCGGGTTCAGATGTTATATGCAACATGGGGCACAGCCTCAGCTCAGGTCTTCCAACAGCGGCTAACCTTTGCAGTCAGTGATTCACCAAATCCGAGATGCTAGGAGGGCGTCCGTCCGCTCCCTCGGTCTCACTCTCTCACTCACTCTCTCACTCTCTTTCACTCGCTCCCCTTGATTTGCTTGCATCTTCCATGGTCTTACATACGTCCAGAGAACCCGCAGGCGTCGGCGTAACCTATAGGCTAACATTAACCTAGTTGCCTTGGGTCAGTGCGATTCGGTCCAGCCCTAAAGCATAGGGGACTTATTTCGATAGGTGGAAAGGGACTCCGCAATGCTAAGTATGCCTAAGCAGGACATGGCTTGCAGTTTTAGGCCACGACTGGAAACTCGAATCGCAATTTTTCGCGAAGGAAAAATATCCAAAACTTCGAAACCAATGCCATTCTGCAAGCCTCAGTTACATGCGGAAGCCTTGATTGGCCATCCTAGCAAATTTTTGTGGTCTGTGAGGCCGAGCTGCTTTTTCTTTCTCCAGCTTTTTTTTTTTTTTTTCTCGCCGCCCTTCAAGGCCGCCACAGAACCCCTTCAAGAAGCCAAGTTGGGTGGGGAAGACGCTCTAGAAGCTCACATGTACTGCCGGTGGCTCCGAATACTAACCGTGAGCGTCAGTGAACCCTCCAAATCCAATTAGGCATAAGCTATGATGCTGAAGCTCAGAAGCGGGCCATCTTAGTTTCTAAGCTAAGATGCCTCGGTACTAGGCTTGAGGCTAGAGCATTGGCGGTTAATAGCCCAAATCTTCAACAATCAACGCACTGCAGACACAGCTACTTTTACATGACATTTACATTACATTGCACAGAGACACACATCTCTCCTTCCACCTAACTATCTGATCGAGAAGAAACAAACATCCCGATCGATCATCGGACCCAGCAAGGTATCGATATCTCAATTTACCGTTGGACTAACTGGGCAGCAGGAGCTGAGCTGATGTTTCCGGTTCACGATATCCAACATAGATCCCGTGAAAAAGAACATTCCACGATGCCTCGGCATTGCACAGTACGGTGTAACTAATATGCCGTCGTTCTCTTAAATCTATTAATCTCCCAAGCCGGGCACATTCCAAGCCTCGTAATCATTCATTTATGCATCTTGCATCACCAACTGCAACTGATGCCTTTTTTTTGTTTCTGTTCTTCGTCTCCGTTCGGCATGATATCAACTGCTCGCTAGCTTTAGCTCAAACGACAGCAGAATCAACGACATATGGTATATCAGGTCTTTCTTTCTCAAACAGGCATGAACTTAGCGCCGGCCGACGGATTCCTATTCGAACTTATTCGACCGATCGTCAGTCACTCGGGGAAAAAAGAGCTAGTTCCTACTTCATCTACATAGCACGAAAAAGACCCAGCCTGTTGAGCAATTTTAACGTCGTCCTTGGATGGGCCCGGGGCGTTTTTTTGCTCCTGGCGATATGACTAAGTGTAATGACCGCGAGCCGGTGAGAAAAACAACGGGAAACCATGGAGAAGCCAAATTGTCCCCGAGAATACATGCGTCTACACGCAGACTTTTTTTTTTTTTTTTTTTTCGCAGTCTTGTTCAGCCCAATATCCCGAGACTACCAATATTCCAATGCAAGTGGGGGAAGCGAAAAATATCCCTTGCATTGTATACACCTGCAGGAGCGGCAGCTTCGCTATGAATTCCTCTTTCTGCTCAAAATTATCCCAGCGGGACGAATTGATGGTGATCACATCTAGATTCCTTTGAATTACGTCTTGAATGATGCTGACGCTACCTTCTAAAATGCACAAACTACATTCATCGCCCGTATACAACAAACAATCCCTTCAAAGAGGGGTACGGGTAGTGATGTGACAGGCAAAAAAAAGAAACCGCCATTATCATAATTTTTTTAATCTGGATCTCGATGCAACCCGACGGTTAAAAAAAAAAAAAAAAAGAGGGAGAAAGAGAAGCCGTTGCGAACAGCCCCTCGGGCTTCCTCGATTTTTGCCTGCTGCCCATAACAACCGTTTTGTTTGGCTGCATAATCTAGGTGACCGCAGACCAGGTTCGTGCATGAGAAGGTAAGGACAACTCACTGAACTTTAAATTTATTCAGGTTAGACTACACTCTCCACCCCAGCTTCTTATCACTAGGAGGGAGGTTAAACGGCCGTAATCACCAAGATTCACGAGTCCCCACGCAACTCGCCGAAATACCATGGTGGGTTGTCTACCGTCGAAAGAACTGCAGATGGAATCGACATAGGCACCGGAACGACGTCTGTAAAAATGCCCATATCCGGTGTCGATGCCTCAGCTCGAGGTCCCCGAGTGTGTTCCTGCCCGTCAGGAAGAGCTACGGGCACGATTACACCACACTCCCAATTACGATTGGACATCTTGAAATCTTTCTCTGATCGATCCCACACTAGTTTACCCCATGCGCTTTCGCTAAGATTGTGAGAACCTGCAAGTCGTCAATCAATGCCTGGATCAGTTATTTGCCTCGTGGGGTGCAGCCAGGGGATGTAAGAGACAGATTGGCCTTACCAACGTATGCCCAGCCAATACTATTTCCACGAGGCCGTGGGAGACGAACAAATATGATCTAGATTCTAAGTCAAAATCACCAATTTACGTGATATCACACAATTTAGTACAAAACCCCCTACCTTGTTATGCATAAGCATGCCTCGACGGACACTCTGGCAATCATGCAACAACGATTGTGGGAATTTAGAACCGTTGAACCACTAGATGATAGATTTTTTTGATATCACATGAGCATTGCTCGTCTGGCAGGGGTAGAATGTATATTCTCAGGTATATCAGTACGTACCTGTCGTTGAAAACATATTGTACCACCGTTCTACAAGAAATATGTTGCGCATTAGCGAGGTCGGTTAGCTGCATATGTCAAAAAACACGCGTACTTGCCTCAATCCCGCCTTTGCTTGTTGCGACGGTGCGGCGAGACGGAAAGTATATTCGCATGGAACTCCGAACATCTCTCCAGACTTTGTCGTCGCTCTCATCTTCCTCTGTCTCCGAATCCGTACTCTCGTCCTCTGGTGCTTTAACTTGGCGGCCAATAAACGTTTTAGGAATATTCTGGACGGATTTCTTCCCTTCGTCGCCTATTAATCAAGGTTTTGTCTTAGCCCTAGTAGAGTTGATGCTAATGCAAGATCGGATCGTACCGTGAAGAGCGCGATAAATCCTTAGTAGAAACTCTTTATTTAGACTTCCTAGAGACGAGGTCTAGTGATAGATAAGCGATATGTACCGTCGACACATGGAATATTAGCATAAACTTACAATATAGTCGGCCTCCACTCGCTTTCGGGTCTTTAGCCCCAAATCCCTGACAGCACAGGCTAATCCACAAACTCCATTTCTGAGTGCTTCATCTCCATGATGCGAGCCCCCGATACTGTAAACAAAGCCTAATCGCTGGCTTCGAGTAAAGTCGTAGACTTGGTCGACTTTTTTTATGATATCGGCTGGAGGATGCGGTCATGAGCCTTCCGAAGCTGACTATAAGATTGCCAAGGTGTAGAGGTGGACTTACACGGCATCCCTTTTGCCTTGCAGAAATGTAAGAGATTTCTCGAGAAGGGTGTGTGAGAAGGATTAGTCGATCCTTCTGTCGAAGTTTTTGGTAGTTCTGGAAAATCGATAATGAATACGCTCTGTATGACACCGAGTCAGATCATCCTCAAACCCTAGGTGACACATTACTCAAGAGCATCTCACGAACATTCTCCATGACACCTTCGTTGCTGCCTGTCCCAGTTGCCTCTCCCCAATCATAGGATGTAAGATTGGCTGTTGGAACCACTACCCGTAAATGAGTAAGATGGAACAAAAGTTGCAGCTTCGAGTGCATAATATTTACATTCCCAGACATGTCTGGGAAACAGAGGCGTGTTCGTGGGATGTTACACAGATTCCTCCGATAATGGTCAACCTGGAAATTATCCAAATGCGTCAGTCTCTTCCTCAAAGCTGTTGCATTTAGTTTGTTGCAGATACGAAATATGAAATCAGTTGGTATGTATGTACGCACCACTTCGTCCTCCTTTGCATGAAGCACTAGCACAAGGTCACATTCTCCGGTTTTGATCTTCTCTAGAATCCAGAGGAAGTCCCATTGGTACGCTGAGAGAACAGCAGTTTGCAGGGTGTCCTGTTCAACCCGTCAGACGGCATTAGCATCATATAGAGTAATTGTGCCGGTGATCCGGATTCGAGGGAGCTCTTATGGTCTCAGGTTTACCTTCTGGAGTACTTCTTCGATAGTAATATCGTCAGATGTACGGGCGACTCCTTGAATATATGTCTTCTTGACGATACCATCATGAAATTGGGTAGCTCGTGGAACATAATTGGTTACTCTTTCTTGCAAGTCGCGCAAAGTCATGAAGGGTCCTCTTGTACTCTTGCTTGGCCCTGCCGACGATGATTCAGTCGGTTCCTCCTTCTTGATTGTCAGGTCCTGTGTCGCCAGTGACTTTGCATGTTTAGCTTGCGGGACATAGCTGTCATCCGGAGTCTTTCGCTTCAGTCTCGCTAGACGCTCTCGCTCCATCCGGCCTCTATCCAATCCTAGCAATCCCGAAGACTTCGATCTTTCTTCCTTGATATTCTCCTTCTTGATTGCCTTGGATTTGCCCTTGCTTCGTTCCCGTTGCTCTTGTTCTTCCTCCTTCTTGATAGCCTATTTATATAGAAATATATTATGTTAATAGTCTTAAAACGAAGATACTTGGAAATATTAAAATTGTATCTTTGACCTTTTTGACCAAAATCTTATCATCGTCATCGCTATCATCCAGTATAATTATTGGTGGATCGATTTCTTCCTTCTTGATACGAGTTGATTTTGTTGTTGTTGCAGCCGCATTAGTGTCCCCAGATCCCTGATCCATCAACGAGAGCCTTATGGCCTCTGCCAGATCAGCATCGTAGTCCTCAGCCATTCTTAGTGGTCCTAGCGTGGTGTCTCTCCCAAGATTAGGCAATCTGTGAATTCGAAGTACTTTGATGTAATATAAAAAAGATGCATATGGCGTATGGTTTGTTTCTTAAGATCATCACAGACGTGTTGCGCTGGTTGCTAGGACGTTGCGCGTTTGCTTGGTCTGGGGTCCCCTTTGAACTTCACTTGCATGGCCTAATCCGATTGCTGGCTCTGCCTTCCCTCGTCCCAGCCCTAAGCTAAACAACTGTTCCTGACTGGCCGGAACGGTCTTGCAGGGATTGTTACCTCTTCTAAGCTCCAGCTTGTACTCTCGGGCTCACTCCCTCAATTTGACTTCATCTGTACCTGCATACACCAGCCGAGCTATTAATTTACGTGGTCAGTTCCCCGCACACTGTGGCAACTTCAATTTGGAACCTCATTAACATCCTTCAGTAAAGTAGGAAAATCCAATCCAGTGTCCGCGAACTGAAGAAAATCTACCGTCGGATTTCTGTTCTGTCCGGAAAGAACCACTGGAATCAACGGAAACCTACTTCTTGGGAAATCCCTGGAAATTTTGGGAAAGGGTCGCTCCATAACCATGGCGGTCGACGGCCTCAAGTTGGAGAAGTGGGAGGATGCATTCCAACATCCCGTGGCTTCCGTCCGAGGGACGGAAAAGCAGCTACGCGTAGCATTGCAGGAGAAGAAGGAAGGACTCCGCGCGCTCGTCGGGTACGAGCACCAATTGAACCCAAGTCGCAACTTATGCAGGTCCACGGGAATCTAATAAAAATAATAATATCCCTTTTGAAATTATTTCTTTAGTGAGAGTTACCGAGACTTGTTAAAGACAGCTGAAAGGATCATTGAAATGAATGATTCAATTCAACGGGTCGAGTTCCACCTTTCCCAGGCTTCAAAGCAGTGCAATTACGGGACACTGCAGAAAAAGGCGGCAAATGCTGTTACTATGAAAGAAAATGAGGACAACAAAGGTTAGGAGAAAGGAACAATCATTTCTTTTGAATTCCATAGGTTGGAATAGGGTGAAACTAATAGCCCGTCGTTTTCCTTCGCTGGAAGTCAGATAGAAAGAATCGTGTAACTGCCGCGGAGCTCGCAGTCCTTTCGAATTGCCCTGTCGCAATATCTCGCACCTTGTCACGCGACAAAGCACCGTTGGTTGCCGCCAAATTATATATCCTTGCTAGGCTTTTGAGAAGATCGGTTTCCGAGAAGGTGAGATTTTAACTCAACGGATTTATCACAGCATGTGGCTCACTCGAATCATTTTTTTGCTTAGATAAAATCGCCATTTATCACATCACTGGAAAGGCAGCTATCAAATCTCCGAGTCACAATTTTGCGTGATTTAGAACATGAGTTATGCAGATTAGACGCCGACTCGAGTAAGATTTTACAATGCCTCGGGGCGTATTCTCTGATAACATCATCATCGGCATCAGATACTTTTATGTATTTCCAAAATCTTCGTCTGAATGCTGTTGTCAGCCTTCTCCGACAAGATACGGTATCAGCGGAGACAATCCTTGAAGCAATCCGACTTGTGAATGAGAATTTGCGATTATCTACGCAACTATTCCCTCGACGACTTTCGGATACCCTGACTACTTTGAAGATCAAACCGATTTTCCAAGAACCCGCTATCCATGATATCTTGGAACTCAATATGGCTGTTCATGGGAATTGGATCAGCGAAAGTATCCGCAAGTACACACCTTGGCTCAAGACCGACGACCTGAGTAATGATGGTTGCAAGGCCGAGATATCAAGCAAGCTTGGAACAACACTACGGGCTATCTTTGATGGATTAGAAAAGGCCGTCAAAGTAGTAAATCAAGTTGAAAGTCTAGTTCAAATCAGGTACAACATTCTTGCGGCGAGCCGGGGAGTTATGGGAAGGACATCGGATCTTAATAGCGAAGATTTGAACCAATCTCTCAACAAGATTAGAGAAATTGTGAATACAAGGATCCGAGAAGTTTTGAATGGGGACATTGGTGGCATAGGTGTTCTTGGATCCGAGTTGTCTACCCTCGTTGCTAACGGTACGACAAAGAAGAGAGGTATGAATCGATTTTTTTTTTTTTTTTTTTTTTTTTTTTTTTTTGGATATTGCTGTTAAGCGGCGGTTACTAACGACTTTATAGAACCTGCTTCATGGTCTAGTATGTTATCTTCCTTTGAAAATGCCAAAGGTGGAAGGAATCTCAAAGCAATGGTGAGAGCCGTCAACCATAGCGACAAGTCCGGCCTTCGAGCTATCCGACTCAGGCATGCTAAATGGGTTTCAAATATCGCCAATAACTACATCCATATCAAAAAGATGGCCGAAGAAAAGGATTGGGACCCAGATAACGACGATGACGATGACGAAATCGACGCACCGGAAAGTTTGAAGGAGATGAATAATAAAGATACAGAATCCTTGCTTTCTACATATTCCGAAGGGCTACTAGAAGGCTACCGGCTACTAGAAACGAACCTGTCAACCCTGGTAGATGGAATGCGACAGACGGATGAAGAAGCAGAGTCAACCTTGCCCATCGAAAATTCATGCATAGCTCTTCGGTTTATAACAGTTATCCGAAATACATCCCTGCAATACGCAAATACGACTATTATAGATCTAAGCTGGTTCGGCAAGGACGCCACAAGCAGACTTTACGAATTCCTTGCCAAGGGTGTGGCGAAGAAGGCATTGCGTGGATTTGGAAAGGATCTTTCGAGGCGGAAGTGGACTTCTGATGTTTCCTTTGACAGTCTGTGGGAGGGATCACCGAAACTTCCTGTCCAGCCGTCACCGCTGGTATTTAAATTCCTTCGGGCATTAGTTCAATCAATGAATGACATTGGGGCGGACGTATGGTCACGAGATGCAGCTGATACTCTCAAGAGGAACGTTGCGAAGTCCATATGGGAGGAACTGGAGGCGTCTTTGGTGTCGGCAGAGAAACAGACCAATGGGGTTTCTGGTCTCAGTATAGATACGAAGGAAACGAAAAACGATGAGTCAAAGGATGAAGGCGAGGGTGTAAAGGGTGAGGATGCAAATGGCGAGGATGCGAAGAGTGAGGATGCAAAGGGCGAGGATGCAAAGGGCGATAAAGAAGCAGATCCTAGCCCACCTATAAATCCTCTCAAGCGAGAACAAGTTCTACAGACCTACTTTGATACAACTTATCTGGATAACGCATTTCGGACAGCTAGAAGGCGCGATGTTGGCGGAGACGAGAAGAACAAGGAGAGCACAATAGTACTCTCGTGGGAATTTGTCGAGCGTACTAGAGAGAAGGTAAGAAACCTTTCTATATCAGATCATTATCTTTCATACACTAATACATCTACTTAGATTTCCATCGAAACGGACGAACGAGAAAGAATGTCAAGGTCTGCAGAGGACTACTGGAGGAGGACGAGCCTTATATTTGGTGTCTTGGATATATAAAAATATACATTAGCTTCCATAGTACTACCTCCATAGTCTTATCATCCTGTAGATATATTCTGGCTTCGACCTATCTATATATTCACTTCCCCGCAGCCCTATTTACTTCCTTTGTCGAATAGTACCCTTGTATGATATCTATTCGAAGCTAGAACGACACTCGGACTTTTGCGTTGACTGACGTTGGCAGTCGGCTTTAAGCCCCAAAATACGCCCCAAGAAATTTTATTATATTGCGCCCAAAAGCTCCCCTGCAAGCTCTCTCTTCCCACCTTCACATCCCACCTCTTTAAAAAAAATTAAAACGAAAACAAAGAACCCGCCCACCATGGCAGACCACGACGAAAGCCTTCCAGATGCCCCGGAATACGCCACCTCCAATATCGCCGGTTCCGAACCCTCGGACGACGATGAACCGTTAGACCTCACTCACGAGAACAATGCCAAGATTATCATGCTAGGCACTGCAACAGATGATGATTCTTGCGCATCGTTCCAATTCGAGAATGAAGACCATACACTGGGAAATGCATTACGGTGGATTATCATGAAGAAGTACGGCGATCCTGGATTCTAGGGAAGAAGAAGAGGAAGAAGAAAAAGAAGAAGAAGAAGGCAGGGTGGTTGAATGGAACTATGGCTGATCAGTTCTTTTAGTCCTCAAGTTGAATTCTGCGGATACTCGATACCACATCCTTCGGAAACGAAGATGAATATGCGGATACAGACATACGGTTGGTCTCCTATTCTTCAATGGTTTATATTTTATTTTGGAAATTTGGATGCGGAGAGAGAGAGAAAGAGAGTTTTAACGATTTTGAATTGGTGTTTAGGTGAGATCACCGCGAAGGACGCTTTGATTAAAGGCCTAGCGGACCTACGAGACCTCTGCGACGTCGTTACCGATAAGTTCATAGCCGAGAAGGAACGTTTCGTGGCGGAGAAGGGGAATTAGGTCCAGCCAAGGGGAAGAATGGAAGTCCCATTGGTTCAAGGAATCGAAAATAACGGCATATATGTCTGCTTCGGACGGTTATTTGCAAAATTCATCTTAATATGAAGATGGTCGATCACTCTCCTCAGTCAGCACGAAAAGAGAGGCGCAACTATCTATGCGAAATATGGACGACTCTGGGCGAGAGTATAACCAATTTGTTGGAATATATGGCGGGAGGAATTGTACGATATGCATAGCATGGGAGGGTTAGATTTCACTCCATGGTGTTTGGAATTTTAAACAAAACCCTGATTATTTACTGGCGTTTAAGAATAGATGGGTACTTTTTTTTTGGATGTATGTACTTTGTATTTTATATACCAAGGAGCTTTATCTCTACCCTTTCGTTTCCCTTGTCTATAGGAAATCCCATATCGTAGGGGATCATAAAACCTAGGGTTTTTACACACGCCAAAATAACAATATATCAATAATGTACAAGAGAGATGATTAATTTCGTCCCTATTTATGAAGAATAATCAAGTTAGCCCTTCAATCGATAATACCATTCAAAAACAATAGGGTAGGTTGTATCTTCCTCACCTGCAAAAAGTTATCCATGAAATTCTTCGGAATATGTGAATTCGGCTCCTGTTCCGACCTGAAGTAATGCATAAGATGTGGCAATTGTTTCCAGTAATTCATGGTTTCCTAATCATTTCACCCCCCTCCCAGATTCTCGTCAGCTTTCTAATCCCTTCTGTCTGCCAGGAATATCTTTTTTTTGTTTTGTTTCGATAGATGTACCTGGAACTCCATCTGATTCTTCATCAACAGTACATCTACAGTGCCAATATCCTTGACATGTCTATGTCTCTCATATTCCTGTCGTATCTTGGATCGAACGGCAGCGACGTCAATGTCCATAAGGTAGAGTTTGACGATCTCGGGTGCCTGTGGGATCGTTATATAGGTAAGATAAGTATCGGCCCCGGATTTCGGTTGTCTTTTTTCTCTCGAAAAAAAATAATGATAGTACTGACTGCCCGCTGCCATAGTCTGTAGGACTGAATAACCCTTTTATTCGCTTCCGCCCAGTTCGCAGCTAGAGAGCATCCGAAATAACGCAATGGTTAGCATCCATTTATCAACCAATTGCTCAAAGAGGGAGAAGAGGATGGAGGAGGAGGGGGGTCTCATACACTGCCGAGTCGGTAACGCGAATGCAGTCGCGTGGATCGTCATGGCTGTACTAGGACGACGGCGACGACGTAATCGTAGGTGGAGGGGTTTGGAGATGTCGGTGGAAAATGGTGGTCTTGGTTGTTGGACCTTTCTCGTCGGAGGTTATTCAATATCTGTATGGGTTGCTTCGCAGTAGCGGAATCATGCGACGTTTAATTGGTCCAAACACCGAAATTTGGCCGATGTCATAACTTAACCTTTTCAACACCAAAATTTAAAATCCCAGTTCCTGCATGCTTCATACTTCTTTTACAACTTATCTTCCCACTGCTGCAACATTTAACTTTTTTTTTTTGCATTGGAGAGAATCAAACATTAATTTAGAAGGAGTATGAGGGTGTTATATCGACCTATAACTCGGGTGGGATTTACTACCCCGAGTATTACTACTGCTACTACTGTTCAACGATGTCTATATTCCAGTCATCACCACCATCATCATAATCATCATGCCCACCCGACCGATGCCGCGAAATCTTCGATAAAAATGTCGTATACCCTGCATCATCCGCAATCTCACTACAAGGGTGGTGACGAAAGACACGAGCCCATTATTTTCATGCACGGGCTGTTTGGGTCGAAGATGAACAATCGCGGAATTAGTAAGTAAGAAGATATATTTCCTATCTTTATTCATTTATGTCTATTCTTCTCTTGAAATTTAAAATTTAAAATTATATACCTTTATTATATTGGATATGATGGCTAATACAATTTTGATCTTTTAATTTAGAATGCTCGTGAAAGAATTAAACAGATCGGTTTTCGCTTTGGTACGAATAGTTATCCGGTGCTGATATAGATATATACTTTATATCTCGCGGATAAGGTAATTGACAGTTGGAAAATATCAACAGGACCTAAGAAACCACGGCGAGAGTCCACATGTCACTCCACATACTTACACCGCCATGGCCGAGGACGTCGAGCACTTCATAAAGGACCATAGACTCAAGCATCCGACATTAATCGGTCATTCAATGTATGCGCCCAACTTCCTCCCCGCCTCGTATACCCCGGATGTATATCCATATCATATAAAAAAACAAAAAATAGCTAAAAGAAAACCGAATCATCATACAGGGGTGCAAAAGTAGCGATGTCCGTAGCACTCCGCTCACCAAACCTCATCCAAGACATCGTCGCCGTCGATAACGCCCCCGTAAACGCCCAACTCGGCCGTCAATTCGCTCAATACCTCCAAGCCATGACACGGATCGAAAACACACCGATAGTCAATGCCAAAGAAGCAGATGAAATCCTAGCCGCCTACGAACCATCACTCCCAATCCGTCAGTTTTTGTTCACAAATCTTTTGAAACCTACCAAGGAGAACGATAAATTCAGATGGAGGATCCCTATAAAGATCCTCGGCGGGGCTTTGGACGAAATGGCGGCTTTTCCGTTCACACCGGGTGAAAGATCGTTTACGAAACCGGCGCTGTTCGTGAGGGGCACGACGAGTAAGTATGTGGCTGATGAGACTATTCCTTTGATTGGAGAGTTTTTCCCGAGGTTTCAGTTGAAGGATGTGGAGGCGGGGCATTGGTTGATCTCAGAGAATCCGGAGGGGTTTAAGAATGGTAAGTTCGGTCGATGATGTTTACCTTAAAACGAGTACGAGCGATACTGATTTTATTTCCGGATAGTTTGTCTTGAGTTTTTTAGGAGAGAGAAGGAGGATTAGACAAGGTGAATACTTTGGAAGGTAACATAATCGCGAGTTCTATTCCGTGTATCGTAAACTGATTAGGAACAATTGAGATATCGGCCCCAATTGATCTTAAATAAATAAAAAGAAGTCTTGAAGCAAGCTTTAAGCATAATATAACGAGCAACCGAACAGGGGGAAAAAAGCACGCTTGCTTCTAATGGTAGAGCAAAGATAGAGGAAGGGGATATCAAAAAGAGAAGCGAAAACGAGTCAGCGACCAAATTAGGAAACAAAAGGAATCCAAGAAGAAAGAGAAGAAAAACGCCCGCTGCCATCCCATCCCATATCGTAGATATACACCAACGAGCCCGTGAAAAATCCATGATACCCAACACCATCATTTCGGCGTGATCACATCGTCCGTGCAAGATCAGACATTGTTTTTTAACAAGCGCAGCCACCTCCTTGCGTCTGTGCTTGCGCTGATACATCGACTACATCTGCTTTCCTGGCGACCACTCTATTCGGATCCAAAGCACCGGGCGTGGAAAGAACGACATCGACAAGTTTTTGGAATGGTTCTTTCGCATGATCTCTCGTCTTGGCGCTTGTTTCGGTGAAATAGATAGCGCCGTGTTTCTTTGCCAATTCCTCGCCTTCGGAAGCTTTAACGGCGCGTTGAGCTGTACGATCCGTTTTGTTGCCGACCTAATAATAATAACGATCCGAGAACCCTTTTTTAGTTCTTCCATTTCAAGAATATGACGTTTATAAATTGAGAATTGAAAAGGAAAAGGTGACGTACGAGAATCTTGATTACACCTTCCGGCGCAAATCTCTCTGCTTCCTCAAACCATCTGGGCATAGATAAGAAACTATCCCTGTTGGAGATATCGTAAACAAGGAGGATTCCATGTGCGCCACGGTAATACGAGGAAGTTAACGTTCGGAAGCGTCTAGAACAGAGAAGATCACATATTAGAATCCAATTCCACATCGATTTCCCTGGCGAAAACCCCCCTGATATAATGATATTTTATGTATATCCATCAGGAAGGTGGTATAGGATAGGATATGTATCCCCAAACATACTCTTGTCCCGCAGTATCATGCAATAACAACCGATAAAGTTTCTTATTTATCGTCAATTTCTTTTCTCGAAAGTCGACTCCAATCGTTGTAGTTGTATCATCGGGTTCGAAAACATCGTCGACATAACGTTTTAGTACTTTTCGAGGGAAGAAAATAGGGTGTTAGTTACGTGAACTTTTGTCGGAGGAAAGTAGTTCCGGGAGGTTGGGCTTACGAGATGTTTTCCCACTGCTTGAAGGACCTATCAGGAGGGCTTTTATAACGGTAGGCCGCTCCGGCGCCGACATTGTATGTAGTACTTATAATTTAAAAGTATGTATCGGATGTAAGCAAGGATTTAGGAAGGTTTGGTGTTTTGTAATGAATCGAATGATCGGGATTGAGAGTGATGTAAAGTGAATGGTAACTAGCAGTAGTAGTAGCAGTAGTAGTTAATCCGGGGTATGCCGAGCAAAGCAGGGCTCTTATTCTGACTAATATTTAACAAAGCCCAAAGCTTTGAAACGAATAGAATACCGCCAAAAGAAGAATATTAGAAGCCAAAGAGAGATTCAAGAAAAGAAATAGAAAGAAAGAAAGAAAAGGTAGGAAGGATCAAAGGGTTATTTAATATCAATATGGTCTGAACATAATAACATCGTCATTTGGCCGATGGCAAAGTAGGAAATCTGTTGGGATCAAATGTACCCGAAACCAAAGAAGCCAGGCCCAGGTGATCCTGCTGGTGTCCTCAGCTGTGCGTCATTCACACCTGCACACTCGCACACACTCGCACGCACGCACGCACGACAGTTATTACTTGGCTAAGTACTCGTTCGAGTTGGGTCCAGCTTGCAGGGTCCGGATTAAGGCCTTCGTCTCCTGAGCTAATGCTTGTTAACATTAGCCTTGATTGAGAAGTGCCAGATTCTGTCGCATGCTGATGCCTTCTTTGGCCTTCTTTGGCTGAACTCTTCGGCCACGGCCGCCTGCGATGCGATAACAAAAATACAACATCCTCAACGCAGATTTTGTATCACTTATTTATACTATATCTAAGTAGATTCTATCTAGATCTAAGTCCAAATATAATTAGATTCTTTAAACATTTATCTGATTTATGAGATATGGGACGAATTATCGCTATAGATTTAAAGAATTAAGGAGACATATAAGGTGCATAGGCAATGATAGAGGAAATACCATCGCAGTTCCACCCAGCAGACCTCCATATTAATTCCCTCGAACCCCGACACCCTAAGAGCAGTATTAAGCACAATAGCCAACCTTACCTGGCCCGCCTTCTAAACGTATAAACGTACTAATCACAAGTTTAAACGTTTATACCATGCTATACTTCACATGGCCCCCTCGTGCATCGATAATCCAGCTGGGTAAAAACCAAAATACCAATTAATCGTCAAGTCCAGACACCCGCATGAGTACCCAGAAATGCGTATCCTACTCCTAACTCTCACCCTAACCCTCACCTCCATCCCTTCCACATCCGCTTGGTCCTATCTATTCTGGCAAGTACCCCCCAGTCTCTCATCAGGTCCCCCAAACTACGGTACCAAAGTCTTCCAACCCCCCGCACCATGTAAACAAATACCACTAGACTCCCAACCCACGGGTCTAACCATCACTCAATTCGGAGAAAACAACGTCTTACCGGAAACCCGCAGATACCAAGCAAACCATCAATGGCTAGATCCGGTTCGATACATCGGATTATGGCATAGTAATCTCCGAAAGCCGTGCGAAGGGTTACCGGATGTGATTGTTAGGTATTATCCGGATGTGTATACCCGTCAGACTATTGATTTTAGAAATTTGGGGGGTTATACGGAGTGGATTGGGGATTTTGATGGTGGTGGGGATTTGACTTTTAGGTATTGGGGTGAGATACCTTTTGGGGATCAGTATTTTCAGGAGCAATTGGTACCTGGGGATGTAGCTGTCAGGAATTCGAGGCCGGTGGCGGGAGGGATAGCTAGTTATGAAAATAACTATGTGGTCGCGAGTAATGCGATCACCGTGGCTCCTATTAGACCTTCATGGGGACTTGATAGTTCTAGATGGCAGGGAACTGGAACGGTGACTTCTTCGCGAGAGGTTACTTTTACATTCCCCCCTAACATACAGATACTCACTGGTCAACCTTTGGATCGTGAGAAGGAAGTCGGATTAGGATATGTTCCCGAGAACTATCGGTTTGCAACAAATCAGATAGAAGAAGAATTAGAAACCGCACCGCCAACAAACCAAATGCAGCAGCCGGAGATCGAGAGTATGGTCTCGAATCTAGATCCTAACGAGGGTGCTACACTAAGAGCAGCCAAGAACTTGAACCGCGAACGGTTAGAAGCTCAATTCGATGATGTCCGAAGATCTCAACAGGAGATACTCGATCAAATAGCCCGAGATAGGGCGCAGCAGCAGCAGCAGCAGAATACGAACATCCCCCCACCCCCTCTAACTTCAAATCCAAACCCACAATCATCAGGACCCCAACTTCAACAACAGCAAGATGTTAACCCCCCACAACCATTACTCCACCCTTTTCTCCCCCAAGAAAACGAAGAACGACTTTCACCAGACCAACTAGCCGACAAAGTAGCCCAATGGACAGCCAAACAATGGCCAAAACAACAAGCGAAGGGTGTCACCGTGGATGCCTTCGTAAAATACATGAACGGTCTGAACTTAAATCTCTTACGATTACGACAATACTACCAGAACATTGAGCAGCAAATCGATAATGCTAGGAAAATGCAACAGCGGCTTAGGGAGCAAATGTTTGTGCTTCAGTTGCCGGGGAATATTCTGGCTTCAAATTCAAATCAAAATCAACATCAAAATATACTGAATCCGAATATATTGAATCCGAATATATTGAATCCGAATATATTGAATCCGAATATATTGAATCCGAATATATTGAATCCGAATATATTGAATCCAAATCCCGTACAGAACCAAGGACGGTCAATAGTACCACGATCAAGTCAGCAGCAACAGCAGCAGCAGCAGGGAACCCAGCAACTTCTACCAAAAGAATGCATATGTCCAAACATTAGCGGCGTCATCTCCCTAGAACAACCAGCCGCGGGCCAACCAAAAGATCAAAGGTTCCTCCCCGACATGCCCCCAAACAGCCTACAGAGCCCAGAACAAGTAGCCCCAAACCAGCAATCACCAGAAGCCACGGATAACATCAATTCCGAAGTCGACAACAGCAATCTACGCAATCCCATAGCAGACAACATCCGGAGTGGACTCCAAGCCGACGACAGACTAACAGATCAAAACCAGTCAGACAAGCCTAAGAAAGTAAAAAGCCAAGAACCAAAGGGTACCGTCGTAGCAGACCGAGCATATTCTTCGGCATTAGATACTGTAAGAAAGATATTCGACACTCAAAAGAACGCCGCCGCCGCCGCCGCCAGAACTACATCGTCGAATCAAGCAAGCTCGGAAACAAATACAAACTGTATCTGCCCCGAAACACCACAGCCGGAAACTAATCAGAATATAAATCCCGAAGCGTTCCCCATACGACAATCCTTACTGCCAGTCTCCGATGATATCGCCAATCCAAATGTACGGCAATATCTGCCCGGACTCTCCAAAAAGATGATAGACGAAATAGGGGAAAGAAAGAAGAAACGCCGAGAAGGTATAATTCAACAATCCCGATTAGCCAGGCTAGCCGAATTGGAGAGATCGACCGAAATAAAAGAGAAAATAGAAGAACAGCAAGAAAACACAGAAGTGAACGTCCAGGGGAGCGCAGTTGAAGAAGAAAAGGCTATAGACGATCCGGAACTAAGATCGCGGATCCTAATAGAAGATGAAGAAGGAGAAGGAGTAGTAGAAGAAGAAGCTAAAGAAGAAGCACTAATACAACAGAGTCCACTCGATCTAGCAGCACAACTCTTAATCGAGGAAGAAGACATACAACAAAATATACCGGATCTAATTCTCAGAGAAGACGAAGATCGCGATCGTGATGTTATTTTCATGGATAAAAGTTTATACGATACTGAAATAAAGGAGGAAGAAGAGGGTGAAGATCCAGAGACAAAGCTTGCGAAGGAGAAACGAAGGGCAGAGGCCAGAGTGCGAAACGAGAACTTTGAGATGCCAGTTGTATCGGGTTCGGAGTTCTTTGAAGAGATAAAAGATGAGGTTATATAAGTAGCTACTTAAGTATCTAATATAGGTTAAATCCATGCGTATAAATGTACATATAGTGCGAATATCTTACGTTTCTAAGATTATTTGTTTCTCGGTGTCTGCGAATGCAAGAGCAGCGTACTATCGATATCTCCACACCATATATATATTTTTAAATATTTTAATTTATTACAAAGATCAATGATATCTTTTCAATGATATCTTTTCAACTTCAAAAAAAGGTGCAAGCAAGTACCTAGTTTCCCCAATCAATTCTAGACCAAAATCCGCAAAAGAAAGCTTTGAAATCCAAAGAAGTATCAAATGGCCTGACATAACTTAGCTCCCAGTAAAAAGACAAAACCCCCGCGTTGTGATTGGTTGCAAACCCATCAATCGAGCTAGTTTCAAAATCCTTGGCCTGCATCTTCAAACCTCACTTGAACCTTCCAACCACCGTCAACATCCGAACTGCCTTTCCCCGGACTTTTCCAATCCACTTCTACCACTACCACCGGTGTTCTAAACGGACAGGGCGCAACATCTATAAAAACTACCACGCCCTCCGGATAGCACATACTCAAAATCCGGCTCCCCTCAAAGCAACCCTCCCCGACAATGGGCTGGAGGTAACCACAAAGCCTCATCAGCATTCGATTTTCTACCAGTTCTTCAACGTCCTTTTAATCCGCCGGCCTTCGCGATTACAAGCGAGACACCCAAATAGAGTATAAAACATGGGAGGTCTGAACCTCGAAGTTTTCAAGGTAAACCAAAAAAAACAAACCTCTATCTATACAATCTATCCATTAATATTTACTTACTTTTTTAATGCATCTATATAGTTCGGAATGTACATCCTCTTCCCAATCGCCTCAATGTATTACTTCGGCACAAACCTCGATTCCCGCTTCTCGGTTCCAAACTTTTGGCCAACAAAGGAGGAAACTCATCAGATCCCCTTCGAGAGGGATGAAATCAGGTTGGAACTCGAACGGTTGAAGAAACAGAGGTTGCAGAGGAGGAAGGAGAGATTGGAGGCTGACACGAAGAAGGCGCCGTTGGTTGAGAGGGAATAATGAATTTCTTCGTAGGAGATAGGTTGAGTGGGGGATGTTAAGGGACTCTCGAGAAGGACGGGAAGGGATATAAATCGCCTTTTATGGGAATCCATGAGGGGCCTGCTGAAAGTATACGGTTTGGAGGGATACCGATAGACCGAAATTTTACAGAAATTTTTGCTTGATATCGATAGTGTGCTATGGCGGCGCAGTAGGGAGATGGTATTTGGCTCCCGAACGCTGTATATCTTCTATGCCAGACCACTTGTATATATTTTTCACTCCATAATATGGAAAAACTCTACGATTAAATTGAACCATCATATGTATGTCAACCAAATAAAGGACCGTTGGGTGTTTTTTTATTTGTTATCCTAGCCGGAGGAAACCCGAGATCAAAGCTCACCGGCACATCTACACTAGAGGTATAGACGTCCAAGTCACCAAAAAAATCTCAGGCCCCTAGCTACCTATCTAAATGAACCGGGGCTTGAAGAAGAGATAAAAAGAACAGCTGCACCTCCAAGTATAAACAAAAACCCATGCCCTTCTTGTTATTTAGCCCAAAGAGAGAGAGAGAGAAAAACGCCATGGACTCCTCCGAGAATGCCCTTCCGAAATATGAAATGCCACGATTCCCTCTAGAACCAGAATCTACGCTGGAGGATATGATATGATTGCCGGCGCGGCCAAATGAAAAAACCAGGCGAGTTATCTATACCGGGGGAGCAGAAGTGAATATGAAATAATATGCAAATGAGTGTCAATGCCACCTGTGGATGGCGGGGTTGGGGTTCAATTGTAAAATAGTTGGGAAGGTGTAAGAAATAGAAATGATAAAGGAAAAAGTGCGCGTTTGAGGAATCATAAATAAAGAGATCCGTCCGTCTCACTTCTACGGACGTGGAGAGAAGGGAATGCGATCGAGTAAAAATGTTTGTCATCCATTCCTTATTCCAGAAACTTTTTAACGTTTTTCCAAAAAGTTCTTGCTTTTGCGTCGGCATCAACGAAAAAGTGCTTTACACTATACCCCCTTTAATATACTGGGCCGCTCGGGAGGTATAGGTTCCACCATTGTTAGCCGTATGCGAAGGTTTCCACTGGTAAACTGGGAGGAATCACAATCGCGGGAAGATTATAACATCCGACACCTAGATAGCTGCAAGACCGTGCAACATGTCCATCGGCCTTGTTTCCACCCGAGTCTTCGTATATCATCCTTTTCCACCTGAGATTGCGTTTCTCCACATGTACCAAGTCGTCGTTGTTCGTACTAACTCGGACTTCTTTTATATCAAGAGTAGACGCCTCCATATCGGCTACAACATTCAACACATGATTCGTCGTCTTTTCCGGCGTGTCATAAGGGTTTTTTGGGTTTTTACTGATCTCCTTCATCTCCATCTCCTTTTGATCCTCGCGCGGAGCCCTCAGGCCGAGCCTGGAAACATCCTCGCGGGGTGGGGCGAGGTCGCCCCATCGTCAATCGTCGTAGAACCTGGAGGGGAAAAACAGCTTTATTAGTTTCATGTTGCTGGGTTTTTGGCCAAACCGGAAGGAAACTACTTACTCGTCTTCGTCGTCAAGTTCGGCTAACTGTTCAAAGTTAACCTTGTATCGCAAAATAGCTCCGATACCACCGAAACCCTTGACGAACTGGTTGCCTTCACTGCTTCGGTCGGAAACGAATTCCAAAGTAGCACCAAAATCCTTGTACTTCTCAGCCAGCCACTCGAGGAATGGTTGCTGTTCGGAAACTTCCATCTCTTGGCTGGATTCTTTGTCCATAAACTTGCTACGGTCTTGTTCTTGTAGTTTGTTGGTGTGCAAGATGATCTCGTCGCCATTAGAAGCCTTCAATACCCATCTCGTAACATCCAAATTTTCGAAGACAATGAGAGCTTGATAATTTGACCAGTGTTAGTCAATATGATGAAATTTCGGGGTTAACTTTGATGATAGACCTACTCTCGCAAGCACCAAGTTCAAGAGCCTTGAGGGTGTCGTCGATGCCGTAGCAAACTCTGCCAGTATCTTGAGAGATTTCATCGAAATACTTGTTGATGAGCTTCTTCTCCTGGATGAATTTGACATTGCTCAAAGTCTCGGCAGACAATTCGATAGCTTGGTTGAATCCGTTTTCTCCACCATAGGACACATCGACAACTTTGATAATCTTGGCTTGAAGACGCTGGTCGAACATATCACTCTGAGCCAATTCAGATTTAAAGTCGGCAGAACCAGCTAGGATGAGACCAGAGACGTTGACTTTGTCGGCAGTGATATAGTTCTGGACGGCTAATTCGGCAACCTTACGGACGTAGTTGTGACGCTTTTCCTCACGAAGACGAGCGAAACGTAAAGCGGACTGACCACCACGGCCGTGCTTCTTGGGAAGATCGACAGCGAATTTCTGGACGATTTCACGGGTGTTCCCGCTCAAGGTACCGAAGAGAGCACCGTTACCGTCCATGACAATGAAGCCGAACTTGGAGTCACTCTCGAGAAGTTCGGAGAGAGCTTCGGTGTGGAATTTGTTATCGCAAAGGTATAGGGATGTGTTGATTGGCTTGAAGGGCTCAAAGTCGATATTGAGCTTCCTTTCCTTTCCTTCCGAGGTGATGATTTCACCACAGTAGATGACAAGACCATTTGGTGGAACCTTGGAGTAAAGCTTGAGACGCTGCTGAGTAGAGGTAATAGCGGAGAGCACGGAAAGACGGTTGACTCGAGATTTGATGTTTGATGCAGTTCCCTAAAAAGTAAAGCAACCCTTGTCAGAATGTTCCCCACTTTGACTCTTTGTTCCCAGATGCATAGAGATATAATAAAGAGATGACATGTATATGTCACAGCTCTAAAACTAAACAGAAAAAGGGCTCGGCAATCGTACGTATTCTTCAGCCAACATCTTGGCAGCTCGGGAGACCTGGTCCTTCGGAGCTATTTGGAAACTGGTTAGCCAGAGGTTCGGGATATATCTAGGCTTGTGGGTGGATGGATGTTACACACGGATGATGAGCGAGATCATGCTAGTGCCGTTTCCTCGGGCTAGTTCGAGTCTGTAATTTCAACAAATTAGTTTCCAAGCAGACATATAACATAAATCTGATATAGGAAACAGCATACCGCTTGATCAGCTTCTTGATCTTCCAGATCTCGATGTTCTTCTCCGCATCATTGCCGGGTGGAGGCTGCGACATTTTGCTCGGGTGGTTCTGTTGTCGAGCTACAGAAGCTAGGTATAACAAGGAAAAAAGAGGGTTTGAAGAGTCGAGGAGGTAGGATTCGATCCCGTAAAGGTACGGCAGAGCTTTGAAAGCTGCTTCGTAGGATTGATTCTTTGTTGTTTTTGCTGACGGGAGGGATGATGTTGTCGAGAAGGTGAGAAAAAAATTGGCGAGGTGGCCGTGCCTGCCTGGCTGTTTGTTCGCCTCGGCCGGGCTGCACACTAAAATTCAAGGTTTTTTTTCTGGGTGGGAGAAGAGCAAATTTGGGGTTTGAGACAGGGCAGTCAGCCAAAATAGCATATACTTGTACTTGCTTGTATATTCCAGCTTGAGGAAACTTGGATATTGGTCAAGTGGGTATGCAATAGGCAGGAGAAGCATCTTGGAGGAGGAGGATTTATATACTTCCCTAAACAACTACTACTTGTGCCTACAGTGGCTAAGTACTTCTTAGGTACCTCGTACTAGCTATAGTGGCTGGTGTTGATTGACTGGCGGTGACTGGCAGTGACTCCCAAAGACTCAACCTCCCAGCAAGTACTCTAATTAAGCTCTAATTGAATTAATCCTGACCTTCCTTAGGTAAGCAAGTACTTGAATCTCTCTGGCGACATCGGATGGATCTAATGCAAGGGCAGATATGATGTAGCTATAAGGTATTAGCTCCAGGTTAAAATATAATATCCATGACGAGCTCTGACCACAGCTGATTCGATTAGGCTCGATTCGATACTTCTTTACATCATCAGTTTGATCCAATACATCGAGTCGACTCTCTCGGATCCTTCATGTATCACGCAGACCATGTCTTGTACTCGTCCCGGCCGATTGATTGCAATTGATTGACCTAATTCCGACCCCGAAAGTCCTTGTACTTACATACTTAAGTACTTATAATTGCTGCATCCACCATTGCATCCCTCCAGACTCGTCCCGACAAGTTCAATTAATACGTACTAGCAGTCCTCTTTGTTATCTACATTGCCATCGACTTTGACGTTGACGTCGGCGTCCGTGTCAGGTACGGCTTAAAGCTTCAACAATGCAGACTGTTGCTTATTTGGGTCCGCCGTCGACCTACTCTCACCAGGTACGCATGTGCATCGCATTAATTAAGTAATTGCAGGATATCATCTCGCAGTTACAATTACAATTACAATATAAAAATACTAGTATCATATGTATCAACTAACATTCAATCGATTCCCAGGTTACTCTTTCAAAATTCCCTCAGGACCAGTATGAGCATATCCCGTGTGTTCAAATCGCAGATATCTTCGCTTCCGTTGAGTCCGGCAGGACCGACTTCGGTGTCGTCCCATTCGAAAACTCAACCAACGGCTCTGTAGTCCAAACTTTGGACTTGTTCTGCGACAGGGAGAATCTGTTCTCCAGTATCAAAGTCCGTGGTGAAGCCTATCTCGATGTCCACCACTGTCTGCTAGGTCACCCAAGGGAAGACGGTATCTCCCGAGAAACGGTCTCTCGAATTTACTCCCACCCGCAAGCCTTCGGTCAGTGCGAGAAATTCTTGACCAAGTATCTGAAGGGCGTCGAGAGAATCGAGGTTTCTTCGACCTCCAAGGCTGCAGCTCTGGCCAACGATGACCCTTCTACAGTCGCTATCGCTAGTTCTATCGCTGTATCTGTCCACAAGAACCTCGAGATCCTAGCCGAGAACATTGAGGAACGATCGGATAACACCACCCGTTTCCTGGTCATTTCGAAGGAAGCGATAGGTCCGTCCCCGATCCAAGGAAGTGATAAAACATTCATGACCTTTACTGTTCATCACGAGCAACCCGGAGCATTGTGTGATATGCTTATGGTCTTCAAGGAGTTTGGTATGAATCTTACTAGTATTTCTAGCAGACCATCCTTGGATGTTGCCTGGAACTACATCTTCCTTGTTGAGTTCGAGGGGCATCAGGACGCAAAGCATGTACAGAGGGCCCTTCAGAAAATGAAGAAATACTGCAGGTCAATGAGGATTTTTGGGAGCTACGAGAGAGGATTAAAGCAGTAGAGAATACTAGTAGCCAAACGTATCGCGTGTACTAGTCATTGGGCCATGGATAGTTTAATTTAATTAATTAATCCCAGTCATCGTCATCATCGTCCACTTTTTGAGTGGCTGTGGCGCCGAATATCGACTTGTTTTTGGTGTTTTCTGTCGTCTTGGTTCTTTGGAATACCCCTATCGTAGACCGTTATCATGCTGCTTCAGATCATTCTAGCTCTGACATAAAACTGATGACTTACCAGATCTTAGCAATCGTGTTTCTAATGCAGCCGTCTGGAAAGAATCTGTATTTCCTAGCTCGCCTTCGAATCCAACAACCCTATCCACGCTTTTGCCGTCTACCCAGGCTATCAGGCAAGGCAAAACTTGAACCTTCAACTTTTCAATCAAGAACGGAGCATTCTCGACGTTTATCTTGGTGATCATGGTATCGAAATGTTTTCGCGCCAGGATCTCTAGATGTGTATCCATGATTTTGCACCGCCGGAAGTCCGGGTGGAAGAAATGGACCAGGGAGTACTTCCTCGAACTATTTATTCTATGTTAGGACCCGAATTCTTGCTAAGGAATAGGTTGCATGTAAATCATACGTAGTTAGATCCATAACTTCCTTCTCGGTTGTAGTTTCGAAGTATACACCTTGGTTCTCAGCCTTCATCTTCCTTTCTCTCGATAATCTATACTTCCACCGACATATTAAATTGAAATTCCCTACCCGATACGCCCAGGGTTAAGGATATCAAAAGACATAGATATATACTCACTCCTCATGCAACTGTTGCATCCGCCTTTCTCGAAGTCCGTCTAAAACATCATCTTCCTCCCTTTCCAGCTCATCTAACAGAGCATCCTCGTCATCGGAATCATCTGCCTTTTTGCCCTTGTCCGTCCTCGTATCTAAAAAATTGGCGACCCGTTCGTCCATGATTTGGGGGCTGGCTCGCTGTGTTGGTGTGTGGTAAAAAATCTGGAATGGAACTATGGTACCCGACGCCTTACGGAAATTGCCAGTTCCTTGAGATCCACAGGGTTAAGCTTTGCAGGAGATGATTGCTTGAGACCGTCGAGACTCGGGGACCTTGTCGTTTCTGAAGTCTTTGAGCTGGGTGTATGCAAATATCGACTGGTATATCATATACCCTAACTACTCTGCAAGTATTTGTGGGTCGCTAATACTGTATCGAGACTGTATAACTCGTGCTAGCTGTACCAGTGGTACCTCGTGGCTGTAGGATGTATAGCCTTCGATACAACGTACGTAAGCTCAATTGGTATGATCTCGATGAAAGCGAACACCAACAGCCAATCAAGGGGAGCTTCCAGATCAGATTCTGCCAGGGGGAACCAGTGGCGGATGCTTCCTGCCTGTATTATGTATGTAAGTATGTAAGTACCGTACTATGCCCGGGTGAAACGTCGTCTCCTTTTCGAGGTGGTAATTTCAATTTAACAGAACACATCCGTCAAACGACCTAAAACATCAAACATCGCCAAAACCACGCTCCCTTTCCTCTCTCTCTTAACTTTCTCTCCAACAACCACCCTCGTCCGCTCTGTTCGCTGTGCTTCGTCCCGTCCACGCCACTCGCAGCATCCCGGCCAGTTGCTGTTATCCCTTCAGTGTCGTCTGAGTCCGATCCTATTACCGATTTTTTCCATTTTCTTAATTACTATTATTTATTACTAAATATTTCAGTCAACTTCCTTTCTCCTGTCTGTCGTGAGACGCCTCTGTTTGTGAACACCCGACACCTTTTCAGCTCTTCTTTTCTCCAAAACCCGCCAAAATGTCTTCGGACCGTGACGATATGAGAATGAAGGAGTTTAACGTCCCGATGCCGCCGATGTCACCACCTCCACGGCCGCCGCCTCCTCAGAACCCCAATGCTCACTCAAACTCTGGGACCGTCGCGATTGCTAGCTACTGTGGTGCATCCATTCTCATGACTGTTACAAATAAATATGTCTTGTCTGGATATGCTTTCAACTTGAACTTCTTCTTGTTGATTGTGCAGGTATGGAGGCTCCCTACGTGGAACACATGGTTGTTCTACTAGCTAACTGAGGTGTTTTCCTCGATAGTCCGTGGTGTGCGTGGTCGCTATTGAGGTCTGCAAGCGGATGAAGATTATCACATATCGTGATTTCAACATGGACGAAGCTCGAAAGTGTATGCATCTTCCAAGATATTGATTATTTGTGAATTCAATATTCTAACTTGCCTTAGGGTTACCGGTATCTTTGCTCTTGATTGGTATGATCTATACCGGATCGAAAGCGTAAGAAAAGCATTATTCCGAGCTCGCAAACTGGAAGGTTGAAACTAATTGGGATTCTTTTTTAGCCTGCAATTCCTCTCGATTCCTGTGTACACCATCTTCAAGAATTTGACTATCATCATGATTGCCTATGGCGAGGTCCTGTGGTTTGGTGGCTCTGTCACCCCAATGGCTCTCCTCTCCTTCGGTCTCATCGTCTTGTCGTCTATCATTGCTGCCTGGGCCGATATCCAAGCCGCTCTCTCCGCCAGCTCTGTTCAAGCCGCTTCTCAAATCTCCACCTTGAACTCTGGCTACCTGTGGATGTTCATCAACTGCCTTAGTACTACTGCGTATGTTCTAGGCATGCGTAAGAGGATCAAGGTTACCCAATTCAAGGATTTCGACAGTAAGAACCACCCTAAATCGCTGACGTGTAAACTTCATGGCTGTTTTGCTAACCATGCAATAGCTATGTTCTATAATAATCTCCTCAGTATCCCGATTCTTCTCGCCTGCACTTTCCTTCTTGAAGACTGGAGCACCGAAAATGTCAACAAGAACTTCCCGGAGGAGACTCGAAACAATGTTATGATTGCCATGTTTATCTCTGGTCTCTCATCCGTTTTTATCAGCTATACCTCTGCGTGGTGCGTACGTGTTACATCGTCTACAACTTACAGCATGGTTGGTGCTCTGAACAAGCTACCTATCGCTATTTCCGGTCTCATTTTCTTTGATGCCCCGGTTACCTTCTTCTCTGTTACCGTAAGTTGAAACCCGGAATACCAAATCTCAAACTTCTTTTGCTAAAATTTTATTAGGCTATCGCCGTTGGGTTTGTCTCCGGTATCGTCTATTCGATGGCGAAGATTCAACAGCAGAAGCAAGCCTCAACACTCCCCACCAGCGCGAGCAGTGCCAGCCAGCGCGATGGCTTGCGAAAGAATTAAATATACTGGCTTTAGGTGCAGGGCCAGGGTGTTAACGTTAGATTGAGGTTTTGTGGTTGGCGATCACATTGGTGGTATAAAAGTTATTTGAGAAGGCCGGTAGAAGAGGATGTGTATTGGTCGTTGAAGGGACTCTTTTCAATCCGTGTAAAAGATATCGACATATCAAAAAATTGGGCGTTCTCGGGATTTGGTTAGATAGAAGCCCTCACAGCTGAGGGCTACGATTTCTTCGATTCTTTTACCCAAAATCCTTTTTTCTCTTTTCCTCTTTGCGAGTCATGTTTTTTGACCGCTTTTATTCTCTCTCAAAGGAATGGATAGCCAGGGTTTTAGGAACCACCCTGCGGCCCTGGGTATTTTTCTTCTTCTATTCCTTTATTGCGATGGCAGCGTTTCTAGAGTTCCCCTTTATTCTCTGTCCTTTTTTTTTGTCTTTTCCTCTTCTTTCTCTCGATGTCTGCTTAACGACAATTGGTAATCGTTTCTCTAGTTCGGTGTATATAATAGTAAGCATGCAAGGCTTAGTTGGGTCAAATTCTTCTGTGATTCTGCAGCGGTTGCGAGTCACACCTGACATGGGTGGGCTTTCATGAATTTATCTACTTTTTTTCCTCCAAATTTCCCCTATCGATCAATCTAGGTTATATATTCGGTTGTAGAATACGCACATACCGCACGCACAACGCTGGGATATCCGTGACTTCAAAGCGGTGTAAAATGATGATGCCGATTAGCTGGTATTGATAGCTTCATTTCCTGTTGAGAGTTCTGCTATTTTGTTCATTTTGCACAAACTAGCCAATCGGCCGTGAGAACGAGAAAAGCTCCGACCTGCGACCGATTCTGGGTAGTCGAAAAAGTCAAAAAACCGTCAACCTGCAAGAAGGCAAAAGATCCGCGCAAGGATGCAAGTCATCGGATATGATCTATATAAGGCAATAGAAAGAAGAGGGGGGTTTTGATTTTTGGCCTTGGTTTTTCACCCTGGAATGACGGCACCGTGATAATAAAAAATAGAAAAAATAGAAAAAGGAAGATTCGATTAGAACCTGCCAACATGTGTTACCAAGACTCTAGAAGGTCTTGAGGAATAAGCTTGTTTTGGAGAGGAACAATGACAAGGTGATGACCTTACCAAGCATGGCAGAAGCAACTTGCAGGAATTGGCTTAGGGGGGTCCCTGATTCGATTTGAGAGTTTGCATTTTTTCTAGATCAAGATGCATGTCTTGATTCTATCACATACGTTTCGCACTCGCGGAAAGATGACATCCTCCTTCCCCGTGCCCGTGATCATGAAGACTAGACTGTCATCACTTGGATGAGGATGCAATCGATATCAAATTGATATAGTTTAAGTAGTCGGCTTTACTTGCGATCGAATATATATGATAGTATACATAAAGTATATCTATCTGGCGCAGAGCCGTACCGCGAACTTCCTTGCTCGGGCCTTTAATTTCGATAGCACCAAGACCCTTGTCACCGCGCTGCTGCTTAGGGAAAGGGGATGTGCTTTGCCGACTCGGTTTGACCCTTTTTCCGCCGTATTCTGTTATGTTATAATAACTTGGCTTGTGTGGTTCGTCCGGACTTTGGGATGATGTTTGGTTTCTGACAGCAGTACGGTGAACATTATTGGGGAGTACAGTACGGAGCACTTTTTGTTATCCCTTTCAACGTCAACCTCCACCAACATCAACCTCATTCCATATAACTCCGCTGCATTGCATTGCATCGACACAAACATATTCACCCTCAAGAACTTCAAACGATTGCATTTCTGCTTCCCTAGCTTTGACTGCCCGAAACCACGAGGGGTGTCTAGTTTCAGTATTCTCCAACAGCAGAAGGCACCTGATTTTAATATTTTAAGCGTACGCAGCTTGTTCAACTGAACTGAGCAGCTCCTTTTCCCCAGCCAAACGTAACCGTTCTCTTCCCCCCGTTGCATTGCTGCTGCTGCTGTGCAACTCGGCCAATGCCCATCACCGCGAAACCCACACAACCTCCATTCCCATTTCTATAACTTAACGTCGTCCTCAACTCCAACTCCAACTCCAACTTTATCTCCAACTTCAACATCAACATCAACATCAACTTCATCTCCAGATCTAGATCTAGATCTATCTCTCCACCGTCTTCTCAATAGACATCCGGAATAACCAGAATCCCTTTCGGACCGAATACCGACTACCGACCCTGATTGCTGTGGATTAGCCAAAGCAAACATCATCTCCCTTCACCATGGCTTCCTCGTATGTTGGCGTTCCCCTGAGCATATCTCAATCTCTTCCTAGCGACATTCGCTGCTGCAATCTCTACTTAGATGCAATGCCTAGTAGCGAAAAATGGGTTTCTCGTTTGATTTTTCTGCGTCACCAAGCTGACCATCTATGCTTTTAAATACTAGTGGGTTTGCATCTGCCATGAAAACCTTCTGGCATGCTATGACATCCGATGACCGACATGCCACCTTAGATGGCCCATATCGAGCCGCTTCCTCGTATCCTGGCGTTGGTCGACATCCTGAACTCTCTTCTGTATCGTCGCGACTAGACGGTTCACATTACCATGACGAGCTCGGACACCCTGCCTCCAGATCTTCAACCCACCTCGCATCTTCAGATGGAAACGACATGTATAGGGGCTCTAGCGGTGGGCCACTAAGTCCCGGTGCACCGTACTCCCCTGGTTCGAGATCTAGCATGGCCTCGAGAAAGGATGGATCGGCGATATCTGGAATACCGCTACAAGAGTTCAATGCCGACGGCTCGCCTCCACCACCACCGATTTCCCACTCCTGGATGAGAATCGATAGATGGGCTGAAGAAAACTACCCGGAACTATGGGACCAGCTTTGCGAAGGCTCCACGATAAACGATATCAATGAGTTAGAACACGATTTAGATTGCTCGTTACCAATGGAAGTTAGAGAATCCCTACAAATCCACGATGGACAGGAGAGAGGAGGTACCCCTACGGGAATAATATTCGGCGCTATGTTGTTGGATTGCGAGGAGATTTTAGATGAGTGGAAACAATGGCAAGTTGTTAGAGCAGAGTATTTGCAGAAGCAGGCCCAGGCCCAGGCGGCAAGGCCACCACCACAAGCTGGACCATCTAGTGGTCCATCCAGCCCGCGTGGTGGTGCCCCTCCAAATGGAAGCACGCTAAACAAGGCAGTTTTGATGTCACGACAAGACTCGCAACCGGAAGGTGCGGTCCAGAAGGTTTACTGTCATCCCGGATGGATCCCATTGGTACGTGACTGGGGTGGTAATAATATCGGTATTGATCTTGCACCTGGGCCGGCCGGAAAGTGGGGCCAAGTCATCATGTTCGGACGAGATTATGACTGCAAATACGTTGTTGCAAAATCTTGGGCATCGTTCCTCGCCACCGTTGCCGACGATCTAGAAGGTAGCAACTGGTATGTCGACGAAGACAGCGGTGAGCTCAAGCTCCGCGAGCTGAAGACGACTAAGGTTGAGCCTGGGTATTTCGATATCTTGAGGTTACGGACAGATAAGAAGTATGGCAGGAAAATCCCACCACATATGAGAAGGCGGCCAGGTCCACCTCCCCACGTCGCGACAGGTAATGGACCGGTTGGGCCACGCCCCGGGCCTGGAACAGCATCTCCTGGTTCGCCTATGATCGGACTCTCACCAATCATTCGACCTGATGGCTCCCGAGAGCCAATGCCATCGAAGTCGCTATCCCCAATCCATGCGCCCAAGGCTGTCCGTCCAATCGGTAGAGCCCTTGAAGATATGCCAACTTCGGCGAGTGGTTCCGGGCCAACGACGCCTACTATCTTGACACCAGCGAGAACGAGTTTACAGTCAACTAGGAGTACAGAAACACCACCACCGCTGATCATTGATAACAACACGACGAAGAAGAAAGATGACGTTGAGGACTTGTCAGATCTTATCAGCACGCCAACAACGTCAAAGGCCGCTGAATCGGAAAAGGGAGCCAGCCCCAAAGCAAAGGAATCAACCAAAGAAGTCAGCGCTTTAGCGGATGGGCTAGAGGATGTTGACCTTGGGAAGGACAAATAGAGCATAAAGAACACAAAAACCGCATTTGTTTATCGCGGATGCATGCATTACTACCATAATCATACCCTACACATCTTTTTATTTGCTATTTTGGCTTTGGCGAGAATACAGTGTCAGCGTCATCTCTTTTTACTTCAACCTCTTTTTTTGCTCCCTGTTTGGAAAATACAATATTCCTACGCTGTATTAATGGAAAGCTTTTGCTTGATGTCTACTACGTTACTGGTGTACGCATGAGGGTTGCATGGACTCCTTTTTTTTTTAACCTCCTCTCGACCGCTTTCTATCTTTCTGTTACTCCTCTTCTTCTTTCCTCATGTACTTTTTCTGACATTTCTCTTTTTTCAGTCAGAGGAGATGCTGTGTCGACGTCCTTTTTTCTCTTTTTGTTCCTTCTTCTTGTAACCCTCCTCTTTCTTTTACTCCACGTTCCATCTTTTTCTTCGATTCATCCATCATGTACGTTACATAAATCGACAGAGCTTTTAATGCCTTTTATCCGGATCCGGGACCTTTTTCCGATTTTTCAAAGTTGACCTGGATATTTACGTAGATTTTGGATACGTCCACAAAATACGGCGGAATCAGTAGCTTCATTTATTAATGAGCTTATCCGATTAAACAGTTATAATTCTCAATTCGAGGACTAACCATCAATCTAGCTACGGACTCGAAAATATTCATGAAATGTCCGTTCCGAGTTTAGGAGGGTCAACATGTATGTGAATATGGTGAGCCCCCCCCCCCCCGCGATGCCTTCAACGATTAGTCCTATGAACGGCTCTTCTTCCCCTTCTTCCCCACTTCCTCAAAACCCTCGACAAACGGCCTCGTCTAGTCGGCCTATAGCCAGTTTACGTACCCCTTCAATCAAATAATACTTTTTGCTGTATCTTCTCCACTACGGAATCCATACAATGCATTTGATCCATAATTTTTCTGGGACTCTGATTCCACGTGCACGTCTACTGCTGCATGCTGCTTCAACCACCATCCCAACTCCTCGAAGACTACCTCCCCAGTCTGGCCCGGTGGAAATCAAACTATAAAAATTAAACGTTCTCATAAATTCAAACACAAGTACCATATAGAATAACTGCAGAATACAATTCCAGTATATACCATCCAAAATCGTTGCATTTTTTTTCGACCAACACAGTCGACAGTCGCAAGGTCAACGATTGTCATTTTATATATGGAAGGGAATACCATGGATGTTAGCAAAGGAGGTCGAAAAGCCTATGATATATATTTGAAATTATAGAGGTTTATAAAACCTTTGAATGGGGCTTTAGGTATTCCTGTGTGGTCGTCATGATTTGGACTTTAATTATAAACCATAAAGTGACATTTCTAAGTTGTCACCAAGATATTCATTGTTGCAGGATAATACATTCAGGTTGAAAGGATGTATGAAGAGAGCACACATATTAGCATTTAAAAAGATACTAAAGCTGGGAAAGAGCAGCCATCTATAGCTCTACAGGTCTAATCCCATATCATGTCCAACAGTATCTGCTAGGCGACCATAACCATCAGAATTGTAGTCCGACACGCCTGCAACTAACAAGTTGGACATACATCCTTATATCCAAACTAACCCGAAGCAGGGATGGCATCCTTAAACTGCTCGCAATACTTCTGAAGATTCTTCTTGTCCCTCTTTGGTAAATCCTTTTTCCCGAAGGCCTTCATGACGCCCTTCGTAGCCTGTGACCGCGCATGCAATTTTTTGACCAATGTTTTGGCGTCCTCGCCGATATTCTTAGTGACACCGCTCAAAACAGAGGTCAGGACCTACAAATTTTGCACGTCAGAAAACCATTCGCCATCGTCAGAGCTAACATAAAAAAATAAAAATAAAATTGCTGAGACCCGGGAGATACTTACGATAGGATAGGCTTCTAGGAAGTGCAACGTCGCTGGAACATTCTTACCCCACCATAAAGACCTCGATGCCGATACATCTGTAAAGCGAGCATCGGCTGCCTTTCGAAGGAATAGGGTATGATATGTCAAGCTCTTATCCGTCATTTTGTGTTTACACACCCACCCGTCGATGGTATCGTACATGTCCGTGATAGATTTGTCTAAGTCGGCGATGAATTTTTTGTATTCTTCCCACGTAGCAAACCCTTCTCGCTTTGTGGTTACGGTTTTACACTCTTTGACCTTTTGTTCGGAAAATAAACTTAGGAATACTGCTAGGTGAAATCCATATTTGTTGTCTGAACAGACTACGGTTGATAGAGTGGTCTTTCGCTGTTGGTATGCGAAGGATTGAAGACTGGGGAGTCTTGTGG
Source organism: Orbilia oligospora ATCC 24927 (assembly GCF_000225545.1). Lineage (NCBI taxonomy): Eukaryota > Fungi > Ascomycota > Orbiliomycetes > Orbiliales > Orbiliaceae > Orbilia > Orbilia oligospora. The sequence goes on from NW_011645772.1 coordinate 1,863,565, forward strand.
TGAACATGTCTAAAACCAGAGACAGCAACTAGCATCATGGGATTGCAATGATAATTGCATATTGGTTAGTCGGATTTTGATATTTCGATGATGGATGCTAAAGAAAAGAATATGAAAAAAGAAGAAGAAGAAAGAAAGAAAAAGGGTAAAGTGGTGCATTCAAGCTTACCATGTCTCTCAAAGGACATGTCGACTCTTTCCCCCAATGATGGGTAATGTCCTTCGATACAAATTTCGATTTCGAAATTCTAGCAAAATCCTTTGCGTGCATTTTCTTCGAACAGACCCTACTATCAGCAGTAGCGAGAGAAGGGTCTTTGGTTGAAAAAGACGGGCTCAAGCTCTTCAAGGAGTTTCGAACGGGTATATCACTGGATATCGATTTAAAGCTTTCTTTAAAAAATGGCGAAAGGTCATCTGCCCAGACCAGATAAGGCCACAAGTGGCTATAAACAAAAACAAAGTACGAATAAGACATGATGTTGAGAACTTCATTGCTCATATACCGATACTTCGACTGGTCGATTGGTAATATATATTTGCAGATCTGAAAGAACTCTTGGTTGGATATTTCTAGACCATATAAGGATCAAAACAATAGAAGGGGCTGCGATAGAGAAAGTAAACATAGGAAGATGCGTAGTGAATCTAAAAATGTGATGGGATATCAGGTTTATATAGGCATCGAGCTGAGGTACTGATTGCGGCAGATTTTACTGAATATAGACCACGTAGACCGGCCGGCAGAGCGGCCGTGAGTGGGCCTACGTAGATGAGGGGTAAATAAAAATACCCCTGGGACCACTCATCTACTATCATGCAGCAAGGGGATATACTCATTGCGCCTGATTGTGGATCGCGATAATATTAATATTGCAACGTGCCAAATTGAAAGGATGCAGATCAAAACATCCATTGTAGTTAGCTGGGTATATTGAGAAGACGATAGCCTAGTCAGAGATTCCAAGAATCACGATTATGACATCAGTGCACGGCCTTAGATGGCCAGAAATTTTACGTGCAGAAGACTAGAGCGTAGTAACATTATTACAAGGCCTAAGGGTTAGTGGAGAGATAAGTTTGAGGTTCTGTTTAAAAGATGATCCCCCAATACCGGTACGTATACCTGTCATGGTCTTTCCCATTCAAAGTTATGTATAAGTACCGGAGCGTAGGAACATATATACCACTATAGTACCACAGGCGGTAAAATCTATATAGAATTATGTATTAAATGCCACTTGAATCGTGCATTTGAATATATTAAAACGCTGGATGTGGGCTGCCTGGGAAATATTTGAATAGCAGGATACTGAAAGGTTTCGTAGTAAACTGATCTAACAAGGCGGATAACTATGACCGATCATATGAAGCAAGTCAATTCATAGAAATTGACCAATTAGATTGCATGTATTGATATTTAAATATCGAGAGATCTAGTTCATGTAAGAATATTATATATAATGAGTAGAAGTATATCTATAGATATCTATGTTTAAATAGTACTTATAGATCATTGGATCCTGAACACATCCCTTCGACAACGTATATATATATATATATATATATATATATAGATTCTCGTTTCAATTTCTTGCTAATATCTTTGGTATTAATACGAATGTGAACGAGCGGTTCTCGTTCATTTATTAGGGAAGAGTAGACAGTTCGGTCGAATTTAGGGTTGGGTTCCGCGCCACGGAAGAATCCCCAAATGGGGTTGACATCTATAAATTGTTCACAAAGCTCCGAAGAGGCAAGTTGAGGTATACTGACTTGAGTGCATTTTTATAAAAGGGCGAGTCTTCTGCAGAAGCTAGATTAGGCCAAAATGATACTAGTAACAATGATATATGAATGCAGTGAACAGCAAGTTCATGGCGCCAATGTTCCTTCTAAAAAAAAGAATGGGATATAATTGGGATATGGGATATCTGCCGGTTTAACGATTCAAGACTATGTGATAATGAAGACAGTTGCGATTTCTGGGGGCGCAGTAGAGTAAGGAATGTCTGTTGACCGTGGAGAGATTTTATATATGACCACCCGCTGGGATCATATCAGTTTTACATGGACATTGAATTTGCAGTGGCCGCGGCTAGTTCATTCAGCATGACATACATCCCAGCCAGTACATTGGTAGTAAGTGGGTCCACCAAGTAGCGGAGTAAATTAAGCATTATCTTAGAGACCACTAGTCTCTAGAGCTACGCAGCAAGGAGGCATGTGTATTATGCCCGATTGTCGGTCGCAAAATACTAATATCGATATTATAGTGCACCAGATTGAAAATGCGCATCTGAGGACCTTTATTGCGATTGGTTACATATTCAGAAGACTGGAGCCTGCTCGAGCGCTCAAAGATTCTGGGAATCATGCATTAGTCCAGCAATCGTGACATCACATGTACTGTTGCTTAGCCATGGATCTTGAAAGTAATGTAAGACAAGCGTGTGCGGAGATACGGATTCTAAGTATTATAAGTAAGCACGATCGCGATCGATTTCTTGAAAGAGGCCCGATCGACCCCTGCAAAGTTAAGTGAAGGGCGGGATCAAGATTAGCGAGGCTGTTGATAGGCTCAATATTAACAATGAAGAAGGCGGTTTATCTTCAAGTTTCCAACGTATCAGGAACCTTGCAAAATTCGGCCTTGCAGATAAATCTTAGCTTCGAGACCGGGTTTAGATGAGGGTAGGGATAAAGCGCTGCAATGCAATATCGATTTATATATCTATGATCCGCATGTTCCACTCTCTCACATTCCAAAGTTTGTCCACCCGCTCACGTGGATAGAATATTAATTTCCATCTGGAATGGTTGCTGCCTGGTTGGTTTCCCCGTGAATCGATGTGTTCATGCGTATGCAGGGGCATCAACATGCAACAATATGTTTGGCCGCCTACCGCCCAGTTGAGTCCAAGGCCTCGACGCGAGGCGAATATATATATACTGCAGGGGTCTATGAGCCCGAATTTCTTGAGAATGCGGCGCGAAGTACTAGTAAATTCATATACATATAATATATATATAATATAACCCACCCGCTCTTTGGACAATGACGACTAGTATTTAATCACGGCCAGCGAGCGATATGAGCGGACGATCAATTGAACAAGGATGCGAGGTTATAATATACTTACCTTACTCCAATTCGTCAACACATTTAATGATTGTTGTATTTCGGGCCCAGCTAGTTTGCAATGAATCGGTCCGACAGAAAAATATCAGAATAAACTTAAAAAAGAGTACTTTGTAACTCGATTATTCCTTGAAGGTATATGTTATAACTAGTCTTGTTATTGCAGTGTGCACGGACGTAGGCATACTGGTAAGAATAGTAGAAAATAAGGAAAGGGTAACGTCCACCAAAAAAAAAGCGACTAAAGATCACCCGTATCTGGAGCAACATCGATTCCCGGATTCCCTCCTATACCAGGTATATAGCGGCCTTCTGCTCAAATTCAAGCTTAACGCTCTGGAGCCCCACCCAGGAACGGGAACGGGAACACCGGGTCATCATCAGCGGGTGGGAACTTGGGAAGGGTCCCGTCATCTACTATATCACAAAATTTCTTAATAGCATCCTTTTCTTCTTGTGACTTGTTATCGTCCCCAAATGACTTCATCAGGGTCTTGGTGATAGTAGCCCGCAGCTTCAATCCCGCTATTAATTCTTTGACAGGTTTACCAATATCCGGGGTCGTAGCCTTCAACATAGCATTGAGACGCTATTATGATGTTAGAAAAAGAGTTCTCGACATAAAGAATGGCGGTAGATGTTCAGGGTATATATACTTGCCTCAGGATAGTCTTCTAAAAAGTGTAGTATCGGTGGAAAGTCTACCCCCAGTTGCGGGGCCTTCGCACGGACATCTTCTGCTTTCCGAAGAAACAGAGTATGGTAAGTCATACTCTTATCCGAAATTTCGTGCCGGCAGGCCCAGGTATCTATAGTATTATAAATCTTTGTCATAGCTGAATCTAGCGCCTTGATGTACTCATTGTATTGTTCCCACGAAGCAAAGCCGACCCGTTTAACTTCCTTCTTCGAACACTCGGTCACGAGCTGGGTCGAGAACGGGACCAAGAAGAAAGCCAGAATGCTCCTTTCAACGCATGTCGTCGTAGTATCCGTTGTCTGAATTTGCGAAGACTCAAACTTCTGTAGACTCCATAGGTATGTAGTCCACGCATCCAAAGAAAGAGCTAGGAGCTAGAATCAAGTGGTTTGGAGCAGCTGGTTAGGTAAATATTCAAGATAGAGGGATCTCTTTGTTGCCTTGTATGATTGACGAAACAAAGTTAACCTAAATCAAGGCTTTTTATTCTTACCATATCCCTTCTACGGCAAGTAGATCCTCCCTTATATTTCTTCCAGTCCTGGTCAATGTCTCTCGACTTTTCTTCCAAGCGGCGGTAAAACGTCCAATCGCTGAGTTTAGCAGGCCGATTGCATGGCTCTGTATCAGGGATAGGGAACATAATAGAGTATTTATCGGCATTTGGCCTTAGAGTCATCAGCGAACCCAGTGTATAAATGTCGTAAGCCCCCATCAAAGACTAGATTTATAAAACGGCGAATCTTCCGCAGAAGCCATGTAACAAGACGATAGAAAAACTAAAAGGAAGCGAACAAGCAATGGTATGGATGGTTCCATGGCTCAAATTTCGAATAATGCGTATTAATTAACGACTTGGGTGGGCAATACTATAATGGTTTGTAAGAATACGATTGTAGTCGCTAGAGGGAAAAATAAATCGATTAACCCGGATATCTACTAATAGGGGATATGTATCAGGGTTTACAGTGGGTGGGCAAATATTTATATGCATCCAGTTTACCGTAACTAGTTGGCCGAACGTCGTAGTTATACATATGAGCCGCCAGGCGTTCATCTCTGATAAAAAAATATGTCAGTATCGATCCTGATTAAGACCACTTTGCTACTACAAATCCGGAGAATATCAATAACTTGTTCATCCGAGAGTGGATTCCAATCATACTGCAGGGCGAATCCGTGAAGATGTGCATAAACACATATATATATGCACCTTAGATTTGATGAGTAGGCCGAGGTCGGTGCCTAGCTAGGCACAGCTGCCTTATAACTATACCAATTGATAATATGACATGTCATGTGTAAGTGAACTTTAGACTTAAGATATGAGCTCATAAGTTCAAGCCCGACCCCTCGCAGTGGACGGTGCGGTGAGGTTAAGATTTACAAATTGAATCCGTTAGAATAGAACGTTCGAACCCAAAAGCTCTAGTTACGAACTTTGATATGATAATATTCATGATTCATGAGTTTAATTAAATCAGAGCTGACAGATCTAACAACTTATGGATGTACGTCTATGTACGCATACCCCTCATCTTGAGATTACATGTCAGTTACATTACAATGTACAGTATATACCGACGAATCTTCCAGGTCCGAACCCAGGTACGAGACATCAGCGAATAGTCATATCTATATGTCTCCACCTGCTGCGCTGCCTACGCATACCGACTCACTCACATCCCAGGATGCGCCCCGCTAGTCTGGGGAGCGCCCCGCGGGTTACACGAATGCAATTTCGGCTAGGAATGGATTGCCTGAAAACTATAAAGTGATCAACCGGCATCGAGGAACGGGATTGGCTGTGAGAACCTGCTGATTAATTTGTTGACGCAGGGGTCTTAGACTAGCCTTGAGTGTTGGACTCGCACTAGTAACGAGCTTACTATCGCCTCGTCAAAACGATAGTATATACCACCATTAGTACCTTGATTTTGTTAAAAAGGGAGAAGAAATAGAAAGAAGGAAAGGAAAGAAATGAAAAGGAAAGAAAGGAAAAAGCAAGAAAAGAAAGGAAATGAAACAAAGCATTCCTATCTACTCTACAATATATATGAGATAGCTTAAATGTTCTGTTCAAAGTCTTGACCCATTGGCTTCTCAAAGGGTAGTAAACTTTTAAACAGGTTACAGCGAAATATTAATAGCCGAGGTCTTATTATCACATCCTTCAACTTCATAGATCTAGGAGCCCCCGAATATATCTTGAAGCCGCTTTATTCGCTATACTATCGCCCTAAATTCACACTCCCGGGTTGAAAGCGTGCCGGCATTGATTGGTCAATACCTGGGTAACATTTTGATCTCCACTAACTTTCTCTATTCTCAGATAAATCGGCTAGCCTCACAGCTGCGCCGTCTCCAACTTTCAAGCTCGATCTCTTTTGTAATATAGAATTGTCTCTGGAGTAAAAGCAAGTGGGGGTTGTGCTCGCAGGATTTGAGGCCTCGGTGCCAGTCATCGTAAGCACATTTTCCTTACCTCTTTTGTTGACAACAGCGCTAAAGAGTGGACCCTGAGAAAACGCATATGTATGTATGTATGTATGTATGTACGTGCGTGTATGCCGTGGACTTACGATCAATTGAGAAGGAATGAAGAAACTGCGGGATTTGGGAGGAGGGTTAAGACTTTCAAAGGGTGGAGCTGGTACAAACCAAGGAAGGAGCGGCATTTTGTAAACACCGACCCGTGAAATACTGACTCCATTTGGTGGACGATTGGCATGGACCTATTGCATGTCCAAAGCCACTTTCCACTAGTCGCAACGATTGTGTAGTCTGCTGGTAACACAGAAAACCACGAAACATTTTCGGAAGCTAGCAAACTTCCCGCTGCGTCTCGTTTCTGGCAGCAATTGGCCAAAAGAGGGTGCTCGCTTGGATGGGGCACCCTGCATTTGCTAAACCCAGTCAGATCTGTGCTGGGTCATGCATATGCAGTAGACCCACAGCGCAAAATTCAACGTTTGATTTATGGGGACGATCGAGCTTGATTGACCCAAGATCCAGCCCAAAGGCCGTAAGGCCAGCGATAGAATTTCGGTACCTGTCCCAAATCCTATTATTCTCGCTTCTTCCACTATAATAAGAGATTAGGCGACCCGAAAACGTCGTCTCGGTTTCACCGTTGAAGGTTTCCCTCGCTAATCACCTTACAACAAAGTTGCCGTCTCCCGTGCGGGGCTGCGAACAAGAATTCGCATCTTTAGCAATGTGGGGACGGCAGGCAGGTACATGTTTAAGCCGCTGCATTAGCTAGGCTATAAGCACACGCCTTGCATGGAAGTACTCGAGTAGAGGCCCAAGAGTATCCCCGTAGCTCCATAAATGGTTATCGCGGCTTCTTCGTTATGTAGCTTCCGCATTAATTCGGATAAGTCGATTTCTTCCATCTATCTCCTCGGCCTGAATATGGTTGTTTATCGTTTGGGGGTGGATTTCGCGCTGTGGATCGATCTTTGTGGGTGTAGTAGCCAGTAGATGCACGTATGACCCCAGCGACCCAGCTGCATGGCTCCGCACAGCTCCTTCCCTATAACCATTAACCGTCCTCATGTTGGAGTATGGAATAGCGGGGTTTGCACAGTTTCCTTAGTAGACGACCGGCTATCGCCTCCGCCTAATGTATATTGAAGTCATCTCTGGAGGATCCTAGGAGCTGGGGAAAAGCTCTATTAAAGGCCTCGATGGCCACTTGAGATTGAAACATTTTTCCATATCATCCTCTTCAACCATTACAACCGTAATATAAAGGTTGACAGCATCCCACCGGTTTGCTATTGCATCGCCCTAATGCAGTTGAAGATCGCTTTCGCCTTCGCCGGACTTTTGTCCCACGCATTCGCCGAGCGTTTTGTTCCGGGCGCTTACATCGCTGAAATAAAAGGAATTGTTAGAATCCTCCTCCTTAAGTACTGGTTAAAAATAGATACCTTGGGGAAGTGTAGCTGACTCCCCTGAACAAAGAATGCCAATGGCTTTTTGAACAAGGCGCGAACGAGCGGCATCAAGATCCGCCACCGTATGACCCTCAATCAAGATACTAGTATCTTCAATGGTGTTTCTTTCAAACTTGAGGATGATACCCCAGAGAACCGTGCGATAATCAACTCCTGGGGCGAAGTCGTTGAGCTCTTCCCACTTCGAATATACGACCTCGCAGCCCCAGCTGCTGACCCAGCTGCTGCGGAACAAGTTGTCCGGGTTATCACCAAAGTTCTCGGCAAGCGTGGTCCTGACAATGTTTATCCACCCCACGTTCAGGGAAATGTTCATCAACTCCATGCTCAAGGATTAGACGGGCAGGGTATTAGAGTTGCCGTTGTTGATACAGGTATTGACCAATCCCTTCACCTGACTTTTTTTTTGCCATAATCGCTAAAACTTTGAAGGTATTGACTACCGTCACCCTTCGCTTGGTGGTGGGTTTGGCCCTGGATTTAAAGTCGAGTTTGGCACCGACTTAGTCGGTGACAGGTATAACGGCAAGAATACCCCAGTTCCTGACAATGATCCGATTGATTGTGCTGGCCACGGTACCCATGTTGCGGGTATTCTCGCTGCTGTTGACGAGCAATATCAATTCACTGGTGTCGCTCCAAAGGTTACACTTGGCGCATATAAAGTATTTGGGTGCCCTTCCGTCGGCACTACGGACGAGGTTCTCATTTCCGCATTCTGTCAAGCCGTAAAAGATAAAGCCGATATAATCAGTGCTTCGATCAGTGCATCTAGCGGCTGGGGCGAAGCCGCATGGTCTAGGGCCGTTGCCCGCATTGTTGAAGAAAAGGGTATCCCATGCACCATTGCTGCCGGCAACGCTGGTGGCGAGGGCCTCTTCTACGCTGGAGCTGCTGGCGATGCCGCCGGCGCTATTAGCGTTTGTTCTGTTAATAATCTGGTGATTCCCGTTATATCCCCAACCGCCAGGTTTTCTTCTAGTTCGGTTCAGAATGAACGGTTTTCTTTTCAGACCCTGTCTTTAAGGTTCCCGGCGGAGGCCTTCGAGCTCTACGTGCCAATCGGTGATGATGGGAAAATATCCGATGCTTGTGTAGGTTTACCAGCTGACGTTGATATAACGCACAAGATCGTGGTTATCCGTCGTGGCAACTGCAACGTTCAGGTTAAGGTCGATGCTGTAACGGAAAGGCTGCCCCCGAGCACGAACTTTCCGCCGGAATTCCCAGCAAGGATCATGTTTATTAGTAATGATACTGATACCTTCTCACCGGGATTTGATGGTTTCGTCTATGCCAGTATAACCACTCCGGCAACCGGTGAGCTCTGGCGGGTGCTTGCTTCCCAGGGGAAATCTATCTCTGTCAGTTTCGAAGCAAATCCTCCCATTTCAATTGAAAACCTCGATAACCCGACTACCGGAGGTAGTATATCCCCTGGCAATTCCTGGGGGCCGACTAACCGACTGAATCAACGTCCACACATTTGTGCCCCCGGCGGCAACATTCTATCTACCACTAGGCTGACCTTAAACCAATGGTATTCTGTTAATTCTGGCACTTCAATGGCTACTCCGTATATCGCTGGCGTCATTGCCCTATACCTCCAGAAAGCGAGGGCCGAAGGCCGAACTCATGTCCCTCCTGCTGAAATACGTATCGGTCTTGCAACTACTGGCCAGCCCTTAGTTTTTAGCAATGGATTTGGAAATTCAAGTTTTCTATCTCCTGTTGCCCAACAGGGCGGTGGAATGATTGATGCTTACCAGTTCCTTCACTCCAGAACTGCAGTCGACACCGATTTTCTTGAATTCAATGACACCAGCGATCGCCACTTTCGTAAAGCTATAAGTTTCAAAATCACAAACATCGGAGACGCAGAGGCCTTTTATGATCTTACCGATATCTCTGGACCCACTGCCTACACTACCATGAAAGACTCCACCATTCCTCAACTTTTCCCACCAGATATGATTCAATCATTTGCCGCGGTTGATATCGAACCGGTCGCTCTCAGGATCAAGAAAGGCCAATCAAAGAGAGTTACTGTTAGAGTTACACCACCAAGTGACCTAGATATCTCCAGAATACCTGTCTATGGTGGCTGGATCAAGATTGCCCGGAACGGCCTAGACATTGACAGCATCAGGATCCCATATATGGGCGTAGCCGCCGACATGAACTCGTTCAAGGTCACTAATTTCGAACAAGGTTACCCAAAGCTTCTCAACTACAGAAGCGAGGGTTCCACAGAAACCGGAGCCACGGAGCCACCGGTTCTCGCCTGGAGTCTCGTCCTAGGCTCCGCCGTCGTCCGTATTGATGTTGTTTCTGTGTCTAATAAGCTAGCGAACGACATCAGAATCTTTTCCGCCGATAACATCATCGGTTCCATCCCAGGCTACCCGCTCTACTGGAACCCAAGAAGCGGGCGAGGTCAAGAGACCAAAGTATCCTGGGATGGCCAGGTGGTCAAGGAAGAAGGTGGCTCACCTATTCCGGTTCCTGCTGGTACTTACCAGTTCATCTACCGCGCTCTCAGAATCGGTGGCAGCAAAAGTACTGGCCGTGATTACGACCGTTGGGTTTCAGACAAGTTTGTTTGGTCGCCTGCATGGCCGTAGTGCCTTGTTTGTTCAGTTGAAGCTTCTATTGGTACAATCAATCACTAGCTTGTAGAGTAGATAGGCTGTTGTATATTATGCGTTGATTGCGCAGTATTCCATCTTGGTTATGTAATTGCATCGATGAAACATGCAATATAATATTTATTGTCCAACTTTGCTCTAGTTTAGGTAACAGGTATGGCCTCGTATTGCAGGCACGGTATATAGATCTACGCCGGCTAAGTCGACCATACCTTCTCTAGATACATTTATAACGTTTATTTAACCTAGGCCATACAGAGCAACAAAGGGTTTACGTACAAGCACACATAAATCAGTGATTACGTTTTGTTTAGCTAAGAACTAAAACTAGCTCCCGGCCCAATCCTTTCAAGTAGCTTTAGTCCGGCTAATTGCGTAACATATGTTGTTTCGTACGTATCCATATAGTCCCACATCTTACTACTTTACAAGGGGGAAGATGGGGTGGGGAATGAAAAAAAGAAGGAGCTAACTATCATGACATACAGCTCCAGACCAGGTAGCAAAAGAACCAACAGATTATATGATCAATATATTCAAACCATATATCGGTCCAAAAAAATTCAAAAAGAAAGGTCTAAAGGATTTGCTGCCGACGGGAGTCGAACCCGTGTCGCCCGCAATAAACCGGATTTGCTCCGATGGGAAACGAGCATCATACCGTTAGACCACAGCAGCGGATAGAGTTTTTGGCCCAAATAGGACCTTATCAATCCGGTTTGCTGGCGGGTAGGGCTGAAATGCGGGGCTGTTGGATTTTTGGTGGAACAACGCAGATACCCTGGGGCTAATATAATATTGATGAGACAAGAAGATGAGCATATGAGGGAGACGACGAAGATCTAGAAGGTGAATCTAGTACTTGTACAGCTATTAGCCTGAAGCAAGAGAAGAAGGGAAAGTTGATCTTAATTCTATAGGAGTCCTTTTCATTCATTAAGCCCATTAACTAGATAGGCAAGAATGCTATCGCAGTAATGGCGCTGCAGCTGTTCAAAATAGCGACACGACAGTGTCTCTGCAACGTCAGCCTAACATGACACTGCAATGTCACTACAAAGTCAACATATACTCAACTTTCAAGGATACTAAAAGAAGACCCAGAACCAACTGCGTGCTAGTGTCAATACAACACCGCTGTAGCGATACCCTACGGTCTGGGCGGGTGGTTATCTCAGTGAATAAGACTAATTTCTTTTACAAGGAAGATTTGATACAGCTGGTCTCAATTTGTCTCGATCCTAGACACTTAAGCCACTTTGTAACCCTAAATCTGTTGAAGAATGCCATTTTTCATTCATATCGCTCCTGGTGGCGGGTAGTATCGCCCATAATCGGCCAATAGTATTTACAATTATTTGTTTCTTTCGTTTTTTTTGGAAGTCAAATTTGCAAAATAACAAAGCTTTTAACCCGTTACCTCCCTCGCGTCCCTAAGTACTCACCCAAGCTCACATGTAATCCCGCACTCGATCAAAAAACGCTATCAATCCCAGTCTCTCGTCTCCAAATCACAAAGCGAGGAATATTAATCCCACGTATGTAAATTCTTCAACAAGCATCCTTCTTCCTCAGTATCCGTCTTTCGTCTCAAGAACCCAATCTTATAAACAGTCTCCCCTTCCTCTTCTAACTCCTTCTTGACAGCTTCCCAATCACCCTCTGAAACAACAAGCACCATTCCAATACCCGTGTTCCATGTTCTTGCGAATTCTTGGTGTGTCAAATTACCCTTGTACCTCAACCAGTTGAACAGACTTGAGAGCTTCCATTGCTTTACGTCGACGATAGCAGTCATGTCCTTTGGTAGCATTCGTGGGATATTTTCCGTTAGACCGCCACCGGTGATGTGAGACATTCCTTTTACTAAACCCTTCTTGCAGACTTTGAGGAGTGGCTTAACATAGATTCTTGTTGGAGTCAGTAGCGACTCGCCGACTGTGATATTAGCTTCCCATGGCGCTTCTGCTTTGTAAGATATACCGTTCCTGTCAACGATCTTTCGGACAAGCGAGAATCCATTGGAGTGGACTCCATTGGATGCCAATCCAAGGAGGATATCGCCTTCAACCATGTCATCCAATCTAGGTAAGATGGACTCCTTAGTAACAGCGCCAACAGCAGCGCCGACGGCGTCATAATCGTCCTCCTGGTACATGCCCGGCATCTCAGCAGTTTCTCCACCAATAAGGGCACAACCGGCTTGTTTGCAGCCTTCTGCGACACCGGCGATGAATCCAGCAGCTTTTTCGACATCGAGTTTGGAGCAGGAGAAGCAGTCGAGGAAGAACAGTGGCTCAGCGCCCTGGACTACCAGGTCATTTACGTTCATGGCGACGAGATCAATACCTGTGATTTGGTTAGTATTCGATATTATTCGTTATTGACTGTAGAACAAGACTTACCAACTGTATCGTGCTTGTCGGCCAACTGGGCAACCTTGAGCTTGGTTCCGACTCCGTCAATGCAGCCAATAATCAATGGGCCACCATACCCAGCACTTTGTAAGTCGAAGACCCCACCAAATCCACCAAGGTCAGCGTCGGCGCCCACACGTCGAGTGGATTTTACGGAAGCTTTGATTCTTTCGACTAAGGCGTTACCGGCATCAATGGACACACCGGCAGAGGCATAGGTAAGGGCCTCAAGCTCTGGGGCTTCTTGTCGGAATGCCCTGGCCGGGTATTAGCGACATAAAAAAAATAAAATCTTTTGGAACGATAAAACATACCGATGAGCAATGTCTTTGCGATAGTATGCTTTGTTGAACTTGATGCTGTGAACGCCCTTGTAGGCGCTTTTGACTGCTGATTCTAGATCGTCTGCCACGCAATTGATAGCAATGACACGGCCGCCATCGGTTTTCAATAGGTCATCTTCCTCCTTGGTCCCTGCGTGGAAGAGAGTTCCTTCCAGACCCGGCTCCAATGCATCTAGTGTCATAACGTCTCCCTTTGCATAGGCGTCAGGATAGCCTCCGGCAACTACTACCACAGTGGTAGAAAACCTTGGCTCAATGGTAATTTGAACAGCATCAAGCCAATGCTCGCAGCACGCAACCATGATCTGTGCAAGATCTGTGTCCCTGCTCAACAGCGGCAAAACAGTTTGGGTCTCCGGATCCCCGAATCGGACGTTATACTCCAAGACCTTTGCGCCAGATCTAGTCATCATGATTCCAGTGAATAGCATTCCGACAAATGGCATCCCTTCTCTCCTCATACCATCGATTGTTGGCTGTAGCACTCGTTTCGTGATATCTTCGACAACTGATTGCGGTGCGATTTTGGTGGGAGCGTAGCAGCCCATACCGCCGGTATTAGGACCTTGGTCGCCGTCGAATATCCTTTTATGGTCTTGAGCTGGGACGAGGGGAACGATAGTGTAGCCGTCGCTGAAGGCTAGGATGCTTAGTTCGTCTCCTTCGAGGAATTCCTCAATCACAACCTCGTCGCCTAAAATATATTAGCTTTTACAGTAGATCAAAAAGTGGAAAGGGTGATATATTCTCATTCTCACCTGCATCTTGGAATATCTTTTCAACCATGATATTCTTGACGGCTTCGATAGCCTCCTCTTTTGAAGTGGCGACAACCACACCCTTACCAGCCGCCAAACCACTTGCCTTGACGACGACATTATGGGGTACAGATTTGATGTACTCCACCGCTTCCTCGTACTTCGTAAAGTTTTTGTATTCGGCAGTGGGGATATTATGCCTTTGCATGAAATCCTTGGAGAAAGTCTTCGAGCCCTCCATACGGGCAGCCTCCTTTGTAGGACCGAAACATAGTATTCCAACTACATGTCGTCATTTGTTAACCTCTTCATATCCATCCTCAGTCGTTACGTAATTTGGGAATAAGAACCTTTGCGGAAATGTTCCTCAATGCCTTCTACCAATGGAACCTCAGGGCCAGGGACGACGAGATTGATATTTTCTTCGATGGCAAGAGCAACTAGGGCTTTGAAGTCGGTGACACCTATTTTCTTGTTGGATGTTTTGGGGACAGTGCGAGCGGTTCCACCATTGCCTACATCATTGATACCATCGATTAGGAATGTGAAAGAAACACAATTATAAATTAAATGAAGGAGCCGACGAACCTGGTGCAACAATAATCTTCTCGACTCGATCCGACTGGGCGAGCTTCCAGGCCAGAGCATGTTCTCGCCCTCCATTGCCAACCAGGAGGATTCGTAGTGGGGTGTCTCCGATCATTGTATTGCAATTTTCAATTGCGACAAGACGATGTATTAGACGGTATTAACGTTATTCCAGAACGTTCCTTGAAGACAATTATCACCAGGACGGTACCAGTCCGATCGATGGATAGAAGGTAAAAAAAAATTGCTGTGTCTCGAGATCCGAATTTTATCTTGCAGGTTTGCAGCGCATACGGTAAATTTGGTTGGCGGATGGGATGGCGAAGGTTCCAATGGCCAACCGATTGGTTTGCCTGTGCATGGCCGGGTCAAAGCATGGCGGGGCACTCGAAAGTTTAGCATTCCAATTCGGTCACCAAAGAGAAAAAAACGGGCATGCGAGCTCCACCGATTCGGACATGGTCGTCCGATAGCTCGACGGCGGCTTTAATTAGAGACACCGCCAATATTAATCCAGTCATCGCCAGAGATAAAGTGGAAAATAACTTCTCCAGATCAAACCTCCAGCTTCACCCGCATATACGGATTTGTCTGTGCCAATTAATTGCCGCCATCTATTTTAGACTACCTTGGATATCCTGCGCTAGCTGTTGACTGCACTGTCGTCGGCAGTATTGTCCTCAGATACATCTCTGCAGCCATTGCGCAATTGTTAGGGAGCCCCTGTTATTGGTTCGGTGTTAATTCAAGATGGCCAGTTCGAGAAGACCCTTCACGATTAGTATGCACGGCATATCCTGATAGTATCGTCATCAAAGTTACGTACCGAGGCTGACATATGCATCTTATAAACAGAGGTCCCCTGCTCCTCTGCAAACATAGGTTCGCCATTCTCTTCTATTTAACTTCACCCCGCTTTATTTCGATTCGACCTGATCATGACGAGATCGTAATCACAAAAAAGACTAACTCTCGTTTGAGGGCTTCTTCAAAGGACCTGGCTTTGATGTCGTCGGACTTGCACTATCTATCTATCTTACACTTACCGTCACATTCACGGATGAACATCCAGACGCCGAGCACAATTGTACGATCACATATGAAGGCGACGGCGCCGACGAGGTACCATTAAAACCAGACCATAATTTGATCACACGGACAGCATTGTATGTTCTCAAATGCCACGATATCCGCGACTTCCCAGCCGGTACGCATGTCCATATCAAGAATGACATTCCGTTGGGTAGAGGACTAGGTTCCTCAGGCGCTGCGGTGGTCGCTGGTGTATTGCTTGGAAGCACCGTTGGAGATCTCGGTTTGTCGAAGGATAGGATGATGGATTATACTCTTATGATTGAACGACACCCGGATAACGTCACTGCTACGATGATGGGCGGGTTCGTTGGGTCGTATTTGAGGGAGTTGGACCCTAAGGACACGGAGAGGAAGGAGATCCCATTGAGCGAAGTTCTCCCCGAGCCCGCTGGTGGCCTGGATACAGGTCTGAGGCCGCCAGAACCACCACTGGGGATTGGTCACCATATCAGGTTTGGATGGGCGCCGGAGATCAAAGCCATTGCTATCATTCCAGATTTTGAGGTTGCGACTGCGACTGCTCGAGGAGTATTGCCAACAGAATACTCAAAGAAAGATTTGGTATGGAAACCCCCCTCCCTCTTTTTTTTTAAAAAAAAGCATCGGCTCTATGGGTTTGTTTTGATTGTCAAGCTTACAAGTTACATGCAGATATTCAATCTACAAAGACTAGCAGTTCTTACAACAGCATTGACTCGATCGCCACCAGACCCAGAGCTTATCTACCAGGCAATGCAGGACAAGGTTCACCAACCGTACAGAAAGACACTAGTATGTTCCGTTTACCGCTAAGCTATGTATTACTGCAGAAGCTAATGCCCACTTTAGATCCCCGCTTTACCCGAAATTCTCACTTCGATGACCCCTCAATCCCACCACGGCCTTCTTGGAATATGTCTCTCCGGCGCCGGCCCCACTATCTTGGCTTTAGCAACTGAGAATTTCGAGAGAATAGCTGAGGAGATATTGGCACGATTTGCTAAGGAAGGTATTCACTGTATCTGGAAGGTCCTGGAGCCAGTTCAAGAAGGGGCTCAAGTGACTGAATTGTGAGAAAGAATTGAATTATAGCTACTTCTTTGCATTGCTGTAGAAGGCACAAGTTTGCCCGGCGCCGAGGCTGAATAGCGCGATTGTTAAGGGACCCGTTTAGAGAGATAGCTAGATTACGATAGATCGCAGACTCGTCGATTCAATTGATTTCCTGGCCTTTTAACGTATTGCTCCGTATCGCGATCGCTTTAGTATAGCAGTGCAGTGTCCTAGCTGGCAATACCGGCCTATGTTATCCGAAGAATACGAATGAGAAATTGTATGGATGTGAGTGGTCAGCTGGCCCAATGGCCTCTGCAAGGTTATCCGTTAAGCGAACGCCGATGGACGGACCTGTAGACACAACACGGCTTCGTCCGATGTCAGGAATCCGCTTTTGCGACAGACAATGCAATCTTAGCTTAGCTTCTCTCGATATTTAATTTCTTCATCCGATCGATCTATTACGTCTAAAATAACAATCCAGCATCTCAAGGGGGGATTTTCACCGAAAACAATGGCTACCACTCGTCGATACGCTACTCTCAACAGAGACACAAACGAAACTAAGATCAAGATTAAGCTGTCCCTCGATGGCGGCTCGCTCCCCGACGAGGCAAAAGATGCGAATCTAGAGGTCCAGGAAGGAGAACAGGTATCTACGGGCCATGCAAGCCAAGTTGCGGGTGGGAACGTTCAGAGTATACATACCGGTATCGGATTCTTGGATCATATGTATCATGCTATGTCGAAGCATGCCGGGTGGAGTTTGGAGATGACCTGTGATGGCGACTTGCATAGTACGTTCTCCACTGCTCGAAAATTATAAAGGATCTTTTTCTCTTACGATTTTGCTAATGCAAAATTATGAATAGTCGATGACCACCACACTGCGGAAGACTCGGCAATAGCTTTGGGGATGGCATTCAAAGAGGCATTGGGTCCAATTCGAGGCTACAAGAGATTTGGGCACGGATTCGCACCTTTGGATGAGGTACGTCATATCTACACTTTCCATAATCACCGGAGAATATTTGCCTAACCAGTCATACTAGGCCCTCTCTCGAGCTGTCGTCGACCTATCGAACCGACCGTATGCCGTTATCGAACTTGACCTAAAACGAGAAAAGATTGGAGACTTGAGTTGCGAAATGATCCCTCATGTTCTTGAAAGTTTTGCGCAAGCAGCCGGTATTACATTACATGTTGATTGTTTGAGAGGGAAGAACGATCACCACAGAGCCGAATCGGCGTTCAAGGCTTTGGCAATTGCATTAAAAGAAGCAACGTCTCGGACGGGTGGCAATGATATTCCGAGTACGAAAGGATTCTTATGATTTTTTTCCTGTGGATACGAGATTGGAATATACGAAACACCATTTGCATGAGCGTCTATCTACTAAGCACGAATCTGATGTTCAACTGTCCCAAGGGTTGCCAACGCCTTTTAAAATGGGAAAGCTAGGCTTTGACTGTACCGCTTCTAGAAGCTGAAGACTTCAAACTTCCCTGTCGCAACTGTCGGATGTCTGCATATGCCATGGATGGGCCGCCAAGAGCCGCATCCCCTACAATTCTTTTGGTCTCTCTGAGTGGACTCGTCGGATCTTTGGCGCCTGTTGGTCATTCTGTTCATGCATATTGCAGCCTATTAATAGCTGGCGTAAGAAGTTTTAACGCCTTCTTTACATGAATTGGAAGGTTTTTGCGCTTTTATATTGCATATATTGAAGGTGGACAGGCAGAAGGGATAGCTTACGCACACCGGGATTTCCTGGCTCAGGAAACAAAGTTAGGCGAGTCTCATGTTACGTAGCTGCCCCGATCTGACCAAACAGAAAGCTTTTTTTCCTGCCTGAGTGACCAGCCTTATGAGCAAAAAAAAAAACGGGCTTTGTGTTTGCTTGCTTTGAAACCTTGAAACGGTTTGATTGCTCCGTACCCGATGGTGTAAGTTCTGGAAGGGGGCCTTCTCATCGGAGCTATGGGTTTACCTATTCTGAGGTCGCGAGACCAAAAGCGAGGATGGGAAAAAAAAGCATCCCAAGCTACCTCGACTAGAGGAGCCTAACTAGGGAATGTGTAATTCCCGGGACCAAACCCGCAAGCCTGCTGAAAGGGAGCTTATTCATCCGCCTCCGCGCAGACGCAAGAAGCTGTCGTAGCTTCGGCTACCGCCTTGGATGACCTCAGAAGTGAGTTCGAGGGAGACACCAGTGCACCGGAATCAATATATCGACGTAGTAGTGATCACTGAAGAGAGAAGATGTATAAAAGCTTCAACTGGGGGACAGACATGAAAAAGAATTCCCTTTAGAAGGCCACCGGATAACACAGACAAACCAATTCAGATACATCAATCACCCGGTCACAACTATAAAATTACAAAAGCTCTTAAAAAAAACAATATTTTAAATTCGTTTCAACCCTTTTTCATACTTAAAATTCAATTCTTGTTACTCAGCCCTTGAAAAAGTAAGCTTTCCGGTCGAGTTCTCCTGAATGTGATGGATGTGTGATTAGATATAAATATCATCATCCTTGGTTGATAACTTCAAAAAACTTACTTTTCTCCTCTTCTTCTTCTCTTCATTTACCTAGAATTCAACTTCTTTTTCGTTCTCAGCAAAACAAAACATTCAAATCAAACATTCACCACCCTCCTCGCATTTTTATACTTCGAATCACGGTGAGTACACACATCTTTTACCTACTCGATTACATAGTTTATCCCCTTAGCTCCGTGTTTCTTCGATGTTTTCGATCTTGGATGCATGAGCAGGCACACATCTCACACAAGTACATCCTATATCGTGATATATTGGCCGAGGGTGCGTCCGCGTCGTCTAGCTATACTGCTTCGGGCAGTGGCCACAGCAGCGACAAGACATCTGCTCATGAATTCACCCGCTTTCATGCTCCATGCTCCGTACATATGCCATGCCATGCTATGCTTGTGCATTTGGTGATGTTCTCTTCTGTGGGTGAAAGAAGCTTGCACTTGCTTGCACTTGCCAGCAACGGGACAGGGTGGAAGTATCCGTTCGTATCTCGTGGCGTCGACGGTCTCCAGTCGTTTGATCCACTTTTGCTCCGAAAGTATAGGGCCCATTGCCTGTTCGGCAAGCTGGTTGCGAGACCTGGTCTGCAGCTTACCATGCGTGCAATGGAAGAATTACCCGAGACGGTAATTCTTGAGAGGGTTCTGGGATAGTTCTGGGACAGTTCTGGGATTGGGCCCCTAGACGAGATGCAGTAATTTGGCATCTCAACAAGCTATCTTTAGGCCCAAATTAGCTGAGATTTCAATTTTCAATTTTCAATTTCAACAGGGAGGTTCAACTTAGCAGGCTTCAGGAGCTTGACCTTGACCTTTGGGGGGGTGGGAGCTTACTTAACTGGAGTTAGTCTGGTTGCTGCTGCTGGCTGGCCTTTCTTTCTCCTCTTTTTTTTGGTCTCCTTTTTCTTAGGCTTATTTCTCCCCCTCATTCCAATCCACTCTGCTTCTCTTGCAACCCAATCTGGGCACCTTTCCCATTCCCATTAATTCCCACAACCTGAACCTGAACTGAAATTAAATCCCACTCCGACCACGTCTCCCCATCTCCATCCCCTCATCCACCATCTATCTATCTCCTACTACCCAGAACCTTCATCTTAAAGAGTCACGTTAACGTTTTTAATGTATTTGCTCTTCCTTCCTTCCTGTCCATTGCCTTCTGTCTTTTTCCTGTGGTTCTAGTCTTTGCTGACGTAGCTTTTCTCGCGCACGGTAGACCATAATCAGTCAACATGGAAGGTACGTTCAGAACCCCCTCTCCCCGTCACGAAACCCAGCTCCAACTCCCACGACATTGTCCTTTTCAATGTCTACCCGGGTTTCGGAGCTCGAGGTCATCGATTAGACTCATCATAGCTAACTTTTTCGTTTTTTTTCGGGCTTACAGAGGAAGTTGCTGCTGTATGTGCATTCTCCGAGTTACCTCCCTGAAACCTGCCCCACCTTTAGAACCTCCACGCACGATGAAGGTTCCTGGGAGACACCACTTTGCTAACATTCTGATTTTCTGTCCTCCAGCTCGTTATTGACAATGGATCCGGTGAGTAGAGCTCCAATAAGCTTCTTTTCTTACGGTAAATGTCGGATGCTAACGTGGAGTGTGATACAATACAGGCATGTGCAAGGGTAAATAAAAAAAAACTCCGCCTCTTTTTCTCTCTCCCCCATCTTTGATTATGTAGAGCTTTATACTGTTGACAGAGTGATACTGATGCATCGAGATTTATACAGCCGGGTAAGCTAATGTCATCTCCGAGCTTATCGGCTACAGTAATTTTTAGTGGCAAATAGCTGACTTTACCCCTTTTAGTTTCGCCGGTGATGATGCTCCACGAGCCGTCTTTCCATCCATTGTCGGAAGACCCCGCCATCATGGGTACGACTCCCCTTATTCTGGTGGAAGAAGAAGATTTATGTAAACTTTTAAGGATGATGATTTGTTAACACCAGCTGTGCTACTATGTAGTATCATGATTGGTATGGGTCAAAAGGACTCGTATGTCGGTGATGAGGCTCAGTCGAAGCGTGGTATCCTTACCCTGAGATACCCCATCGAGCACGGTGTCGTCACAAACTGGGACGACATGGAGAAGATCTGGCATCACACCTTCTACAATGAATTGCGTGTTGCCCCAGAGGAGCACCCAGTTCTCTTGACCGAAGCTCCAATCAACCCCAAGTCCAACAGAGAGAAGATGACACAGATTGTCTTCGAGACATTCAATGCCCCAGCATTCTACGTCTCCATCCAGGCCGTCTTGTCTCTCTACGCTTCCGGTCGTACCACTGGTATCGTGCTCGACTCCGGTGATGGTGTCACCCACGTCGTTCCAATCTACGAGGGTTTCGCTCTCCCACAGGCCATCTCCCGTGTCGACATGGCTGGTCGTGATCTTACCGACTACCTCATGAAGATCTTGGCCGAGCGAGGATACAGCTTCAGCACCACCGCTGAGCGTGAAATCGTTCGTGACATCAAGGAGAAGCTCTGCTACGTCGCCCTTGACTTCGAGCAGGAAATCCAGACTGCCTCCCAGTCCTCCAGCTTGGAGAAGTCTTATGAACTTCCTGACGGTCAGGTCATCACCATCGGTAACGAACGTTTCCGTGCCCCAGAAGCTTTGTTCCAACCATCTGTCCTCGGTCTCGAATCCGGTGGTATCCACGTTACCACCTTCAACTCCATCATGAAGTGCGACGTCGACGTCAGAAAAGACCTCTACGGAAACATCGTCATGTCTGGTGGTACCACCATGGTATGTTTGGCTCTTCCCCCCACGGATTACCCATTTCGGATGTGTAACGCTAACTTGCTTCCCTCGCTACTTTAGTACCCCGGTATTGCTGATCGTATGCAGAAGGAAATCACCGCCCTTGCTCCTTCGTCGATGAAGGTCAAGATCATTGCTCCACCAGAACGTAAATACTCCGTCTGGATCGGTGGTTCCATTTTGGCTTCCCTGTCCACCTTCCAACAGATGTGGATCTCCAAGCAAGAGTACGACGAGAGCGGCCCAAGCATTGTATGTGAAACATTCGAACCCACGTGACTGAGAAGCTTTATTCTAACCGATTCCCAAACAGGTCCACCGCAAGTGCTTCTAAGCGTATTCTTACTTTGGCGCGTTATTTTATCCATTTTCTCAACGGAAAGGGAAAGAGTGGAGTGGAAGGAACTACGAAGGAGATGCATCTATGGGGGGAAAAATTCGACCACTTTTTTTTTGACGAGCTGAAAGGATTCTAGTTTTTTTTGGAAGTCGATTCTGTGAAAGATGAAGGATCCCCAAATCTCGGCTCTAAAAAACGGTGCCGACCATGTTTCTTTTGTTTACTGTGTCTCTGACTTTTTTTTGTACCACTTTGACTGGCTTTCTTTCCTGGACACCCGAAAACCAAAAAAAACCCTCTACTACCATCATCATCATACCCAAAACCCCCTCCTATTCTCATACCACCGACCCACATTTTTTCTTTAAAAATGCTTCTTTTTTTTGAATGTTTTGCTGAGAAACGGGCAATTAAAAATCAACCTTTTTAACCCTTTTTCAAAAATTATGATTCCCATCGTATAAGACTGCTAGGCTGATACATCGTGGCTTTTGCGTGATATGCTTCTCTTTTTTTTTTTCTGTTTGTTTCGGGGATGCGAAGCTTATTTGTTCTTCTAAACTAAACTAAACTAAGCTATAGGATTGAATTATCGACTTGATTATATATACACTCTTGTATACTCCTAGGAGGTATATACAATACATGATTGTATAGATCATTTTGGAAAGGTGAATGTATTAAACATCCTACAAATGCTCACGCATATCTATCAATATATATACAGAGCAGCTGGCTTGCCGTGAACCCCAAAACGCCTACACACCAATACCTTCCTATGATACTAGTCCAGTTCCAGCTATGATACAAAAATAAATGAAAAAAATCCGTAGCAATAATCAAAAGTCCGCAAATAAATCGTCAATTGCCGTCCTCTTCTTCTCTAGAACCTTTTTCGTTGAAGTTGATTTATCGGCAGTCAGGGGTGTTAAAGATCTTCTGTTCGTTTGTAATTCGACTTTTTGTCGTTTTATAACTATTCCTTCGTCTTCCTCTGTTACGTCTATCTGTGCCTTTCGAGTTCGTTGGTGGTTTTGGATAACGAAGGAGTCTCGACTGATTACTTCTCCCGTATCTTCTCCTCCTCCTTCTTCTTCGTCATTTTCTTTAGTGTATAGTTTTGAAGGGGTAGTTTCTTCAATATCGTTGGTAGTATCGATATCCTGATCTGTTGATGTCGTCCCTGTTATCTCTTCATCTGCGAATGGCTTTAGAACCTCATGAACCCTAGCCAGGCATCCTAGCATTACCATACCCATTGCTGCGTATTGTGTAGAAGTGATTAATGTTGTAAAAGCCCTGTGAGCGTTCGGGATTATAGCGATCCATAGTCTTTGTAGTAATACCACGAAGGTCTTGTCGGATTTTAGGAGGGTTGTGAGGGATTCTTCTGAGTCTGAATCCGAGTCTGAATTTGATTCTAGATCTGAGTTTGCATTTGAAACCGAGGGTAATGAGGAGGAAGTATCTTTGTTTTTATCTTTATCTTTATCTTTATCTTTATCTGGGTATGTATGTTGTAGATGGTCTGTTATACGCTCCAACGAGCGTTTGAGCATTTGTAGCCATTTGAACCAGAGGGAGGAACGATGTTGGTTTTTGGTCTTGTAGACGAGGAGGTGTAGGATGTTACGGTCGTTTGTTAAGATTGTGGATAGGGATTTGGGAGATGTTGGGGTTATGAGGGGGGGTGATGGCGGTGGTTTTGATGGTGGTGGTGGTGGCATTTGTGGTTGATGTTGAAGAGGTTTAATTTTCAATTTTTTTTTAATTTTTTGGAGCTTGAAGCTTTAAATTTGGGGTTTATCTCTCTCATCGCATTTTTAAAGCTCCCCTTGTCACGGTCGTCGCGTGTGTAGGTTTCGCTAAAAGAGGTCCAACAGGCTGGCTCCAGTTCTGCGACATCAACTTCACATCATCCTCGTCCTCCCCATCTACTTCACCACCGGTCGTCTTCAATTGAACTATCGTCTAACCCCCACTTCTACGTTTCTTTCCCTAAAACCCCATCAGCACAAGACCAACCAAATAAAAATAATAATAAAACTATACCAAAGAAAAACCAGAAGGAGAATAAAAAACGAAAAAGAAAGAGAAAAAGAAAGAGATCATCATGTCCTCAAACGTCGGTCTCTCCACCCCACGCGGCAGCGGCACCTCCGGCTACGTCCAACGAAACCTCTCCCACATCCGTCCACGCGATCCAAACACCTCATCCTCCCATCCAAAGGACTACGATAAATTCGAAAGACATAGACAACGACAACCGGATAAAGAAATATTGGATCATGACCGGAAGAGGAACGTGGAGGTTAAGTGCTTGGAGTTGAGGGATAAACTTGAGGATGAAGGGTTTGTTTTGTTCTTCTTCTTCTTCCTCTTTTTTACTTTCTTTCTTTCTTTCTTTCTTTTTATATATGTATATGTATATGCATATGTAGATGCATATTATATAATGGTTACAGATGGGATAACCTGGCTGACTTCTC
Source organism: Orbilia oligospora ATCC 24927 (assembly GCF_000225545.1). NCBI lineage: Eukaryota > Fungi > Ascomycota > Orbiliomycetes > Orbiliales > Orbiliaceae > Orbilia > Orbilia oligospora. The sequence goes on from NW_011645772.1 coordinate 1,888,414, forward strand.
AATGGGTGATCTTTTTTAAAAAAAATATATAGACTGGACGAAGATGAAATCGAAGAACGAGTCTCGGCTTTACGAACCACGTTGATGGGACAATTGGATTCACAAAGAGTCGATGCCAGGGGTTTAAAATCACATCAAGTTCATGAATTGGCACAGGCAAAGATGGGTATGTCACTCCTATCCTATCCCACACACACACACACATACATACATACCCATCCAACCTTCTAACCTATATTTTTTTTTAAAAAAAAAACAGCCGAAAACGCCCGTCTCCAACGCGCCCTCCAAATCTCCTCAGACTACGAAGAAGGCAGCCACTGGAAACGCCAAGCAGAAGAAAAAGTAAGAAGACAAGAAGAGATGGCCGCAATGGAAGTACTAGCCATACAAGAGAGAGAAAAACAAAGACAACGAGAAGTCGAAGACGAAATTAGACGGGAAAAGGAAAAGGATGCTGAATTAAGAAGAAGGAATAGACGGGACAGAAGTGAGAGTAGAAGTCGAAGCAGAAGCCCCAGTAGGAGCAGGAGCGATAGGGGTAGAGGGAGAGGGAAAGATAACGAAAGCAGATCTAGGAGTAGATCTAGGAGAAGTGACAGTTACGATAGTCGTGATAGATCGAGAACTAGGAGCAGGACTAGGAGTGAGAGTCGAAAAGGTGGGAGGAGGAGGGATTCTAGAAGCTTGAGTGGAAGTCGGAGGAGAAGTGAAAGTAGGAGCAGGAGCAGGAGCAGGAGCTACAGCGCTGACAGGGCAAGGAGACGATATGATGATAGTGATTGATTCTTATTGCTATCAATACTTTGGAAGGGATGGTACGATATCAATGGTTGGCGAATTTGTATTTCGAGTTTTCATTAATTGTCATTTGCATCCGTACTCTTGCTATCAGAATGACATAATGGATGTTAACAAAAGCCTGATACTTCTATTGCATCTTGAAGCAGCAATTAATTGATCACAATTCCAAAACTTTATATATAATTTCAAACTGCCATCTTCTCCTCAACTGAAACGCTATCTCCGAAATGCTAAATTTATTCGTTTATTGTTCTTTGGATATAAATTAAGATGTATTTCCAAATCACACACCTATAAAGAAAAACGCCTCCCACCATGCCAATGGTATATCATACAAGCGAGTGTCTAGAAAAGGAAAGGGGGAAAGAAAGTGAAGGGAAAGCACATTTATATCCGTAAAAGAAACATGTTTGTAACATTTAGTAACCCATCAAAAGAAGAAAAGAAGGAGGGAGCGAATTCCCCCACTGCATTAAGCATTAATAAGGGCTAGTTGGTTGGTTAAACTGCTGTATTTAGATCATCGTGAGGCTATTAAAACCGGCCCGGCATGTAAGCCTTTCTACCATAAAACAAGAACTTGAAGAGTATTCTTCTTTCTGTCTTATTCCTCTTTACCCTTCATCTTCAAGTCCCAGGTCATTATTGTCGAATAGAATAAAACACCCCACGTGATTATTGCGGGAAAACGAAACAAAATGAAATATTACCGCTAGCCATATTGCCGAAAAGTAGTTTCCTTAAGAAGGAACTGAAGGGATACGACACATAATTTGTATCGTAGCATTTCCCAAAGAATGCTATGTTGTCATTAATACAAGTCAAGCAAGGGGAGTGGTGTAAAAGCCTCGGTGTGTCATCAGGAGCCAGTAGTATACTTCAAAAGTAAATTCGATAGGTGATGGCATTTTAAGCGTCGTAGTTTCCCTTGTCTACCTTGCTATATCCTCTTGGTCGGTGGATGGCCCAGTATACCGTGTACCCGACGATACCGGCCAATAGCACGCCGCCGATAACAAGGTGAGGTACATGTTGCCGCATCTAATCCACAAGTTGTTAGATTTCGCCGTTCCTTTCGAATTTCATATTGAAAACCCAGAATCATAACTTACCCAGAAAATGGTCTGAGCATCCTGTGTATGCCAAGAGCTGCCCTTGTACACCCTAAAGAAGCTCCAATCGTTATGTTGCTGCTCCTTAGACATCAATATCCTCACCCTATCCATCTCATCAAGTTGCGTTCCAGTCCATTTCTTCCAAATAATACTTAGAAATAAGGGACCGGTCGATGCCATGATTGTGATGTAGGGCATTACCCAATGTCTATCGTAGCTCTGTAGAACCTCGGTGACATGGACGAAGAACTTGTGTTCAGGGATAGCAGACATGACGTCGTTGGAGATTCCGGTTGGGTCTGTTTTACGGGCGACAGAGGGGTAGGCGAGAAGTGGATCGAGTTTGCGTCGGCAGCCCTGGTAGTAATATACATGTTAGCTTTTTTTTGTTGTAACCTTCTCTATTTGTGCAAGAGGGTTTCTTTGAAGGTATATAAGAACACATACGACATCAAGATCGATGTAAATGCCACCAAATTTCCTGAGAGCGAAGTAGCGGATGACGTCGGCTCGCATGATGGGGTGGTCATAACCGTCGAAAGTTTCCAGGAACCATGGGTACTCCTTTGCGATGAACTCGCGGGCCGATTCGTCCGTCCACAGCTATCGGGTCGAAAGAAAATCACAATTAGCTTTATACTATAAACATTTCCACATATTGGATTTCGGTAGACACATATCTAGCTAGCTAGCTAGCTAGAAACGAAAAAAGAGAAAGTAAAAGACTATCATACCTTATACTCCCAATCGGGATGTAAATCTAAACACAACTTCTGCGGCGCCTTCCATTTCTCAGGAATATCGGCAGTCTTGTATGTCTGATGGATGATCTTTGGCACCAACGCAGGACGTTTTGTGAACTCATCGGGAGCATCGAGTGCGACTTCAGCCTTAGGGATGAGGTCTTGGGAAACATCCTCGAAGAGGAGGGAGATTAATGTCGAGGTCGTATAGACGCCGTAAGCGAGGCCGATAGCGACGGCAATGAGGAAGTAGACGAAGGCTCGGCGCATTGTTGCTGGTAGCTTTTATCGCGCACACCTCTCGTTTTCCTGGGTTGGGTTTGCCCTTGTAACCCTCTCTCTCACTGTCACTCTCACTTTCTCTTACTCTCTTGTGTATTTTTTTTCCCAAGGAGGGGTGTTTCGTATTTTTTGTGGTGTTCCCTGTAGAGAGTTTGAGGCCTGTGGGAAGGAGGTTGAGAAGAGTAAGAGAGTAAGAAAGTAAGAGAGTAAGAGAGGTTTGTGCAACTGCTGGATCAGAGCATACCCGGTTGTCCAGTTGGATGAGGGAGCGAAGGCAACGACCTGCGAAAGCCGTCGTCACAGGGGGGCTGCACCCCGATGGGGCCAAGCGGGAGACCCGGTGGAGACTTGGCGTTGCTTGGTTACTCTGTTACTGTGGAAGAAAGTACGTCGGCTTCGGGGCTGAACAGACGCCGAAATCGCGAGATGATGTTGACATTGATCATGATATCAGACTATACAGCACTGATATCTCGAGAAATTAAAATGAGATGAGACGAAAAGAGCCGTGCATGATGATTATGATGTCTCTCTTAAACAGTTTTTTATTTTTATTTTTTTAAAAAAGGGTCCTCTCGATTATATCCTTACCGATCCGAACTATATGTACTAATTGACTTAAGTTAGTTCAGTAATTTACAATGCATGCGCATGTACATACATGCCATCCATGTGTCTATGTATACGTATGCCCTTTCTCTTTTAACATTCCATACGATATACTATACTAGCTAGGTATACCACCACTAGCTCGATATTGCCAGCCAGCATGTAAAGAAACGTGACAGAAACTTAAGTGTTTGAATATAATAATATTGGTGGGTCTTTCGCCGTTTCAAAGCTCGCCTCAGACCTGTCCCAATCCGGCAATTTCTCCAGAATTTTTCTCAACGTCCGGCACAACTTAAACTTATCACTATCACACACGCACACACACAATACATACTCTCAAACCATAACCTCCTCTCCCCCCACCACTACAGCAGTACCTCACGCGCACACACACGCACTCTCCCAAAATGGACTCCTCTTCAGGCTCAGAATTTAACCTCACCGACCTCTCCCAAAACGATAAGAAAGAACTCCAACAATTCGTTTCAAATGAGGCTCAAAAGGCTAAAATCCAGTCCAGTACGCATTGACTCTCTATCCATTCACCTTTTCTTCTCGTTAGATACCGAAAAGAAAAAGAAAATAGAAAAGAAAAAAAACAATACTAACATTTCTATTTGAACAGCCGTCCACTACCTAACCGACATGTGCTGGAAACGCTGCGTCACCTCCAAAATCTCTTCGGGACAGATGGACTCCTCCGAACGCCCGTGCATGGAAAACTGCGTCGACCGCTACATTGACTCTCAGATGGCAGTTCTGAAGCACCTGGAGCAGCTGAGAGGCTAGATCTTCTCCCTCATATCCTACCATAGTAAAATACTTATATTGGGGGGAGGGGGAATATATCGACTGGAGGGAGGGAGGGAGGGAGGGGCTAAGGCTTCTAATACACCTCTTAAACCTCCTTCATACTTGACGCTCGAGGGCACACTGTCCTTTTTTCTGTATTGTATATATATGTATTTGTTACACTTCTTGCAACGGGTATTACTAGACTTCTTTTATGATTACTGTTTTGGCGGAGTTTTTATGATTACTACTGGTTAACAGGCCAAGGAAGAAAAAAAAAGGATGAGAAGGAGAATTGTTTATAATCATGACATAAACGCCACACCTTACATATAAAATCGAGGGAACTGGAGGCTCGAGAGACAGAGAGAGGGCAGCCTAACAAAGAGAAGGGAGGAAGGGGGGGGGGGAAGATAACTTAGCTATGGCATCTGTGCATATGTGATCCAGCATAAACACGCTTAAATGACGAAATATACCATCCAATCCGTCAAAGCTAAAATGGACGAAACACGGCAGAAGAACGCTTGTGCACATAATCACATACATAGTACATACATCACTGCATCTGTTTCTTAAAATATCCCAGTTTTCTGTTCTGTTTGTTTGCGTATAAAAAAAATGGTTGTTCCTTTTCTCGCCTCGAAAGTTTCAGATCCATATCCCGTGCGGAAAATGCCTGCCTAGTTAACAGTCGACCCCAAAAAAAGGGGGTACACACAACCTGTCCGATTAAACGTATACGAATGTAAGTACCTCATGCACATGTTAACATCCAATGTACCCTTTTTTTGGTTCGAATTCGTTTCTTTAAACATACTATGTGGGGCCAATTCCCATAATAACGATAATTCTTTCCATATGCTTGCTGTATTCAACAAGATTTTCGTACATTTTCGTTCCGTTTCTGTGTATACTATTCTACCGGCAGCAGGCAATGAACCGAGGATAATTGGCGTTTATACCGCCTTCATGTAAGAGCTACGTACTAAAGTAGATAGCTACCTCCAAGCTACCCTTGCTTTTAATCACGAGTACTTTTTAACTTCTAGATTTTTTTTCCATCCAAAAGATCTAGAAAAGGATAATTCCCTGCAAAAAACGGAATAGTAAGTTTCACATCTCGCCCCCCTCCCATAGCTTGTAACCAATTGCCAATCGATCGTACACAGATGGTGTTTATACCGAGAGTATTTTAGAAAATACTATAAGTACTTATATTTAGCATTTTTTCTCGTAGGCTACCTATTTAGCGCGGGGAAACTATTTAGCTAGTATGCAAAATAGTCTCGAGGACAGCATATGACCCCCCGTCCATTGCATATACGCCAAATTGCAATTGGGCTTTTCACAAGCTAATTAACTAACATAAAAAGGTTTCCTCGCGAATAGGTACCTTTTAGATAGAGATACGAAGCTATACCAAGAAACTAGAATAAGAACAGAAAAGAAGATAATGAATTAGATCATATGATTAATATCTCGCCCGTGTGGGGGGTAAAAGAAGGGATCTCAATTAGCTAGCTAACATAGCTAACTGAAGCTGTGCCTCCCCCCCTCCTTGTATCTACTGAAATTTGGAAAATTTTGAATAATTGAATAATTGGTATTTGATATTTGATATTTGATATATTTCGGGTCGTCAAGGTAGGTTCACAAGCCATTTCGACCATGGCCAGTGATCCCCACGTCAACAGTAGTGAGTAGTAAAGAATCGAAAAGAGCTAACTTTTTTTCCCCTCCCAGCCTATCGTACAAGATAAACACCACCCCTTTCCTAGAAACCAAAATCCCAAAAAGAAAAGATGAAAAAAAAAAAAAAAAATGTGTAGTCTCCAAAGAAAAATCCCGTGAAACCTGGAAGATACCCTGTCCCAAAAAGATCCAAAGAAACCGTTTTTTTCTTTCTCCTTTTTCCCTTCTTTTTTCGTTTTCGTTTCCGTTAAGGTAAAAAAAAGTCGTAACCCACACCCCCCCATTCCATAAAAACAGAAAAAAAAATAACCTAACCAAAAAATATAACCCCCAAAGAGCCGTTAAAAGGAAAGTAAGAAAGAGAGAAACCCAACCGATTTTTCTTGAAAGAGTAGATTGAGTTATGTTGTGTGTGTGTGTGTGTCGTATCGTATTCATCCCCACCCTTGATAGCAAAAAGATAAAACAAAATGTCGTAACCTTGCAAAGGAGCATGCGTGTAGCAAAGCTAAACTAGCTCCTGTTAAAAAATAAAAAAAAGCATAAAAAAATATGTAAAAGAGGGTTGCTTCTAAATGAGTGTATGAAGAGAGAGTGTGAAGGAGGGGGTGTATTAGCATTAGCAAATAACTCCTCTGCTTTGATATGTCCTGATCCGAACAAAAAAAGAGAATCGAAATCAAAAGGGTTCAAAAAACTCGGATCAGGAATAATAAAAACAATTGTACAAAGAAACCAAATGGATCGATCGAGATCGAGGTAGATAGAACGTATGCAGTGCTTGCAAAGGGAACTCGTGTGGAATAAGCCGTAAAATAATAGCCCACGTTGCAGAGATAGACCAGAATAAAGCAAATGGTATGCCGCCGTTGTAAAAAAGCCGAAAAAAACGAAACAAAAAAAGCAATAGATACCGGGGTATTTGAGAGAGAACCAGAGTAAGGAAAAACATCAAAAGGTTAAGCAAATGCTTAAATGTCGCTCAAAATGCAGGTCGCAAAAGGTCCGCAAGTATAAGTCGGTGTAGTAATATTCACAAATGAAGCGAAGTTCCGTAGATGAGGAATCCAGGAGAGAGGGGTGGGCCGATGCCTGTGGCCTGAAATGATTACCAATGTAACACTGGTGTATTCGACTCGTCGTTGCTGTTGTGTCACCTCCTGTCATTTTGACGCATCGAGATTAGACGCGGGACCTGACAGGATGAGAGGTCGAGGCCAACAATTTCCTTTCGTTGGGTGAAGCATGTTGGTTTACTAAACGCTGAACGTTTGCGGAATCATATTCTGCGTCCCTTAAGACCAACAACCAGGAGGGCAATGATAGCACCGATGACGAGGATGCCGACGACGCTCATGACTCTGTTGACGTTTCTCCACCATCTCGCGTTGTCCCATCTTCGACCTTCCTCGTAGGTGGTGAAGCTTGGTAGAGATTCGGTGTCGACGCTCTCCTCATAATGGGTGATGCTTGGGCCGCGAACGTGGTTGGATTGGCTTGGTGGGACCACGGCGCCTTGGACTGCCTGTCGGATTTCTTGCCTCTCCCTTCTTTCCCTTCGCTTTTGTTCTGGCAGAGGATGGAAAGCACCAATGAACCAAGCTACAAAGCAACAGTCAGTAAAAGGAAGTATGCAGTAGAAGTGTGGATTACTTGAACCTACCAATGGGAAAGACAAATCCAACACAAGCCAACACAAGATGGATGTTGAAACGCTCTGATCGGTTGATAGGATAGGTCTCGAGATGAGGTTGGTTGAATTGATCTTGAAGATCTCGGCCTTCAGGGTTGAAGGTACCCATCCATAAAGATCCAGCGTTGGAAGCGTGAGTAGCAATACGTTGAATACGAGCAGGGCGAGGTCGCTGAACAGGAGTTATGGCGAGGTCATCGTCAATGGATTCCTCTCGATGGTGAGGTAGAGGTGTTCCACGGCCATAATATACTCTGTCAATCGTTTCATATTAGCATATATTTGTTCCGCTGCATGTCCCCTGCAACCGCTTATGAGGGAGGGGGTTGTCTCACCTTGCCCATTCGGGAACAGTCTGCGGGTTATAAGAGGAAGCCTTGCTGGATTGCCTGTTTAGGTCAACGGGAGAACCAGAGGAAAAGACAGTTGCCCTCTGGCTCTGAAGTCCTTCCGTCTGTAAAATTTGCGGGCTAAATCCCTTGGTGTTATGAACATTTACGGAAGGTCCAGAAGCACCAAAATTGGGCTCAACTTCGGAAATAGATGTAGAACTCGTATTGTACCCCCAAACCAGTCTGGCTAATGGGTTTGAAATCTTCCTACCATTACTCGAGTGGATCGCACGTGAGACTTCATAATCTTGTACCGCCTGCATTCGCGCTCGTTTAGGCTTGTTAATTTTCAGTGGGGCGGGTGCGTTTGTTTCTGTCTCAAGAATCCAGGAAAGTGCGGGTTGGATTTCGGGAAACTGCTCTGCGTCTATCGGTGGGGTGACATCAGGACTTGAGGCTTCAATTTCCTGCAAAGTTCTTGCCTTTTTGAGGATCGGCTTGAGCAATTTCGGTAAACTAGTCGGTGAGGGAAGTGGTTCCGCTATTTCCTGAAAGATTGGTCCCACGGAACGTTCTGGCGGAGTAGGAAGCGGTCGGGTAGGTGGTAGCCCGATAGCACTGATGCTTGAAATGTACGAATTTGTCGAGTGCTTGCTCGATACCCTTGTTACCTGTGTAAATGAACCACGGCGCAGGCGCTGGAATTCGTTGGAACGGGATCGCGGTCGAGAACCTGCCGAATTTGTAGTAGAAGATCTGCTGCGGGTACCTGTGCTAACGGATCTAGGATTGGATCTTGACCTTGAGCGACCGGACACTGGAGTTGCTGCAAGTGGGCTGTGAGGAACCAAGCGAATTGTTGATCTTACGCCGCGCTCTGGGATTGGTGGGGGTGGCGGAAAATTTGCAACTATAAAATTACGGATTTCTAATGATGATTTTGGTTCTGTTGAAAGTGTCGATATAGATGTTTGTGCTTTAATTTGTTTTATGCTGGAGCCGGCAGTATAATCTGGTGAAGGAGTGTGTTCTGAAGTTGGCAAAGGAAAAAACGAAGAAAGATCGTGGTCAGCAGACTCGCTGGTGTTAGATGAAAGAGTGGACGCCGATGGCTTAGCAGAGACTTTGGCGGCATTCGCTGTCGAATTGCTCCTGCGAACGAATCTGATTGTCGAAGTATCCTTTGGCGGACCACTATATTATTTAAATGTCAGCGCCTATTCCCCATTACGGCTATTTTAAGCAGAGCGGAAGGCCATCATGATTATGTTTTTCGTCCTGATACATATGACGAAGGTGGAGGGGGAACCCAAGCAGGGCTTAGAATTTCAAAATAATTGTGCCCGTCGACAAGTGTAAGAGAGTAAAACGTTTACTTACGTGTAAGGTGGAGGCCCCGAGGGGACCCTGATATCTGAGCTCTTAACATTTTCGGTTCGGCTGGTGCTTCCAATAACCTGGATTGTCAATCTGCTGCCTCGCTTCTCAGGCGACGAGCTGCGGTCCGTCTTTGAGGTTCGTTTACTTCTGACACTTGTGCCCCTCGACGGTACACCTTCGTTTTCATCATTGTATCTGCTGAGAAGATTAAGACCAGTTTCCAGGGATCCTGTGCGAGAGTGTTGCGACCCTTTGGCTGGCAAATTGTGGAACAGGGCCTGGGATGACGCTAGCGAACTTGAAACATCCTCCGTTTGCTTGACCCCGGCATTTATCTGTGAGTTCGACCTCTGGTGAAGAGCCCGCCGTCTCTCGGTCGCCATTGTCGGTATATGGTCGAATTGCTTCGAGTAAATTGTTCCAGAAAATAAAAAATAGATATTAAGATATTGTTGTTTGTCGGTGGGCCCAAGGGTCTAAAAGAGGGTCGGAAACAATATAAATTCGAGATCAAATTCTTGTTAAATTTTTATTTTTTTTTGTTCCGAACAGGTATCCACCAAACAATGCAATGTCGTTTTGTGTAGAATTTTGTTTTTAATCAGAATAAAATATCGTCGTCATATAATATAAGGGCATGAGAATTGCGTTAGATTTGCTGGAATGAGTAGCAGAATGTTACGGGTAAACGAAGTGGGCAGTTGGCAAATCGATAAAAGTCAAAAACTGGATAAAAGAATGGCTGGCTGAATATACGCCGTCGTAAAAATGATATATAAAAAAAGAGCGTGGAGGTCGTAATGACGATAAAAAAAAGAGTGACTATGTCGAGGTAAAAGAGCGACTTTGGCAGATTTTTCTGTCTATAACTAAAAATTCATGGTGATGGCGGCTGTTGAGGTGCTTCTACCAGCTGATTCGTGGCCCCCTCGTCCTGGAAGCTCCTCCTCAAACCACACCTTCCGACTAACGCTGGGATTTTCCGAAGATAGTAAGTTAGAACTCCCCGAAACACCACAATCTACCAAAAGAATGTAATTCCGTCTTCAACGACTGTCGATGACGAAGAAAGCAGGAAATAAGATGTCTGGTTTTAGAGACAGGTGGGAAGCGGAGGGGAAACGTGACGGATGGAATGAGAAGGCCGTTGGGAGTCCATGTGGTTTTGATGTCTCCCCTAGTATGCTGTTCTCGTCCAGCCCACTTTTTTTCGCCGCCGCTTCGACATTGAAATTATGTGAAGGGGCAGCGTAGGGCCGGTCACGTTTTTTCCGAGTCTGGTACTTTTTCAGACACCGGATCACCAAAGTCAACTTCACCGTGGAGTTTTCCCATTTTCGCACACAGCCCCCAGCGGCCAAATGGCACTAGCGGTTCTAATTGGTTCTTGATCCAGCTGAACCTCCATCCATTGGATCGCTTGGGTGTTCGTGAGCTTGACGTATTACCCCCCCTTCCATAGTAAGAAGCAGGAATTAGGAGGTCTCCGTCCCATTCGCTGAGGCTTGATTCACTTCGCCGTAACAAGCAGCTCTCGCTGAAGAAAAAAAAAACTGCTCAGAAATGGATTCAGGAGCATAACGGTGTTGTTGTCACCTGCAGGAGGCTATCACGTTGTAGCAGGAGAGCTAGCCTGGGGACGGGTTTATGCAAGGTACCGGAACCTGCTGTATGGAGACGTGAACCCTGTGAAGGGCATGGTGGTGCCTGTGCGACTGGCAAAACAACATGGTCATTTCCCTGCCGTCTTACACCTTACGCCATGAAGTGGAGTTTTTTCTTTGGTGGGTACGTGGGTTCTTTCTCGCATACGGGTTCGGCGTAGTGAGGATGACAGGAAGAACGACTGTCCACGGACCAGGCACCGGGGTTCCCTAACCTTCGACTTTCTTGACGCCCAATCAGCCTGTAGGTCGACCTAGATCCGGCTATGCGGTAAATAGGAGAAGACGAGCTCGATGGAAGCCGAACGCGAAGAGGTGTTTGAGGAGATGCGGCCTTGGTCACCGGCCACCCTGAATTGACCAATCAGCTTTGGCGCTTGTGTCTCCTTAAACGACGATGAACATGGGGGTGTTCTCCACCGTGGCTGTTACCGGCCATTGTTGGCCTGATATAGGGCTCCGAAGACCTTCGAGGGTTTATATCTAGCCATATCTGCCTGCATGTTGTCGTGGCATGCAATTGTTCGTTCAACGGAATCATGGGAGGTGAAGATAAGAGGTTGGGTTAAGCTCCGAGGTTCTTGAGTCTGCTTAGGCGCTGAGCATCAACATGGCGTTCACCTTCAGAGACTGTGTACATACTACTCCAAACCCCGGCACCCATGATCCATGTGCGTGTTACGGCAAACACCAATAGTTGGATACTCTGTACTAGCTATCCTGTGTTCTTCTATTGTTAGATATCTCCCCGACTGGAATTTTATTTTGTCTAGAACTTCGGATCTTTGACTTCCTCAAGGGAGTAGGTGATCCTAAATTATTTTTTTCTTTCTTCTTCAGGTTTAAATTTAAAATTTTTCTATTTAAAAATCAATAAAAAAAGTTTCTTCATCAAGGTCGTCCTTGTTGGATGCAATATGCATATAGTATCTGTATATTGCAAGTCCAATTAAACCCTAACCAGTTTTTTGCACGGGCCGTCGTGATAATCTCCCAACATCACCCTCACTTGAGCACGCGTACGTATGTACCCCTCTATCACAATATCACGTCGTTGCTTATCGGAGATATACGATATCCTGCCATCTCGATTACGTTGGTTCACGGATGTTAATTTTAATGAATCGGTACCTGCATAACACCCAGATGCCCATCCCGTATAACAAAGGTCGAGGCTGCGTATAAAAAGGAACAATGAATGGTATTTCATTATAAAATAAAGAGAAAAAAAATGGAGAGGATGGGAATCCCAAACCCACTAGCTCAAAACTACCTGTCGGTCATTAAAATCACAGGTCGGCGCTGGCGGCAGAGGCAGCGCTCGCCTTAGCCTTGGAGCCCCTTGGCTTCGACTCCTTTGTTGGCTTGACCGACTTCCTGTAGGACCTGATCAGGGCGGATGCACGAGAAATGGCATCCTCACGCAGATCGGCACGGTATCCCTTCTTGGTGGTGGAGTTGGCAATTTGGACGTAAGCCCTGCGTCGCAAGTTAGCATTTTTCTTCCTCCCCACAACCCCTCCAAATGGTGTCTTATATCAAAGGGCTAGACGTACTTTCGCGAGGTCTTCGATGGCTTGTACGATTGGGAGATGGTAGCACCGGTACCCTTCTTCTTGGTCAGGAGCGAGATTCCTCCCTTGCCAGATGGAACGATTCCGATAGCCTGTCAATCATTCACCGAAAGATAGTCGAAAAATTAATATCATATCTTCTGTTGAAAAAAAAAAAACCTCCTCCCCTTCCACCAGATCGATCTAAATTCTCAAACTACCCCTCGGGTTGCAACGGATTTCAACGAACCTGGTTGTTGATGGCACCAGCGTGCTATAAATCGTCACCAAGAATAAGTTAGCGTTCCGTTCCACCTGTCAAGATATCATTCCGTAGAAATTCCATAGAAACACAGAAAAGAACGATTCCTCTCGATATCTCCGGAAACAAGTCCAAAATGGGAATCCAACCTTTCTCGAGTGAACGTTCCTCAAGTTCAACGGATCACGGCTCAGCCTGACTCCGCTGCCAGTCTTCCTCTTGACGAGGAAGCTGGAGTTGTTGCGGGTGATTTCCCATAGAAGGTCACTATAGCATCATCCAGACAGCAATCCATCAGCATTTCTGTTTTTTTGTTTCTTCCTTCAAATCAAAATTCCCAATTCTCATCCTCCCCCCTCTCTATCATTTCAAAAATTCGGAGAATAACATGGCAGTATCGAGGCAAACGTACGAGGAAGCTGGGTAAGACATTATGGCGGTGATTTCTTGCGAGAATTTGACGTTTATTCTGTCGTTTCTATCGTGATATATGATCTAGTGTTGAGGACGAATATTGAAATCTCTTGATTGATTTTGAGTGTTTGATTTGTGGGCTTGGAGGGCAAGAGCCTGTTATTCCAAAACGGCTGTTTTAAACCAGACAAACACTTTGGCTTCAACGTTCTATTCAACACATCTGTTAAATTACAACACTTCGCAACACCATTTTGTGGTATATCTAGAATCGATGGCTGAGCTCGAGGAGGACAGCTATAACTGATCCTTACCGCGGTACCGGCGATAAGGGCCTTGTGTGGCCTCCTGTCGATAACATCTAAGTACTAGTTAGCTGCACCCCTTCTGTGAACATAATTTAACAATCTTCCTACCGTCACCAACAAGGAGCCGCAGTGTGAAATACAAGCATCCGCTATTTCATTTCCCAAGACCGAACCTTGCATCCTTTAAAACCACAACCTGCGTTATGCCGAAAAATAATACACGATTCGAGACTCTCCTCATAGACCCTAATATGTAAAACGGTAATAGATACACAATCAATGTTTCTAATTTTACTAATTCAAAGAATAATATAGTTTGGGGGAGAACACTACAACCATTGATAAATACAAGCTTCCCCGGGGGCTCGGCACAGCCTCGTTTAGCATATTTCCAGCCTCAGTAATCCGGGATCTCTCCCACCCCAAAGCATTGGCTAGACATAGCTGCAAGCCTCATGTCACGATATTACCCTTTTAGGTAAAATATCCCAGAGTGTTGAATAGGATAGAAATCTTGCATACTCCTAGCGCCTCGCCTCGAGACTAATTCCAAAATATCCATATGGTTTCCCCCCCGCTTCAGTGGCTGCGGCCGGGGTTCTAGAAAAGAGATTGAGTGTTTGTATGTTCAGCTGAAAGGTTCCAAATCCCGCCAATAATTTGATAATGTGATAGCCATAGTATGATTACGATAAGGGTCGAGTTTATTCCCCCCCCGCTTCTGTTGTTTGGATTAAATAAAACTTATCTTCCTTTCCTTTTGTATATATACTTGTTCTATTGTTCTAGACCTTTTTTCTTTCTAGTTACCATCCCCTGGCTGCATTTAAATAACGTTACCATGCCGTCGGGTTTTTAATTGGCTACCACTCAATGTCATTTCGATTATCCTCGGCCCGTACCGTTCGCGTTCCAAAATGTCGGCGGACGCATGGATACAATCGTTAATACTATCCCAGTCCGGTGAACATGTAAGTACTTAATATCTACTCTTCGAAACTCTCAACATGCACTAGATATATACATATCAAGAGTATTTTAATAATATTAATTATAATATATGATGTAAAAAAAACAGGCATTAACATGGTCCCTAATGAGCATACCCTTCATCCTCCTTCCCATCCGTCTCTACCTAAGATACATCCACCACCACCGTCTCCTCTCCGACGACTACCTCCTCTTCGCCGCCTTCCTGCTAATGATCACCCTCGGCGCAATTCACACCTACCAATACCCAATCCTATTCCAAGCACACTACTACTTCATGAACACAGACAAAATTAAAACCTCCTTCCCACCAGAATTTCTCAGAAATGAAATCCAATCCCTCTCAAAATCACAGTTTGCAAAGATTTTTATAATATGGACGTTACAATGGTGTTGTAAATTGAGTTTACTCCTGTTTCTTAGACGGTTATTGAAGGAAGTTAATAATACGCCAGCATTCATATTATTTATGAATTGGTGGAGGTGGTGGTGGTGGGGTGTAATGGCGATATGTACGACGGTCTGGTTAGTGGGTGTACTTATCAATTGCTTTACTTGTTTCCCACCGAAGAGGAGGTGGGAGGGTAGTATGTCTCTTTCACCTATCTGGCATATCTTAGGTATTTATATAATATATTGACGTTTCTTAATCTAGATTCCTGCAACATATCAACCACCAATAACGGTCTAATCGCCGCCACAATCCTGGACATAACCTCAGACGTCGGCATAATCCTTCTCTTCTCCAATCTCTTCTTTCTCTATCGACTAAAAATCAAATTTCCACTCTGTCAGAAACTCATCATAGTTGGTGTTTTCGGTCTAAGCATAGTTATCTTGATATTCCTCGCAATCTTCAGAGTTATATTATTATACAAATCAAGGGAGACGAATAGTAGTATATGGTTGAACGGAATAGCCGCAGCGCAATCCGAACAGGTTTTTGGAACTACGGCCGTTGTTATTGCGATTTTGCCGGGGTTGGAGCTGTTTTCTACGAAGCAGAAGTCTACGCAGGATGTGGAGGGGTTGCAGAATACCAATGGTGATAGTATTCATAAGAGCAAAACTAAGGGGGAAACAGTCGACGACAACGGCAATACCACATTGTTCTCAACGTTAACAACTTGGACACCTGAAGAAGGAGAACAACAACAGCAACAAGAGGAGGATAATACAGTGTGTCTAAGAAAGTTTATGAAACGTGAATCCAACCATAACGTTGTGGCACCGTTTCCCGAGCCCGAGGAATATACTCCGGCGAACGATATCAATAATAATGGAGGGCAGAACATTTATGCCCCATCTACGAATGTACCTCCTATACAGGTTAAGTTACGCCAGGTTATACCGGATATAGGTGGAGAAACATCGCCTGTTATACGGAAACGGTGAATAGGGCTCTTTTTTTGGATTTTGATTTTTAGGGTTATATTATACTATTTGGAGATACCTGGTATATATATTTCGTGCACAACTTGTTTAAATACCTATATACTTAGTGTATATCGGGAACAATCCACTATCAAAACATCTCAGTCTCGACGTAACCTACACATACGACCTAATAAACAATCTTGATCTAACTATATTACACCTCTAATTCTAAATCTTATAGTTAAATAACTATTCTAGATTTTCACGGTATATACGCATCCAAAAACCTCCAGGGAAATAATATAATTTATATTTCATATCCCACTCCACCCCATAGGCTCTAATATATATATACCTCAAACCACTTCTCATGGCCAAAAAAGCCCCGCGTATATATGAAACCCCCCCAACTAACCAAGGAGGTTATAAAAAAAAAAGTTATAAAGTATATACATGAAATACCGATTGATAAACCGACAGAAATCTGCCTGCAAAACAACCGGCAGCGATGAGGTATGGTTCAAGTTAGATAACCTCCCTCCGCTAAAACCCCCCCGTAGCATATTAAATACTACGTATACCTATATATATATATATATAAAAGAAAAACAAGAAAACACAATGCTGATTCCCATACCCTTGAAAAGTGTAAACATGAGCCTCAGGTGGCTATATCAAAAGGGGAACGAAGAGGGAAAAAGAGGAGCAAAGGAACACACGGTTATGCCGAGAAAAATACCGCCTGTTATCAGTCAGGTCGGTTGTGCATGTGAGACACCCTTCGTAGAGATGCGAATGCAAAATGCGGGAAAGAAGAACAAGAGAGAAAAAAACAAAAGTAGGCTCGCTTTATATAAAAAATCTTGCGGCCGTGGGATGTATCGTGTCTAGAAAGACATCAGATGCAGATGGAACCAAAGGGAAAGGACAATGACCTCAAATAGAAACAACCCTGCAAGAACGACCCGATAAATGAAACCTGATGAATACTGACCGCAAGGAAAAGAAATAAAGGAAATAGGAAAGAGAGTGAGGAGGGAGAGATGGAGTCGGTGCGAGTTGCGGTTGGGGTATTAGAAAGTAAATATTAGAATGTGATAAGTAACGAGTGTCCAGTGGAAAAACGAAAGCAACGCTGGTAACATATGAGCTGTTTGAAAGACGGAAAGAAATTGCGCTGGTGGAGACCCCCCCGAGAGTGTAAGGTTTTGAGAGGTGGATATGATCCCAAAGGGGGGTGTGTGAGAGCTGAATTTGATATGGATGTGCGTCAGAAAGGTGGAGCCCCAGCAGAAACGAAAAAAAGGCATAATGCTGATTGAGAAAAATGCAATGCGGATGTTGCTCAAACGCCAATGTGCTTCTTCAAAGTAGGATCGCCAAAGAAAGGATAGAAAAGAAAAACGGTGCTAGAAATTTCGTCGAGAGGCTGCTGGCTGTTGTCGCTGCAGAATTGGAGACATTAGGAGAGCCGGTCGACTTGGCTGCAGGGTTGCTGGTTGGACCGGCAGAACTAGGGCTAGTTGCTGTTACTGGGATCGAATCTACGTCCGTTGTAGAACGAGAAGCACTCGGGACTGCATCCGGACCTGATCCAATTTCCATGATATTCGTCGACGTACTATTAAATATCGTCTGACCAATGGAAATGGCTTCATTGTCCATATCGTATACGACGTATGCCGAGCGGAGGAAGGTATCTCCTAGGGTGAGAACGCTGCCTTCATTCATACCGAGAATACCAAAGTAGCAAAGAATATGGTTATCCTCGTTTGGTTCATCGGTAGCATCGATGATAAAGTCTCGAAGATTAACCTTGATGGTTGCCCCTGCGAAAGTAAAGTTGATAGAGCCTTCTAGTGAACGTTTGGAACAGTTGACGGCAGGGCCTTTGTATTCGGGGACGGTGATAGCGCCGACGAGTTCAATAAGCTGGCCCGCGATATCTTGCGGTAAATACGTAAAGCTTGCGCCACTGTTGAAGACTCGCGTTAGCATGATGTTTAATAATATCTGGATCTATTATGCGCCCGATGCACTTACGTATCTAGCAATGCAGGGGTGTTCCGGGATGTGTTCATTAGTTCCCTAGACTCCCCATCACCATTCTCAATCGTCAAGCCATGCAACGTTATTATGAAGTCGATCGGTGACGGTAAGTCGGTCCGCCTGCTGAGTGGGATAGTCGCTAAAGGCGCCTTGAATTTCCCCGTATCGATCCCTCCAAACAATATTTCCCCAGCGGCGGCATTCAAGTCGTTCAACCAAACGGAATAAGCGCGAGAGTTGATGAGTCCCTGGTTTA
Source organism: Orbilia oligospora ATCC 24927 (assembly GCF_000225545.1). Classification (NCBI taxonomy): domain Eukaryota; kingdom Fungi; phylum Ascomycota; class Orbiliomycetes; order Orbiliales; family Orbiliaceae; genus Orbilia; species Orbilia oligospora. Next base: position 1,906,735 of record NW_011645772.1, read on the forward strand.
CCATCTGTGTGACAAGACCTGGGTACGGCTCCAATCCTTGCAAAACCCTAGATTGTCGACGTTCGAATCCAATACCTAAGACACCTTCTTCGCTGGTTCCTTGGAGACCGATACCGAATTGAACATCCTTGACGCCGACACCACCAATGCCGAGTGTATCCTTTGCGTATACTCCTGATGCGTATTGACCGTCGACATACATGATCGAAAAGTCGCCTTCGACATATTCTGCGGTTGAAGAGGTTCCATTGTCGTAAGTTCCACCGATGTCGCAACCATTCCCTCCATCTCTTCTACATATTTCGGAATTTGCTGTTTCCACCCAGATATCGCTACTTCCAGTGTCTATGTGAAGACGAATGTGCTGAGGAGGGGTCCCTACGGTGACATTGGCGTAGAACAAAAAGTCCTTGTCGGAACGTTGCGGTGTTAGTCGGAGATATTCAATGGTTTGACAGCCATCTACATTATATAATAAAAAATATAGTTCAGACGAAATCGATGCCAACATACCTTATTATCTAACTTTTGAACGGCCGTTTTACTAGCAGGTTCCCGTTTACTGACTTGATTGTGTGTAACTCGCTCTTTTGAAAATGGAACCCTGATGACTTTCGAAGACCCATCTCTGACGAATAGTGTCGAAACCCCAGATGATACGAGTAGCGGAAGGACCAACAACCACGAACGCATGGTTGTATGTGTGTGAAGGAAAAGAAAGAAAGAAAAATAAAATAAATAAGATAAAATAAAATAAAACACCAACGAACGGTTTAAAAAACCGTGGAAAAGGAAAACACGAAATACTATATCCTCAGCATAAGAAGATATTGGTTTCGCGTGAGCGAAGAGGTTGGAAATCTGGAACCGAGACGGGATTGTTATGAATTAATTAGGAGGGGGGGGGTCCAAAGGCTTGTGAGGAAGAGCCTGCTTGGACCTCGATGTCGGATAGTATGAGATAAAACGAATGTAGGAAAAGAATGACAGGCGACGGCGACGACGACGATTAGAATTAGGATTATGAATATGAATATGAATAAAACAAGAAAAACCAAGAAGTCAAAAAGCGAAAAGAATATTATTAGAAGAGGAGGAGTAAGAAGAGGAAGAGGAAGCGGAAGATGAAGGATGCGAATTTGGGGAATGCGGAGAGCGGTAGTATAGTAACGTAACAGCTGGGAATTGGTTATCAAATCTCGTTTACGCTGTCGTTCATGGTAGGTCCCTAACAAGGTCAGTCCCAACCAGTTACCTGTTATGTGGGCACATATCCACTGGGCTGAACCGGACTGAAGAAGAAGAAGAAAATAGAAAACAGAAAATGGTGATGGTGATGGTATGAATGTATGTAAGTAAGTATGTAAGAGGTATCTCTAACACTCAGATAAGTCTAGAAACCTGCCAAAGAGATTAATTAATGAATGGGATGGGATGATGGCGGGTGGGACCGATATTGCATTGGCCGATGTGCTTCACAAACAGCCGCTAGCTTGGTGGAACCACCCCTGGAAAACGCCCTTCCCTGCTGCACTGCACTGCTGCACTGGAGAGACTGGGAGACAGCAGATATGCATGTATGCAGGAACTTGCAATTGTCTTCCGGCTTGTATTCTCGATTCAGGATTCAGGAGATAGATAACAAAAGATGCGGCCAATGACAGGTGATATGCTGGAAAGAATGCAATGAGGCTGTCCATTTCTGCCTCACAATCGATCGTTCAGAATGGTAAATGGGAGCATCCAAAATTTAATTAATTAATCTTCTTAAAAGAATAATACTACAAGATAATATTAATTTGCGCGAGCACGCACACTTCTTTTTTCTCACTCTCGTTCTCGTTCTCTCTCTCTCGCTCGCTCTCGCTCTTTTCTCGCGGCCTGCCTGTTTGTTTGTTACGTAGAATCCAACTAGCAAGGGTTCCGCACAGCGAACGAGGGGAACAAGAAGGTCCATTGATCTAACCTAACTGTGGGTGGCGCACTTAGTTACATACTTAAGTTACTTACATCTGTACGTACATGTACGTCCGCAGCTTCGACTTGGAGATTGCAGGCCTGGTGTTTCTGATTACGGGACCCCTGTCAAAGTGCGATGCCATCAAAAAAAGGTGGGGGAAAGAGTATGTACTACGCGCACGCATTGGCCAATTTGACAGCGCCAAAGAGCGAAACTAGTGGCTACCGAGCCCCTTTTAGTTCGTATATCTGGTGGTGGACCCACAATCAGACATCAAAGACATCTATCTAGAAGTTAACTAATCAGACGTCCTCACAAGAGATCTTGAAACGGAAACAACCGAGTAGAAAAAAAGGGCTGTGAAACGACGGCGCCGGATTGAATCGGTTCCGATGGTCGTGAAGTGTAGGCACATAATAGTCTCGTAAGAACCCGGACGCCTTAACGCCCGTGGCACATGTACTTGGACATATGTTTCTGAAGATCTTATCTCCATGGCTGGACTTGTAGCCGACTGGGTTCGATCTGTTTATAGATACTTTTCTTAAGTATATATTATATAGCGTGTATATCGATCCACGTGCGAATATATTAATATTTCTAGATCTTTGAATATATTAACTTATATTAGAGAATCTACCAGTATATTTATATAGATCAATGATACTAGCGTCTATCATATCGTTCTACCTAATAACCCCACCTGTTACGTAAAAGTGAGGGGATTCACCCTGGTACTAGTACAGATAGTGGGCGTAGGAGGGATAGGGGAGCAGGAGGAGGAGGATCGATCGAGGAGACGAAGAGGTGCATGGACCTCAACCAAACTTGTGTTGCACAATGTGTTGCTCCGCCAAGCCTCTAACGACACGAGCTTTCTTGTCTCGCGTACAGCACCCTTCACACACACACACACATACCTCTGCTCCGATATCAAACCTGCAACCTTGAAACGCGTGCCCACAAGTCGACTCGTTCATCATGGCTGGCGAATCCTCAAAGTCAGCAGCGCAGAAGGCTGGTGCAGCTGCAGACGGTCCTCCCGGATATGAATTACCATGGTTTGTACTCTTTTTACCATTTCCAACTTTCTTGGCAAGCTGTGTATTCCTTATACTAACATGATTGCTGGGGACAACTTACAGGGTTGAGAAATATCGACCTCGATTCTTGGATGAAATCGTCGGAAATACAGAGACGGTCGAACGGTTAAAAATCATTGCTAAGGATGGGAATATGCCCCATGTTATAATCAGTGGTATGCCTGGTATTGGGTATGAAAGACAGAAAAGAAACAAGAAAGCAAAAAAAGACCGAACGATATAGCTCGATAAGTTGCTGAAAGCAGCTATTCCGGCAAAGATTGCTTTTGATATCTCTTGGGATCTCAGCTGATTTGAACTTATCGAGGACTTCTTATTGAAGGAAAACTACATCTATATTATGCCTTGCGAGAGAATTGTTAGGTAATACCTACAAGGAAGCTGTCTTGGAGCTTAATGCTTCTGATGAAAGAGGTACTTCTTCACTACCCATATGCTATTCTGTAACAACGTCAATTGGGAAGTTATTTTTCTAACATGCCATAAAATTGATAGGCATCGACGTCGTCCGTAACAGAATCAAGGGATTCGCCCAGAAGAAAGTCACCTTACCCCCCGGCAGACAGAAGATCGTAATCCTCGATGAAGCGGACAGCATGACATCGGGTGCCCAACAAGCCTTACGTAGAACAATGGAAATATACTCTTCGACCACCCGTTTCGCATTCGCCTGCAATCAATCCAACAAGATCATTGAACCCTTACAATCCCGTTGCGCCATCCTTCGATACGCCAGATTAACCGACCAACAGTTGTTGAAGCGATTGATGGAGATATGTGCGGCCGAGGATGTAAAATATAGCGACGAGGGACTTGCGGCATTGATATTCAGTGCGGAGGGGGATATGAGACAGGCGGTGAATAATCTACAGAGTACGGTAGCTGGCTTTGGATTTGTGAATGGGGATAATGTATTCAAGGTGGTGGATTCGCCGCATCCTGTTGCCGTCCAGGCTATGATTAAGGCGTGCTACGAGGGAAAGATTGATCAGGCGTTGGAGACACTACGGGAGCTATGGTATGTGTTTAAACCCAGCGACATAGCGCGGAAGCTAAGCTTTGGATACAAACTCACTAACGATATCTGCGTATGGTACAGGGACAAGGGATATTCTGCAGTTGACTTAATAAGCACTATGTTCCGCGTTACGAAGACGATTGACACTTTGAGTGAACATTCGAAGCTAGAATTTATCAAAGTAAGAATCACCTACTCGATATTGCCCCCCAAACCTCAAAGCAACAGGAGCTAAATTCCGAAACTAGGAAATCGGCTTCACACACATGCGGATATTGGAGGGCGTCGGAACGCACTTACAACTCCAAGGCTGCATCGCCCGTCTGTGTCGGATTAACATGAAAAAGCCGTAAGGTATTTCCGCCCGGTCGCCTTCCGGTATGCTACGAGCGGTTCTGGATCCATTCCGCTCGATAAGATATTTTTATACTTTTTACATTCGAGCATATAAATTTCTATTAATGGAAACCCCGATGGCACACGACCCCATATGTCTGTATGGAGTATCCACACGGAAATCGTCTTATCATTGCTATAACCTACCTACCCGGCGAAAATCCAACGGGAAGCCCGTTAGAGGTTCAAGAGGGAAATTAATGGGTGTGGCGTCCCATACCTCGCGTCGGATCGGAGAAATGCCGTTACTGTCTAGTTCGGCTCGTAGTTTCACATTCCCGAGGTGCTTTTTATTTTATTTTATTTCTCGTGAGGTCTTTCGGCACTGGGATCCACGATATTATAATCCTTCTAAAAGTGATTTTCCATGTCTTTTTTTCATCGGTACCTCGAACGCAGCTTCCCAAAACGCGGCGGGTTTGGATGTATCTGCAAGGTCCCTATTTCCGCTGTAGAGAAAGGCTGGGCAAAACCTCGAATGGGAATTAGCCTGAACCGATACATCGGAATGCGTCTTTTTTTTGTGTACAGTGAAGAGAAGACCGCACCAGAAGCAGCATGGTCGAATCGGTGTATTCTGATTCGTAAAAAAGCCAATGCCGGTGTCCGCCATGTTCGGTATCACGGGCTAAGCTAGTTTACTAGTTAGCTCTCGTGCAGCCGTGATCGCATCACATCACATCAGATATCAGAGAGAACACGGCAAATGCCCAGAATCATGCAATATGCAATATGTAATACGTTGAAGCAAAAAATTATATACAGAACATTAATGGAAATGACAGACACTCTGAGCTCCATGGGATCCACTGCATATATGCATATCTATGACTAAGTAGGATTTACATTGTAGCTAGCTCTGAAGCAGGGACATCCCCTTTGGTCCTTTTACTTTGACTTTTATATATACGTATTCTATTAGCTAACTCGAGTAGTCTTTTTTTTTCACAAGCCTGGTCTGGGAAGAGCATATTGTTATTAAACTCATCCCAACAACCTTTCCTCCGCTTTCATTCCTCCCTCTCCTCCTCCTCTTCTTCTTCTTCTTCTCATCCCCAGGTTTTTTTGTAGGATCTCCGCATTTCTCACCCAAGCAAAATAAAACTCGTTTCTTTTAATTTTTCTTTCATATTACCTTTTCGTAGATTTTCAAAATGGTTAAAGCCGGTATGTCAGAACTCTCGTTCATGTGGTGTTTTGTTGAGCGTATTCTTTGCTCTTCGCGATGTCTCGCTGCCCCCCGCTAGCCCGGAGTTGCCCCTCATTGGCCCCGCATTCTACGTGCAAAACCCACAAAAAAGGTATTCGGATAGCTAACAGTCGTCTACTTCACAGCTGTTCTCGGTGCTTCTGGTGGTATTGGCCAGGTATATATTCTCCCAGAATCCAATTCCGAAGCTTCACGATTCCATAGTTTCCACAGGTTGTTTTTTAAAAAAAAAATTAAAAATTAAAAAACCCGGTGAACGCTTTTTAAGCCGGGGTCCGGAGCGGTGGAAGCTATGGAAAGACGTGTGCACAAAAAAGGATACAAGAACCCCGGATGAAAGGAAATGCAATGAATTGAGATCTGACCACGAGTACTTACTTTTCTACTTTTGAATCAAAACAGCCATTGTCTCTCCTCTTGGCCATCAGCCCATTGGTCGATGAGCTTAGCCTCTACGATGTCGTCAATACCCCAGGTGTCGGTGCTGACCTTTCCCACATCAACAGCAAGGCTGTAAGTTGTTCTGATCCCCACACTTCCCCGCCCCTCCAGTGTCTGCATTTGAATAGTCGGGGAATTAATGAAACTACATTGTACAGAAAGTCACTGCCTACCTTCCTGAGGAAGGAAAGGGCCTCGAGAAGGCTCTCACCGGCACTGACATCGTTGTGATCCCAGCCGGTATCCCACGTAAGTCAAATAAGATGATGACAAAAATAAAACCCGTTCTAAAAGGGTATCACCCTCTAACGCCCCGAGAAAACAATAGGAAAGCCCGGTATGACCCGTGATGACCTCTTCAAGATCAATGCAGGCATTGTCCGTGATCTCGTCACCGGAGTCGCCAAATACTCTCCAAAGGCCTTCGTCCTGATCATCTCCAACCCCGTCAACTCCACTGTTCCAATTGCCGCCGAGGTCCTCAAGAAACACGAGGTTTTCGATGCCACCAAGTTGTTCGGTGTCACTTCTCTCGATGTCGTCAGAGCTTCGACTTTCGTTGCCGATGTCGTTGGCGGTAGCCCAACTGACTATAAGGTCCCCGTTGTTGGTGGCCACAGCGGTGAAACTATCGTTCCATTGTTGAGCCAGATTACTCCAAAGACTGAGATCCCAAGTGATAAGCTTGAGGCTTTGGTTAAGAGTATGATTCCATACCCCCCTCCCCTTCTTACTCTCTCTCAGCCATTAGAGATTGGTATTTTAACCTTCAAATTTCTTTGTTTTTTTTAGGAATACAATTCGGTGGTGACGAAGTCGTCAAGGCTAAGGATGGTACTGGATCCGCCACCCTCTCCATGGCCTACGCCGGTTTCAAATTCGCCGAATCCCTCCTCAGAGCCGTCAAGGGAGAGACCGGAATCGTCGAACCCACCTACGTCTACCTCGATGGTGTTGCCGGTGGTAAGGAGGTCAAGGAGGCCGTTGGAGGTCTCGACTTCTTCGCCGTCCCAGTCGAGCTCGGAGTACGTTCTTTAAACCATATTTCCTGATACCCACATTTTGAAGATATAAACTCTAACGCTTTTATAAAAAAAAACAGCCAACTGGTGCCGTCAGGGCCACCAATCCTCTCCCACAAGCCAACGAGTACGAGAAGACACTTCTTGAGGAAGCTAAGAAGGGTTTGGCCGGAAACATCGTCAAGGGTACCGAATTCATCACACCTACCTCGAAGTGAGTTTACCTATTTCCCTTCCCATGAAGTTTGATTATGATGTCTAGACAAAAAGAAGAAGAAAAAGACCATAAAATGAAAATAGAATGGAGAAAAAAAAGGAACAAGGAAAAAAAAAAAAAAAAAAAGAACCAATCGGTAGCTGTTATAACGAAGCTGTTGGTTTAAAAAAGTTTAACGGTTCTCTTGCTAATCATGTTTTTCCCAAAGTTAGGTTATAGGTAAAATCGAGTTCTCTTAGGCAGTGATTGAAGCCCAAGTATTCTCACTATATTACCACCGCTATTATTTCTACTACAACAATCATCATCACCATTAGAAAATTGTAGTGCGGTTACTATTATCATGAATAATAATTAAAAAAAAAGAATACCATAGCGTTCGGATGGTCCTCAATCACTCTCTCTTTATAAGTAATCGCCTCGTAAGACGTATGCCCATGTAGTCGAAAGTATACCGTGTGTGTAAAAGGTCTATGATTAATAGACAAACAATCCACCATTACGTCTTCTCCTTTGTCTAAAAATAAATAAATAAAATAAAATAAAAAAACGCCATGACGCCCCTTTAGCTAAAACTACACATAAAATTATTTCATTCCAGAGCCGTTCATTTCACCCCACACCGCTCAGTTCCCGAAGAAGAAAGAGGCAAAATGAATAATCCTCTTGAGACTTTACCTCTATCGTAACTTATGCCTAACGGAGGATGTTTGTTCTCTTCTCTTCTCTTCTCTTCTCTTCTCTCTTCTCTTCTCTTTTCTCTCTCCCTCTCTCTTTTGTAACAGCTCTCTATATTTGATAAAACCTCATATCATCTCTAACATCATCCACCAGTCGCTAACTAGATGGAGTTTTGTTGACAGTAGTGATTTGAAAGACGGCGCCGGGAAGACCGGGGGTTTCGGCTGAGACTTGGGCGTTTACACCCATTGCTGAGAGGGCGCCGCGGATGACGCCACAGGGGAATTGGAGGAACTGTGGATTTAAATACAATATTAAAAATCTTTTGTTTTTCTGATTGTGTGTGTGTGTGTGCAGAATTTCTGAGGTAAAAAAAAAGAGAAACTTACGGGGGCGGCTTTTGTAGCAGCTGGAACACCGCTGGAAGAACTCATGCGGAGGAGTGGACGGAAGAATTGATCTGTTAAGACGTAGACGCCCTATATATATATATAAACGAGACATTCATGATGGTTAGATATTATATATATATCTATAAAATACGCCCCCATATACGCCATTATATTTCAAAGACGAAAGAGAGAAGAGGGGAGAAAGGGACAGAGAGAGAAACACACCCTATGGTTCGTCTTAAGATTATCAATCTGCTTCCTAAACACGAGATGCCAAATATCCTTGCAAAGGAACTTGATCACATCTAGATTATCCGTGAACCTAGATCGATCGCGCGAGAACCGTTCTACGAGACCGATGCCGACTTTATACCCTAGACTTTCAAGACGGTTGAAGAGGTCTTCGCGGGCTGTGTCTTCGTCTGTTGGTGGTTCTGCAGCTGTTGCTGTAGTCGCGGTGGTGGTAGTGGTAGTAGTAGTGGTAATAGTACTATTGGTATTGGTATTCGGTCCGGGTGTCGTGGGAGTAGAAGGAAGGTTTTCGATTTCGTTGAGCTTATTGGAGTATGAAGTCGGAATGGGATAATCTAGGGATGGCGCAGATTCGGCCATGCGCTGGACCAGAGGTACCAGTTCGATGAGGAGGAGGTCGATACATGATGCGGAGAAGAAGGTGGCGGTTGGGTCGGTGAAGTTGTATGGTGGGAGGGGGGCTTCGAAGGACATATTTGGTTGTTGCAATGAGTGGGCCCTTTTATGCTTTTTACGATACGGCCATGATGTTTTGTGGTGTTGGCGATAGCAAGCTTGTCTCAGCAGCTTGGGGGGAAGTAAGTAAAGTAAAGTACCTAAGCTAGCTCCCCTTGCAGACTTAAACTGCCCCGAAATTAGTCACGTGATGTGGCGGTAGGTTACCTAAGTAGGTATACTTCAGCAATTGGATAGATCTCCACAACAAGCGACTCGACACCTCATTCACTCACTCACCCACTCCACCAATTTTGCAATTGACAACTGCATTACCATGGACATCGTCCACACCCTCGCTAGGCGCCATCCGCGTCTCCTAGGTACGTCCCTTCTCCCCTCCCTACTTCCCATTCCACCATAGTCTTAAGCCCCAGTGCTCATAGTAACCAACACAGGGAACGCCCCCCTACGCACTTTAAAATAGTCATCCCGCAATCCCACACAGCCATTGTCTCCGCCATCCTCCTCTCCATCCTCTTCACCTGCATTTACGTTGGTGTGCTCTACCTCCACCCTCTAACCCGCCCATCACCGCGACAATCTCGAGATGCCCCTTCGGTGATTCGATTACGTATCCGTGCTGTGTATACATCATGTTTGATAACCACGGCAAGCACGTTCTATGCGTTAAGGGTACTTGGGGGGTTAGATATCCCGACGAGTTTGAAGTATATGGGTGTGTGGCCCGTGAATCCGTTGGATGCGGTAAAGGGTTTATTCTTGACTATGGTGTTATTCGCGGGTCCGTTGGTTGAGAAGTTGTGGTTGGATAGAGATCCTAGGGATAGTTTTGTCATGGATGTTAAGACTTCTTTGAGCAGTTGGATCGGATGGAGGAATTATATCGTGGTATGGTTATTACTTCTTTATACATCTACATTTTTGTACAGAAAATAAAAGAGGGGAGGGGGTACTGACTGAATCATATGAAATCTCAAGGGTCCAATAACCGAAGAAATCACCTTCCGCTCTCACATACTCGCCCTCCACCTCTCGGTCCCAAACCCTTCTTTAACAACTTTAATCTTCCTAACCCCACTCTACTTCGGCATCGCCCATCTCCACCACTTCTACGAATTCAGACTAACCCACCCGGACGTCTCCTTCCACTTCGGTCTGGTCAGAAGTCTCATCCAATTCACCTACACAACTCTCTTCGGATGGTTCGCCGCATGGGTATTCTTGAGGTACGGAAGCCTTTGGACCGCTATAGTCGTGCATAGCTTCTGTAACGTCATGGGTTTACCCAGGTTTTGGGGCGCCCTCGAGGAGGTTTGGAAGACTTGGGTGTATTATACGGTTTTGGTGGCTGGTGCCGGTGGCTTTTATTATGGACTTTGGAGGTGGACGGAGAGTCCGAATACGTTGATTGTGGTGGGCTGAACGGATCTTTGGTTTATGATCACCCAATACCAAACAAAACTCCGGTATAGATCGTGGATGGATGCTTTATATACTACTATATATGTATATAAACGTATACTGCTTCCATCTATTTATCATTTGTATATGAGGTAAGATAACGGTCATGTTGTCACTGCGAGTATACCCATCTCCAGTAACCAGAAACTTCTCCCAGCGATGTTTCTTGAATTGTTTAAATGTAGAAAATGTCAATAGAATAGCATGCTTTGATCTCTCTAATTATCTAAGCGGTCCTATACCGAGAAATGTACATCTATAAAGAAAGAACATGAAGGAAAAAGAAACGAAAACAAAGAAGAGATACCATGCACGAAGCAGTGCTCTTCTAAAATACTGGATCGAAACTTAGCTTGGCTTGTATACATGCTTCGAATCCAAGTACAATGAAATATAATATCACGCCTGTTCATGAGTCGTCATAGAAATAATACACGCTCCCGTGATTCACAAGACATGTCCCGCTACCCCCTCTGCAACGGGGGAAGGTAATAATAATAAAAAACGCCACCGAAGGAAAAACATTGATAAGGAAGTGAAGGAGAACGAGTTCGTGAAAGGGGTGGGGATTGGATGGGATGGGAAGAGATGTGAATAGGGAAGGAAACAAAGGAAGGAAATGGGAATCTATTTGTGCATTAACATATTTGCACCAGAGACACCCTGCCAGAACGCATATAAAACCCGCAAGACGCCCGCCACCCACTCGCTAAATGCTTATATTAGTATAAAAAACAAAACAAAACAAAAAAAAATTAAAAAATTTTTAAAACATTACGGCCAGAAGGGGTTGTGGAAGGAAAAGAAGGAAGAATAAGAGTAAGAGAGGAGGGGAGAAGGGCGCCGACTAGTTTTTGATAAAGCGGTGCTTTAGCACCCGCGGCCGCTGCCTACTCGATTTAGGCTTCGGCAGCGGCAGCGGCTTTGGCTTCTTCCTCGAAGCCGGCCCCTCCTCCGCGGCAAACTTTCGTTTCCGCAAACTCCTCACATACTCCTCATCCTCCTTCTTGACCTTCCACTCCCCCTTCATGGCCAACCCAACCTCCACCCACTCGGGGCCCAGCTCAAACGCCCCCCCCTCCCATAGCCACCCACCTCCCCCTAACCCCCTCCCTCCTCCTCCTCCTCCTCCTCCTCCTCCTTTCCTACTCTTGCTCTCTTCCTAGACCCCCCTGAAATCATCCATTGTTAGCATTAGATCCTTACCCAATCTAGAGAATTAAGAAGAAGGGAAAAAATCGAAAAAAAATCAAATATATCCATTGTTAGGCCAAGACAAAGTGAACGGACCAGTGGGGTTGTCTACAGGCTTCGGAAGTGCTAACGGGGTTGGGGTAGCAGAGGCTTGATGCCTCTTAGGCGCCGGCGGGCGGACGTCGTCGTCGTCACTTAAAGTGAGATCAATCGTAACGGGAGCGGGCCGCTTGGTCCCGCTCCCTCCGTTCGGTCGAGTCGAAGGATTCGCGAGTGGTTCGCTAGAGAGACTCTTCGGTGTTGAAAGGTGGGTAGGTCGAACAGTCGGGTTATGGTAGGCGTGGGAGGTCGAAGGCGTTAGCAACCCGTTCTGGTTGGACCTGAAGCTCGGAGGAGCAGAGTCTAGGATGGAGAAATCATTCTCCGAGTCGTCATCGTCATCGGAGTCTCGGTCACGTTTTATCCGTGGCTCCTGTTCTTTAGGTTCGGGGACGGTCCATCGTCCCATAGGGTCGATCTCGACGGCGTCAACATCTCTTGAAACCGAATTGAGGACTTCTTCCACATAATTATCGATGGCCAGGTCGGCGAATTCGATTTTCTTGCTACAAACAGGGCAAGTCCAGGTCTAAAATAGTGTTAGCTTTGGGAAGCGTGGTAAATCTATGCAAGGGGCGAGAAACCTACCGGTGCTTGTTCTTGGAGCTGAAGGAATGAGATAGCATCGTAACACTGGTTATGCTTGCAGAACTGCGATCTTATCGGTGTAACAATGCGTAAAGTCGAAGCCGGGCACTTCAAGGACATAATGGCCGCGGTGGCAATGAGATCGTCGTCCTCGTTATCTTTCTGGACTGTATGATTGGTTAGAACATGATTTCTGAAGTAACAACGAGGATATATGGAGAACATACGTCGATCTAGGACGGCCTGTTTCGAGATGTGGGGACGAGCTTTGATTTGACTGACGAGGTCTTCCGGTGACCTCTTTTTAACCAATTTGACGATGGCGATGTAACGCTACAAGGCAAGATAAGGCGTTAGCGAAAAGTAGAGGGAGAAAAGGGCTAATATTTCAAAGAAAATTTGACATTCTTACCTTCTGGGATAATGCGTAGGTGATCATGATATTATTCTTAGCCCCAGGGGCCCTGTCAAGGTGATCGGTGACATCAAGGGGTCTCGTGGTTCCCGGCTTGTTTTTCAAGCCTCTGAGATTGGCGGAGACTGGTTTGCCGTTGACACGGATCTCGATTTGTTGTGGAAAGGCGACGTGATGAGTCCCCGAAGTCGATCCTTCGGCACAATAGAGGATAGCTCGAAGTCCACGTCGAATTTCGTCCGCATTCTGCTGGGTCAGCTGGAGTGGTATGTTGACATTGCATCTAGAAGACGTGTTGGTGGGACCGAAGGCTGGATACAGAGATAGGTGAGCGATCGTGTAGCAACGAATATAGGTGGAGGGGGTTCCTCTTACACTGCAATCCATGGATAGAGGTTAGGTTTGTGACCGGTTCGTAGAAGGGACTTGGGTGGAATGCCAGATGAGGCGAAGAAGCTGTCGCGAGAGTAGGTTTCCTTTTAGCCATAGGTTCCAGATAATAAAGTTGGAGTTGAGAGAATGTTGGTGAAGTTGAACTCGTACCTGGTCTCATCGCCGGTGGGACGGGGGAGTGTAGAGGAGAATAAAGGCCAGAAGGACTGCTGTTGTAGCCATGTGATGGATAGGCGGGGGCCTTCGGAGGCAGCTGTGTTAGGGGAGAGGCAGCATTCGATGGTCCTGGAGACGCATGAGCATCGGGCGTGTCTGGGTTGTAGATCAACCGCTTAAGTTGCTGCAACCCTTCGTCGTTGCGTGCATCGACGACTTTTTCAATTTCTAAAAGATCCAGACGGGAGGGTTAGTCAAAGCTAGTATGTAAATTTTAGGCATCATAGGGGATAGAGGCCATCAACAAGGCTTGATAGGAACCATGTGACCTCATCTAGGAGGAATAACCACTGACAGAGCCAAGGGAGGAAGCTAGGAGACGATATAGTGGGGCTGTGGAGGGGTTCAATATTCAGGATTCACGTACGTTCAACAAGGCGCGCTTGCTGGGCTACCTTTAAACCAGAGACAGGTAAAGCCAGCTTTTTCAGGATTGTTTGAAGGTGGCGAACCAATAATTTGGACTGGACGTATTTGATGAGAGCGGACCGTTGGCCGGCCCAGCGGTTATCGTCACTAGACATTGTGAAGGAGTAAGATAGTTAAACGCGATGGGCGTTAGATGCGAGATGAACAGTCGAGCGGTTTGCGACGCTAAGAATGGTTCGCAGGGTGTGTTGATGAAGATGAAGAAAGGATGAGAGTGAAGGAGGATGGTGACAGTAGATGCTGGAAGGTATGTTGGTGGGATGGAGGACAGGTTGGTTGTTGGAAGTAGTTTGTGGAGAAGAAGGTGGAATTGCCGGAAAGCAAGTAAGAGTAAGTAGCGCTTGATGTCGAAATTCAGGAACCAGAAGAGGAAGGATAACCAAGAAGGATAACGAGGCAGTTGTCTTTAATCTTGTCTTTGCTACCTTGGAGCCAGTTTACAGCCAGGTCCCATGATTGTGATGATGTTTACTATGTCGGTGAGAGGGTATGGTGATTGGCGATGGTGGATGGAAGTCGAGCGATGATGTTGGTGATGTTGATGGAGGTGAGGTGAAGAGGAAGAGGAAGGTGAAGTGCAGGTGAAGTCTGAGTCTGATGTCGTTGCCAATGCGAACCGTTCAATCAATCAACCAACCAGCCAGTCAACTGCCAGGTCAACTGCAGGGAAACCGCAAATTATCCGCAACACATTTTTGTGACACGACAAACAAAAATACAACACGGCCATTCACTCGCAACGCGACCCAACGTTCTGAATGAAACAAACTCCATTGACAGTTCACGAAGTACCCTATGAAAAGGAACTAGCTCAGAGGCCATAGTAATAAATAACAGCAAGCCAAAGAGGAATAGTCCTCAGTGCGCTGTGGAGGAAACCGGAAAAATCGGGTACTACAGTGCACTGTCTGATTACCTTCACCACTGTCATTATATACTATATTATTAACCAAACCCTTCTTAGACAAGGCCTTTCAGCATACACATAAACCCCTTTAAGCGTCTAGACCCTTCCTTCCGTTCTCTATAAGGAGTGGGAAATGTTGGTTTTTGTTAGACGCGGGTTGGGTATTAAATCCGGTGCATGTTTGCGGTAGTAGAGCATATATTTATCATTCATTCCACCTGGCTTCTACTCCTAACAGATTTGACACGCCACTGACACATGTACATATAGACTCTTCCACCTTGCATTCATACATACACCGATACTACTCCGGCTCCAAGGACAAAGATTCAGTCAAGATAGGCAATGTCGCTACCCGAGTAGTTGTATGTCTAAAGCGATCGAAGAACGCATATCATTTCCTAATTCGAACCAGCCTGCTATGCGCATATGTATACTATGGACTAAACTAAGACATGACCACGTTGCTATATCATTGAAAGCGCGTGCTAAAGAAATCGATTCAGGAACATGGACCTGAAGGGCGAACTTACTCGTATGTTGCACATGGAGCTGCACAAGACTAAGGCGAACTATTAGAGGATATATACAAATACGGTATGGTCGGTATATATCTCTAAACTGTGATATCCAATTTAACTGAGATGCTGTCCGATGAGGTTTCAAGGCTAGGTCTGCAATGGATGTTACTACTGTCACGCTTAATAGGGAATTCGAAAATGTTCCAATATCGAATGCCCTAAACCTTCTTCGAATATAGTATACCGTTTATGAGCTTCAATCAGTTCGGTTGATATCACAGTGGTATATATATTGTCGAGACCGGGTTATGGCACAGCATTATTCTTTACAATTTAATGGGTGCACGTACCCCCACCTCAAAGCCAGTCACAAGTACGATATATATAAAGTTCACTTACAAGAAACCAACAATGCCAGAAGTTCGAACTAGCCGAGTTACCTTTCCATTACACTAGCTTACTTTAGAATATACACGCCATACTCCTCTCCCTCCCCTATCCCCTTTTGACGCCCGAGAACGAGACCAGACGATATCCTACGATTTATTTAAAATAAACCAGCCTCGATCGAATACCTTCATCGCACTCCGAACCAAAAAACAAAATTAAAATAACTAAACTCATAAGAAAAACAGGTAGGGCATTCCATCCGACAACCTTCTTAATTACAATCACACTGACACACCCACTTTCAAGGACTATACATACATGTATATATAACACCAAAAGGCCGCCGTGATGAAGCCCGAGACACCTCCGATCACGCTAGACCCGCACGCTCGCCCGAAAGCCAAAAGAATATAAAAGGCTGACGATCAAAGCGTTGAACAACATCCACATATCGATCCAAAAGCTTATTCCCAAAGACACCCATCACCATCAACATCCACCCATCTCCAACCTCCAACCTCCAACCTCCAACCTCCAATCTCCAACCTCCAACCCTGGAAGCCCCAGACACCCCACTCGCCAAAACACAAGGGCCACAAACCTCTTCCCGAACATGTGTTGAAAATGTTGTATCTTCCCCACCTCCCCAAAAAGTTCAAGAACAAAAACCACCAACCACAAAAAAAAAAAAAAAAGAAATCTCTAACATCCGAACGAGGAACTCCTCGCTGGATGCGCACCACTGCGTCCGCCGGGAGTCGAACCCGGGTCTATTGCTTGGAAGGCAATAATGATAACCGTTACACCACAGACGCTTATTGGATGAAATCCGCCATTGGACTTCGATTCCATGAGCTTTCCCATAATTTCATTCATCGAGAGGGTGATCAGGTGATACAGGAAGGAAGAGTGGGTGTTCTTTTGGTGGGGGGAGGATTTTATCATGTTTGGGGGGGAAGGTACCTTATGGTTGTGGTGGTGGGATGCAGAAACACATGATTTTCGATATTTGGGATATGGTTTCCCGCTTATTGGTTCGATACAATGGAGGCCACGCGATACCAGGAGGCAGATAGGCGGGGAGGGAGCGGGCTGACTCGTGGGACATGTGTGAAGGCTTTTGTGAACTGCGCACGCTTATTGATTCGATTCGATTCGATTCGCATATCGTAGGCTTATGCACCACACCTGGCGCAGCTGGCAACCGCAAGCCCGTGAAATACACGCCTGTAAACTGCGTATTTCATCAGCTTGTAGATTACCTATACGACGTGACCCCACTATACATCCACGAAAATCAACATATACGGATTGATTTAACTGTTCCGGAAAAGAAGGGAGGGAAAAAATTGGGGGTTTTTTGAATTTATTTTCTTCGAGTGAATAAGCACTGCACATGATCGCATTTGATACTACAAGCCAAAAGAATTGTGGAAATCGCAAAACGAAAAGTATACAAAAATAGAACATCCCCAAATTTAACCCATCGGCTACCGACAGAGCTAAATCCAAAAGAAAAACGGACTCAAAAAAAAATCCAAAAAAGATGAAATGGCGGATTTATGCGTCCGCCGGGAGTCGAACCCGGGTCTATTGCTTGGACTAGAAGATAGAATGTTAGGATTGATGTTTTTGATGTGGTGGTTTTGTATGTCGGAATTGACAACTTACAGGCAATAATGATAACCGTTACACCACAGACGCTTGTGATGGAAATCCGATTCCATTTGTCATTCCTCAAGCACCAAAGCTCGGGTAGGTCACGTGGACGGAACTCTTGGAAGCCCAACTTCAGATATCCGGGTCAACACAGCTGCACAGCTGCAGGGTGTCGTCCGAATCGACAGCCGATGATGTGAGCTTAGTGGGAGAGAGGGAATATCAAAGAGTAAGTTCTTCTTTTTCAGGGACTAAAGGATAATAAATATAACCGACGTTCTAAAGACTTTAGATCCCGTTAGTTAGTGTAGTTTCTTGTACGCAAAATCCCGAATTCCGGCTAACGGACTAGGGGTCAGGCCTGGGTTGGGGATGCTGTGGCATGCGGTGGCGTTTCCATTGCATATTCAGCTCCGAAAAGTCTGCAATGTATGCAATGTAATAGGTCATAGCCGGTTGGTCCTTAGGTAATAAGTGCTTAAGTAGTAATAATCCGGGGATTCGATTCTTGTATGTACTCGAAGAGTTCATCGACTGCGAAAGGATTGTTGATCGATCGCCTTCCAAACAGTTTGGTCCTCCGAGATCGAGCTCTCATTTCTATCACGTATACGAACTTAAGGTATGCGAGGCAGTATAGTAGATACTCACAAACATACATTCACGAATCGAATGTTACACCGGAATGCAATTGGAAATTATCGCAGACTCTCTGGGTCTGCGGTCTGCAGCCTGGAGGGGTTGGATCAACCACCACACCACCTACCCAAGTGTACCAAGGTCTTTAATTAGGCGAAAAGAGATCGAGGTCCCGTGGTTCTAGCGCTGTTTCTTCCTCTCTTTCTCTTTCTCTTCCTCTCTTTCTTTCCTTTTTTTTCCCTTCTCTTGTCAGGTTATTGTGGGGAGACTGGGCCATGAACCATGAGATATCTATGGCTGGGGTGCCGGATGGGTTGGCCGAATTATGCACGCCATCGTGGGCGCCAATGTATGGAGTAGCGGCGAAAGCTGTACAAGTTTCCCTGGGAATGGAATAGTTCCTTTCTTTGTTCCTCATGACCCTTGAGGATTTCGAATAAGCTATGTGTATGGCACACGCTATGGCACGGGAGAGAAAGCTAAGAGGCATCTTTTGACCCCTCTTCCGATGAATTCAAGAAGAAGAAGAGGTAGTATAATGTTTGGCGATAGTATATTAATTCTCTCCTCTTGTCCGGGTGTTAGTTATTCGGGTTATCGCAAGCATTTAACCTACATATACAATATTAATTTATACATCAGCTTTTACCTCCTAAGTCTTTTTTTTTTTTAATAAATTTATTATTTTTAAAAAAAAAGAGAGAATATAATAAAACTGCGCGGTCCTATCGGAGCGTATCTAACAAGAGCGTGTTAAACGGTTTTCTATTCTCCTGCGAGTCTCAGTCATCTCGTTCGTTTGAGGAAGCACTTGCACGTTTTCATTGCACAATAGCCGACTGCATAGCCCATCGGTCTCGATCAGACGTACTACTAACACAGGACTATCCAGATATCGGTTACCCTGATAATAACCTCGACCGTGTTTTGCGTTCTCAAACGGCGGACAAGATCAAATCTTGGTAGATCTCGGGATCGGATTTCTAAATTGCCAAAGGTTATAACTCCAAGTTGGGATCAAATCCTACGGGGACCCGAAAGAAGGTCATTCATCGCAACGGTTGAGACATAAGGCAAGGCGAGACAATTCGACAAGGCAAACGGGCGTCACACGGAAAGCTAGTATCTTAAAGTATGTAAATCCTCAATCTTTCTTTTTTTTTTAATATATTTTTCATCTCTTATTTCTTATTCTGCAAACTGCAATTCGGTTTATTGTCGTAACTACTACTTGATTGATTAATTTGGAGCCGGTGGATCGATAAGAATTGAGAAGCCGTATCCGTATTGCCCCCCCTTGCTGCTTCCCTTCCCTTCCCTTTACTAGGTACATATCCAAATACCCAGATACGTCGACCATACAGATCCCTACATGTATGTGCATTAGTACGGAAGTAGGTACATGCAGACACATACAGACAGACAAGCAGACAGACGGACAGACATCAATCGAGGAGCATTGAAGGTCTAAAAAGTATAAAGGATTTGGGTATTATCGCGAACCCGGCGTGGTTATTTCTCCTTTCGTCGCTACCACCCGACGCCGTCTATCTGGCTTTCAATGAGCATCCCCACCTCCGACCCAATTTGAGCTTAGCATTTATCTTGTATTCTTCCCATCTTAGCATTGCATTTCAATTGGAGTACTCGGAGTACTTGGAGTATAGATTGGATTGGATTGGATTGGATTGCGGGTCGTTGATTAGTATCCCGTCCTATCATATCATATCACATCTCAAGCTCACTACCTCATCTCCATCTTCTTCTTCTTCTTCTTCTTCTTCTTCTCTCCCCTCCTCCTCCTCCTTCTTCTTCTACACCTACTGTTATACTCTCTCTATCTCTCCCCTCCTTTTTTGCCTCATCGCTTCAGTTTACACATAAACTATATATCCTACAAATACACTGTACAAGTTACACTTTACCTTTACATACTCAGCCGGTTTGTCGGTTTCCCTTCCTTGCATTCCTCGCCAGATTGGAATAGGAAGTTTCATCCTTGACTTACCTGGTGGCTACCTTGCAATCAATCATACATACCCGTCCATCTCAGCGGTATTTTTGTTCCTTTGTATACTATACTCTCGATCGACTCTCTTTTCCCTCTCTCTCTCTTTCTCTTTTTCACACTCGCACTCGCACTCGCATTCACTCTCACTCTCTTCCGGGCCATTGTCTGCATGCATGTATGCATGCGAACCTTTTTCTTATTTCCCCCAAGAGTAATCGATACAAATCTATTATATCGGTCGTCCCGGTCATATATTCTATACCTAACTACTTACTACTTATACTTGCTTGGATCTACATATATTCTTTATATCCTCTTGTTCTTCTTCTTAATTAATTCTTCATCTTCTTACGATCTACTCTCCAGACATCATCATCATTATCATCATCATCTTCAATACCCTGTCTTCCCCAGTCACCCGTTCCGGCTTGTCAGGGTAACTAGCGTGTCCAGGGCACACCAATTATAGCGCTGTGCAAGTTCAGTTCAGTCAGTCATCCACCACCACCACCACCACCACCATCATATCCACCACCACAGACACACAGACACACCCACCACCACCACCAGCATTTACAAGCACCACCACCACTCACATTGCCATTTTAATCCCTGTCAGCTCTGGATCTTGTTCCTGTCTGTCCTGTCAGGTCCTCTTTTTTTCTTCTCTTTCGTCTGTCGTCTTCCCGAAGAACGAACGAACTTCCCGCAGAATTAGTCAAAGCACGCACCTACACTACACCACACTACACTACGCACATACGTAGTACATCACTCTTACAGAACGAACTAGAATGGTGGGCTGCTCATCCCGCCCGCTGCCATTCCTCCTCTTTTTGACTTACTCTTCTTACTCATCTTCATTTTTCTTTTTAATCACTTAAGTATATACATAAGTACTTACTACTTAAGTAGCTTAAGTTCTTATTATTTAGCGGAGGCTGGTTGTGCATTCATTCATTCATCAATCACCCATCCCATCCTGACCTGGTCACCTCCCACGGCAGCCCTCAAAAGCTCCGATTAGTTAGCCAAATCAAAGCAAGGATCACTCTCCACCACCTCCTTTGATTCTATCTCCTCTTCCTTTTACTCTTTTACTCCTCTTCTTCTTCTTCTTCTTCTTTTCTTCTCTTCTTTACTCATCTTCATCTTCATCTTCATATTGGATCCTCGTTACTATCTTTATCCTGATATTCCCTCAGTCCAGTCATCATCTTCTGTCTGTCTGTCTGTCTGCAACGTTGTTGTCCACGCATAACCCGCCACGCACTGCCAACCAACCAACCAAACCGTTTACTCTTCTTTCGTGTGTGTGGCCAGTCAAACAACCAAAAACTCTTCTCCTCTTCTTCCTCTTCTTTCTCTTCTTCTTCCTTTTCCCGCCCACAAACAACCTGCCATAAACATTTAAACATTAAACATTATTAAACCCTCCCCCATTCCAACCCATCCACATCCATCCATCCACATCATCTCCCTCCCACTTCTCTTCTCCTTCTTCCTCCTCTCCCTCTTCATCTCTTCCACCCACCACCCACAACAACCACAACAACAACAAAAACAGCAACCAAGAGCTCCTGCATTCTACACCATCTCAAACCTTTTTTGGCCACCGATCCATTTCCGTTCCCGACAAACGGGTTCGTCGAAAATTTTTTTATAACACTCTCACCAACCTCATCATTCCCGATACATCATCGTCACCACTATCATCACAATGGCCAAATCCGCACGAGCCAGCACAAAGAAGGCCTCGAGGTCTAGAATACGTAATAATGTCTACGCTCCCGTAGAACAAGCCCGCTTGGAGAGGTTATCCGCCAGACTCATGGCTATTGCCCAGCCGTCGACCTCGAGAACAACAACCGGAGGCGACCACATGGATGAGGATGGTAAATCTCCCTTGCCTATTCATTCTTCTTCTCCTTCTTCTTCTTCCTATCATCGATCCTTCGGGCGAAATAATTCTTCCGATCGCTATCGCTGCCGAAAATCGGCCGAGGCGAAAAGGCAATGGAAGCTCCTTACGCGAGTCCTTCCCGCTGCTTCTGCCGTCGATGCCATCCATTCTGCCGTACACAACAGGTCGGCTAACAGTGTTGCTGCCGATATAGACCTAGCCGACGCTACAACCCGTCAAGAACAACATACCGAAGACCAGGCTTTCAAGGCTGCTCAGCAAGGTAACTTGTTCTTTGATTTACCGCTGCCTCTCTCGTTGGTTGATGAAGACTCCAGCGGGGATGAGTCAGAAGACGATGCGTTTTACCGAGCCATCGGCCTGTTTGGTGACATTCAGGGCTTTGGTATGGATAACACACTGCGTGTCTGCCTGACGTGAGAAGCTTTGCCCGTCATGCTACAATCCTTCACGATTTAATGACGATTTGCTTTTTCTACGTTTTCCCCCATTTTTCTTTGCATTGCTCGGGCGGACACGACGGGGAGTTTCTTTTTCGGACTCTTCGTTCATCTGGGTCTTCATCTTAGCACTGGCGTTTTTGGATCTTTGAACAAAATGGGTGGCGTTTATCTATTTTTTCCCGGTCACATTGCGGTTTATGGCGTTGCTCGATATCCCGAAGTCCACCTATCCACACCTATCCACACACACACACACACACGCACACATACATCCACACATATACAACATCGGACACTCCTATCAGAAGCGTTTCATATCGAACCTTCCATCATTATACCCTTGTCTCCTTTCTCTTGTCATACCGGTCCACGCATAGCCGGCCTTCTTTTTTTTTGTAGTTTTCCTGTGCTCTTCTTTGTCTTTCGGTGTTCAACATTTTACATCCTACTTTTCTTCCTCTTTTTTTTATATATTTTTTCCTAGTAGCCTTCTTCATTTTCATCATCATCATCATCATTGTTACTGCCCTTGCACACAAAAACTGTGCTTCTTTCCATCACCATCCTAGGACGGGGTTTGAAGGAGTAATGGTCTGTGGCGCATTGGAGTGGACTGATCTTGGGAGGTTCAATTTTCTTATCGATCTTGCAGTTGGAGCTACCTGAACGTACCCATTTGCTCTATCCTAAACAAGAACTTGGCTACCTCACCTGTTTTCTACACCCTCCAAAAACACTCGCCCGAAGACAAAAAGCCGTTACTAACTCCTTATTTCTTCGCCCTTTTCTTATATTTCTTTGTTTTTTAAAGATCCCGCTACTTCTGCCACTATGGACGTCGATGAATCATCCACTTCCCGCGCATCCACGAAGCCGAAATCCTCCGCGAGCAAAGTATCGAAAAGAACCCGAAAATCGAGCTCCAAATCGATGGTGTTCGCCACTCGCAAACATAGTACGAAAAAGGCCGGCAAGGGCGGCTCCAAAGGACGGAAGTAGTATTTAGAAGAAGAAGAAAAAGATATATAATCTTCGACAGATACACCGGGCTAAAGAGAGCACGAGCAGAATCCGAGCTTCTTTAACTCCATTGTTATTGTTATTACTATTATTATTATTATTACTTTCGCGATGTACACCACCACCTTGTCTACAGCTTCTTTTCCCTCTTTCTCTTCTACCTCATGTTTTACTAGTAAAGCGATACCACTTTTGACACCTCAAGAGCGAATTACTTTTTTTATCGAACAATGTTTCTTACAGTTGATGCAAACAAAAAAGAAGAAGAAGAAGAAGCAGGAAGGAATCAGCATTTCTGGTTACGTTTTCTCCATGTCTGTCTGTCTGTCTGTCTCTTTTTTGTTTCTTTTATCCTTAATCGGTCGTCGATGTACTTTATCTGATAATGTGCCATTTGCAAAAATTGGCCGTTTGTATCATGTTCAACTAGACATGGAAGGGGGTGTCGGGATCACCAAAGGCGTTTTTCTTTTCTTTGTTTCGTTCTTAATTTACTACTTTTGCAATTTGACTTTTGCTTATCTGATTGATCATGAAAAATTTTTCTTTTCTTTATACCTACCTATCGTCTAATCGCATATGTGTACCACTGTTATCATCAATCCCGCAATCAATATCAATCAAGATCAATCATGCATCATGCAATGATCAATCAATCAATCAATCAATCAATCAATCGATTTAATCAAATTAAATCAAATCAAATATCAATCATAGAACTCATTTTGATTCAAGGAACATTATTATCATGTAGATGCATAATCACACTTTATTATCAAACCCATTCTTGACAGTTGCACGACTCTTTTGAGTATCTATCTTATGTTACTACATCTGAACTATGCTATACCAGGAAGTATCTAAGAGGTATCCATTTGCATAATTCAAGCATCAAAAAAAATCCCTCGGCATCTATGCGGCTATATATCATATACATCAAATTAACATGGAAC